>NC_091976.1:9375000-10000000 GCF_036711975.1 Onthophagus taurus | reverse complement strand
TACCTGGAACCCTCTATGACTTATTTCTGTTTCTTTTTAAGTTATAATTTGTTTAAATCAATTTAATAATATTAGACAGATATAACTTTGAAAAAGTGATAACAGAATTCTACAAACGCAATTATTTGAGGTATTTTGAAAATATGCCCCTTATTAAAAACATATCAGAACATACTATTTATAAAAATTCTTACCTAATCCATGCGGACATTTCGCTGTTAATCATCTTCGAAATGCAGAATAGAAAATCTGCCTTTTTTGTGTTTATTGGATGACATTTGATGGAAGTTTTGACGTAAACATTACAAGAAACATTCCATACGCAATATTTGAACCTTTCTACAATGTTGTTTTTAATAAAAACTGCTAACACCACAAAAGAAACTTCTTCGAGACCAACTCTTCTTTGAACTTTTTGAATGGAAAGCAAGAATGGTTACGCGTGGTTATGTGAGGTTAACGAAAAAGCTCATGCGTCATATGTCACTGACACATCTGGTGGCAAATATAGTTTTGTTTCCCATTACTAGATGGCACGATTTAAATTATTCTACATTTTTAAACACAATTTATTTTTATTAATTGTTTATATATTTGTTAAGAGTAGTATTTAATTATAAAGATAATTTAATATTTTAAGTATGATGCAGTTAACACTTGGTTTACGTGAACCTAAATCAATGTTGCCATCCTTACCGACATATGACATCTTCTGATTTTCAAGAGCTTTATTTTCAAACAATTTATTTTATTCTACATACGATTCTAACATATTACCCTTATTTATAGATATACATAGTTATTCAACCGATGTTAGTTTGTGTTCATGATACCCAGATGGCAGGGTAATTTATGTCGCCATTCATTAAAATTTAATTTTACTATACGCGCCTTATACGCGTTACTACGAGAAACGTAAAATAATTTGCATATATTTCAGTATCGCTTGTATACAAAAAAATCAATAATGTGTCCTTCCAAACAAATAATGAATTGTTGCAGACTATTCGTCGGTAGGTACCGATTTATACTCGCCAAATTTTTTTACGTAGGTGTATGAACAGATTTTATGAGAAGAAATCACCGGAGTTAAATGTTTTTAAGAAATTTGTAAAATGACTATATTTAATTATAATCTTTTTAAATATTTTGGAAAAATTTAGTCATTCTTTATTCTAATCATTTTCGGCACATCTGAAATTGATTTTACTTATCTTGGACAACGTAATGAAAAACAAGTTAATTACACTAATTAGTTGTATAATCAATTTAATAGAAATTAATTTTTTCTTATTGGGGGATAAACTTTACTAACTAATTTGTTAATAACTAAAAACATGTCAACTTACTTATAGAAAAGCCACGCTAATTCAGGATAGGATTGAGGACGTTAAAAAACAATTATTTTTTCATTCACCAATATTTCGCTTTGTTTATTAAAGCTTGACGTCCTTACGGTTCTCACATGGTTTGAGATGTACGTTGCAGCTGATTTTATTAATTATTTCGCCCTTTTCAAATCAATTTAAATTCAAACCCTGAAGAAGCTGTAATAAATAAAGCGAAATATTGGGGAATGAAAAAATAATTGTTCTTTAACGTCCTCAATCCTATCCTGAATTAGCGTGTCTTTTCGAGTTGCTAACGGGATTGAAGAAACAAATCTTTTGCTTACTTATAGAGTTTTTATTGGATATAAAATATTTAAGAATATTTTTCAAACCAAAATTCGAATAAGCAGGTAGAGACTGTAGGGCCCAGCTCTGTTTTATGTAAACATTTTCTGAAATACGTATTTGTCACCTTTGCTCTTAGTTTACTTTAGTTCTGTTTTATGTAAACCTTTTTAAAATTTATTTTCGACTTATTTTCGTCATTGTTTTGAGTTTATTTAGGGTTTAAAGCTTTTGTGACGTAGCGTTAAGAGTCTCTTTAAACCGATTTCGCATTCCTTTCAATAAGTAATTTAAACATTTAGTTATTTTTATAGTTATTTAATTATCTTATTATTATTTAGTATCCATAATTCTCGTACTTTATTTGTATTCATAATATTTCATTTTTTTATCTTTATTGTTTAATAGTGTGGTGTTTTTAATTGTAGTGCAGTGTAGTTTTAAGTTGAGTTATTAGTAAGTAGTTGCAGTTTATAGAAATCCTGTACAATTCTTCTTCTACCTATTTTTTGTACATAGCTTATATACTTTTCCGTTTTCTACAATGGTGCGAACGTGTGTTTATTTTCTTTGTGGGAAAACTGATCGGAATACACCAAGGTTAAGAATGTTTGCCTTTCCGACCTCAGATGAAACTAGGTGGATAATTAATTCAGGTGAATTTTGGCTAACTGCTTGATTGGTTAGATAATAATTTGTGAAATTTTTATAATTAAACAAGAAAAAATTATAAAATCAATTAACAAAAGTTATAAACAAGGCACTCTATAAATTTTATTAGTTAGTTAAAACCACTCCTCCTTATGACGTCATTTTGAGTAACAATTTATGTCACTGTAATAAACAACCTTAATTATATCTGATACAATAATACATTTTTTGTCTTAATATAGGAAATTCCCAACTTGTAACATTGAGTGCAGAGAAACTGAAACAACGTTTCATCTGTGAAGATCATTTTCGAAATAACGACTTATTAAAAAAAAATATCTTCTTTTGCCATACCGAAATCTTACAAATCTCGTGAAATAGACGAATCTACACATGTCTACCATGCTTATAATGAGCAACCATCTACAAGTGTAGCAACGCAAAGTCAACGTAGAGACACTATCCGGTTTTTAACACCCGTGAAAGATTTTTCCGACAAAAGTTCCGAAGAAAAATATGAGCACGCACAGTTATATGAATTAACTACCTTGCCTTCCCCAAACAGAAAAAGGTTCACAGATGATAAAGGTGACAACAAATCTCCAAATAAAAAATGTAGGAAACAATTATGTGTATGCACTATATGCAGAAATGTCGAGAAATTACCATTAGTGGCGAGAGCCATAACCAGAATGCAATTATATCACAAAAAACGCGAGCAGTGGCTTTCAGACGAAAAAATAACTATCTTGGGGTTATATTATAAGTCACCATCTACCTATAAATATTCGAGAAATAGAGGTTTAATATTGCCGTCGCCGTCAACTATTTCCCATTGGTTGAGCAAACAGAAGTACCAACCAGGAATAAAGAAATCACGACTACGCATATTAAAAATAAAAGCGGATAGCATGGACAAAAAATAGAAGGAATGTGTACTCATCTTCGACGAGATGGCCATGAAGCAGCACCTTGAATACTCAAGGATTACAGGTTTTATTGAAGGTTTTGAAGATTTAGGGGAGTACGGGCGATCTAATAGCCTTGCAAATGAAGCCTTAGTTCTTTTACTTAGGGGCTTATACGCGTCGTGGATAATTCCGTTATCGTTCTATTTAACATCCAACGGTGTTAAGGCCGACACTTTAGAAAAAATTATAAAATCCAATCTGTCATCACTGAATAACAATTGGATTCAATCCAGTTACAATTATTTGCGACCAGGCTCCCGTTAATCAAAAATTATTCGATTTATTAAAAGTTACACATAACAACCCTTACTTTAAAGTTGACGGGAGAACATATTTTGCTCTATATGATGCACCACATCTTCCCAAAAGTTTGAGCAATAATTTGATTGATGCCAATTTTGTTTGGCACGATAATATAATATCATTTTCGGACATTCGTCACGTATACGAACTCGACAAAAGCAGCAGCACGGGCAAAGCTTTGCCAAAGATACCGGACACGCATTTAATGCCCAATGCAATCCAAAAAATGAACGTAAAATTGGCGGTACAAGTTCTAAGTAAGTGCTGCTATAGAAACTGCTGCTAAAACTGGGCAATTACAGTCCAAAATTACCGCCAATTTTGTACATATTGTAAATAATATATTCGATGCTTTAAATAGCAAAGAAGTAAAAGCGAGAAAGGCAAGTTGTGCTGCGCTTTCAGACCACAATATAATAGGTTTTGATGCCCTGAAAAAGGCGACCGATATGATAAAAGACATCAATAAAATGTTAAAAAGGGGTAAATTTAAAAGACCTCCATGATTTGATGGGTTACTCCTTACAATAAATGCAGTCCTAAAATTATATGCGAAACAAAAGGAAAAGGGTTATCATTACCTCCTGACTGGAAAATTAAATCAAGATATCTTGGAAAATCAATTTTCTATTTACAGGCAACGCGAGGGGTATGCAAAAAATCCAACAGTGCGCAATTTTCAAGCTGCGGAGGAAGAATTTTTACATACAACCAATGTTAGAAGATTGTGCCATAGTGTATTTCGCCGGATATATAATAAAAAAATGTATTGATAAATTCAACTGCGATGTGTGCCGAGACTTATTAACAGATGAAGGTGAACTGACGCATGATAAAGATATTTTAATTTTTTATAAGAATTTTAACATTAACAACAATACGGCATTGACAAATCCCTCCGATTTACAAAGAAATATTATAGAATTAAGCATGAAATGTTTTTCACAACAGTTTAAACCAATCATGAGCCAACATTGCTTATTTAAATTTTTAGAAAAAAAAAGATGCAGATTTTTAAATCATAAGATTAACAAAACATTTTCGATCTAAACTAAATTAACATAAAAGCTTATTCAATGATACCACCAACACTAACACATAATTCAGCCCTTTTCCGACATTGTTTATAACTTTTTCGAATATGGTCCAACGGAATTTCTCTAATAACAGTTTCAATTTTTTTGTTTTAAACGGTCTAAATTGTTATTAAAATTTTCAGTGAACACTTTTTGTTTTACATAACCTCAAAAATAAAAATCCATAACAAATAAATCCGGACCTCTTGGCGACTATGGTTGCGGATCATATCTACCAATCCATTTTTTTCGAAATAACGTATTTAAATAATTTCAAGCCACAAACAATAATCTAAACGTTTTGCTTCATCACCTAATTCGATAGTGTGGTTAAATTTTGGTTTATAATACGACACCTTATCATAATCCATTGCGTTCGTTACTGCAACAATCGACCCCGCATCATGTTCATCTAAAACCTTTCTTTCCTTCCTTTTATTTTTGTTGTGTAGAAGCGTTATTTTAGTATTACTTTATTCTTTTATTATTTTATTATAGTCTAGTATAATGAACTCTTATTTTTCTTAGAAATATGCCTCGCGATCCGAACTATTTTCTTTGTTCGAATTCTTAGGAAATAAATGCAGATATCGCATTTACAATCACGTACGATGTTTCGATCCTAGATCGTGTGATACCATTTCAGCAATTTGGTATCCTCTTTTTCATTGGTCAGTTGTGACATACAATTTCATTTTCTATTGGACAAATACGTCTTCGAAACATCGTACCACTATTGTCTATAAATAGGGAAAGATCGCGAGGAGAGATCACTTTTTATTTAACCTCTTTACTTCATACTTGTTCGACGTTTATTATTCTTAAGTTACCACACAGGTAAACATATTGTCTAGTTAGTAAAATAAACAAAGGTTAGTTAAGGAGTTTTGAGTTTTTATCAACCCCTTCGAACTCACAACAAAATTTGGTGGCAGCGGTGGGATTACAAAAAGAAATTAATTTGGAATTCAAAAATCTACGAAGTTGATTCCAAAAAGAAATTAATTTGGAATTCAAAAATTACGAAGTTGATTCCAAAAAGAAATTAATTTGGAATTCAAAAATCTACGAAGTCGATTTGAAGAGGCAGCTAGTGTAGAAGTTACCTTCGGGTCAATCTTATTCTTCGGAGTCAAGAAACCGAAGAACACAGCTGCAAAATTCGATTTCTACTAGACAAAGACACTTTGATATTGTTGCGTATACTTAAAGAAAAATCACTTTATTCAAGAAACGTTGAAGTCGTCAAAAGAAAATTCATCATCACGAGAGGTTCCTGTCCAATCTCCAAGTCGTCGCATCATCCCCTGGATCCATAATCAAGCGTCCGAGTTCGCCGACTCATCTCATCTGTCTCAGACGATATCCTTCGTCTTCATACCACATCGTAATCGTCAAGAAAGTGCACCTGTGAGGTGTCAGTTTTACTAAAGTGTCGTATCCAAGTCGTCAAAATCGTCGTGGATTACCTGAAAAATAAAAATTCCGGTAAGCCTCTCTTGTTTTTTTCAAACTCTTATGGCAGAAAGCGATTCTCATGTCTGACGACGAACAAGCCCCTGTAAACGTAAACATGCCTTTAAAATCCGAATTTGCATTCAAAATTATTCCCGAATTTTCAGGAAATAGGGATGAATTTCTTAAATTTATTTCTTGTTGTGACATAGTAGCGCGTTCCGCAATAACTGCTAACGACAAACAATTATTGCTTCAGATTATTGAAAGTAAATTATCAGGAAAAATTTATAGTTTAATTAAATATAGCACGTACGATTCGTGGGAAACCCTAAAAGAGATTTTAAAAAATCAGTTCCTTGAAAGGAGAACCGTTGCTCAACTTCAGACAGAACTCGTCAATTGTCGACAGTATCCTAATGAGGATGTTAGAACATTTGCAAATAGGATAGAATCCCTTTATTCAGATTTAAATGAGGCCTGTGTACAAAGCGAAGGTGAAGAAGCAGCAGCCACTATCACTAGTCTTAACGGCAAAACCGCGCTCATGGCGTTTCAAAATGGTCTTCTCGATCCCGTCAAATTAATTATAAAGGCTAGTAGGCATGATAAGTTAACAGACGCGATAGAAGCCGCGATTTTGGAGGAAAGATCTTCAAAAATTCAAAAAAAAAGCCACAATTTCCAAACCAAAAACACAATAATAACAAAAAGGTTATAAAATGTTATCGATGCAATAAACCAGGTCACACCTCAGATAAGTGTTTTTTAAATTCTAATTCAGGTCCCAGTAGTTTTCGTCCTCATACTCAAATAAAACAGGAACCTGGAGGGAATCATCAGGGGGTCCGGGTCATTTCGTGTGCATATTGTAAAAAACCGGGACACCACATTAAAGATTGTAGGAAACGGCAATATAACAATGAACATCGTACAAAAACAATGAACTCTGTTCCGGGAAACGGGAGCGCACCTGGTCCGTCGGGCAGCATGACCGGGGCAAACTTCAAAATGTCTGCCTAAGCAGTAACCAGACACCGATAGAAAATTCCTCCGTATCGTATGTACAAAGTTCTTCGAATTTGTGCAGAAATTCCTGGAAATCATTTCATTCGTCTCACGTAAATTCTAAATCGTCTAATGCATATTCTAATTCGTCTAATTCATGTTCCAATTCGTATTTTAAATCGTCTACTTCGTGTACCAAATCGTATCCTAAATCGTCTAATTCATGTACTAAATCGTATCCTGAATCGTCTGAATCGTATCCTGAATCGTCTAAATCGTATCCTAAATCGTCGAAATCATGTTCTATATCGTCAAATTCATATGCTAATTCGTATCCTAAATCATTAAATGAGTGTTCTAAATTGTGTTCGAAGTTATTATCCTCAACTTCCTCGCATAATACTTATCAAATCGAACTAAAGGAATCTTTAAAGTCACCTTGCGTAAATCTTAATAGTTCAGGATTCCAAGAAGGAAAAAGTAACTTTCTTTTAGATACCGGAAGCGAAATTTGTTTAATTAAACTTCAATTTATTAGTGATGATCAAGTGGTTTTCGTAGATAATAAAATTCAGTTAAAGGGTATTACGATAGATAGTCAACATATAGCACATATACAATTAAAATAATAATGATAATTATTTCATTACACATCCTTTCCACGTCGTTCCTCGAAATTTTCCCATAATGAGTGAAGGTATTATTGGGCATGATTTTTTTGTTAAGTACAAAGCTCATGTTAATTATGAATTAAGTGAATTTTCGTTTACTTCTGGAGATAAAGAATTTTTTTAACTATTTCAAAACCAATGCAAATCAAAGTTCCTGCCAGATCAGAAATCACTGCAGGGTTACCTATTAAACTTACAACGGATAAATTGTGTGTAGCCAAGGAAATTAAACCAGGAATACACATTGGAAATTGTCTAATCCGATCTCATGAAGGTACTTGTTTCATAAATATTCTAAATTCTACCCAAAATGAAGTTACTCTTGACGATATTCCCTTGGATCTTTTTGAATTGTCCGAATTTCATGTTTTAAACTTTAATACGCATGTTAGTGGTAATCGTAAACAACATCTTGAGTCCATTCTCGACACATCTCATATGAATCCGGAAGAAAGAGGTTCCATTCTTGAAATTTGCAGCCAATTCGAGGACATCTTTCATTTACCTGGTGATAATTTAACGTACACAGAAGCAATCAGACATAAAATTCCTTTGCTTGATAATATACCACCAGTTTTCGTTAAACCATATCGGTTACCTGAGCATCAAAAAGCCGACATTAATAGAGAAGTGGATAAGATGTTACAAGACGGCATCATTCGTACATCCAGAAGTCCTTACAACAGTCCTTTATTGATTGTTCCAAAAAAGGCTGATTCAGAAGGAAATAAACGGTATAGGATAGTAATAGATTTTCGTAAACTTAATGATCTTACAATTGCAGATGCTTTTCCTCTACCCAATATTTCTGAAATATTTGATCAGTTGGGGTCTTCAAAATATTTTTCAGTAGTAGACTTAGCAAGTGGATTCCATCAAATTCTTTTACACGAGGACAGCAAGCCTTTGACAGCTTTTAGTACACCCACTGGACACTATGAATACAATCGATTACCAATGGGGCTAAAAGGATCACCAGCCACTTTTCAGCGACTTTTAAATTGTGTACTCACCGGATTGCAGGGTATAAAATGTCTTGTTTACCTTGATGACATTGTTATTTATGGTCCTAATCTTCGAGAACATAATAAAAGGCTGATTGATGTTTTTGAGCGATTGAGAGAAAACAATTTAAAACTTCAACCTGATAAATGTTCCTTTCTCCGCAAAGAAGTCGTGTATTTAGGCCATATCATCTGTCAAGAAGGCATAAAGCCTGATCCATCTAAGGTATCCTGTGTTACCGATTTTCCGGTACCAAATAACCAAAGGCAACTTAAAGGATTTCTAGGTCTAACCTCGTATTATCGTCGTTTCATTGCAAATTACTCCACGATTGCGCATCCTCTTACATTTTTACTACGTAATAATGTACCATTTAATTGGACACCTATATGCGACTCCGCTTTTCAGCAACTTAAGAAAAAATTGACAGAATATCCTATTCTTAAGTATCCAGATTTTTCTCAAGAGTTTAATTTAACCACAGACGCTAGCGGAATAGCCATTGGAGCCGTGTTGTCACAAGGCGATATCGGAAATGACCTCCCCGTAGCTTATGCCAGCCGGAAGTTAAATAAAGCGGAATGTAACTATTCCACGATTGAACGAGAGCTTTTAGCAATCTGTTGGTCAGTGGAACACTTCCGACCATATCTCTTTGGGAAAAAGTTCACAATATATACAGATCATCGTCCCCTCATTTACCTCTTTTCTATCAAGAATCCTAGTAGTCGTTTAACCAAGTTTAGATTGAAGTTAGAAGAATATCAATATGAAGTAAAATATAAACCTGGAAGATTTAATAATGTAGCCGACGCACTTAGTTGTCAAGTTTGTCTTACACAACCCGAATCACTCGAATTCAATGAATTTAATAAATCATATGAGGATTATCTTAATGATAGATCTAGCGGCATTATTTTCAATTCCAATGTACACGATGTTGATACTTCTATTTTAAGAGTTCCTAAGGAATTTAGTCCAGTTGTTCCCATCACACGAGATGTTCACAATGCGAGTAAACTTACTCAAGAGTGTTTTACAACATATGGAAAATTGAATGAGAATGTAATTACTGATCTTCCACTTCATAGCGATCTCCCTTTGCTAAACAAAAATCGTCTAGTTCTATATCTTTTACTTGGTGATAGCGTATATCAGAAAATTACATACGAGCAAATATTCCAATGTCTTCTTAATTTAAGGAAAACTTGTATCCAAGAAAACATAAAATCTTTAGCATTGCCGAAACTCTCATCTCATAGAGATCAGCTACAAAATGATATCATTCGTTCTATCGTTAGATATGTGTTTAAAGGTTCCGACATTAAGGTTCAAATTCACCATAATAAGATCATCGAATCACTCACAAAGGAATAAACTGAACAAATATGTATGCCGATATAAAAACCTTCATAAAATGGTGCGATCTCTGTCAAAAAAACAAACAAGCGAGACCGACACAGTGTCCTATGCAGGTGACCACTACTGCAACTGAACCATTCCAAAAAGTTTTTCTAGATGTCGTTGGCCCCTTAACAACAACATATTCTGGGCATAAATACCTATTAACTTTCCAAGATGATCTATCGAAATACGCCTTAGCAATTCCTTTACAAAATCAAGAGGCACAAACAGTTGCCAAAGCATTCGTCACCAAGATAATTTGTGTGTATGGTATTCCTAAAACACTCGTTACTGATCAAGGAACAAATTTTTGTAGCGAAGTGTTCAAAAATGTTTGTAAGTTATTACACGTAGATCATATAAAATGTACAGCGTATCATCCCCAATCGAATGGAGCTTTAGAAAGAAGCCATCGCACATTAAAAGAATATTTACGAAATTTTATTTCCAGTGATCAAACAGATTGGGAGGAATACATACCGTACGCTATGTTTACGTACAACACTACACCTCATCAATCTACTCAATTTACACCGTTTGAACTCTTATATGGTCATAAGGCTTCCTTACCATCCTCTATTGCTAAAAATCCAGAAATTTCGTATAACTATGATGATTATGCGAACGAATTAAAATCCAGACACCAAAATTGTCATAGTCGAGCTAGAGAAACTCTTATTAAAAACAAGGAAATATCTAAATCACAGTATGACCGGTCCATTAACAATTTAGAATTGAATGTAGGAGACCTAGTATGGTTACGAAATGAAACCATTGCGCCCGGTACAAGCAAAAAGTTAGCACCTTTATTTACAGGACCTTATCCAGTAGTATCAATTGATTCACCCGTTAATGTCACTATAAAAGTTAAAAAGAAACACGTTAAGTTTCATAAAAATAGACTAAAGCTTTACCATGAATAGAATAATTGTAGTAAATAGATAAAATTTAATAAATTAGAATTAGGGTAAATCATGGGTATTCATTCATTAATCATTCGTTCCTTTTCTTCTGCCTTGCAGATAATGACCTCATTACTACTTCTTTTCGCGATTTTCTGCAAGTTCAGCAACGTACATTCCTTTGAAGGCCAAGACCACGAATACATCGTATCCTATTACAACTACAGCGCCGGTTTATATTACGAAGAAATTGCGCAGGTCAAGATTTACAATGCTAAATAGACTTTAATGATCTATTACGATTATCAAAATTATAGACAATTAGTTTCAACAATCTTAGATTATTACGATCATCTAATGCTCTTTTGTTCAAAAGCGTTGGAAAAAGATATTCTCCAACACGAATGTAAAGCATTAAAACCTGTTCTTTCTAACATCCGTGCTGAATTAATACAAACCGACAATATCATTAGCGAAACCGTTGATTCTAAAGTAACTAATCGTGTAATGCGAGGTTATTTCAATATCGTAGGATCTCTTTCTAAACAATTATTTAGCACTCTAGATGAAAATGATGCCATATTTTTCGACAAACAAATAAGCACATTAAACACAAATCAAAATCATTTGCTGACATTAATGAAACAACAAACTTCTGTTTTCAACATGTCAATGCAAGCTTTTAATAAAATAGGGTTTGAAATGCGAAATAAAATGTACCTAATTGAAACCCAACTTTTAAGAATGAAAGAATATTTAATTAATCTTACTCATGGTAGTCTTGATAGTTTTTGATAATGAATTAGAGTCTTGTTTTAAAATTCAAAATCATTATATTTGTAAACAAACTACACCGTTACTGTTAACTCGTTCTCATCCCTCGTGCGAATCAGACTTGTTCATATCTCATGGACACTCTATTCCAAAACTTTGTCAAATAAGAATCATTAACGTTAACGAACCCTTATTTATCCAACTTGAACAAACCCAGACTTGGATATTTGTTACTCCCGAACAAGTAAAAGTAAATTTTGATTGCAAGGAAAATACAATTTTCAGTTATATCAAAGGTTCAGGCATTTTACGGGCAGGTGGTGACTGCAAAGTATTTTTAAAATCTATTATTTTAGCTTATGCGGAAAAGTCAAATTCTTCTGTTTATAAAAATTTTATACCTAATATACGATTGAATGCAATGTTGATGTCCAAGGGACCCAGAGTAGTGCGAATTCAGATCGACATCGTATTCTGAAATCCTCGTCTATCTGGGGGTTTACGGGGTGGGGTGTAGGGTTGTTTTAGGAAAGAATATAATGGTTTGTATGCAGTTTGGGTTTGGTCGTTGAGACATGTTAGATCAGGGTTATTGTTTATGAATTTATTAATTTCATATCCTTCGAGGATTTCCATGAGATGACCTTTGTTAATGTGATGTAGTATTTTCGTGTTTTTTTTGTCGTTGAATTCGTGGTTAAGATTAAAGTTTATATGTTTGCCAAAATTGGAATTATGTTTTATTATGTATTCCCTGACTCGTAATCTAGGGGCTCTGCCTGTTTCCCCGATGTACGTAGCATGACATGTATCGCATTGCAGTTCGTACACTCCATTGTCATCCAATTTGTTTATTTTATCTTTGTTATTCAAGAGCAGATCGCCTATAGTCTTATTTGGTTTGTCTGTTATTAGAATGTTGTATTGTTTCATTGTCTGTTTTATCTTATTATTAATGTTTCCCTGGTGTGTGATGGATCTGTAGTTTTTGATTTTTTGTGTTTGTTGATTTTGCAACTGTGTAATATTATTTAGGTCCTATCTGATTTGATATTTATGGATCATTTTATCTATTATTTCTTCTGGAAATGAATTATTTATGGCGATGTTTTTTATTATTTTAATTTCTTTGTTAAATCTTTCTGTGTTTAAATTAGAATTATAAGCTCTGTGGATGTAGGACCTGAATGCTGCCATTTTATGGGCTATGTTGTGAAAGGAATCATATGGGATCGTAGCGTCTGTCTGAGTCGGTTTCCTGTATATTTCGAATTGTATGTCTTGTTTGGTTTTTTCTATTGTGATGTCGAGAAAATTTATTGTATTGTTGTTTTCAAATTCAATTGTAAATTGGATGTCTGTGTGTAATGTGTTGATGTATTGGTGTAAATTGTCTATGGTTTCTGTCTTTTTGGTGTTGACAATGACCAAAATGTCATCTACATAGCGTTGCCATACTAGTATATTCTCGAGATAAGGGTTCTTTTCATTCATTATAAAATTGGTCTCCAACTCATTCATAAAAATATCCGCCAATAAACCGCTTAAACGAGATCCCATGGGGAGTCCTTCTTGGTACGTATATGTTTCGTTTTGAAAATTAAAGAAGTTTTGTTGTAAGCATATCTGGAATAATTTAAAAATGTTTTTGCTATCATTTTCATCTAACTGTGAATTTAGAATGTTTTCGACAATTTTCAAAGTTTGTTTGGTGGGGATATTAGTGTAAAGGTTCACCACATCAAAGGATATTATAGTGTTTTCATTCGGTAGTCTCATGCCTGTTAGTTTTTGTATTATTTGTCTTCTATCGTTAATTGTATAATTGGGTTTGAAGTCTATGTTATTTTTAAAAAACTGTACTAAAAATTTTGAGATCTTATATGTACTGGCATCTGTGGAGGCTATTATGGGTCTTATTGGGCGGTTTATTTTGTGTAATTTTATGAGGGCGTACAATCTAGGTATTTTTAGGTTCATGGGAATTATTTGTTTTGTGCTAATATTGAATTTTTTAAGGGTGTCTTTAACCTCATTGATAATTTTTTTGACGTTTAGGTGAAAATGGTTGTTAGGATTTTTCAAAACTTTTTTATAGTTATTGTCTGTGAGGAATTTTTCTGTTTTGTTAACGTATTCAGCCTTGCTTAGTATTACCAAACCTGCGTTTTTGTCCGCCTTGGTGAAGATTAGGTCGTTTTCTTTTATTTTCTTCTTTATTGACTCTATCAGTTTTACCTCTCTTCTTTGTTTTTCTTTGATCTTCTGTTCATTGTTCTTGTTCTTCTTCTTTGTGTCTTCTCGTATTAGAAGTTGTTGTATATTTTTTCTTATTTCCTCTTCCTCTTTCATTCCTCTTGTTACAGCTTCCATTTCCAATGCCACTTTTCTTAGGTTTGGTGTATTTACTATGGAGTATTTAATACCTTTGTTAAGAAGTTTCATTTCTTCGGTGTTAAAATTAATGTTCGAAAGATTAGTAACTCGGTCATGAAATTTATGTAGGTTGGTATTGTTTACTTTTTTCTCTTTCTTCGTTTCTTTTTCTTTACGAAGTTGGTTCAATTTCTTTTCTTTTCTTTCCCATTCTCTTGTTAGTGTAGAATCTAGTGTTTCCTTAATTTTCGTCAGTATTTCTTCTATTTCTAGGTGATGCAGTTTAGTGGTGAATTCCTGGTAATAATAGTATATTTTTATGTTGAATCCATTTATTCCGATCCGATCCGAACTATTTTCTTTGTTCGAATTCTTAGGAAATAAATGCAGATATCGCATTTACAATCATGTACGATGTTTCGATCCTAGATCGTGTGATACCATTTCAGCAATTTGGTATCCTCTTTTTCATTGGTCAGTTGTGACATACAATTTCATTTTCTATTGGTCAAATACGTCTTCGAAACATCGTACCACTATTGTCTATAAATAGGGAAAGATCGCGAGGAGAGATCACTTTTTATTTAACCTCTTTACTTCATACTTGTTCGACGTTTATTATTCTTAAGTTACCACACAGGTAAACATATTGTCTAGTTAGTAAAATAAACAAAGGTTAGTTAAGGAGTTTTGAGTTTTTATCAACCCCTTCGAACTCACAACATTTTCCACATTACCCGTTTCCGAAAATTTTTTAACAACTCTCTTAATTGTTTTTTTATCTACTAAAAATCCAAATTTTTCCTCAAATTGCCTTAAAACTGCATTGTAACTAATGTTCCCCAATCCATAGCACTGCACTATAAATATTTTATGTTGTAATGTAAACATGATCAATTAATATTTGACAATAGGCTAAAGCTAAGCTATCAAATGATAATTGTTAGTTCACTCAGGTCATTTGTTTTTATTGTAAAATGGAATATTAGAAAAAAATTTTCAAGAAAAAACTAATTTTTTCTTTTATATGCTAAATTAATAAAATTCGGCATATCGATATAATTTAACATAACAAACATTTTATTTTAATCAACTTTTGTTGTACATTGCTCAGAAAGACCACTTTACCTGCAACGGTTAACAAACTTCTTGCGTTAACTTTGGTACTTTGAGGATATTTGACGTAAAACTTGGTTATATTTCGTTTTATGACATCCAGACTTTAATTGCAAAAGATGGAATTTGAATTCAAAAATTTATCGTCAATTATACCTTACGGGGACACAATCCGGGGACACACTGTAGATATTTTTTAATAAAAAAATTTTTCTGTGTTATAGATTAACACTGCAAATATTGTTTTAATTTATACCCTAATTAAAAAATTTTATTCAATTCATTCATAAATGATGTTTTTCTCGTTTGCCGTTAGATTCAGCACGAGCTAGAGCAACCCAACTCGACCGGTTAAATAACTATGTATATCTATAAACAAGGATATTACCCTTGTTTGTAGATAGTTATTCAACCGATGTTAGTTTGTGGCTATTCATAAAAATTTAAATTTTACTGTGAGCGTTACTACGAGAAATGTAAAATAAGTTGCATATATTTCAGTATTGCTTGTATATAAAAACAATCGATGTGTCCTTCGAGAATGTTATCTTGATGGGATCCGATGACGTCGATGAGGAGCGTCGATGACGAAATCCAAGGAGAGAGAGAGAGACGGTAGAGAATAGTTAGTTAGGAACATATATATACTATCTCCTATATCGCTGACTAAGGCTAAACACATACTGACGCGACGAGCAAAGCGGCGAGCAGAGCGGTGAGGAAAGCGGCGAAAACAAACTATACATATCCAAATGAGTAGAACATAGTGGTGCGGCGCGGCGCCAAGTAGCAGTGTGGTCATAAGAGAGGATAGCGGCGCGTTCAAGCAAGTTTGTTTTCTCCGCTCTCCTCTTTGATACAAAATGGATGTTGAAGCTTTAATACATGAAAAATTACATGAAAACGTTACATGAAAAGTTACAAAAATAAAATAAAATGGTTGAGAAATTGCAAGAGGTAACCACTTTTTATGAGTTCGCGAAAACCAGAAATAAAATGTATAAATGCGCATGTGTTGAAAATAAAATAAAATTACATAGAGGTGTTCAGATGAAACAAATCCCTTCTGCAAGTATAATTGTCTGCGAGGCAAGAACTCTAAAATCTGTTTTTTAAAAAAGTATGTAATGTATATAATTTGTATTTTGTAGTTAATATTTCCAGGCGTTGAATAGTAAGGTAAGGAAAGGGGATAATAAAATTTGGATTTTTAAATTAATAGAAAAATATAGGATAGGGAATACAAGGATAGGGTGTAGACAGGAGTTGGGTGTTGCCGCAGGGACCCCAAAATCTGCGAACAGTGTGTGGGGCTAAGTACACTGATCCTCGGTATTTTGGGGAACTGGGTTATTGAGGCATTTGTATAAGGGTGGCTTTAAGGGGAGGACCTGGTCATTAAGGCACTCAAGTCTTGTATTAGTTTTTATGAATTTGTCTATTTCATAGCTCTCTAAAAGCTCAAGTTTGTGGCCTTTATTTTGTTTATGTATGAGTGTTACATTTTCTTTAATATCAAAAGTGTGGTTGTGCAGAGATAGGTGTTTACCAAAATTAGAGTTGGGTTTTATTAAATGTTCTCTAATTCTTGTTTTTAGGGCTCTCCCTGTTTCGCCAATATATGTGGCTCCGCAAATATTACATTCTAAACTGTAAACACCGTTAAGTTCCAACAAGTCTAGCTTATCTTTTGCATTATGCAAAAGTTTTTGTAAGGTGTGAATGTTTTTGTAAGATATGCTGATTCCATATTTATTGAAAATGTTTCTGATATTGTGAGCTATTTTGCCGGGATAAGTAATTGATCTGTATGTATCAAAGTTTTGAGTTATAGGTTGAAGACCTGTAGAGTTGTTAAGGTTTTGTTTAAAAATGAATTTATTAATTATTTTGTCAATTTGGGATAATTGAAAACCATTGTTAATACCTATACTCTTAATGATATTAATTTCTGTGTTTCTATCTTCGTTTGAAAGGGGGGTGTTGAAACATCTATATAGATAAGCATTAAAGGCAACTAATTTGTGTGTTGTAATGTGATGAGAATAATATGGGATTATGGTGTCTGTTTGTGTTGGTTTTCTGTAAATTTTGTATTGAATAGAATAATCGGTATTAACTAAGGTGAGATCTAAGAAGTTTAGTTGTTTATGTTTTTCAATTTCTATAGTAAATTTATGATTTTTATGGAGATTATTAATGTATTTATGGAAATCATCTATCAAATTGAATCCGTCATCATCCCAAATTATCAAAATATCATCAACATATCTGAGCCACAGGACTATATTATTATTGTTAATGTTATCTTTGTGTAAAATTTTGTTTTCTATATTATTAAGGAATATGTCGGAGAGTAGACCGCTCAAGGGGGATCCCATTGGAAGACCCTCATTGTATTGGTAAAATTTATCATTGAATAATGGCGTAGTTGTTCATACAAATGATGAAATTCGCCATGTATATGTCTACTTTTATTTATTTCATGTACATTACAACTTCTCTTCCTTTTAAATTTTAATAAATACCAAATTTTCACGGAAGAATTTTCTAATAGTAATAAATCTATACCTCCTTATTAGACGCGCCACTATGTGAATGCAACTCTTTTATTACCGCGATTCTCGGTCGCCGCTTTCTTCACCGCTCTCCTCGCCGCTTTGTTCGTCGCTCCAGTATGTGTGTAGCCTAAGGCAGCAAAAGAGTGTAAAGACTAGAGTGCAGATATTGTAATAATATTGGGTTCCACTCATAATTTTATTAATTAATTAATAAACAATAGTTTTCTTATAAGAAATAATTACAATAAAGAGGAAATAATGACATTCTGTAGAAAAATCCTTGTAAATCGAGAGCCTAGAGAGTTTATTAGTACTTCTTCAAATCTAAAAAATAGATAAATACAATTCAATCAGATAAAAACAACAATAAAATCAGTGATCTTACCGTTCAAATTAATATTATAATTAAAATATAAAGAACAACTTACGTATTGATATCAAAGTTGATATACCGAAGATAGTTAAAGCTGATCGTTGAAAAATTTCATAAAAGCTTGTTATAGTTCTCCTTGATTTCGTCGTTATTTGTAAAAATGTTTTAATCAATGATAAATCCGTTCGTATTTCCGTCGTAGATTAAGAAATATTCTTGTATTTAGTTAAAAAATAAAAAAGGCCACAAAAAAAAAACGAAACATAACCTCCAAATCCAAAGTATTCAATTTATGGGTGATTACAGCCAAAAAAACTTCTTGAAATACCTAAAAACATAAAGCTTATAATGAATTACATCAGTATCAAGTGATTTTAATCAGTTTAAAACCGAAATGTTGAAAATTAAAAATGTGAAGATTTTGAAAGAAACGGAATATAAATTTTGGAATTAAAGAAGACTTAATGTGAAAAATTGTGTCAAAGGGGAATGAAATAATTCAGAGTATTCAGACATTGAAGGATTTCAATAAATATAGTTTATTTAAAAAGTAATTTTTGAAAATTTGGAAGAAAAACCAAATGTCAATAAGAGATGGCGCTCAGAAATACAAATTTTTTACACTTTTTCTTGTGGTATCAAAGAGGGTGATGGACAAAAAAGAGAAGTTTTTGTCGATTTTTGCCGAAAAAAGGGTGAAAAATGAATAACGAGGACGCGAGAATTCGCTTCCTGATCATCATTGAGTAAACATCTATTTCGAAACGCTCGTGAAATCCTACGAAGATAAATTTCTGAAGAAAAAACATAACCAAAGAAATTCACAATTAAGAGAGAAGCAAAGAAGGGAGAAGAAAAGAAGCTAAAATTAATTAAGAAGAGTACGACAACCAACCTGGGAAAGAAGACATCGGAATAGTTTTTCCGGAAAGCCACCAAGGGGGTACCAGCACATTCCACCAAGGGGGAAAAAGGAGCAGTTCAAACCAGGGAGGAATCAAGATTTCAATCAATTGCACCAACATCTCGACGCCTCCAACGAAGACTATAGTAACTCAAATTTTTCATGTTTTGAGTTACGTGCACCAAACGCTCTATTCAGATAATTTTTTTCGGCGAAGAAAGTCGTATTTTATGAGATGAACATGCTGCAGCCAAAATTTTGCTATTGAATTTAATAGTATCTCCGATTTGTATGCATCATCCACGGAATACTATCGTATCTTGAGTTACTACAGTTTTCGTCGTCATTGAAACGGGAAAGATCTCAAACTCAAACCTTTACGACATTTAACTCGTAAAGTGGTTTTTAGTTTTTTTGTTTTCTTATGTTTTTTATTTATGGTTTCATAGTAAACTGACACTCCGTTTTGAGGTTATGAACCAATTTAAAAATTTTTAAATTAATTTTTAATTCAAACTTTCAATCAATTCAATTCGTGAACAGTGGATAGTTATAATTACGTTAGTTTACGGCGTCATTTTAAGGTTGGTTGAGATTAGGTGAAAATACTATTGTTGCACAATAATGTGCTCGAATACCGAAATTAGATTACCCAGATTATATACCACCACAAGACGAAAACATAAATGAAACGTCAGCCGAAGAAACTGAGAATGCAGAACAACCAGCCATTAAAAAGAATAAAAGAAAAAAAACCAACATACAAAAAGTAGGTACAAAGCGAGCCAGAAACGTTAATGAGTGGATAGATAATAAATCAAAAACCCTTCTCAATGTCGGACTTGAACACGAAAACCGAAAAGGGGTGAAAGTAAAAGCAAGACAGCTAGGTGAACCTTGTAAACACAAGACACCTGCAGGTTAAAATGCACTACTAAAATCAACGAGGAAGACAGAAAGCTCATTTTCAATGAATTTTGGCAATTACAAAATCATACAAGAAAATGGGATTTTGTAGCTCGTCATGTAAGACAGGTAACCAAAAAACAAGTTACTCTTACTGTCAATTCGCAGTCTCGGAGAAGTTTCTCTCGGGAATATTATTTCAACATTCGTAGTAAAGAACAACGTATTTGCAAGATTTTTTTTTTCCGAACTCTAAATATTTCAGAATGTTGGGTAACTACAGCATTAAGCAAATTAAAAGAAGGGGGAACCTTAGAAGAGGACAAGCGTGGGAAACATAGTACACGACCTCATAGACTAAAACCAGAAATTACAGAGACTGTCAGAATTCACATTAAATTGTTTCCCGTAGTACGTTCTCATTATATTCGAAAAGACTCCACGAAAATGTACTTTGAGGAAGGATTGAGCATCCAAAAAATGTATCGATTATACACTGAATATTGTAACTTAAACAATATTACCATACCAGCTACTTCTCGTCAGTATAGAGACATTTTCAATGAGGAATTTAATATTGGTTTCTTTCAGCCCAAGAAAGACCAGTGTGATATTTGCTCGGTTTTTAATTTGGCACCGGAAGCGGAAAAAGAAAAACTTCGTGAAAAATATGAGTTTCATTTAAAGAATAAAGCTGTAGCTAGGGATTTGAAGAGTTCCGACAAAGATCTTGCAGTAAACGATAAGAGTGTATGCGTCGCTTGTTTTGATCTCCAAAAAGTTTTAGCTACTCCACAATCGAATGTCAGCGATTTTTATTACAAGAGCAAGTTGTCAACATACAATTTTACAGTTTACGACCTAGGAAACAAAGAGGGTTACTGCTATGTGTGGCACGAACAGATAGCAAAAAGGGGTCCTAATGAAGTTGCCAGTTGCCTCTGGAAATTTTTAAACTACGTCACTAGAAAAGGAGTAAAAAACGTGATATTTTATTCAGACAACTGCGGTGGACAAAATAGAAATCGCTTTATATTCTCAATGTTTGTTTTTGCTGCCGTACATTTTCAAATTGACATTACGCACAGATGTCTAGAGAAAGGGCACACTCAATGAAGGTGACAGCATGCACGCTGTTAAGCACCTTAATAAGAAGGGCCAAAATAACTGGAAAGGTTTACGACGTTACGGAGATGTGCCAGGATGATTTTTATAATTTTAAAATACGTACCGAAATTGAAAATTGGAAAACTGACAATAGCAAACACCCATTCAAAGTGAGCCAAATAAGGGAAATTAGGTTTTCTTATAAAAAACCATACACTATACAATTTAAGTATGAATTTGATGGTGATTTAAAGAGCAGTGATATCAAGCAAAATGGTCGAAAATCTAGAGGACGGCCCTCCATTAACCAGTTTCCTTCAAAATTATACGACAAACTACTACCGATAGACGACAAGAAATTGAAAGTATTATTATGGCTTTGTGATAAAGGGAAAATACCTAATATGTATCAAGCTTTTTATAAAAGTCTGTATTCAAAGACGAACATGATTGCTGAAGTCGATGAAATGGAGAGTGAAGACCGAATAAACACAAGGATTTCAAATAGATGTAGTCATGAAATAATTTATTATATTTATTATTATTGTTAACAGAATATGTTAGTTAATTTAAATAGAATAATAATATCCGATTTAAAAAAGTTGTATTTTTACCACGGCTGTAAATGTTTCCTTTGAATTATCTCAATAGTGTAAAAAATTAGTTACTATAGTCTTCGCTGGAGGCGTCGATCTGTAAAACCAAAGAAGTTAAGATTTTTTTAAATTTTCGATATACCATTTCTAAAAAAATAACTCACTTACCTCGTGTGTAATCCAGAGCGAATCAAAATCAATTATTTCAGACCACTTTGATTATTTCAATTATCAGAATCAATTTATTTAAGAAGTTTTAGAGCTGAAAGTTATGGATTAACTTAAATGTTTTTTTTTTAAACATGAGCAACTGTGTTTCGTTTACATGAGCCCTAGAAAACAAACCCTGAGATCGTTTACTTTCGTTATTTTTTTTGTAGAGTCTCGTGTTAGATTTTTTTTTTTTCGTTTCAATAATTTTTTTTTTTGTAAAGTATTTTTCTATTTTCTATTAAAGATTGTTATTTATTTATTGTATTTAATTAAAGTATTTTTATTCATTTTCGAAAGACGAATACACAAATTATCACAATATATATATATATCTGTCTCTGTCGTGCCCCCGTCTACTCAAGAGACATGCGTGAACACGTGGTGAGTACGCTTTTATCTTATTGGACGGTGAATTAAAAATTAATAGCAGCTGATGACCTTGATGTTTATAAATCACCAAATAAATGTTTGACATAAACATAAACTAAAATCTAAATATTTAGTTATGTATATTATAGGTTTCATGTGTATAATAACATAATTATTAACATATTTTAGGACTAAGCAATTTAAAATGTAATTATTATTTGTTAAGAAAGTGAAGAAAATTTGTTAAAAGATATTTTTGGGGCCTAAAAATTGGTTGAGCAGGTAGAAGGAAAGATCTCAGTGTAATAAAAAAAAATTCAAAGCCCTCCTTTTCTTGAAAAATTTTTCTTAAAAATTTAATTAATAATTACATCGATTTGATGAAAATTTTATAATAGAATATTATGTACATTAAATAGTAAGTACCCTAAGTACATATTTTATATCTTTAATTAATGTAACAACTTCATTAAAGGGCGTGAACTCACAAATTATGTTAAAAATTAATAACTATATTTTGGTACATATTTTTAATAATTACTATGTATATATGTATTAATTTAATTTTAAAGAATATAATGTTTAATGAACAACCTACATAAAGTTGATATTTAAAGCAATATTCAACGTCAATTTCACACAAAAGTACATATATTCTAATTTATTTGATGCATCTACGATAATTTATAATTAAAGTAAATTATCTACAATAATTGCATTTCAAAGCTGCATAAAATACGCGCGAAACACTTCAAACTCTTTAAAATTTACGATTCTCGCAAGCGTCTTCGCGACATGGGGGCACGACAAAGACAAAACATATATTATTCCGTCTGCCTTTGATGGAAACGCTCGCCACTCATTGCTTAGATAGGGAGTCAGCGATATAGGAGATAGTATATGGTTAGGAACCACAGAGTAGGGCAGAGAGTTAGCTCACCAGGAAAATGATAGGCCATTCTCTATCTCTTATTATCACATCATAATACCGATATTTTCTCTTTGTCATCTTCATAGAAACCCTTAGTAGATGGCGTACATCTCGTTAGTAATATTACAGAACGCTGTTGACTTAAGATGCTTTTACTTACATTAAAAATCCAAAGAGGGAGGTACTTTTTTGTGTACTGCGTACATTTAGGTAATCCCCCATTTTGTTTAAGCGGTTTTGACATTTTATGTATGTTACATTAGAGTCCTTTTGCGTTTATTGTCTTATTTGTGCTTATTATCAATTTTTGCGTTGTATTTTTTACGAATAATTTTCGAGAATAATTATTGTAAAAATGTTTTGCATTGTGTGTGGATGTAGCGAAGATGAAGTTGGAAAATTATTTTGTTTTCCCAAGAATAAGGACAGGTTAGTATTTTAATTATATTAATTTTTAATTTCAATAGTATTCAAATTTTAATTTAATTTTTATTAGTGGCTATTTACGATTTAATTTACATAAAGAATACTAATTAGCTGATATTTGATAGTGATGACGTCGGAATCGCGTGGCCTAATCACTTGTATTTTGAATTTTATTGTAGAATCTTTCTTTAAAGAGTAGGGTTCAGTACTTACAAAGTACATTAAATGACAAAGTCAAACAACTTAAAGCTGTTCAAAGGAAATGCGTTAAAAGGGGTAGAAGTTTACATGACTTATATAAAGCGCCCATTGAGGTCAGAGCACTTCAAAAGATTATGAAGGACTTCTTGTGGGCCAAATACGTTGTGCTTCTAAAAAACCAAAGGGACGACGATATTCTCTATCTCTGTATAAACGTAGCCCTAAGTGCTATGATTTATTAAGAAGAATGACGGCATTGCCTTCAAAAACTACACTCGTAAAATTATTAAACAGTATTCCTTTTGATGCTGGATTAAATATGTGTTTCCAACACATAAATATGCACATTATTCATCATATTAGCGAATGTGTTAAAAAGATTAAGGAAGGTAATAAATTGTGTATATTGTCATTTGACGAAATGGCAATACGTGAGCATCTCCAATACAATAAAGCCAAAGACGTAATTGAAGGTGTCGAAGATTTTGGAGATGGAAATAGAACACACAATTTGGCACGATCTGCTCTAGTTTTTATGTTGCAAGGTATTACCACTTTCTGGAAGCAACCACTTGCATTCTATTTTTCAAGAAATGGTATGCCTGCTGATAAATTAGAATCCATATTAAGAAATATTATTAGTGTTCTGTTTGAGAACGGTATACCTACCCGTAATTGCCACTGTTTGCGATATGCGTACAGCAAATGTAAAGGCATTACGTAACATGGGTTCCACACAAACGGATCCATTTGTAACAATTGGAACCGAAAAAATTTATACGATGTATGATGTTCCCCACCTTTTAAAAGCCACACGTAATATGTTCCAAAAGCACAATGTTATGTTACCTACAGTCACGCTAGAGAACGCTTTAGGGGGTTCTGGCATTACCATGGAGGCTAGATGGTCCGACATCATAACTGCTTTTGAGGAGGATGAAAATAATTCATATAAGTTTAGGTCCCTAAGAAAAATAAAGAGAAATAATTTAAGGCCCCTGCGACAGACGGCGATGAAAGTTAAAGTTGCTGCACAGACAATGAGCACATCAATGTCTGTTTATATATATAATTTAGAAAGACAAGGTAACAATGTTCATTAAATTTACAGATATTACGTATGTTCGTTTGGTCGTTCAGTATAGAACGGAGCGACAATGAGCACCAAAAAAATGATGGGTTTTTTTTTTTTTAATTTGTTTGTAGATATACTATCGTCAAGAGCCATTGCTACAGCAACATTTGTAGGAGATGTCGATGAGCTCTTTGATAGCCTGAATGGTTCGAGATCAAGAGGTCCAGATGGAAAACCATATAGGTATGATATATAGAAAATGTTTACACAAATTCTATAAAATCTGTTTCGTATGCAAAAAACGAATATCTTTATACACGAAATATGAACCTATACTTAAAAATCAGAAGCTAACCAAATCAATGCCATGTAGATAATCTATATGTTATTCATCTTACAATGTTATTTCATAGCTATATTTCTTACGTTAATTAACTATTTTTAGTCATTTTGTAAAATTTCACGTTGTACAGTAGTATTTTTCCGAGTTTACAACGTATATGATATTGAGTATATTTATAAATTTCAATTAATTACTATAAATGTTACAGGTGTTGTGTTACTAGAAATACAACTCATGATGAATTTTGGAAACAATGTATCAACAAAATTCAGAAATGGCGCTACATACGTAAGCCTAGGAATATTTCTGCTGATGTAGTATCAATGCCTCCATCGCAGAAAGGGTGGATCTTTACATTAAGATCTTTCAGTAAAATTAAATCCTTATTAGTGAAAAAAGGTGTTCCTAGTTTTAAACCAAGAGCGTTTAACCAAGACCCTCTAGAGAATCTTTTTGGTGGTATAAGGGGATCATGCGGGTTTAATGAAAACCCTAATGTTCCACAATTTATCAGTGCTTTAAAAACGCAAATTATAAACGGGTTAGCGAGGAAAACTCTTCCGGGAGGCAACTGTGAAGAGGACGACTATCATTTACTAACCACACTTAGATCGTTTCTAGATGTGCACGAACAACTGGAAGATCAGCAACCACTTGAAGAAATAGCTTCTTCCTCGTTACAATTAACCAGTGATGTGGAGCTTATTGTACAGGAAATAGAGAGTTCAGTATGCAGTGGAAGTTCACACATATTGTCCGTGGCATATGTGTCTGGATACATAGTAAAAAACATTTAAAAAAAATTTAGTTGCCAACAATGCTTTTTAAATTTGTGTGCTGACGCATACCTGCCCTGCAATCAATTTATAATTATGAAAGAGTATGGAAGACGAGGACAGGGGTTTTTAGTGGGTCGGAGATCCAACGATGGGCTCCAACCCCACACTATCCGGCCGCCCAAGGTCCCAGGCTGGATGTCTGTCTTGCAGATTTTCCCCGACCTTGTTAAAAAAAACCTATGCTTAAGTGCAAAATAACAAAAATTGAGATTCATGGAGTAATAATTAGGAGGCTAATTACACGTACGAAAAATTGTGTCTGAACAGAAGATTAATCTGTCTATGACATAACAGGTATGAACATATTTACTTTCCCGCTATATAATATGTACAGGGTGGGCAAATTTGGGTGTTATTATAGGCTATCTCGGAAACTATAAGAGATACAAAAGAAGTAGGTGCCATGCCTGGTCTCCTTTTCTGAGACTAATCCAATCCCGTAAAGACCAAATCTCTATCTTCTTTTGTTTTTAAGTTATATCCAAAAAGTCAAATTTTAGTGATTTCAAAAATGCTCATATTTCGTTTATTTTTGAAATTAGAGAAATGGGGTTAATGCATTCTTAAGACACTTTTTTGAGTAGAATATACTGCCGTTAAAAAATTTTTAACATAGCTGATAATTTTTGAGATATAACATAAAGTTGTATTTTTTTAAATACAAACTATACTTTATTATGATGTTACTGAAAAGAGCATATTTTTAGCTTTCCAATGATATATCGCACGCATGATGTTTCTGCGGAAAATAAGCGTTATTTTTCAATTTTTAAAATATTAAAGATTAAAATTCAAATTTTTAATTATAGTAGGCGAGGAAAACACTAAATACTACTTAGTTACTATAGCAACGTGAGTTTACTTGTCATTTCATTCATGAATTTTGCGAAACGAGTTTCCCGTTTAAGAAGTTCCGCATTATTTTTAAATAAAACGATAAAATTAAATATAGAATATATTGGAGTCCGCTTTGAAGATGATACATAAGTCTTCATATCCCCATTCAAACGGTGTTTCAATGGAAAGTCCGCTCCCAGTTTAGGATTCCTAATTTTCCTCTATCTCACCCAATTTCAAAAGAAAAGATTGCTGATATCAAAACATTTCTACATCTTATGTTTGGGGAAAACTGGGAAAATACTACCGAAGATTTCATTCATTGATACCGAACTGTTCTAATCTTACAACCAGTAAGTTTAGTAGAAGAAGATGACAGTTTATGACTCTTTAGTTCCTGAAGTTGTCCATATTTAATTATTCATTAATTAATACATTTCTTGTATTTTTAATAAACAAACTTTAAATGCTAATCATTTTTTATTGGTGAACAAAGTCAGGGATAAGATGCTGAGAAATTTAAATTAACTATTCAAAGTTTTTATTCGTTGGTACAAAACCAACTTATCCTGAATAATTATTGTACAAAACCAACTTTATTCTGTCATATTCGTGCAAAACCATATATTATAGCCACTAGGTAGTATTTACTGTCCGGACCCGCCTACTATAATCAAAATTTTGAACATTAGCGCTTACTATTTTCGAATTGAAAATTAACGCTTATTTTCCGCAGAAACATCATGCGTGCGATACATCATTGGAAAGCTAAAAATATGTTCTTTTCTTTAACATCATAATCAAGTAGTTTGTATTTAAAAAAACACAACTTTGTGTTATATCTCAAAAATCATCAAGTATATTTAAAACTTTTCAACGGCAGTATATTCCACTTAAAAAAGTGTCTTAAGAATGTATCAACCACATTCCTATAATTTGAAAAATAAACGAAATATAAGCATTTTTTGAAATCACGAAAATTTGACTTTTTGGCTATAACTTAAAAACAAAAGAAGATAGAGGTTTGATGTTTGCGGGATTGAATTAGTCCTCGAAAAAGGAGACCGGGACATGGCACCTACTTTTTTCGTATCTCTTATAGTTTCTGAGATAGCCTATAATAACACCCAAATTTGCCCACCCTGTACATTATTTTGTGTTTTGGTTTTTGTTGTTGTTACAAGTTTGTTTCTTTAAATTATAGGCAAGCAATAATACACCTAGAAAGATGATGCCAGAATTACTTTACTTCATTGATGAACATTACGCATAACGTGTACTCAAAAATAGTATATAAGCATTAACGTTAGAAGAATTAGAAAATGTTTTTCTTTTATTATTCAATATTACAATAATCTTAATTAGTAATTTATTCGTTTATGAATTATATTTTAATTTAAATATAAAATTTTAAATCGCCAATGGATTTCTCTTTATTTTGCATTGACATTATAAAATTATAACTTTTTGATTTGAAGTGCTTTTTATTGGTCTATTAAGCTGTAATTATTTTGGCTTACGCAAGCTAAATATAGCTTAATAAATCCACAAAAAGCACATTAGATCAAAAATATATCTATTCAAATTTTAAATTAAATAAAAGATTTGAATTTGGCGCCAATTGCATTTTTGCTTCTCACTGCCATCTACATAAGTGTTACATGATGAGTGAGAGAGACCGGTATATATTGGATCTCGCTTTCACAATGGAGTTGGCCGTCTGGTAGTAGTCTGTGTTAGGAACGTTAGGAATCGGCCGCCAAGAAGAGAGTACAGTTACGGTTGATAATTGAGATAGTTATTGTTATTTTTCGTTTAATGAAGTCGTTTAATGTGAACAAAGTAGTGTTTGACTGATTACTGAACGCTCGACCATAAGCCTACAGCTATCAGAAGCGAGATTTTACCGAAATAAAGACAGAATTTGAAGAAATAGTTTGGAAAAGACGCTTTCGCTGGACCCAATTGGTTATCGCGTGTTCGTTGAGTGTGCCGGTTGGACGATTGTGTTTTTTTAACAGATTTACGTGGAAAATGACGGAACCGAAAGAGCGATTCAGAAGAAAAATTGAAAAAACGGGGGATAAAACAAATGCTGATGTAGAGGCGAGTGGAAATGTAGAAATGACAAATAATCCGAAGTCAGGGCCGGATCTAGCTGAACTTTCTAGCCAATTAAATTCGATTTTGATGTCCAAGCACTTAAGAAAAGTATGGATGCAAATCTAGTATTCCATTTTCCGAAATTTTGTTACAGATACCGGAATTTTCTGGTGAACAAAATTGTTTAAACATTGAGGAGTGGACTGAGAGGATTGATAACTTGATTCTGATATATGAGATACCTAATCGTGTTGTTAAAATATTAGCTACGAACAAATTGAAAGGAACCGCACGTAAGTTTTATGATTCAAGTGACCTGATTTCTAGTACATGGGACCAAGTGAAAACTGCTTTAGCAGAGATGTTCGAGGTGTACGAGGATGTTGCGTCATTATTATCACGAAAAATGTAAAGTGGCTAAACGTGCTGGTATGTCGGAAACAGAGACAATCAGTCACATTATCAGGGGTATCAATAACTTTTCATTGCGGACTCAGTTGCAAATCTACTAAGATACGTCAATCGAAGAAAGCAGAGAATAGCGGAAGTAACTACTGGAAATAATGGCACGACCAATACTGCAGGAGCAGCACAACGAAATCAAGAAACGTGAGACGGTAAAGACATTATTTGTTTCAATTGTCGCAAACCAGGACACATAGCGCGAAAGTGTAGGGAACGTCGCGTCGAGAATCGCGAAACGGTTCAGGTGATTACTGGTAAACTGATGACAAAGTACCATAAAATAATTTTAGTTGGTGATAAACAATTCGTGGGACTAGTAGACACGGGATCTAACGCAAACTTAATTAAAAATAATTCGGAGAAACGTATTGACAGGACTGGGTGCGGTGCGCGTGGATAGTGAATGGGTAATAAATACCATAGTTAAAATAGACAATTGCGAGTACGAGATCTGTTATATTGTTGTTCCGGACTTCGCCATAGACACTTACGCGATAATCGGGCGCAAATTTCTCGATTCGGTGACGTGGATGGTTACTAGAGACAATGTTGACTTTCGAGCGCCAAAATCTCAGTTAGAGGAGTATAATCAAATACATATTTTTCAGATTGCGCTAGATGATTACCGGATGGAAGAAGAATTATCCATTAATCAACAACTTCCAATGGTAAAGAAGAAAGAAATTGAAGAGATCGTGCGCAAGTCCGACATTTATGATTCCGAAACGAGCTGGGATACGATTACAAAGACAAAGATGAAGATCAAAATGAATACTAATGAACCAATTTCATCAAAACCACGAAGAGTGGGTTTCCATGAAAGCAAAATAGCTAATGAAATAGTCGATAAATGGCTGAGGGATGGTGTGGTGCGTCCAAGCATTTCAGAAGATTCTAGTCGAGTTGTATTGGTTAAAAAGAAGAATGGAGAAAACCGGCTCTGCGTCGATTTTAGAAATATCAACAAGTATACCCTGAAAAGTCACTTTTCTATGCCTGTGATTGAAACTTTAATTAACAATTTAAGCGGATCCAAGTATTTTTCATTACTAGATCTGAAAAATGGTTACCACCATGTAGAGATGGACGACGAATCTGTTAAGTATACATCGTTTGTTACATCTACGGGGCAACACGAATTTGAAGATGCCGTTTGGGTTGTCAGGCGCACCAGCAGTGTTTTCGAAGTTTGTGGCGGAAATCTTTAATGACATCTTAAAGGATGGAGGCATCGACATTAGAGGATCATGTTTTGTTGTTTAAAAGAGTGATTGAAAGGATTAGAAAAACTAAATTGCGACTTCGTTTAGATAAATGTTATTTTGCCACGAAACAGATTCATTTTTTAGGCTACCAAGTAAAAACAGGTGAGATAATGCCTGGAAAAGAAGAAACAAAAGCCATCGACAATTTTCCAACACCCGGAACGTTAAAGGAGAATCAAAGATTTCTTGGATTGACCGGATATTTTCGAAACTTTATACAGGGTTATTCACGAATAGCTAGACCGTTATCAGATTTGTTAAGGGGTGACAAGAAATTTATGATGGGCGAAAATCAAAGAAATACATTTGAGAAATTGAAAACTTGTTTAAGAGATAAACCAATATTAAAGATATTTGACCGATCATTAGATACCGAACTCCATACAGATGCAAGTGTGGCGGGACTTGGTGCATGCTTATTACAGCGTCATAACGAAAAATTGCATCCTGTTTACTTTGCAAGCTGGAAAACATCACCTGCCGAAGAGAAATACCATAGTTTTGAGTTGGAAGCTCTAGCTATTGTCAAATCGTTAGAAAAATTTAGATTTTATTTATTAGGAAAGAAATTTCGTATAATAACTGATTGTAACGCACTGCAGCAAACGTTAAAGAAAAGAGCGGTAAATGGACGAATATTAGGATGGAGTTTAATAATGCAAGAATATGAGTATGAAGTGGAACATCGAAATGCTGATAGAATGAAACGTGTTGATTGCTTAAGTAGAGTATCTAAGACTAATGTAATAAACGTTACAGAAGAAGTGATAGCAAATATAAGATACCAGGGTATTAAAACGAAAAATTCTAGATGAAGAAGAACTCATTATGGAGCAAGGGTATTCTATTTTAAATAATAAAGTAGTGAGAAAAATTGATGATAGAGTGGTATATGTTGTACCTAGAGCAATGAGAAAATCATTGGTAATGGAGACTCATGGACAACTTGCACACATGGGATTAGGTAAAACATATTAAGAATTAAGACAAAATTACTATTTTAAAAATATGAAGGAATACATTAAGAAAGCTTTGCAAAATTGTATTAGTTGCATTGAGTACAATCAAAAGCAAAATGTGAAGGAGGGTTATTTTAACAATATTAATAAAGGAGAAATTCCTTGGCTGACTTTAGACCATCTGGGACCTCTTCAAAAAAACTACTGCAGGAAACCAACATATTTTGGCAATGATTGATTTATTCACAAAATTTATATTTTTGGAAGAAGCATTAAAAATATTGCAAAGATTATTCAAAATTTTTGGATATCCTAAGCGAATAATTACAAATAGAGGAACATATTTTACGAGCGATAATTTTAGACAATTTTGTGATAAATATGATATAAAATTAGTACAAGCTGCAGTAAGAGCACCGAGGTAAAATGGGTAGATTGAGAGATATAACAGAACATTTTTACCATCATTATTAAAATTAATAGAAGATAAACCTGAAACATGGGACAAGCAAGCATTAACAGATGTACAAATAGCTATTAACTCGACTTGGCAGAAAAGTACCGGTAAGATACCATCGGAAATCATGATGGGGTATAAGTTCAGAACAAGAGAATCGTCTACTATACCAGAACAAATAAAAGAAGAAAATATCAAAAAAGATTATATCCAGGTAAGAGAAAAGGTACGCGAAGAGACAGCAACGAAATTACGACAAAATCAAGAAAAATCGAAACAATATTATGATTCCCGACGACAACCGCATATGAAATATAAAGAAGGAGATTTGGTTATGATCGAAAGGGTTGCGCCACCTACTGACCGAATGGCTAAGATGGGAAGTAAATTTATTGGGCCATATCGAATTAATAAAGTATTGGACAAAGACCGATACATTGTGAAAAGTATTCCTGGGTGTGAAGTAACTCAAAAACCTTATGAAGGCGTTATTCCACGGGAACGACTAAAACTGTGGATTAGACATGAGGACAGCGAGAGTGAAGATGAAGAGGAAGGCGAGGATGAAGAGGTTGAAGACGGAGAGGAAGAAAATGTTGAAGACGGAGAAAAAGATGTGGACAAGGACGTCACAGGATCAGGAGAGGCCGAGCTGTTAGCTTCCTGGCATCCGATGAAGTCGATGAGGAGCGTCGATAACGAAATCCAAGGATAGAGAGAGACGGTAGAGAATAGAATTAGTTAGGAATCGGCCGCCAAGAAGAGAGTAGAGTTGTGGTTCGAGATAATTGAGATAGTTTCGTTTAATGTGAACAAAGTTGTGTTTGACTGATTACTGAACGCTCGGCCATAAGGCTACAAGAGTAATAACGAATTGTTGGAGTCTGTTCGCCGGTATGTACCGATTTGTAGGCGCCCATTTTTTTTACGTAGGTATACAGAGAGGTTTATGAGAAGAAATTACTGGAGTTAATCTTTATATTCGTGAAGTATACGAATTCGATAAGGAGACGCATATAATGCCAAACACATTCCAGAAAATGAATGTTAAATTGGCTGTCCAAGTTTTAATCCATAGTCTCACACCATGGCATATAAGCAGTAATACTTACTGCCACTGAAACCGATGAATTAAAGTCTGAAAGCGCAAGACACATCGCGGACTTTTTAAACTACATCAATAATATGTTTGATGCTTTAAATAGCAAAAAATTAGACGTAAGAAGATAACTTGTGCTGCTCTGTTAGAGCAGAATTTATTCTGATTTGATGAAGTAAGAAGAGCGACTGAAGTGATGGAAAACATTAAAAAAGTCTCAAAGAGGGGCACCTTTAAGACACCACTATGTTTTGATGGCATACTACTCACCATCAATTCTCTGATAGGTTTGTATCAAAAACAAAAAGAAAAAGGCTATCATTATCTCTTGACTTCAATATTAAATCAGGATATTCTTGAAAACTAATTCTCTATACAGGTGGCTCATTGAAAACGAGCTGAATGGCATAACTGTCAGGGAAACATTTTATCGAACTTTTGATGCAAAAATTATACCTCTTTGAACCTCTACGAACTTTGCCCTCTTAATCGAGGGTGTCATCCCCCAATTTTTTCAAATGGGAAGGGTGGTCAAGCGATACATCATTTTATAGGTCTTGTTACCAGTTATTGAATTATTAAAATGAAAATTGTAATCTGTACTTTTACTGATTTTTTTTATTTAAAAATCTTTGTCTGACATGTCAATAAATACTACAAGTACTACAAAAAATAATGCGTCAATAATAAGTGAGAATTAACATTCAAATTACAATGAAATTAACGATAAACTTATCATTTTATTATTCGGAAACCGTCTATTTCTGAGACGATTTATACAACTCTTGTGAAGAGAGTTACATAGACTCGAATGGCGTTATAATGGACATGCTCAGTGATATAAAAAAAAACATGATCCAATATCAGATGCTACGGTGTCTACTGCTATCGTCGCGTCGCGTTGAAAACAGCTTCCGCGAATTCGTTTACTTACGTTTAGCAGGCGGTACGCGGATTGGACACAATTTCGCGATCTGTTTGTAATAATGATCAAGAACGTTGTCTTTTTAACAAAAGTAGAAACATTTCAATACCTTAAAATGAGTTAAAAAAAAACCCTAAACTGGTTAAAAATCTGCTTATTACTAACGATAATTTCGACATCGCTTGGGCACTCTAGGCAGAACGATATGAAAATTGAAGAATTTTAATTGCTAATCAATTTACCCTTCGTAAGCCCGTCAAAACTCTTAAAACCGACTCCTCTGTTGAGTTAAATATCTTAATCGCAGAGGTAAAAGAGCCTCTTGGAGCTGTGAAGTTTTTGGGACGTCCAGTTGATTATTGGGACCACTTATTGATTCATATCCTCGTGAGAAAGCTCGACTGTGAATCGATTAAAGAATGGGAAAAATGAATAAGTTATCGTAGGGTTCCGTCAAAATTTTTAAAATTTACTCAATTTCTTACCAGGCGCGTTTTAACCCTCGAAGCTATTAAAAAGCTATCCGATAATAGCAAAAGTTCCAGCTTTTCTTTAGGATCAGGCATCAAATCGGAACCTATAAAATCACATACTGCATCTACTAAAAATTGAACATGCGTTTTATGCGGAGACAAACATTATTTATCTCGAAAACCTTTCTTGCGAAATCACCAAAACAACGTTCCGAATTCGTCGCCGATCATAAGCGTTGTTATAATTGTCTTGGTCGTTACCTCCTCGACAGATGTCTTGTTACATCACGATGTCGTACGTGCCCGAAACGACATTATTCGCTATTACACGAGTTTCCCCCTGAAAAACTAAACAAAGTTATTTCAAATGAATACAATAATAATAATTTGAATTTTCCTGAACCTTCAACAAGTCATCGTGTTTATTTATTCCACATGCATTCTTTCGTACTGTTAGCAATAGCTTTGATTAAAGTTACATCGGTACGAACAGCGCTCAAAAATCTCCTTCGTAAGTAAATCGTTAGTGCATCGTTTATCTCTCCCTCGTAGTAGTGCCGGCCAAAGTATCGATACTTATCTATGGTACCTCGGCGAGCAACTGTAACTACGGAAGAAAAGGAAATTGCGGTATTAGCTAGCGTTGAGGTAAATCCTCAAGTTAGCACTCGCGGACCAATATCGAAGACCAGCATTTTAAGAATATTAAAGCATAACCAGTATCACCCATACCACATTTTATTGCATCAACAGCTTTATGGAGGTGATTTTGAAAATCGATTAATATTTTATCAATGGACACAAGAACGAATGCGGTTGGACGTCAATTTCTTTGGTAACATGCTATTCTCGGATGAGTCTACTTTTGCAAACAAAGGACAAGTCAATAGACATAACATGCACTATTGGACCATTGAAAATCCGAGATGGCTGCGTGAAGTAGAACATCAACGACCTTGGTCGGTTAATGTTTGGTGTGGCATACTTGGTGATAAATTGATCAGTCCATACTTTATTGATGGTATGGCTGAATGGGGAGAAGTACCGACATTTTTTAGATGACGTCTTACCAACGTTACTTGTAGATTTGAGCAGGGAAGAAAGACAAAATATGTGGCTGCAAAATGATGGGTGTCCAGTACATTTTTCACATATTGCACGTGAAGCTTTAGATCGGGATTATGCTGGGCGATGGCTTGGAAGAGGAGGTCCAATTTCCTGGCCTGCCAAATCACCTGATTTAACACCTCTTGATTTTTTTTTGTGGGGCCTCCTTAGGGATAATGTTTATAGCGAAGTACCGACTACGCCAGAAAACATGAAAGAGCGGATAAGAACTGCATGCAGAAATAGTAACCAAGAAAACCTTTTAAGATGTAAAGAAACTTTTAGTAGAAGGGTTAATAAATGTATTGAAGTGGGTGGGGAAATATTTGAACATTTGTTATAAATTTTATACTTGTTGATTAATGGTATAATTTAATCATTTTCTTTTTTTAAATAAACAAGATTTAAAACTATTTGAATAAAAAAATAATTTAGAGTTTTTCTACAAAAGATGTTTCGCCGTCGTACTGGCAAAACCACACGGTAATTTTTTAAAAATTATTTTACTTTTATCCATAGATTCAGATTTTGTAATCAAAAACATAGGGTGTCATTTAAAAAATTGGCCGTGACCTTCATATGACCTTGAAAATAAGGTCAAGGTCAAAAAATGTTATTGTCATATGGTTTTCCCGTTCGCACAGAACAACATTCATTTTCTAGATAATCGCTTGTCTCACGTTAAATGGACCTCTCTGTATATGGTCGTCGTTTATAATTTAAGAGTTGGACAATATCCTCATCTTCATCGCTGTCTGATAAATATTAATGTAAGAATTCCATAATAAAAGAGGTTTTCGAAAACAATGTACAATACCGAAAGCACACGGGAATGATAACCTCCAAAATACGATCAGCTGTTTACATCAACTTCACAAAGTAATGTCAATTATTCAAATTTGGCCAATCACGTTTTATTAAATGTACAAAATCAACATTAACCCATTAGCACTCAATGGGTAGTTAATGACTAGTGATGGGAATATCGCTCATAACCGTGTCGGGCTCCAGGAACGGTCGCTACACAAAAATACCGTTTCAAAATACCACTCCAAAATACCGTGACCTTGTGTAAGTTGTAACAGTTCCAATGCAAGATGCTTGTATAAATAGAAAGGAACGGTTCATCGGAAATTGTCGCGTAAGATACCGTACAATAAATCGCCTAATAAATCAATAGATACGCCGCGCCGTCAGTTTTTATATTAACTTTTTGAGGTATATTTATGAGAAAAATAAAAAGACTTATTCCGAAAAATTTAAATTAAAAAGTAAGCTATACGATATAATAATATTAATAAATGTAAATGATCATTCCAATTTAGTGCAGAGTACAGGTATTTATTACTTATTCACTGTATTTCCGGCAACCAAATCTTCCAATAGCTCATTTCTCACGGTTTACTGTTTATAGTTTAGCTTTTATTTGAAAAGGTTAATAAAACGAATATCGGTTCATAGTGCATCTTGTCCGTTGCGCCACTGTTATGTTTAGTTTAGTTTTTTATTTATTTTGAAACCCTTCATAAAGATATAAAATCCATTTAGTTTATTCGGGCAAACAGTCCAGTACATCTTGCCCGTCCCGCACGTCGTCGGTGTTACAAGTAGAATAAAAGTGAATTAGTGTATTATTGGTTAAAATTGTATTTTACCTCAACAAATTGCTGTTGTTGTTTGTTGTTTATTACCAACTTAATATTTATTTCTTGGGTGTAAGTAACCTAACTTCATGTTGTAATAATGCCACATTATTATTATTATTATATAAGTATACAGGGTGTGCATACAGGGTGTGCATACTGCAACAAACTTCAAGGGGTGATTCTTTAGTGAATTTTAAGGCTACTTTGATATATGAACCATGGGCGACTTCGGCTCCCCTAAGGAGCTACACCCCTTCAAAAATGGCGGAAAATTTTGGTTTAATTTTTTTTTCTCAAAAACCATAAACGCTAGGAAAATGAAATTTGGGGAATATGTTTAACTCATAATAAGGCACGTTTTTACCCTATTTGTACTTTCAACCTACCCTTCTAACCCTTCGTTCGTCATTACCACTATCAAATCGTACTTTGTATTTCTAGATTAACTTATACCATTTATAAACCCATAATTTCACTCTTATACCAGTTCCTAAATATCCGACAAAAAAGCAACAACGTTATCACTCAACAGTATTTCGCTATAATAACGATTAGTGCACCGACAGGAAGTTATTTTCAACAAATAAAATAATTTAATAACGACCAACGTTCGTTTATCTGGATCCCAAAAAACCTTATAAACCTCCTTTGGCACATTACAACCTGGTGTCAGAAGTGGGATTGGTATATGGTCTAGTCAACAAACCTCTAATCAGAGGGACCACCATCAAGGACCATCTGGAAACTGTGCTAAGGAAAACATAGAGGTGGATCTTACCTCCAGGAAATTCAGTAACGTCGCTACACAAGTAAGCCGAAATCTACGAATCAAGAAGCGGAAGTGCTGTTCAACTTCACCAAACAACTGATTGGGAACATCCGAGAGTAATGTCAGAAAATCTCTAATCGCATCCCTACGGACCACTACATCAAGGGCTACTGCAAAATCCACTCAACAATTCCACCAGACGACGCCATGAACACATCGCTGCTACTGTAAGTCAACAACGATCAATATCTTTGTTTAAAATTTATCAATATATATATTCGCTCATTAAGTTCTACAAGTAAGGTTAGGTCATTATTATTGTTATTCTTTTTCCCACAATCGCTCTAACTTAATAATATCGTTTATGGTTATTTCCTTACTTTTCATAAAAATTGTAAAGGGCAAAAAGATCTCATAATGACACAAGAGCAAGGTTCCGTAGCTAGTTCCTCTAATTGTCATATCTCTCTAGAAATAGCAGAAAAAATGCTTTTCAGATTTAACGGGAATAAATCAAAATTATTCGAATTTCTAGACAACTGTTCCAAAGCCATCATGTCAGATCAAGCCAGAACTTCAAAAGGTACTTCTTTGCATAATAGAAACCAAACTCACAGACAATGTTAGGGTTTTAATAAGAAATCGAACCTTTGAAAGCTGGTCCACACTAAAAAATCATTTATTAGAGATATTTAGCGTATTCAGAACGCAGAACAATCGGACAATGGCCAGTTAGAACTTAATTCATTAAAACAGAGTCATTCTGAAGGTGTTATTTCATTTGCTAACAAAATCGAAAATTGCTATGTCAAACTACTTAACGCTTTAGATGACGAACTCTCTAAGGAAGCAAAAGACGCGTGTATCTCATTGCTCAAAAACGAGGCACTTAGCGTTTTTCTCACCGGGTTAAACAATGAATTGGTAATACTTGTGAAATCCCAAAATCCTAAAACTCTAGAAGATGCAATTTCTATTGCGCTTAACGAAGAACAACAATTGAAGGCGCGATCTGAAATTCAAAAGTATCAAAATGTAAATGCGCATCACGCACGAATTTGCAACTTCTGTAATAAACCTGGTCACTCATCTTTTAATAGTCGTAATAAACAAAGTAATGTACATCATTTTAAAGATTCTTCTAATGTGTCCCAAACCTCCCGAAACGCATCCACTCGTTCTGAGAACCAAAAATCTACTAATAATCACAATCCCAATTTCAGCAACTATAATTCCAAAACATGTAACTATTGTAAAAAAAGGGTCATCTAATTAGTGAATACCGCAAGCGGGAATATAACAACAACAAAAGAAATAATTTAAACTTCAAAAATCCTTCGCAACCGGCCATGCAGAGGGAAGCTCATTCAGTCCAGGCCGAATTATCCTCTTAAACACTCAAGCAATCACCTCTTTTATAAATTTGTACAATGTTAAACAATTAGGCGCTCATAAATCGAACTTTCTCTTAGATACAGGTGCTAACATCTGTCTAATAAAACTTAAATCCCTATATCCTAACACCATTATCTACCAGGATCAAACTATCACATTAAAAGGGATTGATAATACAAACTTCAATTCTCCAAAAACTTTGGACTATTGTTATCTTAACGTTCTCGAGTCAAACTCAAATCCTATAACTCATATCTTCCATATTGTTAAAAATGATTTTCCGATAGATTTTGATGGTATCATAGGCAATGACATACTCAAGAAATTCAAGTCAACTATCGATTACGAATCATGTAAATTAACCTTAGGAAGTAGTCAATTCCCGATTCATCTCATTTCAAGCACTAATTCACCTGTTCTAAACGACCTTCAATCTCCCGTTCAACTATTAAAAGCTAGATCCGAAGTCATAGTTGAAATCACCGTCACGAATGTCAACGACTTGTCAACATTCGCGATCATTCCCAAAAATGAAATCACTCAGGGCGTTTATCTCTGCGGAAGCATCATAAAAATCAACCCTCATGGTAAAGCTTTAACAACTATACTAAATACAACAGAAAAAGAAATCAAATTGAAAAAACTAAATGTTAGGGCAGAACCATTCAACTTTCAAGAATCACAAGGTACCTCAATCGGTAAGGTAACTCAAACAGAACATCATCCAAATTCCTCATCAGATAGGTTAAAGATACTTGAAACAAACAACCTTACGTCTAAATCACTTGAACGACGAGGAGAAACGATCTATCGTCGAAATCTGCCGCGAACATAACGATTTGTTTTACGTAGAAGGTGATATACTTTCATACACGAACGCCGCAATGCATAAAATCCCTGTAACTTCTAATATACCCATTCACACAAGGACATATAGGTATCCAGAAGTACACAAGGAAGAAGTCAAAAGGCCTCCAATTTGGATTGTCCCTAAGAAGGCTGATGCATCTGGCTCCAAGAAATGGAGAATAGTCATCGATTACAGGAAACTAAATAACGTGAGCATCGGCGATTCATTCCCATTGCCAAATATCGTAGAAATCCTTGATCAATTAGGTCACTCCAGGTACTTCTCTACAATAGATTTAACTTCAGGGTTCCATCAGATCAAAATGGACCCAGTAGATGCTGAGAAAACCGCTTTTTCAACCAACACAGGTCACTATCAGTTCACTAGAATGCCGTTTGGTCTTAAGAACGCACCAGCGACATTCCAAAGACTCATGAATACCGTATTAGCCGGAATCTAAAATCACAGGTGTTCGTCTACCTGAATGATATTGTCATACACGGTGGCGATTTAAAAACTCATAATCAACGTTTAGTAGAAGTGTTTAATCGTTTAAAACAATTCAACTTAAAGGTACAACCGGACAAATGCGAGTTTCTCAAACGTGAAGTCATGTACCTTGGACATCTCATCACCGAACAGGGTGTTAAACCAGATCCTCAAAAGGTTATAGCAATTTCCAACTACCCACCACCAAAATCGGTCAACGAGATACGTTCATTTTTAGGCCTTGCCGGATATTACCGTAGATTCATACCGCCATTGGCAAAGGTATCGTTACCATTAACAAAATTGTTAAAAACAGGTACAGCATTTAACTGGACTAGTACGCAACAAGCAGCTTTTGAAGAAATAAAGGAAATGTTGGTAACCAAACCTCTCTTAAGATACCCAAATTTCAAGGAAACCTTCTATCTATCAACAGATGCCAGCAATTACGCTATAGGAGTGGTTTTATCTCAGGGTGATATAGGTGAAGATCAACCAATAGCGTACGCAAGTAGAGTCCTCAATAAAAGCGAAAGCAATTACAGCACAATCGAACGAGAATTGCTAGCTATCGTATGGGCGGTGAAACATTTCCGACCATACTTATACGGAAGGGAATTTATAGTCTTATCCGACCATAGACCCCTTAAATGGCTTGAAAATATCAGCGATCCTAGCTCTAGACTGCTTAGATGGAGACTCACCTTAGAAGAATATCAGTATAAAATCGAATATCGTCCCGGAAAACGTAACCAAAATGCTGACGCATTAAGTAGGATTAAGCCACAGGAACCAATATGTCATATAAACTATAAGGCGAAGAGCCAAGAAACTTACGAGTCTTTCCTCAAAATCGTCAAGGAAAAGGTGATACTCAACAACCTCATTAATGACCACGACCAAAATATCACAGAAGCAAAAGATAGTATTGTGATATATCTTAGTGAAGACTTGAATCTCTCCGCGGAATTCCAACAATTAACAATAGCAAAATTCAATCACGAACAGAAATTGAAGGCATTTCAACCCAAAGTAGGTACAACTGTGGGCATCGAAGGCGGAACTACCGTAACATTTTATATGATTCACAAAATAAATAGTTGGGATTCAGGTGCCTATAAAACCATATTTAATATCCTGTTACAGCTAAGGGAACAACTAACCATAAGAAACCTAAAATCAATTAGCATACCAAGATTCTGTATCGGCGATCGATTAAAATGGAATCAAATTAGAACCATGATCCGGTACATATTTCAAGCCTCTGATATCACGGTCAATATATATCATGACATTCTGACCAAACCATCTAAGGACGAAATTCCACTCATCATGAAAAAATATCACTCCAACCCAGCAGGCGGACAACACTCAGGATTCCACAAAACCTACAAAAGAATTAAAGGCTCATTTAAATGGGACAACATGAAGAAGGACGTACAGACCTTCGTAAAACATTGCGATAGTTGCCAAAGAAATAAATTGACAAGAAAAAAGGGAAAAGAACCAATGGAAATAACCACTACTTCGCATAAACCATTTGAAAGGATTTCACTAGATATAGTGGGACCATTGACCCTGACAGTGTCAGGAAACAAATATATCCTCACCTTACAAGACGACTTAACAAACCCAGGCTTACGCAATACCACAACACGATGCAGCTACGATAGCTAAACTGTTTGTCCAACGGTTCATCTGTAACTTCGGTATTCCAACATCACTTCTAACAGATCAAGGTAAAGAATTTACCTAAACGTTATTTTCTGAATTTGCATGGATGTTTAAAATTAAAAAACTTCATACAACTGCCTATCATCCGCAGACGAACGGCAGCTTAGAAAGATCTCATCATACCATCGCCGAGTATCTAAAACATTTCATAAAAATTAATCAAACGGACTGGGACGAATGGATAGACTTTGCGATATAGTCATTCAATACCAGAGTTCACACGTCTACTCAATTCTCACCTTACGAACTCATTTTCGGTTACAAGGCAACTATTCCAAGCTCTATCTTGAGTAAACCTACGTTCAAATACACCTATGACGATTATCTTGATGAACTACAAATGCGTTTCCAAAAATCGCATCAAATCGCCAGGGAAAATCTAATCTCATCAAAAGTCTCGAATAAGAGTATATACGACAAGAAATCCCAAAGAACACAATTTAAAATCAACGATCTAGTCTATCTTCTTGATTCGCAATCTAAACAACATCTCTCCGAGAAACTATGTCCATCATACTCAGGCCCATACAAAATAATAGAAATAAACTCCAATGTAAATTCGACCATACTAATCAAGCGGAAACATGTAAAAGTCCACAATAACCGATTGAAACATGCTTTTGTTTCAGTTACCTCCCGTTAATAATCGCCCATGTCACCATGGCAACAGACATCTCCATACAGATGATCAACAATTCTTCTGGTTCACAAGTTTCACTCAATAGTCTGTTAGAAAACCCCAGGAGCAAGAGAGGCCTTCTGGACGGAATTGGCATAATATTCAAGGAACTATTTGGCACGCTAGATGAAGAGGACGCTGAATATTACGGGAAAAGCATCAATAAACTAAACGACGTTGAAAAATATTTCGCCGAACTTCTTAAAGAACAAATTCATATCGTAGATAGTACCATTCAAAATTTTAATTCTTCCTTAACCAACGTCAACAAAAATAATAGATTGTTCATCGAAAATTTTTACAAGTTTCTACAAAGCCTTTCCGATTTAGATAAAAATTATTTCAATTAAAAATTAAAACAACAGTTAGATGAACATTTGTCGAAACTCTCAATAATAACGTCCGAATTGAACGACGAATATTCAACGCCAGTTGACGCCTTTCTATTTTCTAAATCAAATCTTATTCATCCAGCGGTCATTTCTTCGAAACAATTCATTGAGGAACTATCAAAAGCTGTAGTTCATCTCCCACCGTCTACATATTTCGCTAAACGCATTAATTTAAACAATGCCAAGGCATTAATGTCAGTAGCATCAATAAGCAGCCATACTGCAGGCAACTTATTGATATTCAAAATATCAAACCCTTTAGTCATCCAAGACTCTTATGATCTATATAAAATGATACCATTACCCATTAGTAATCCCCGTGGCGAATTTATATTTCTTTTACCACAATTTACCTACATGTTCATCACCACCTCCAAGGCAACCTATGTAACCTCGAAAGATCTGAATAATTGCAAAACTATATCGCAATCAAACTATGTATGCTTTGCCACTTCACCTATAAAATTTACTAGAATGACCACCTTGTGCGAAATATTACTCTTGTTTAGACCAAATTCATGTGATGTAAGGAAAACTAACTTCCAAAACGAAATTTTCCACCCACTAGTTCACGCTAACACCTGGTTGTTTGTAGCACCCACCAAATTAACTACTACCTTGAACTGTAAAAATAAACAACCCGAAGATCACATCCTATCCGGAACCGGAATTATCACGCTGGCCCGAAACTGTAACTTGTACACCAATTCAGCTGTTTTACGGAGTAAAAATCTAAATTCCTCATCATCGGAAGTCAATATTCCATTTCCTTCTTTCGATATTTTACGTGACGACTGTTGTCCAGAACATGAACATCTAGTTACTTCAACATTTACACCCCTTCACATTGACAACCTTGATAAAGACAATTTGGATGTCGCTAGCTATAAATTACATAAATTGCGTAAAAAGGTCGATCAGTTCGATACTACCGTTTCAATATTCCACAACTCCTATTTTGTCTATATTTTGATGACCACTCTCAAGTGCGTTGGGATCTTTCTGCTGTCCAAACTATACAAACGATTGAAAATTTGTAGACGTAATCGTAACTTTCCTCGCATTCAATATACCGACACTAGGTCTGTGTATGAAGATGCATCAGAAGAAAACGCTAACGTAACATTAAAATTAGAAACCACTATGGCACCTGAAACTACCAACACAGAATCTAACGTGCATACACCTCTTCGCCGTAGTTGTAGATTGGCCCAATTGAGGGAATGTTTCTAATTCATTCCCCCAATTGTCCTCTAAAAGGGAAGGTGTAATAATGCCACATTATTATTATTATTATATAAGTTGTCATTAATATTAATCGTTTGAAACCAGCATTCATTCTGAATGATAATTTAGTTGTCAACAATGACAATGTCAATTGTGTTGACATACCACTCAAAACTCATTAGTCATCTTTTTCATGTCAACATACTACCCTTTCGTTTTACCAACATAATAATTAACTTATTGCAAGCTCAATGATTATTTTCCTTGTTGGAAGACGAAATATTAGTTAACCGAAGCAATTCAACTTCTTTATTATTATTTTCAATGCGGTTGTGCGGTACGGACGTCGTTTTCCGTGCTCTATATTTCGAAGTTGTTTTTCGGATGTTTTCGGTTCTAATTACTCTTCGAAGTACTCTTCGTGATTAGTTCAAGTTTTTTTTTTTTGGAAATTAGTTGCCGACTTCCACAGTGTTATCAATCTTTTTTTCCTTCATTTCGCTGATAGAAGTGTTCATCGTCCTCACGTTCTTTTTTGCTGTGCTTACGTACCGATACTGGCTTCGCCAACGTGAGTGAGATGGAGTGCGTTTCTTGTAGCGGTAAAATTTTGAGAAAGTATCCCGGACTTCAGTGCGCTGGTGACTGTGGAGCGTTCTATCATGCGAAATGCGTTGGCCTGAGCCTGGAGAATCTTAGCGTCTACAAAGCAGAGGGCGCGAGTTGGAGATGTCGCTCCTGTTCGATCAGATCGGACCGATCTATTATAATTGCTGATGATCTACCCCCCTCATCTCCCTCGACAATTCCCTCTAATTCCCGTCGATTACAGTCCCTGGGTGGTTCCTCACAGCAAAGTTCCTTACAAAAATCTTGTCAGCATTCCGAAATAGGATCACTTGAGGGAATGTTTGAAATTGTAAAGGATATTCAGGCTGAGATGAAAGGGTTGTCCAATAAATATGAGGAAGTTCTCCGTGCTGTTACCTTTTACGGTGAGAAAATTTCCGACTTCGAAATGAAAATTACCGATCTGGACAAAAAGTTAAGGGAGTTGGATTCTGTGAATGCTGAAAATATTGCCCTTAAATCTAGCTTGGGGGAAGTTTCAATGCGGCTTGAATGGTTGGAGCAATATTCCAGGCGCAATAATTTAATTATCTCTGGCGTCCCAGAGGGTGCCTCAGAATCGCTCACTGATGTTATCGGCTTGATTGGGGATGCCGTCGGCTCTCCGGTTTCTTCCAGTGATATTGATGCTGTTCACCGTCTTCCTGCTGGAGGCACTCCGGCCCACAACTCTGCTCAATCTAAAGATCGTAAGCCCAAGAACATTGTTGTCAGGTTCTTGTCGAGAATGATGCGTGATCGTTTCTTGGGGGCTGCAAAAATTAAACAACGTGCCGGTTCGGATGGCGCTGATGGTTCGAAAGCGTTGAGGGGTATTGCGGTGGCGAGTTTGGGGAGCGGTATTTATGTTAACGAGGATTTAACTTCGGAAAATGCCAAACTTCTTCGCGAGGTGAAAGTGGTGGCTGCGGAGAAACAGTACAAATTTGTGTGGTTCAAGGGTGACGTTATTCGAGTGCGTAAGTCCGAGCGATCTCATGTTGTGATCATCCGATCACTGCGCGATCTAAATAAACTGTAGTTCCGTTTCTTTACGGTGTAGCGCTCGAAACTAGTGTTTTTGCGGATTTTTGTTTTTTCAATGGCTATCACAGTTTATTACCAGAATGTAAATGGTTTGCGGTCAAAGACTGCAACATCACTCATTAACTTCTCTACTCTTGGCCACGATATCATCTGCCTTACCGAAACTTCCCTTAATCCGTCGATTGCTAATGGTGAGTTTTTCTGTTCGAATTATACACTCTTTCGGCGAGATAGATGTTCGAGATAGATGATGCGGTTAGCGTATTTTATAGTACCATTTACGACCTTCTTGATGCTCACGTTCCGCATCGGCAGCTACCTAAACGCAGATTTCCCATCTGGTACTCTGCATCCACGATGAGAGCTATCCGCGAAAAGCTTAGATTCCATCGTAGATGGAAGATTTATGGTGATAGGGCTGATTATCTAACATTCACGATTTTACTAACCGTACCAAAACCCTCATTAAATCGGATTACGATAACTACATTAAGTCAATTCAATCTCAGCTGATTGAGTGTCCGGATCGCTTGTGGTCCTTCGTTAAACATCGGAGGGGCGGATGCGCCGGTATTCCAACTACCATGAAGTTCCGTGGTGTTAATGCCGACAAATCTCAGGATATTTGTTCTTTATTCGCCCTTTACTTTAATTCTGTTTTCATTGATGGTAACCCCTCCGTTCCTTCGCGTGTTATGCCCATTGGGGGTTCTGTGCCCTGGTTTGGTGAAGAGGATGTTTTGCGTGCTCTTAATGAAGTAGATGCTAAAGCTGGAGCTGGTCCGGATAAACTGCCGGGTTGTTTTTGCTACCGGTTTAGCAAAGCCCCTATTTCTTATATTCTCCTTATCTTTACGCTCCGATGCATTCCCCAGTGAATGGCGGAGAGCATTTGTATTCCCTGTATTCAAGTCTGATGACCGTTACGACGTATCCCAGTATCGCCCTATTTCATCTTTGTCTTTACGTTCAAAAATTTTTGAAAAAATAATTTACCCTCAATCATTATTTATTCTGAAGCCCTTCATGATCGTTGAGCAGCATGGCTTTCTGCCTGGTAGATCGGTCGAGACCAATTTAATAACCTATACCTATTATATCCATCTTGCCAGGTGGACGCTATCTACACCGATTTTAGTAAGGCCTTCGATAAAATCGATCACTACATCTTAATAAGAATGTTGTCACTGCTTGACATTCCTCCGGGTTTTTAGCGTGGTTGGGTTCCTACGTCAGTGACCGTTACCAGGCGATTCGAATTGGCAATTGTGTGTCTGCTTATCAACGGGTTACTTCTGGGGTTCCCCAGGGTAGCCACCTCAGTCCCATTCTTTTCTTGGCATACATTAATAATGTTCTGGCATGTTTTGAACATTCTAAATTTCTGCTTTATGCTGATGATTGCAAAATTTTTTTGGATTTATCATCTAACTCCGACTGTATTAAACTTCAGGCAGATCTGGACCGGTTCCACAAATATTGCGCTGATAACAACCACTTCCTAAACTACGATAAATGTTATAAAATTACTTTCACTCGCAATCGCTACCCTCTGAATTTTCCTTACAGGCTGGGTGGTGCGGACATTCAATCGGTTGGTCGTATTAGCGATTTGGGGGTTACTCTTGATAACAAATTATCGTTTAATTTACATGTGGAATCCGTTATTTCCAAAGCTCTGAAGAGGTTGGGTTTCGTGATTCGAATCTGTCGCCCTTTCACAAATATTAATTGCATCAGATTGCTGTATTTAACGCACGTGAACAGTGTACTTAGCTATGCCTCCACCGTCTGGAATCCCCAGTACCACGTTTACATTAACGGTATCGAAGCAGTTCAACGTCGTTTTTTGCGGTACCTATCTTATAAAACAAATTTACCTTATTGCGATTACTTTATGCGGTGCAGGGTGCTGGGTTTTCAGACACTGCAACAGAGGAGGCTGTGTTACGATTTACTGTTTATTTTTAAACTTTGCAATGGCTTCATTAATTCGCCTGAATTGGTTGGTGGGTTACGTTTTTACGTTCCTCCCTACCGGACTAGGGGTGGTCTGATGTTTAGACTTGATCGTTCGAATACAAATGCCTACTTCAATTCACCTCTTCAGAGATTAATGCATTCATTTGACTCTCACTGTGGAAATATTGATATGTTTAACACCTCACTGGCTGCGTTTAAGCGGTTTTTGCGTGGCGTGGGCGTTAATGTCTCAGGTCATTAGAATTTAATTTTTCTTGCAGTACATTTTTTTCTTGTTTTGTTTTATTTTGTTTTTTTTTCTCAAATCATTAATTTACAATTAAGTCCGACAATCCGTCATTAATTTGTATAGTGGACGCTTCGCTGGGGGTTAATCCTGTTTGCGTCCCATTTAAATAAATAAATAAATAAAATAAATAAATAAATAATTATTTGTAAAATAATTTTAAGTTACCCTACATCTTTTGTTGAATTTGTGATTCCTTGTTAGGGGGGAATATATGTGGCAACCGCCACATTCATTAAGTGTAATATAATATTGTAGTGATAAGTTTGTTAATAAAAAATAAAAAACCATAACTACAAAAAACAAAATAAAATAAATAATTCAAATTAAAACCATAAAAACTGGCGTTCTCATTTTTGTGTAGAACAAATTAATTCATTTACAATTAACTTGTAACTACAGTCATTTAATAATAATAATAATAATGGACTTTATTAGAATGGAACTTTACAAAATACAATATAAATTTAACTGGTCGACAAGGGCGAAGTTAAGACAATCGTCTTCTCTTCCACTCAACCCTGCCATAAAAATAAACAAACTATAATAAAAAAAAAACAAAAGAAAAGTGAATAAATACAAAACAAAACTAAACGAGGTACAAATAAAACTAATAATAATAGTGCACCAATAAAAAATAAAACAAAACAAAAAATATTTAAAGATGGCAAAACAATTGCATAAAAAGCAAAACCAAATCATCGCATTCCACGTGGCCCACCTTGTATGTGATCACATTGTTCTCCATACAAAATTTCTCAACATTTTTAATGATTGAGGTAAGCTATTATAAAATTTAGGTAAGCTGTAAGAGAATGATCTCTCAAATAATGTAGTAACATGTAGCGGTGGTGTGACAATACCCTTGCTTCGAACATTTAAGCTATAGACATCAGTGCCGAACGTAATCTTATCATACAAATAAGATGGACATTTAAGCAACAGTAACTTATAATACAATGAAACCATATGGTATATGAGGCGGTTAAACATATTCAGCCACCCAAGATCGATCAGCCTGTGTGAGACATGGCACCCTCGTCGAAACCCGAAAATCATTCGGAGACATGAATTTTGAACACGCTGAATCCTTTGTGATGTTTTTAAGTTCAGACTACTGTGATATACTGTATCACAAAAGGTAAATGGTTCAGCACTAAGCAATCGCAAAGCATAACCTTTATGTTGCGATTTAAAATATTCCTCATGCCTTCCTCAATATTCCTTATGATTTAAAATTTTAATTTTTTTATCTTTAACACGAGCGTAGATTTTACCATCCAACGTCCAAACAGATTTTATACCAAACTTCGCCACAGCTTGTTGATACAACTTAAATCGAGCGGCCGTAAGGTCCTCAGTTATACGCAAGCCCGAAGCCTTTAAAAATCTACGATTTTGTAGAACTAAACGCCGCTCTCTATATGAAACAAAACGAACGATAACGTTGTGACGATCATTTTTAGGTTTGCTGACATGGTGACATCGGTCAATCAGTTCCGGTTTAAAATTAAGTTTTAATTTTCATTAATAATTTGCATTACATTCTTTTCTACACAATCATCTGGACAGCGCTCCATACCCATTATACTCACCTCCACTGCTTTCTACTGGAATCGACTGTTGTCCTTCTCCAACTGGACAACCTTCTCTTAAAGTTTTGAGATTTTTTGGTCAAAACTCCACCTCTTTAGCGATACTTTCACTTAAGATACGTAAAAATGTCGCATCTTTTACCAAATCTAACAAACAAGACTTCACGATTTCCTTTTTTTCAATTGCAGAACGTGTCTTGTCACCCATTCCGTCGACTCGAATAAATTTCGCAATAACTTAATGCTTTAAACTAAGTATAAATGGCAAATTTAGCGGAGCCACCTAACTATGCTCTCACACAATCGCCATGTTCGATCGATATTTCAAAAGAAGTACATCGGATAACGAACAATTTTTTATTCAGCAATGACAACTTTCCCTAACAAAAATCCAAGAAAACTGATCCAATTTGTGGTAACAAGATGGAATTCCACATTCTATATGCTAGAACGTTCTGTAACGGGTATTTTAAAATCGCGTGGGAGCAGTACGCTCTTCAAAAATACCGCTCCAAAATACCGTTCCTCAAATACTGTCCCATCACTACTAGACTCTAAATCAAAATTGGTATAAATTTCAAATAAATAACGAAAATTTGATAAATCTTGTTTCTAAAGACGAAAGTTATGATTATTTAAAAAATGATATATACGAAAACTGTGAAGAGAAGTACATTGATGCCAAGGATGAGATGTTAGATGCACTTAATGGATTTGTTAAAAAAGCACCTAATGATGACGTTATTTTTCCAAGTCCCAATAGATCCTTTCATTTACCAAAAATTGAATTGTCAAAATTCTCTAGTAATTACACTCAATGGAGTAACTTTTGAGATTTATTCTCATCACTGGTAAAAACCAATTCAGATTTAACTCCAGTTGAGAAGTTACATTATTTAAAAATGAGGTTAGTCGACAAACCCGCTCAAATTTTAAAAAAACATAGACATAAGCAGCGATAATTTTTATCGTGCGTGGGACACCTTAATGGATAGATACGAAAATAAAAGAATATTAATAGATTCCCATTTACCTTCACTTTTTAATATATACAATATCAAGCAAGAATCCTTTACTGAAATCAAACGCCTAATTGGTAAAGTAAAACAATCCTTAGGTACACTAAAATCATTAGCATGTCCAGTCGATTTATGGGATCATACATAGTTTTCGTGATACAAAACCTCGATAATGAATCGTTAAAAGATTGGGAGGAGTCTATTGGATCAAATAAAGGCTGCGCAACTGTTGCTGAATTAGAACATTTTTTAATCGGTAGAATACGTTCTCTGGAGGCAATAGAACAATTTTTTAACAATAACAGATTACCCACTTTACTAGTTTCAAAATATCACCCTCGTATTAAAAGGCATAATGTTGCGACTTCGCCTCAATCCACCTCAAAACACCCTCTCAACGAAAAGAACTTGTTATATCAAAAAATGTATGTTTCAATTGTTTAGGACCTCATTTACTGAGAAATTGCAGAATAACAAAAAATAATAATGAGTATAATATTGAAACACTAATGCTATCAAAACTAACAGCATATCTACCAACTCAAAAATTATATAATTCAAATAGGAAACACCTACAATGGTAAGTGACATTCCTATAGCTGATAATGATTATTTGTCTCAAAGACCCATATATATAATTCTTGGTGCAGATGTGTACGCTCAAATAATTCAAGAAGGCATTAGACGAAGTGATGTTAATTCTCCTATTGCTCAAGAAACAACATTGGGCTGATTTCTTTCTGGTTCTGTCGGTATGGCGTTAACGAAAACTCATCATATTCACAGTAATGAATGTTCTGTGGAAGTCGAATTGAAAGACTTAATACAACGTTTCTGGTTACAAGAGGATGTTCCATTACTTCCAAAATTAACACCAGAAAATTTTGAATGTGAAGAATATTTCACCCAAACACAACAACGTCAGGATGGACGATATATTGTACGTCTTCCTCTGAAACATATTCCAGACTATTTTGGTAACTCTTACACAGAAGCTAGACGTTATTTGATATCAATGGAAAAATGATTCGCTAAAGATCCTGTTTTCAGTAAACAATACTGTGGATTTATGTCTGAGTATCTAGCTTTGAATCACATGGAAAAAGTAACTAACTATTCATCATCAGACAAACAGTTCTTTTTACCACATCATGGCGTCATACGAGAAACCAGTACGACAACTAAACTACAAGTAGTATGTTCGCTCACGCGCAATCGATCGCGCATCGATCGAGATTTTGTATGAATTTTGTGATTTTATGTATTCCGCATGTATTGCTCGCGCATATCATTTCTTTGCTGCATTACCCGCTCGCTCGACTCACGCATCTTTCATACCGCACCTTTCACACCGCATTCACCGTATGTATAATTATTTTTGTTAATTTTCTTTATTATCTTTTCAATTTTGCCCATTAATCACATTATAAGTTTAATTTTTGTTTTATTAATACAATTTCATTTATTACTCATTTTTTTTTACTTCGCTTACCAGCACCTGTTTTTAGGTTCGACCCTTTTGGTACGAACAAATTTTGGTCCTTCGAGCCGGATTATTCTAAATTTAATTCACGTGTACTTTATTTCATTTCTTTTTTTTTCTTACGCCAATTTCTCGCGTCAATTTATTTGCAGTTATTCACGTCCAGTTCCGAGACAGCTTGTTGCCTTTTTTTGTCGCTTCACATCTGGTGTTTGCGAATTTTCGTTTACAAGGTCGACGATTTTGGGTTGTTATATAAATCTTTTATTCGAAAATTTTTTTGATTTATTATTTTCCTTTAAATTTATTATGGCCTTACCTGATAAGCTCACTAGATTAACATTACGCCGTAACGGTCTTCTAAACAGCCTCCTTGAAACGGCGGGTGCTGTTGATACCATTGACCAATCCGCGGATTTAAAATTGATTTTTATTGCACGCGAGTTATAGGTGCCCTCCAAGAGTAAATGCTAAATAAGCATTTCCAAAAAGTATATAATCCCGAGCGTAATTACGAAACAGAGACTAAGCTATCATCGCGACGTCGCCGCACTTCGTAAAATTCGAAACTTAGATTTAATATAAACAAGTTAATTTACAATTATAAAATAAATAGCAAACTTAAACTTTTGTAACTTAGTTTTTAATAAAATAAACTTTTAAAAAAAACAAAATTCTGATCTTAGAATTTTAACTGGCGCAGTCAGTAGGATAACTACAACGTGTTCGCGAGTAAAAATCTTCGTGAATTCGCGGTCCGTTTCAACGGTTTGTGTAGTGTTCGAAACATATTGTGAACAATCGTACAACCCTTATTGGATTACAACAAACTGGTTCAGCAGGACATCGGTTATGATTTCCCTACAGCATATAATCTGCATGTGAGTAAATCTTATTGATTGTTTCCCTTGCCCCTTGTACTTTTGTTCCTTGTATGAGTGACCTCAGTGAACTCATAAACGCAATAAGTGATATATCATTGGCTGACAAAATGCCTTATACACCAAAAGATATCACCAACGTTTATCAAGACACCATACCAGTATACGATGGAGACGTAACCACTCTCAACGCCTTCATATCAGCTTGCGAATTTCTGGTAGACACTTTTTATAATCCTATCGGAGAAAGAAGCCCGCAAGTTGCCTCTCTATTATTACGTATATTTCAAGGAAAATTAAGAGGAAAGGCACTTCAAGCTATCAGCAGCAACGAAGAAGTTACCCGATGGACAGATTTAAAAAACATCCTCCTCAGCAACTTTGGCGATCAGAGAAGCGAACAATGCTTATTCGGAGACTTAGCAGCCTTGAAACCACACCGAGGTGAAGCTCCGTACGTCTACGGAAAAAGAGTAAAAGAAACAATGCAGCTTTTGTTAACTCAAGTCAAATTGCGAGATGATGATGCAAATAGTCGTGCATTAAAGATAACTAATTATAAAAGTACGGCACTTCAAATATTCTTACAAGGTTTGTTCGAGATCGACACAAACATGGGAATTATGGTGCAAGTAAAACAACCCGGAGACCTAGAAACCGCAATGAGTCATGTCGTTGAGGTAGAAAACTTCAATTACAGAGCGGGAAGACCAAATCATATACATAAAACGGAGGCGAAACATCAAGCACACTCTCCGCACAAACCAATATCGTCTCCTAGACCGATATTCGTACCATACTATCCACCAGTTCAATCTTTTACTCAACCGTTTCAGAGCTCTAGAATGATGTTACCACAATCTGCTCCGCGACCATTCTTTAATCCACCCAGAGTAAACCCAACTGGAAATTCGTTTGGAAACTGGAATGCGGCGGGAAGGTCACAACAACAATTCGGAAGGCCACAACAACAATTCGGAAGGCCACAACAACAGTTCGGAAGGCCACAACAATATAACAATACTTTCGGTAATAGAGCACAAGCGTTACCAAAACCGACACCAATGGATGTGGATACTTCTGCAATGAAAAGACCAGCAGAATCCAGCATTCTAAACGTGCATAAAAGGCCTAATAAGTTATACTATCAAGAAACTTATCCAGAGGAACAGATCGGCGATGAATCGGCAGACATAAGTTACGAAGGTTATTATTACAATCAACCTGACTACTACGAAGAAGCCGATTTGACTAACGAAAATAATGAAAATAACGAACAAACAAATGATAACGACGATGAAGTAAATTTTCATGCAATAGGCCTCTTCTATCGAGACCCATAACGAAAAATAAGCCCGAAACTATCGAATTAAACAACATTAGCAGTACTCTTCCATATATACAATTTAGCGGACTTAAATTTTTGATCGACACAGGTTCCACTAAAACGTTAATAAATTCATTAATATATAAAAACTTCAAAGATTTTGCGATAAAAATGCCTTTTAAAGTAAAGACAGCGCATGGGACATCATGTCACAATGACGCTATCTATGTAGAAATTCCAGACATATTTAAAGCGCCAATCAAACACGTTTTCTATAAATTCGATTTTAGCAAGAACTTCGATGGTCTTATAGGAATAGATTTATTACAAAAATTAAACGCAGTTTTAGATATTCGAAGAAGAAAATTAATAACTGAAAATACCCAAATTCCAATCCATTTTAGAGACAACAGAGTAGTTTTAAATGCCCTCGAATCAAAACCCGTACGAATACCCGTAAATCAGCTGGACGGTATCGCTTACGTAGAAGAACGTGAGTTTATTCCAAACGTAAAGATAAGAGACTCTGTAGTAAACATCGTAAACGGAGAAGCGCTTGTTATGCTAACTAATTATACAACAGAAAAAGTAGGACTAATATTTTACGACAAAATGGAAGTTAACCATCTAGAAGACATTCAAACCCCGTACAATTTCGAAACAGACATGGAAATAGACTCAGAAATGTCTGAAGAAGAATTAAGCAACTTATTGAAAGAAAACGTAACGAAACACTTGAACACAAAAGGAATGACCTTAGAAGAAAAAGGTAGCATCCGAATTCTTTTGGAACGATATAAACACATATTTCACGTAGAAGGACAACGATTAAGTTTTGCGCATTGTATCAAACACAAATTAAATCTAAAGAATGATACTCCAATTTATGTCAAGATGTATAGACAATCACAAGATACGAAAAAGGAAATTAAGAAGCAAATATTTGAACTATTGGACCAGGACATAATTAAAGAAAGTATATCACCCTGGAGTTGCCCTGTAAACATCGTTACGAGAACAACAAACGGAAAAGTAAAGAAGAGAATGGTAATAGACTACAGAAGATTAAATGACCAGACGATAGAAGATAAATATCCAATACCGCATATTTCGGATATATTGGACAAACTAGGTCGATGTCATTACTTTAGTAGTATAGACTTAGCATCAGGTTACCACCAGATCGAGATGGAGCCAAGTGATACAGAAAAAACGGCGTTCTCTACAGAACAGGGACACTATGAATTCAAAAGAATGCCATTCGGTTTGAAAAACGCTCCAGCGACATTTCAACGTGTAATGGACAACATCTTGAAAGGACTCCTAGAAGACACCTGTTTAGTTTACTTGGATGACATAATTGTTTATTCGACATCATTGCAAGAACACATAACGAAACTTCAGAAGGTCTTCGATAGATTAGAAAAGGCGAATTTCAAAATCAAATTAGAAAAATGCGAGTTCCTCCGTAAAGAAATTAAATATTTGGGACATCTCATAACGGAAGACGGAGTGAAACCGAATCCAGAAAAAGTACATGCCATCCGTAATTATCCTTTGCCTAAAACGCCGAAAGAAATAAAATCATTTTTAGGACTAGTAGGATACTACAGGAAATTTATTAAAGATTACGCAAATATTACGAAGCCATTCACTAAATGTTTACGAAAAGGTGCCAAAATAATATTGGACGACGATTATAAAGATGCATTCGAAACATGTAAAAATATTCTGAGTAACGAACCATTGTTACAGTATCCTGATTTCAATAAGGAATTCATAATAACAACTGATGCATCGAACGTAGCAATCGGCGCTGTTTTGTCACAAGGTAACATCGGAAACGATAAACCAGTATGTTATGCCTCAAGAACGCTAAGCGAAACAGAACAACGATACAGCACTATAGAAAAAGAGCTTTTAAGCATAGTATGGGCCGTAAAGTATTTTAGGCCATACGTATATGGCCATCGTTTTAAAATATTTACAGATCACAGACCCTTAGTATGGCTTTGGAAATTAAAAGAACCTAATTCAAAATTAATGAGATGGAAACTAAAACTAGAAGAATACGATTTCGAAATTATTTATAAAAAGGGAAAACTAAATTCAAACGCTGACGCTTTATCTAGAATCCAACTCGAGGAACTAAACGCAATAGAAGATGACAAAACCACAGCACCCACTATTGGTGAAGAATTAGACCAACTCGTTAACGAACTTTTGCAAGAAGAAACAATTCCAAACATAAGCGAACTACCCAATACTTCGTTTCACGTCAATCACCCTTTATCATCCCCAACAGGAAAAAATCTATCCATGCTCAGAGAAGAACTAAGAGGAAACAACGATCAAGAAATGTTACTTCCTGGTGAAGATGACGATACAAGACATTCTAATCGATCCATAGAACCTGATAAAACTATCGAAATCATCGACGAACCAATCGATAAACAAAGGGTGCAGTTCCTCATTAATGTAGGAAGAGGAGAAGAAATAACAACTTCAATGGAACTATTAGGAAGTAAAGTAAATAAAGACAACAGAAAAATAATAACTGTTCGAATTCCAAAAGACAACAACGAAAAATTGATATTGGATTTTATGAAAGAATACATGGCGTCAAATGAAAAGTATTATTTGTACTTTAGTAGCGAATCACTTTACAGAGATTTCTGCAGTGCTTACGCGAAATACTTTAATGACAACGGTCCAACACTAATCAGATGTACGAAACGTGTAACTGTTGTAAGCGATAAAGGCGAACAAATAGAACACGTAGAAAATCACCACGTCGGAAAATCAAATCATAGAGGTATAGAAGAAACATTGGCATATTTAAAAAGAAGATATTGGTGGAACAACATGAGAGAAACAGTCACGAATTACATTAAGCAATGTGAAATTTGTAATCGTGCTAAATATGACAGACACCCTTCGCAACCACCCCTACAAATTACACAAACTCCAGACAGACCATTTAAAAAATTATTCATGGACACATTTTCAATTAGTAACAGAAAATATTTAACGATCATTGATGTATTTTCAAGAATGGCACAAGCTATTCCTTTGAAGAGCGCTAATGCCACCGATGTAGCCGACGCCTTAATCACGTATTTTCAATTTTATGGAACACCAGAAGAGATCAGTTGTGACAAAGGTACCGAATTCAACAACTCCACTATTAAACAACTATTAGAAGCACACAAAATATTAATTCATTTCGGAACCCCATTAAATCCAAATTCCCAAGGAAACATTGAACGATTTCATTCTACGTTGATTGAACACGTGCGATGTCTTCGTGAAACCAACAAAGATCAACCAACACACGATCTTATAAAGCTAGCAGTTATTGCATATAACAACAGCATCTCAAAACCTATCGGAGCCACTCCACTAGAAGTTGTTTTTGGTCACACATCGCTGAGAGATCCCATGGATTTACTGTATTCAAAAGATTACTTTGCGGATTACATTCAAAATCACAAAGAACGACTTAAACATCTATATAAAACCATAGAAGAAAAAAATAAAGCATACAAAGAAAAATACGTGAATAAACGAAAAGAAAAGATCAAAGGAAAACCATTCAAAGTAAATGAATTAGTGTACATAAGAAACACAGGAAGAAATAAACTTCAAAACCCCTATTTAGGTCCTTATAGAATTACGAAAGTAAATGACGACGAGACTGTCATAGTAAAAACTAAATCAGGAGAAAAACGATATCATACAAGAACTCTAAAACATTCCATTATTACAGATACCTCGGATTCATGTTCCGTGGCCACTGGTGCGACGTTACAATAACTAACATAGAAGATAACACAGGACTCCTACCAGTATTACTGGGCAGAGCTCAAAACGCTCATAGTTATTGGAGCCTAACAACCGTCTACGATCTAGCGCAATTATTGCACGAAGTAGAGACAACCAAACGACATTATCAAGATTGTTTAAAAATGATCAACCAAACGGAATCATCCTATGAAAGAGAAATGTACAATTTTATATCGATAATGAAAACAGGAATGGAACAAATGACAAGACAGGTCGAGGATATATTCCCGAAGAATCATTTAAAATCAAAAAGAGGAGCAATTAACATTGCGGGAAGTATAATAAAGGCCATTACAGGAAACCTAGACGAAGAAGATGCCCTTCGTTACGATCAAGCGATAGAGGAACTCCAATCGTCTCAGAAGAAAATTAAAACCATCGTCGATAAACAAATTACTTTATCGACCAAAGCCTTAACAAAATTTGACGACTCGATAAAGATTCTTAAATCGAATCAAGTGGTCCTTACATCTAGAATACTACAAATGGGAGCCGCAATGAAAAACGCATCTTATTTCGCTTTGGAATCTCGAAAATTTATGTCAATGTATGCTATCATTAATCAATTAATATTCATGATCGACAGACTTAATAGCATCTTATCTACCGTAACAAATTCCATAGTATTCGCAAAAGCAGGAATATTTCATCCATCTATTCTCGACAAAAATACATTACATCATGAACTGGTACATATTGAAGAACAACTTACAGATGACAAATTACCAATAAATCCCGACGAAGAAGGCATGTACTACATAGAACAAATAATTACACTTAAAGCATTTATGAAAGATTCTAAAATATTTTATGTTCTTATGATTCCTATTGTTGAAAAGTTATCCTATTCCCTATATGAACTATTTCCACTTCCAAAAAGATACAATTTGTCTACCTTCGCCTCGATAACTCCCAAAACTCCTTATTTAGCAATCAATAATGAAAAGTTTATAGCTACTCACGCTGCATGCAGAGAAGTTTTACCGTCAGAATTTATATGTCACGAAACCAGTCATCAAATCAGTCTTGAAGAAACTCCATGCGAAGTACGATTAATTCTGATTATGGGACAATATGAAAATTGTGAAACAAAAATGGACGAAGTATTAACCCCGAGAATTACAAGAATAACAGACGATCGATGGCTTATCACAACATCTACACCTCAAAAGGTAAAAAAGAATTGTAGGAAGATAGAAGAATTCGAAATATTGAATGGTACCTACATCATCAAGATAACACCTGGATGTTCTCTACAAATTGGCGCTGCTACCCTGAAAGCATATCGATCCCGACTAGTTGCCGAAAGAATAATCAAGATTCCGCATCTGAAAATATCCGACATACCCGAACAAAAACTACCTTGGAATGGAGAAATAGAAAAACTAAAAGAAGTCCAAGATGGTAAAGTTCAAGACGTTATGGGTGAATTGGAGAAACTGTCAGAAGACGTGAGAAGAATTGAAGAACCATATCTACACGAGAGGCCAATCACAATATGGACCATTATACTATATTGCCTAATCATACTTCTAATTGCAGGGTTGATAAGTAAGAAAATGTACAGAAAAAAAAAATTAATCCACCGAAAGAAGAAAGACCCAAACAGAATCTAGGGAAACAAACATGGTCATTTTGAGAAAATTCCAGGTTATGTTTCCCTCTTTGGCGGGAGGAGTTATAGGTGCCCTCCAAGAGTAAATGCTAAATAAGCATTTCCAAAAAGTATATAATCCCGAGCGTAATTACGAAACAGAGACTAAGCTATCATCGCGACGTCGCCGCACTTCGTAAAATTCGAAACTTAGATTTAATATAAACAAGTTAATTTACAATTATAAAATAAATAGCAAACTTAAACTTTTGTAACTTAGTTTTTAATAAAATAAACTTTTAAAAAAAACAAAATTCTGATCTTAGAATTTTAACTCGCGCTTCTGAAATTGACGACACTTACACCAAATTTAAAACTCTTCATAATCAAATAATTGGTCTCATTGAAGAAGAAGCTTTCGATACTCATGATGCTATACGTCGTAAAGCTGAAGTTGCTTACTTTCGTACCAAAGCCACTTTACATAAAATCACCCCTTCCAATCCTGACACACAAGATCCTGTCAAATCCGTTGTATCACCGAAGTTAAATAAAATCACCATTCCCATTTTTTCTGGAAATTACAAATCTTGGCCGAGTTTCTACGATTTATACCGATCCATGGTGCACGATAACGATACTTTATCCGACGTTGCGAAATATCAGTACCTTGTGACCTCATTATCCGGAGAACCCTTACACCTTATCAAAGGGTTGCCTATGACTGATGCAAACTACTCCATTGCTTTCGACACCTTAAAAAAGAGATACCAAAATAAGAGACATTTAGCTACATTATATTACAACGAAATTCAATGTGTCACAATAAAACAAGAAGGTTCATCAAAAGCCTATCGGCTGTTAATTGATACGTTCTCTGAAAACGTTGAAGGTTTAAAAACTTTAGGATTCCCGGTTGAGTCTTGGGATTTTATGTTATTTAATATACTCCTACAAAAATTGGATAATTCAATCAAGACCAAATTCGAAGTAGAACACAGTAATATTGAAATTCCAACTTATAAGCAATTAATGGAATTTTTAGAGAATCAATCGAAAGCCTTAGATTCAGTTAAGCTGACTTCTTCTGCAAAAGGGAGCAAATTAATTACGAGACAGATTCAATCAACCTTTACTACTGAAATTAAATCGAATTTAAATTGTATCTTATGTCAATCTAATCACAATTTATATCAATGTGAAAAGTTTCTAGAAAAAACACCTTCGCAAAGATTCGAATTCATTTCCCATCATAAATTTTGTAAAAACTGCTTGGGCTATCGCCATACTACCAGTAAATGTAATTCCAATAAAACATGTCGAGTCTGCCGCAGACGTCATCATACACTGTTACATTTTAACAGCTCTTCACATGATACAACTGCACCCGACGTCAGTTCATCAATTCCTAAAAATACTGTCGCCTCTGTAACTAATACATTTATGACAGTTCTTCTACCTGTTGCTGAGTTGGACATCCAAGACCGTTTTGGAAGATACCATAGAGTAAGAGCTTTGATCGATTCTTGCAGCATGATCAACTTCATCACAGAAGACCTTCAAAACCGACTCCAACTTGTTCGAAGTTTTCACTCTGTACCCATTGAGGGCTTGAACAGCATGTCTTCTACTTGTAATAAAGGCTCCGTTGAATGTTATGTTAAACCATGCGATGTGTACCAACCTATACTACGATTCACAGCTGTCATAAGTCAACGCATATGCTCAACTCATCCCACTGTAGCCGTTGATGTTTCTAAGTATTCACATTTACAAGATCTCGTCATTCATAAAACCCAAACATTAAGATGTTCTCCAATATCTCAATTGTCACTTTTGATTGAACCATCGACTGACGTCTGCCTTCAGAAGTTTTGGGAGCTTGAACAGATAAAAGAAACTACTCCAGTTACTCTAGAAGATACTCAAAGCGAGAATCACTTCATATCAACGCACAGCCGTACCGCTGATGGTCGATTTATGGTAGCTCTACCCTTTAAAAATACTAACCTAGAATTAGGTGAATCATATTCCCAGGCGCTGCGACGTTTCATATACTTAGAAAAAAGGTTGATTAAGAATTCTGAAATTTTCAAGAAGTACAAGGAATTTATGAACGATTATCTTCTAAAGAACCACATGTCTCTGATTAGCAAAGAAGATCACCACAACAAGAACGCTTATTATATCCCTCATCATTATGTCCTTAATTCCTCAGCCAAACTCCGTGTGCTCTTTGATGCATCTGCAAAAACTTCTACCGGAAATTCGTTGAACGATCTTTTGTTGCCTGGTCCCAAACTTCAAAACGATATAAGTTCAATTCTAATCAAGTTTCGATGTTACCCGATTGCCTTCATGTGTGGCATTCAACAAATGTATCGACAAATCTTAATCGTTCCTCATCATCGCGATTATCAGCGCATCTTATGGAGAGATTATAAAAGTGGTGAACTTAATGAATACCAATTAAATACCGTTACCTACGGAGTTTCTTCTGCTCCGTACTTGGCCTTGCGTACTATCCAAGAGCTTGCGCGGCTTAATGCAGCACAATTTCCTGAAGCTTCCCGCGTATTATTACACGACATGTACGTTGATGATGTTGTGACGGGAAGTTTTTCGGTTCGTGACGCGTTGGACTTGCAAAATCAAATTATAAATATTATGTTGTTGGCTGGTTTTAAGTTAGCTAAGTGGGCAAGTAACGAACCTAAACTATTAAAAAACGTTAGTGCCGATCTTCGTGTAAAACCGGTATCATTAGATAATAGAGAAGATGGTGTCGTCAAGGTTCTGGGTCTCCACTGGGAGCAATATAACGACAATTTTGGGTTCTCTTATCAACCTCGTGATCACCTCTGCAGTAAAAGGGCTATATTATCCAATATCGCACGCATCTTTGATCCCCTTGGTTTAATTACGCCATGTATTCTCGCTGCAAAATGCCTCATGAAACGATTATGGTTAGAAAAATTGAATTGGGACGATCTCCCTTCCGAGAAAATTCAAAATTATTGGACTCAATATCAGTTTCAAATCCCAATGTTGTCACAATTGAAGATTCCCAGGCTAATTCTTCCCGCTAAAGATTTACCCGTTGAGCTCCATCTGTTTTCTGATGCATCGTCGGTTGGGTACTGTGCGGTGGCGTACCTTCGATACATTTTGCCTAATAACAATATTAGTGTCAGTTTGATTTGTGCCAAGTCTAGAGTAGCTCCGCTAAAAACTATTTCGTTACCTCGACTGGAACTCTGTGGCGCCGTCCTGTTGGCTAATATGGTGAAATTTATCTTATCAAATATCTCCGGTATCGTTCAACCTGAGATCTTCGCATGGTCCGATTCAATGGTGGTGCTGCACTGGCTCGATTCGTCTCCTCACCGATGGAAAACTTTTGTGGCGAACCGTACCAGTCATATTCAGGATATTTTACCTGGAAATCGTTGGCGTTATGTACAATCAAAAGATAATCCCGCCGATCCTGGTTCAAGAGGACTTTTACCTTCCGAGATGATACGATGTAAATTATGGTGGAACGGACCTGCATGGTTGTCATCTCATCATTCGCAATGGCCATCGAAATCACCACCTTACATGTCCAGATGAGAGCATATCAGAAGAAAAACGAGTGGTTATCGTAAACGTTGCAGAACAAATAGACGAAAACTTTTTACATACCTTAATGAATCGCTTCTCCGTTTTAAGTAAGTAAGTACGTCGAGTACAATCTGAATCGTTTTCCCAACTTAAAGATCAGATCCAGACTGGTAAAATAATCGCAAAATCATTTCGTAAATTATCACCTTTTATATGTCAACAAAATTTAATTCGCGTGGGTGGTCGCCTTCGAAATGCTGAAATTCCTTACGAGGCTAAACATCCCATTCTATTGCCAAAGAAGTGTCGATTGAGCGAACTGATTGTCGAAAAGCTGCATCAAGAGCATTTACATCCTGGCTTCCGTACACTCTCCGCTATAGTAGCTAACCAATTTTGGATATTATCGCCTAGAAATGTCATATACAGGGTTATATCACGATGTATTAAATGCTTCAAGACAAATCCTAAGTCGTTCACACCATTGATGGCAGACTTACCAAAGTTTCGGGTGCAACAGATGAAACCATTTTTCACTGTTGGAATTGATTACGCCGGTCCATTCGCTACTATCGCCCGTAAACATCGTGGTGCCAAGACGTTCAAATCCTATGTTTGTCTCTTCGTGTGCGCTGCCACCAAGGCCGTTCACTTAGAATTGGTTTCCGATTTAAGCACCGAAGCATTTATGGCTGCTTTTCGTAGATTTATTGCACGCCGTGGTTACTGTACCCGTATTTTTTCGGACAGAGGAACTAATTTTATTGGTGCATTTAATGAAATGAATCGATTGGCACAGGAGGCGGGTGGTAAACTTGGGATCGAATGGCTCTTCAACCCTCCTGCATCGCCTAACTTCAATGGACTTAGCGAAGCTGGAGTTAAGTCCGTGAAATCACATATACAGAGGGTCATAGGGAACCAAGTACTAACTTTCGAGGAATTTTATACCCTTCTCACGCAAGTTGAATCCGTTTTAAATTCTCGATCTCTTCACCCACTCAGCTCCGATCCTAATGATCTCCAACCCCTCACACCAGGTCATTTCTTATTATTATCACCACTGAACACTGAAATACCTCATCTAGATTTTCAGAATGTACCACACAGCAGATTGTCACGATGGGAACTGGTACAAGCCATGCTGCAACATTTCTGGAAACGATGGTCTCTCGAATATCTACACACGCTACAACAGAGGACTAAATGGACCACTAACATTCCCAACCCGGCTCCGAACACTTTGGTTTTAATCCGGAACGACAACTTACCTCCACTGAAATGGGATTTGGCACGTATTGTTTGTTGTCATCCGGGTTCGGATGGTGTCGTACGCGTGGTGACATTACGCACTGCGCATGGTCAACTGCAACGGCCGGTATCGAAGATATGTCCGTTACCGATGGACATATCGACTGATCATTCGACTTAGCGATCATTTTACAATTTAACATTCATTATGTATCATTTTTCTTTTTTTTCTGTTTGTTTTTGTAAATTAAAAACAATTGTTTTTCGGCGGGTGATTGTTCGCTCACGCGCAATCGATCGCGCATCGATCGAGATTTTGTATGAATTTTGTGATTTTATGTATTCCGCATGTATTGCTCGCGCATATCATTTCTTTGCTGCATTACCCGCTCGCTCGACTCACGCATCTTTCATACCGCACCTTTCACACCGCATTCACCGTATGTATAATTATTTTTGTTAATTTTCTTTATCGCCCACCGGCAGCAAAACAATACTTTATGCTATCCATTTGCGGCAGTAAAATGACACTTTGTGCTACTGTCCAGTTAAGTGTGCATTTAATTCATTTGTTTTACTTTACCTGCCGCATATGCGGCAGGTAAAGTACTTTTTGTAATTCGCGACGGTAATGAAAGCTATTACAGTACTCAAACGGGTGCTGTAATGACACTCTTTACAGCATCCGATGCTGTAATGAGATTTTAGTAACATTTTATGGAATCAGTTCAAGTTGGTGACATTGGGTCATTAATTTTTCTAGTTGTCAATGTGACAATGTTTGTCTATGGATGTTTAAACACGTTCTTAACATCGAATACAAGGTCCACAATGATGAGGACATCGAACTCTGAACAATTTCTCGTATTTTGGGAGGTGTACATGAAACATTTTTATCAGGTGAATACGTTTTGTGTTTTGACAGTTTCTATTTGTCATTCAAATTTCTATTTTCAAGTGTTACGTTGTTACCAATTGCTACATACCTATTTCCCTACATTGTCAAAATTTATTTTATTTTTGAGAAAAAAAAGGATAAAAACGCGTTTCATAAGACTTAAAGCACTCATTCATTAAAAAACTCGTGGCTTCGCCACTCGTTTTTCAACTTGAATTCGTGCATTTCAAACGTGTCTTACGAAACTTGTTTTTTAATATACTATTACCTGCCGCTAAATGCTGTCAATTTGAAAAAAATCTCGTAAAACAACACCGGGATTTGAACCCGGTACCTCCTACTTGAAAGCGCACTGCCTTTCCACCATACTACCGACCTCTCATACGTAGTGTAACTTTACCGAGGTATATTAACAAAACAAATCGTTTGTCATATGTCATATAATATTGGTAAGTACCAATATCTTCATATCGTTAAATTTTGCAATTGGCGATAAAATGTTGTATGCAACACGTCAGCAAAGTGTCTTTATCGAACTCGCCTGTTTACTCGCCTCGCTCGCTTCGCTCGCTCGACTCGCAAACTCAGACTCGTTCGATAAAGCATCACTTTGCTGACTTGGTACATAAATAACTATTATTATCTTTTCAATTTTGCCCATTAATCACATTATAAGTTTAATTTTTGTTTTATTAATACAATTTCATTTATTACTCATTTTTTTTTACTTCGCTTACCAGCACCTGTTTTTAGGTTCGACCCTTTTGGTACGAACATAGTATTTAACGGATCTCATAAAACATCTAACGGATTTTCACTCAATGATTATCTTCATGTTGGGCCTAAATTACAAACTGAATTAGCAGATGTTTTGCTTCGCTGACGACGTCATCGCATCGTATATGCTTCTGACATCGAAAAGATGTACCGTCAGATTATTGTGCGCCCAGAAGACAGACCATTACAACAAATTTTGTAGAGAAACGAGTCGATTTCAGTCTATCAGTGAAAAATGTAATAGTCTATTTTTATTCTATACCTATGTTCCCAGAGGGTCGTTAACGACCCCTGACGTTACTAAGTTATGTATACAGTTTGATTTTTTTGCATATTTTTTTTAGTATTTAAGAGGTGATATTTGTTACAAATTGCACACAAAAAGTAAATTTTTGCACAATAAAAATAGTGTACATTAATGGGTTAACAATATGTCCTTAAATGTACCGTCAGAAATTTGTAAAAGTATAACATTCACATCGCTAATTCAGTTTCGATTACACATTCACAATTATTTGTATAAAAGATACATGAGGTAACGTTTAGTGAAAAAAATTTTAAACATCCTGTAAAAATAAGAGTTTGACCACCATTTTGTAAATTCCGAAAATCACTTAGAATCTTTTCTAGATATTTTAGTCAAAAAACAGCTATTTTTAGAATGTAAGAAACTTAATTTATTAAATAAACAAACCACTAATAAATCCGAAAAAATTGATATTTTTGACTCATAATAAATTTTTTTATTGTATTAACTTTTTATTTATATTTTTTATATTTATATATAATAAATGTTTTCTACCGCAATTTTCCTATTTACATTTTAATTTGTCAAGGCCCGTTACTACCAAACCAATGCTATCTGTCAGTTAAGCTATCTATAAGATACAATTTATCTCGTAGATGGATGGTGGATACTACCACCTCCATTTATCTCATAGTTAAGAAAACTTTGATTAAATTGATAGCTCTATGTGGTTAAAGACCTACTATTAGGTATTGTGACGATATTCTAACCTGTTCTAACCTTAAAATTAAAATTTGGAAATGGAGACTGAGAAAAGGCGACGAACCACCAATTTCACCAAAGAAGAATGCGAACATCTTCTTGAATTTGTTATCAAACATAAAAACGTAATAGAAAGCAAAAAATGTGATGCAGTTACATGGCAAGGAAAGCAAAAAGTATGTATATCTCGTATTATTGTACGTTAAAATGTGATGGTAAAGAATATATTTATGTAAATCCTTTTGATAGATCTGGATAGAAATAGCCCTCGGACTAACGGTGGTAACTGGAATTTGCCTTTTGGATGCAAAAGGCGTTATAGCCAAGTATGATATGTTAAAGAAACAAGTGAGAAGTAAATGTGCTCAAATTCGACAAAACGCGATGGGAAATGGTGGAGGGCTTCAAAAAGAAATAATGCTCACATCTATTGAAGAAAGAATCAAAGGTAAAATTTATTTTAAATGATATTTGAAGGAGATAATTTTATTCTTTTAGGGCTCATATTATTAAGTGTAGAAGGGTTACCATCTATGTACGATTCTGATTCCGTACCTAATTGTAATTTAGTTTTAACGGAGGTTGCAGAAATTGATGTAAAAGAACATCAATTTTGAACACCAGTTTTCTTACATAATAAAGTGTTGTCTTCTACACCAGTGGATGCCAACACTGAGTAGCGTAAAGTACAATTAGTTATAGAAGAACTCGTACAACAAGAAATTGTCAAAAATCAATCAGTTGAATTACATAAACCAACAGAAGTTAACAACAATTGGACCACATGGAACCGACAAAACCTTAGGAAAAGTAAATGTCGTGTGTTGGATGTGGGTTCAAAGCCAAGTAAGTTAGATTCTTGCATGTAATATTACTTTAATACATATGTATACTCGTTTACAGAAACCGCAAACAAATCTGAATTGATTTGATTATCTAATTACATAGGCTTGCGACGAACAATATACAAGAGAATTGATGACTAAACTTTATAAAAAAATACACAACGTTCAGCTATCAATTTCCCTTGTATTTTTTCGATTTCCAATTCTCTTGTAAAAAAAGGTTATTTTAGAATGTTAAAATAAATAAATGTTTTAAACGAATGAGTTTCGTATTAGGGTACGCCATCTATAATATGTTATTAGAAGTAGTTTTTAGGTTGGCACAAGTTTGGCAGTTAGTCGTTAGAATGTTGAGGTTAGAAAAAAAAATCGTTAAGACCAAGTTAAGATGACACGCGGTTAATGAGTATTTTAATCAAGTTTAGTGCTGTATGAGTTTTATAAAGAAGTGTGTATGCTTTATGTTAAACAATAAATAGTTCTTCAGTTATCAACAAATACTTTATTAAAATAACATCAATAAAAAACCAACAGGTTATGGGCCCAGGTCGGCTAAATTAAAAATTGAAAGTAAAATAACAAGTAAAACGTTCTGGTTAAAGAAATTAATAAAACATGGCTGAAGAACTGGTAAATATAGAAATGTTAAAAGACACATACAACTTCGATATGTGGAAATTTCAAGTAACAATATTTTTGAAAGCAAAGGAGCTGTACAACGTAGTTACCGGAGAAGAAAATCGTCCCGAAAGTGATGAAAAAAAAAAACGCATGGGATAAAAAGGATGCAGCAGCTCAAAAGCTGATAATAACAACTGTAGACAGGTCAATCGTGGCACATTTATTAAATTGTAAAACGTCTAAGGAAATGTATGATAAGTTATGCATAATTTTTGAACAAGATACGGAACATCAAAAATATGAACTATTACAAGAATTTTATAATTATCAATATAAAAAAGGAAGTAACATGACACAGCATATTTCTAATTTGGAAAATCTAGCACATAAGTTAAAATTATTAAAACAAGAGGTTAACGAAACAATGATAATAACTAAAATTTTATCAACATTGCCGGTAACATACAAACATTTTGTTAGTGCATGGGAATCGACGCCTAAAACCGAACGAAATTTAACAAACTTAACTGCTCGTTTATTGTGTGAAGAAAATAGAAATGGAACCGAAGAAAAAATTGAAGAACAAGTAGCGTTTAAAGCTAATGATACAACAAAGAAAAATTCTTATTTAATGAATAAAACTTGTTTCAAATGTAATAAAAAGGGGCATTTAAAAAGGGACTGTAAAAAGGCTGAATTTAAATGTGTCATATGTAAGAAAAATAATCATCAGTCGAAAGATTGCTATTTTAGGAATAAAAATAATAAGAACAAACAAGACGTAACATTTTTAACAGAAGTTCAAAGTGGAGAAAATTCAAAAAAAGGTAAATGGATTGTTGATTCAGGAGCAACAGCACACATGTCAAATGTGGAAGGTATGTTTGAAGAAATAATAAAGAAAAATACAGAAATTGGAACCGCTAAACAAAACGAAAAAATGACAGCACAAGGAACTGGAAATATTACAACAGGATGTTGTACATTAAAAGATGTTGTATATGTTCCGGATTTGAGTAAAAACCTTTTATCGGTAAATAAAATTACACTAAATGGAGGAACAGTAATATTTGAAGCTGAAAAGGTAGAGGTATACAAAAATAAAAACATGATTTTAGAAGGTAAGAAGAATGAAAAAGGATTATATGAAATTGAAATATTAAGAAAGAAGGAAGAAGTTCATTCGGCAACAACGTACAACGACAAAATGGATTGGCACAGAAGGTTAGGGCACCTTGGTGTGGACAACATGAGAAGATTACAAGGGATAGTGAAGGTTTGAATTTAAAGCCACAGGATTTTGATATTCTAAAAAACACATTCTGTGAAGTGTGTGTTAAAGCGAAACATACGAGGAATCCGTTTAATGAAGTACGGCAAAGAGCAACTCGGCCACTAGAAATAATCCATACGGATATTTGTGGACCAATAGATCCAATAACATTTGACGGAATGAAGTATTTTATTACGTTTTTAGATGATTTTACTCATTTTACGACGGTATACTTATTGAATGGTAAATTTGAAGCCACAGAAGCGATTAAAGAATATGTAAATCAATCCGAAGCAAAATTGAATATAAAAACAAGTAAAATAAGATGTGATAATGGAAAAGAATATGTAAACAACGATTTAAAAACGTGGGCAAAAAAAAGAGGTATATTCATGGATTACACAATTCCCCACACACCACAGTTAAACGGTAAAGCGGAGAGATTAAATAGGACAATTCTAGAAAAGGCAAGATCCATGATTTTCGAAACAAACGTAAACAAAGAGTTATGGGGAGAAGCCGTAAGAGTCGCAGCATATCTCTTAAACAGATCACCAACTGTCAATGAGAATAAAACACCATATGAGTTATGGACAGATGTAAAACCTAACTTGGGAAATATACAGATTTTTGGAGTGAATGCTTATGCAAAGAGATTGGGATATCAAAAAAAATTGGATGAACGAAGCGAAAAATACTTATTCATTGGATACTCATCAAATGGGTATAGATTGTACGATGAAGGGAAAAGAATGGTTGTGATATCTAGAGATGTAAAATTTGTAAACAATAAGAAAAACTGGACACTACAAGATTTTGGTGAAAATAAAACAGATGGAGAAGAGATAAATGACATAACAGAAGAAGATATTGATGAAAAGGAAGAAGAAAACACAGATATAATAGAAAAAGCAAGAAATACAGAAGAGACCACTAATAATGAAGAAACAAAAAAGGAAAATGAAGAAGAAAAAGAAGAAAGAAAACAACGAAACAGAAGACCACCAGAGAAATTAAAAGATTATGTTTATTTATCATATGAAGAGGCGATTCAAGGAGAAGATAGCATTAACTGGAAGAAAGCGATAGAAGAAGAAAAAAAAATCACTTGAGGAAAATGATGTCTGGACTTTAGTAAATAAAGAAGGTAATGAAAGAAAAAAGATATTATCAAACCGATGGGTATTTAAAATTAAAGATGATGGAGTGTACAAAGCCCGATTGGTTGTTAGAGGTTGCGAACAAAAATTTGGTACAGTTTTTGAAGAAAATTATAGTCCAGTCATTGGTGATAGTGCAACAAGATTAATTTTTGCAGTAGCAGCACAAAGAAATTATAAAATGGTAAAGTTTGACATAAAAACTGCATTTCTTTATGGAAAATTAACAGAGGAGGTCTATATGCAAATTCCCCAAGGATATGAAAAAGAAAATAAAATATGTAAACTAAATCGTGCCTTATATGGGTTGAAACAGGCTCCATCAAAATGGAACGAAAGATTTACAGGATTTCTTAGAAATATTGGTTTAAAAACAATTCAATCGGAAAGATGTATTTTCAAAACGGAAGATAATAAAGTGATACTAATAATTTATGTAGATGATGGATTAATTATTGGTGAAAACTTAACTAAAATTAAAACTATTTTAATGAACTTAAAAGACGAATTCAAAACCAAAGTGTGGGAAAATCCGGACTCATTTTTAAGTGTGTCGATTAAAAGAAGTGAAACATTATTGACTTTACATCAAACTGATTCAATTGGAGACCTTTTAAATAAATTTAATATGAATGAAATACGTGCAACAAAAATTCCTTTGAATAAAAGTGACATAATTAATAAACAAAGTGAAAAAAAGGAGGAAGAAAATAAAAATTATCCATATCGTGAAGCAGTGGGAAGTTTACTATATATAATGAAAAAGACTAGACCAGATTTGGCTTTCGCGGTAAACTTTGCCAGTCGTTATTTAAATACCCAAACCAAAAATGACATTAATAATGTAAAACATATTTTAAAATATTTAAGTGGACACACAAATTATGGTATAAAATACGATATAAACTCCAACTGTAACGAAATAATAGCTTACAGTGACTCGGACTATGCAGGTGACACCGAATCAAGAAAAAGTACAACAGGCTACATCATATTTTTCAATGGAGGACCTATCAGCTGGGTTACCAGAAAACAACCAATAGTAGCTCTGTCGACAACAGAAGCTGAGTTTATAGCTGCCGCGGATTGTTGTAAAGAGTTGATCTATTTAAAAACTTTGTTACAGGAACTGTTGAATTTAGAAATTAAGGCAACATTAAAAGTTGACAATAAAAGTGCCATTACATTAATTAAAAATGGAATAATGAATAGAAAGAGTAAGCATATTGGCGTGCGTTACCATTTTATTATAGAAAAAGTTAATGAGGGTATAATTAAAATAGACTATGTAAATACAAATGATCAATATGCTGATATATTTACGAAACCACTTGATTATGTTAAATTTAGAAAGTTAAGAGATAGTTTCATGTATAATGTGAACGAAATACAAACTCTTTCGTTTAAGGAGAAGATGTTAAAATAAATAAATGTTTTAAACGAATGAGTTTCGTATTAGGGTACGCCATCTATAATATGTTATTAGAAGTAGTTTTTAGGTTGGCACAAGTTTGGCAGTTAGTCGTTAGAATGTTGAGGTTAGAAAAAAAAATCGTTAAGACCAAGTTAAGATGACACGCGGTTAATGAGTATTTTAGTCAAGTTTAGTGCTGTATGAGTTTTATAAAGAAGTGTGTATGCTTTATGTTAAACAATAAATAGTTCTTCAGTTATCAACAAATACTTTATTAAAGTAACATCAATAAAAAACCAACATAGAAAATAAAAAATTATTTACATTATCTTTGGTGAAATAGTTTATTTCATACCAAATTAGAAAAATAATTTATCACTTCATCCCTCCGGTAAAATTTATTATTTTCTTCTAGTGGGAGTTGATTGTCACCTTCATCAATTGTAATATCCTCCTCATTTGGAGGAAGGTTACACAAGTTGTAAAAAGTTGTAAAGTTGTAAATTATAAAAATACTGTCTGAACATTGATAGAAAAGTAACCTTTTCTATTACGATAATTTTCCGCTCTGACTCCACCTAAAATATTAATAGTAATGACTATATTTAAACAAAATTAATACTGAATATTTGTATTACATACCAGGGGATTGAATTCTTATATGGGTACAGTCAATTGCACCGATAAAACTGCCTTTGTGCATTTGCGATTTCATCACTTTCCGACATTCTACAATATTGCGGTCTTAAGTTTGCAATGGCACAACTAACATGATGAACGACTGAAGATGCCAACTGTACACTCACTCCTGCAAAATCTGCTATGGATAGCAACATGTTACCTGTTGATAAGAATGCTCTACATTCTTTCGTTGTTCTGTCAACGTTCTCGAAGATTCTATGGAATATTCGAGTAATGTTCGATCGCTTGATGTAAACGGCACTAGAAGAACGGCAGTTCTTGCGTGTTCGGACGTGCTCGCTCATTGGAGCGGTCTCTTCAAAGCGTTCTTTGTTCTAGCGGTTTGAATGCATAGTTATCGATTGTAATCATGGAATGATCTCAAGAAAAATGACAATTAATAATTATTAATTAATAGGCATTTTATTTTAATTTTTTTATGATTAATTATTAATTAATGATAGAAGTCTACCCAAATTGCAGATATCTGTGGGGGGTTCAAAGGTCGGAAACTTTGAACATTATAAAAACACAACTCGCAAAGAAGATGCTTGGCAAGAAATTGCAAACGTACTAGAATGTAATGCTGAACAAGCAAAAAAAAGATGGACTCACTTCTCGCATCTTACCGCCGTGAAAGGCAAAAAACAATGACTGCGAAATCAGGCAGCGGTGCCGACTGCACTTATAATTCAAAATGCATGTTTGCATTTAAAAGTATGCACTTTTCGATAGATCTTTTCGACAAGAACCAAAATAAAAACATGGTGACTTATGTTTATTTATTATATTAAATGGTAGGTACATTTATAACAATTTCGGAAAAGGTGTTCATAGAAATTAGTTATGCAATTATGCAATATTGTTTTGCCATGGCAAAATATCAGTGAAATTAAAATAGTCTGAAAATTCTTGCCGTATATTTTCACATTGTAAAGTATGTCTCCGTCCTGTCTTGGGTAACGGGAAAAATGATGATAAACGACTCCACTGGCCTGGAGTAACGACGCCATCTTCAATTCTGTCTATTATGCCCGGTGAATTATATAGCTTCCTAGAAGCTCTCTTTTTCTTCAAATAATTATGTAGGTTTACGCAGGCCATAATGATGAGAGATACTTTATCTGGTTGTAGTAACATAGGAACGAGGCCAGAATCTGTTACACCTACACCGATTCCTTTACATACGAAGTCGAATGCCCGGATTTATGTGAAGTGATTCGATGCGATGCTTCGAAATATTTCGATACGAGTGATTATCCTGAAAATAATGTATACAACATTCCTCGTGTAAATAAAAGAATTCTCGGTATGATGATAGATGAGAACGCCAGTAAGGTAGTGACTGAATTTGTGGGTTTGAGATCGAAGATGTATGCAAGTCGAGTGGAAGGGGAAGATAGAGTTAAAAAAGCTGAAGGCATAAAAGTCCTTTGTTAAAAACGAAGTCAGTTTCGATTATTACTTAGTGTGTCTGCGAGAGAACAAAGAAATGCTCGTCAACCAAAAATTGTTTTAATCGCGAAACAACCAAGTCTCGACAATTGCGCAATCCAAAACCGCACTTAGTTCTTACGACGATAAAAGATATATTATTCCGGGGACAGCTAATTCTATACCCTGGGGAACTTGGCGCATCTCATCATGGTATTAACAGGTGCAGATCGAATTAAACTATCTTCATTAAGCAATATAATTTCCCAAGAATTGATAAGACTACGTTATTTTGGAGCTTGCCTACCAACATCTTCAATGGTTTGCTGGGTGCCGGAGGTTCCGTCGAATCGGAACAGATGGTCCGTCCCAGACAATACGTCGCGCCTTTACGTTACCTACATAAAGAAATATATGTATATTCGACGGAACCTCCGGCACCCCGCAGAGCTTATTTCTCTTTCTCTTTAATTCGTAATTCCGTTAAATCGCTCTTCAAAAATTAGGGAACTCTAATTTTGAAAAACTAATAACGGAATCCGACAACCGACATTATTTGATATATTTTGGTCAAATCCGCGAGGAAATCCACCCAGCCGTTTTCGACATAACGGCGTCTTACTAAACCGCGATTTTCCGTGAAACTGTATGCAATGTATTTAATTGCTTTAGATGAGAGTAATGATGTAAATGGTACAATATGCACAATTAGCAGCTTTTGCTCGGTATAAGTCTGGAAATATAATGAAAGAAGAGTTAATAAAACTAATAACGTTGAAAGGGAAGTATACCGGTCTTGATATTTTTAAAGAATTTGATATTGCATTTAAAGAAATTGATATTGATGTTCATAAACAACAGACGTTGCACCTAGTATGGTAGCGAACAACCTTGGAATTAGTCAGTATCTTAAGCAAAATATTTCACATTCTCCGATTAAATTTCATTGTATAATACACCAGCAAGTGTTAAGTGCGAAGCATGGTTTAAAAACATTTTCCAGTGTAATATCAGTTGTAATAAAAATAATCAACTTTATAAACGTAAGAGCTCTTATTAAACGGCAATTTTCACAATTCTTAGAGGAAATTGGATGCCAATATTCAGGGATTTTGACGTATAACAACGTGCGATGGCTTAGTTTCGGACAAGTCCTTAATCGCTTTGTAACGTTATTAGAAGAAATTAAGCTCTTTTTAGTTGAAAAAGACAATAGCTTTGATTAATTATCCAATATACATTGGTTAAATGATTTCATGTTTTTATGCGACATCACTCAACATTTTAATGAACTGAATAAAAAACTTCAAGGGCATGCAGTATTTGTTTAACGATGTTAGAAAATATTAAAATCTTTATAACGAAACTTGTCATCTTTACTAAAGATTTTGAAATGAAAACCATAAAATATTTTCCTCCATTACAAATACATATTCAAAACACAATAATTTTTGAAAACTCGGTTAACATTCAAGAAAATGCAATTAAAAAATATTTAATGATTATATAGGAAATAAAACAAGCTTTTGAGGAAAGATTCAATCAATTTAAAGGTCTGGAAAATACATTTCACTTTATTTTATATCCATACAATGGAGTTAACCGAATTTATGTGGCTAGGTATGGATAATTTAGAAATGGAATTAGTTGAATTTCGAAGCAGTATAGTGTGGAAAACAAAATTTGAAGACTTGATTTCTGGAGTAGAAGAAAAACTGTTGTGAAAGTAGTGCAGATAATATTGATCCCATGGTAAAAATTGAAAATATTATATTAAACGTATGGGATTCTTTACCAAATAGTTTTATATCAATGAAAAAACTAGTTAATGCTTTTTTAACGATGTTTGGGTCGACATATTCGTCTGAAAAATTGTCTTAGACTTGACAGGGAATTAAGTGCGAAATGCGTTAAACTAATGTATACGAAGTATGAACCTAATATTAACTGTAGTGGAAGAAACGTTCCGTTTAAGTGAAGAGGAGCAGAACGCTATATTTAATAATGAAACAAGAAAACTGGACACAGGAAAATATCTATATGTGTTTATTCAAAAAATAAACTCAGTAAACAACACATGTACCGTCAATGTAAGAAATTGTAATTATTTAAAAAATGGTTATACAATTTACTGCTATTGCGCTCATTTGGCATGTAAAAAATTTAAATTAGTATGTATAAATAAAAATTGTTTATTGATGTTACTGTGTGCAGCAACTCATTTAATTTTTACCATGCTAGTGAACTATAAAGGCATGTTGAACGTAAAATATTGGGCAACAGGTTGCAAACATCGACGGCATTAAATGTCCGTACGATTGATAATAAAAAATCAAAAAACCACATTAAAATGGCTAAACATTTGTATAGGATCAAATCGAAGAGTGTATGTATAGAAAAATACGTACTTAGGCAAAATCCCAAAATGATAAAGCAAAAGATGATATTTATGACTTGAATTTAATGGAAAGGGAAAATTCCCATTACATTTATAGAGTTGGCGATCCTTTACTTATTATAATTTTAAGCAGGGAACAAGTTAATTGCACAAAATACTATTGTAACTCTACTGGTTTATCAGTAGAGTTACCAGTTTGTATTTGGATGTCACTGGTTCTGTCATAAGAAAACTATACCCAGATTCGAAGCGAGTTCTATACTACGCTGGATTTGTACAATTAAATAATTGAAAAGTCTTCTCGGCCTTTATTTATTTCTGCAAGGCACGACACTGGAACTTTGTCAAGTTGCTTAATAGAAGTTAAATATTTTTATCTAAAAAATTACACCTGGCCTGCATTTCAAATAATTACCACAGATTTTAGCTTAGCCTTAATGAATAGTGTATGTGAGGCTTGTAATTTAATGACTTTCAGTACATATCTCAATAACATAAACATTATATATGTACGAAGGCTTTCACGGCCGGTGTGAATTAAACTAAAATTAGAACTAAAACTAGAACTAACACTAGAAACTTTCGGGTTTTGCAGTGCGTCTTTTAATAAAAGGTTTGACGTTTCGGATGCCATGTTGCAACCTTCTTTAGAAACCCACTCACTTCGAACCAGTCACTTGCCCCATTACCCATAACCGAGAACGGTAACAAATTCATCATAACAGCCCAAGACGATTTGACAAAGTTTAGTTTCGCCAACCTCTTATTAATCACGAGTCCCTGACAATTGTTAGGATTCTAACAAAACTCATCACGTACTTCGGCATCCCAAAAACTATATGGACCGATCAAGGTCTCGACTTCATGTCTCAATTAGTTAAAGATCTTACGCACCTTTTTTAAACACGTCATGTGTCGACTACTCCCTATCATCCCCAAACATCTCCATTTGTTTGGGAAATTCGCATATACGTACGACGATTATGTGAAAACCCTGCAACAGCGACTGAGTTCCAGGAACGGGAGCAAAGGTCAAACAAGGGTAACAATCCTAAATGATCAAAAAAGTTATCCCCCAATTTCAAGGGACCCTATAAAATTGTAAGAATTTTTGACAATCAAACAGAAGTGACTGTTGGAAAGAAAAAGATTAAGTAATATACGAACTTACTGAAACCGTCTTTTTCAGATGACTCTGGTTTTCTTGATCTTGCTATCCCTCATTCCGATCATAACTAGTTCACATTACGAAAACACTAAAGTAATAAATATCACGAGTGGAATTTTCTACAACAACCTGGTGCCTAGGAGTTTGACAAATCAAAGAATTCTTGCAATCTAGCCTTTAAAATAGAAAGGAGCATGCTCAAGCAAGCGCCTTCTGCGAGCAAAATTTATATCAATTTAATTCTCAATTAAAAGAAATTAATCATAAAAAAGAAATTCTCCATTACTAGGCACCCCTTTACCAAGTCGTAAACGTCGCGGTTTAGTCAACGGTGTCTCCACTGCCTTAATACTAACTAAAAATAAAATGGTTGACCATTTTAATTTTGTAACTTTTCGTGTAACGTCGTTTTTAATTTTTAAACTTTACATTTTATATTTTTAACATGTTAGTTTCATAATTTTTTAAATTAATATTTACAATTATTGTTTGAATATCGCCTTGTTTGATGTGCTGACCATATCTATTTTTTCTACTTTCATGCGAAGTTTTTGAACGCCATTTCTTGTATTACGACAACGCTTCTGAAGATGACTAATTAGTTGAAACATGTAAAACGAAATATTTTTATAATAAACCAGTATAAAAATACAGTTAGTGATTTTTAAATCAAAATTTAATCAAATATTATTCACATTTACTGGTAAAATGGATTGGACATTGATCAAATTAACATACAATTTGGTGCAGAATTTTTGAAAGAACTTGATCAAGAAGAAAGTACGATAACAATTCGATAAGAAAACAGAACAAGAAGTCAACGTAAAAAAAATTGTTCCACAACTAATAATAGACAAATTTAATAAAAAAAATATAAATGCAACACAATGGCTGAGGCAAAATAAAGGCTGATTTTGAAAATGAATGTGCAAGATTCGAAATAATTGAAGATAAGACAAAGATAGAGCTCCTTAAACAATATTTGGAAAATGTTGCAATGGAGTGGTATAGTTCCATGTTACTGAAAGATAATATAAACTTTAACTGGAAAACCTGGAAAAGGAAACAAGGAAAACGAAATAAAAAGAGGCAACTTATCACGATCGACCAATACTTCAAAACTGGAGGTTGAAATAAGTGACAAGGATCAAAAAAACTCGTTCAGTCAAAATTTTAGATTTTTGTGATTACATTTTTGGATTATTTTGAGCATATCCGCTGTTAGCGAAGTCATCACGAAGATATTCATTTTATTTATAATTCCTGAAGGAATATAAATTTATGGAGTTATTCCGGATTTAATTATTTTAACGAAAATTTAAAACAGTTTTTTTTTAACTGACTAAGGCCTCGAAGATCAGAGGTAGGTTTCATCTAGTTTTCTTAAATTTTTTTTTCTCCTAAAGAAATCTAATTTATCTTCAATTCATTTATATTTGTGGTAAAATTATATTTTTTTTTAAAATAAATCTAATACATTATGGGATAATTATATCACATATCACATTTAAAAGGAGCAAAAATTAAACAGTTTGTGAAAACCTAAGACAGCCATTGCAATAATTATTGTCCATTCACGAAGAAGGATTGCTGCTACTTCCAAAAAAAAAAAAATTAATTTTAGTCAACAAAATTCAAGGTCAGAACGTATCAATTTTCTTTTGAAATCAACGATTTTTGTAAGGAAACGAACATATTTTTTTTGTTCAACAGTTTTATAAGGAAATGTAAACAACCTTTACATTGCAAACATACACAAACAAACCTTTGGTACAACTTATTTTTTTTTATTCAATTCTTTCAACTTCACTTTTTCAATTTCTTAAAAAAGAAGAAAGTTAAATAAATAAAAAGATAATTTTTTTTATATAAGAATAAATATACGGTTAGATTTATATTTAATTATTTTCATTTGTTAAAAGATTTATAGGTAGGATTTTTGTAAAGCATAATGATACTGTTGTATATGTTAAGTCAGAATCTGATTGTATAAATTTAAAAAACGATAATCGGAGCGTAGCATTGGAGTAATTCTGTCTATTTTATATTAAAATACTTATCTACAAACAAATTTTAATTGGCGGGCAGCTGTTTGCAATTGTCATGTTTCACTTTGGGTTGAAATGTCTTATAATTTAATGCTACACGGAGAGGTACATGACAACGTCTACACAAATTTTTATTTATTTTTCTTTTTTTTTTCACCAAATAGTATTATAACTGTTTTACTTTTTTTAAATTTATCTATTGTTATTTTATAGTTATTGTATGGATCCATTTTGACACATAAAAACGCAGGTTTCCATACATACATTCACAGAGCATTCTCAACACATCTTAACGAAGAAAACTTAAATAGAGAAATTAAAATAATAAAAAACATAGCAAACAACAATGGTTACCCATCACAACACATAGACAAGATGATTAAGAAGTATAAAATAAAACAATATCTGAAAAACTCAACAACTTTGAATGATAAAAAACATAAACAGAACACTCAATTCCGATCATTGCCGTATGTTGGAAAAATAGCACACAAAATTAGTAACATTTTCAATAAAAACAACGTAAAGATTTCCTTCAAATCACACAATAACATGAAAAATATTTTGAACAACACCAAAGGAAAAACTGAGACACTAGATAAAAACGGAGTCTATAGTCCGTCCGTCGAAAGAAGTCCACTGCGTCATTAATTTATGGGGTTATAATAGACTTGTATAATATATTGTTTTCGTTGTTTAATACACGTAAAAAAAAAGAGGCGCAAAAAGTTAATACAAGTCTATTATAACCCCATAAATTAATGACGCAGTGGACTTCTTTCGACGGACGGACTATACACTATACCTTTTAGATTGCAATACATGCGGAGCCTTTTATGTGGGAGAAACTGGAAGAAATATACGAACTCGAATGCAAGAACATTTACGAAACAATAAATCAAACTTTGGAAAACATATAATTGAAAACAACCATGAATTTAACAAGGAAAATTACATCAAATTACTGCATAATATGGAAAAAAGCCATAAAATGCTTATATATGAAACATACGAAATTGAAAGAATGAAACACAAGAAAAATAACCTAGAAAATCTAAATGACAAAACACAACTCAAACAAAGACCACTATACAAAAACTTGAACTTTCCGTTCAAAATTCCCTAATTCCCCCTATTTACACGAGGGTTCATCATTTCCCCCGCAATGATGAAACCGCAATAAATGGGATCCCAGCGGACATTCCCGATTCCCGTATTTACCCAGATCCCTGTTTCCTTACATCCATTTACCTTACATATCGACTTTCTTTCCCTCTCCTTATCAATAAACTTAAATTCATATCTATCTACAGGCATGACGTTGTACCTCTCGAACTTGCAGAACACGTTATTAACCTATTTAGAACGCACAATTAAAGAACAACGATCATTTAAAGTTTATGTTTTTGATTAGTTAATGTTAAATTTTGGTGTATAAATAACAAAATAATCAATCCAACCCAATGTTAAATAATTCATCTCCAAACATTTGACGTAGTAAGTAACAAATTTAAATTCGTTTATTTATTTTTTTAAGGGTGAAATTTGCTTGTAATTCGAGGTTTGTTGTGTTTATTTTAGAAACCTTCTGATGATGGCCTATTAGGCCGAAACATGTAAAGGTGAATAATTAGAAATAAAAAAAACATCGAACAGTATAATAAAATAAAATTCATTTTTATTTAACTTACCTAAAATATTGTTATTTTGTTATACTTTGTCTCTCTTCAAAAAAACTGCTGTTTTTTTTATTTTATGAAACTGGGTCATTTGAATGTGCGATTGCTTGTTCCGCACTTTACTCAGGTGAAGAATTTAATAATGCGTGAGAATTTGCATGCTTTTGCTGTAACCGAAACGTGATTGGGGATAAATACGGACTTGGAGTACCTTTCAACAGACAATTATAACTTTTATCATGTGCATCGTGGATCCTTGGGAGGTGGGGTTGATTTGTATGTGCATAGTTCTTTTAGGTCTCGGCGGCTGTTCCATGGTATTTCCAACTCATTGGAGCAATGGTGGATTGAGTTGAGGTGTGGACATGCCAAGGTTGTAGTTGGTGTAATCTATAGATGCGCTCTTGTAAATTTTTCTCAATTTTTAACACAATTTGAAGACTTTGGCTTCTCTTTGCCCCTATATGGAAGAGATTTTTTGCTTGGGCGATTTTAATGTAGATACTTTGTCTGAGGGTGGAAGTATGTGGAGACGTCTATATGATGTGTTTATAAGTTTTGGCTTGAAACAATTAATTTGTGAGCCTACGAGAATCGGGAGGGAATGTCGAACTTGTATTGATTACATAATTACCTTTGAGGATAGTAGTGAGGACAGTGTTCAATCAAGTCAGTGACAAATAATAACATTATCCAGTCGAAAACGTTAGAACACTTGATGGTAATTTCTCAGACTGTAACGAAATTAAGAAATTCTTTATTGCCTCTTCCCAATATGATTTTCAGTTAGATGAGATTTTCTGATAGCGCAATTGAGGTGGCAATGTCGAAAATAAAAACGAATTCTTGTGGATCTGACGGCATCGATTTGAAGTTTCTTCGAATATGTTGCCCTTTTATTATACCGGAAATCCGACAAATTATTAATGCGTGTTCCGAAGGTATCGCAGCCGAGTGGCTTCTGGTGTGCTACAGGGTTCGATTCTTGGGCCGCATTTGTTTTCGATATATACTTCCTCTTTACCTGATGACAGTATGCGAAAGGTAAAAAAACCAAAAATTCAGCGATTGTAAATTTTGGCAAACCAAATGTGGAACGAGCGAAAAAAGTCGTAAGCGGGCCGGTCCAGAAACTGGAAACGGACAATACCACGGCGATAATGGCGAAAGGGAAAGAATAAATTTATTATAAAAACAACAGCAAATTTAAGAATCCGGCTCGAAGGACCAAATTTGTTCGCACCAAAACGTAAAATAGGCGAACTAATCAAGAGGTGCTGGTAACAGCGAAAAAAATAAAACCAGAAGGAAATTTGAATTAAAATAAAAAAAATTAAATTGTATTTAAAAATAAATTATAAAAAAAAATAAAATGATATTAAATGTATAAATCCAAGTTAAGAGAGAAAGGTGACAAGCGAATTAGCGAAAATAAGAATAGTAATAATTGGTTAACGTACCAAGCACGTAGCGAATGAAATCTGGCACCTGCGACTACACACAATTGCGACAGCGAGCGAGAGAGATCTCGATCAACGATCGATCGACACCTGCGATCGCGACAGCGGCAGCGGCCTCTTCCGCGTGAAGAGGGTTTTACAATTTACGCGGTCATTAGAAAAATATAATTGTCGCAGAGCGAACAATATTAGTACAATAGACCTAAAAGGTTTGGACAAATTTTGCAAAAATACATTCCCATGCTCTCTTTGTGGATTCCCGGACTCAGTTAATCGGAAGTCAAATGCTCCAGTTGGAAGATACTTTGGAATCTGCAAAAACTCCATTCAAAAGGGAGTTTTACGCCAAAAATGCAATAGGGTACCACGCAGCATAAGACGATATGTTCTAACAGTTTACAAAGAAGAAAAACTACAAATTCCAAAAACTGTGTCTAACCGAAGAAGAAATCACAAAGAAGAAAGAACAGGGGTCTTGAGCAAAGAAGAATGGCGCAAGACCGAACGGAAACATCCAATTTTTCACTCTGCGAAGAGACGATTACAAAAAGTAAAAACTCTTTTTTGCTGGTAAGAACGAGAAGGACAATATAACAACCATTTGCACTTATTTCGGTCCAAGTGGTATAGTACAGCTTTTTTGGGTATGCTGCGATGCGTGCAATGGTTGGGTGCATCAAGAATGTGATACCGACAATCCCCCAAATCTCGCGTATCAAACAGAATTTTTTTTGTAATATTTGTAAGATGAAACTTCCGAAATTTAGCAATGGATTAATGAAAAACATAAATTATTATCAGTTTTTACCAAACAACAAAGAGTACACCGTTGCAATATTTAATGAAACATTAAGAGAACAACAATGGCTGAGCAATGGCGTTATCGTTGCATGTTTTCAAATCCTTTACCAAAAACATAATAGTAATAAATATCAAATTTTTTCATGTAATAAAGCGACTTCGCTTTTAGAATATAATAATGAAAGTAACATAAAATTTAATTTTGAATACGTTTTGGTATTCCCGTTTTTAATAAATGGTAATCATTGGGTTCTAGCCACAGCTAATACATGTACGAAGATATTTTCATATTATAACAGCCAAAATAACAATAGACGAAAAGCCAACAAATATTTCAGAAAATTTTTAAAAATTGCAAGATTTAATGAAGATGACTGGAGAATACGAGATCATTATCACCAAAGCAATGGTTATGGCTGTGGGGCATTCATAATCTATTACTTTAATCAAATCGTCAAAGAAAAGTCACGTATTGAAAAAATAGATTTTAGAAATTATAGATGTTCCCTTCAAGAAACAATTTTACAATATTATGTGGACATGAACGAATACAACCTGTTATAGTTGTAATAGGATGTATCACATCAAACGTGCCTACGGAGTCGAAGATTTTTACAAAAGCGACCAAACTTGTTATCTTTGTGTAAAATTTATCAACAAGCATAAACAAAATTCTGCATATCTACCAACTTTTAGGTAAAGGTATAATTTCTTGTCGTTTAAAGGAATGTAAATATATATATATGTAAATATATAATTTCTTAGTCTTTATTTTTTTTACCTTTCATATTTCAGTCATAACAACACTAACACAATTATTTATTGTGTTCGAACTGACTTTTTTAATTTATTTTCACATTTGTTTCTTTGTATTATATTAAGTTTTTGACTGTTATCATAGTAACTATAATTTTAATTTTGTTAATTATTTTATTAGAATAATATACACTGTTGGACATAATTCACGAGCACATCCTATATAATCTGAATGCGTGAAGATAAATCCATGATATTTGCGGAGCACAAAGGTTTACTGTAGACGAGTTTATTCATCGAGTTTCGAGTTGTTCCGTCGCGGCATTGTTGACTGAGCCGCTCTTCCAAGAGGAACATTCCGTCTAGTGATGTAAAAAAAAATAACAATTCGTTATACGAGTACTCGTTACTCCGCGAGATCCGAAGTAACTGTTACCGTATCACATCGGTACCAGTTACTTTGGATCTAACAGTTACTTTTTCCAAAGGCTAAGCATTGTTGGATAGGCGAAATCGACTTAAAAGTCGAAATGCGCAACAAAATTTATTTTTGCATTGCAATAATAAGCTGTAATATCTTTTATTGTTCTTTTAATATTTTTATTTTACTTTATTATTGCTTGTTTATAGAAGAAGTTTTGTTTTCCATTGTTAATGTGTTACTACTTTCAAATATTTTTGTTATATAATAAGTGAAACGTAAGTTATTAATAATTAAATAATAATAATTAAGAAAAATTCTTCGTTATAATAATATGCAGTGAAAAAGTAAATCCCATAACCTACACTCTATTTTTTGATATTAGTGCACAGTGCATAATAGCGTAACAGTATTTGTTTTCAAAAATAAGTGTAATATAAAATAATTTCATATAAGTATGTAGTCCAACTAAAACGAGTAATCGAACCTCGAGCGCAAACTAGTACTGGAAGCTCAAGCGCAAACGATTACTTGTAACGAGTACAAAGTAACGAATACTTTTTCTGAAAGTAACGGATAGTTACAAATACTAAAAAGTAGCTAAACTTTACATCACTAATTCCGTCGCTATGGAGACCGAAGTGTCGCGTTACTTAAGCGGGTTTGAGCGAGGAATGTTTGAGGGTATGCACATTGAAGGTGTATCGTTCCGTGAAATTGCGCATCGCCTCGACCGGTCGTTATCGGCAGTGCAACGGGCATGGCGAGAATGGTCTGAGGTAAGACATAGGTACCTTCAGCCGCGGCCGGGAGGGCCCTGCGTGACGCCAGCACACGAGGATCGCGCTCTTGTGCTCAGCGCTTTAGCGTTGTGTGAGTCCTCCTCAAGGCAACTTGGAGCTGTTTGGCCACCGGTAAGGGAAGGCGCACTCACTACGCGAACTTTACGGCGGCGTTTGGTAGATAGTGGACTGCGCGTGCGTCGTGCGAAACGTGGTGATCGTCTACTCGAGCAGTGCGTGTAAGAATGCCCTATCCACCGACAACCGAGCATTATGGTTTGGGGTGCTATTACACATGGTGGACGTACACGTCTGCTGCGTGTATAGCAGACCATGACGTGTCAACGATACGTAGATGAGGTGCTACGGTCCGTTGTGCTTCCCTACGTTCGGCGTCTCCCAGGTCTGCTATACATGCACGACAACGTACGACAGCACATCGGGTGTGTTGTACAGACCTTTGTGGAAGAGCACCGTATACGAATGCTTCCATGGCTAGCTCGGTTTCCGCATCTGAATCCGATCCAACATGTTTGGGAAATGACTGGTCGGAGACTTCTACGTTATCCGGCTTCCTCGGCTAACGTTGAGGAGCTATGGAGGCGAGTTGAGGTGGCATGGTTGGCCATCCCTCTTGCTACAATACAGCGACTTATTGACTCTATGCCACGTCGTGTAGCGATGGTACGCGAAGCTCACGGGGGATACTCTCGCTATTGATGTTTCTCCTCTCAGCAGAGTTGTGCCGCTATCCATGTAAGAATAAGTTACACTACTTTAATACTACTTCCATACCAAATTTTATTGCGCTAGACACACGCGTTCAGGTTATACATGGTGTGCTCGTGAATTATTTCCAACAGTGTACTTACTTTCATATAAAAAAATTTTCATTCATGTGTTTTATATATTATATATTTTTTTTTTCATATAACATAGCGAATTTCACCTATTTTTATTAGGGGTTGACACCCCTTCATGTGTAGCACTCTAATCTTAACCAAAATCAACTTAGGGATGTCGAATTTTTATCCACACCAAATTTGAACTCAGCAACTCACGGCTAAGGGGTGGATTTAATTTTTTTTTTCACCTAACATATCGAATTCCACCTATTTTTATTAGGGGTTGACACCCCTTCATGTGTAGCACTTTAATTTTAACGAAAATCAACTTATGGATGTCGAAGCTCACACCAAATTTCAACCCTGCAACTCACGGCTAAGGGGATGATTTTAATTCTTTTTAAAGCCGAGACGTTTTTACCCTATTTTATTAGCAGTTTAAAAATTTATTCTGGAATTCTGGTTTAAAAAGCAGGTAGTAACCTTCGTAACATACATTTAATATGATTATATTTTCCATCTTCAATCCGTTTCAATCTTAGCGACGGATTTGCGAACGTGGTGGAATTAACAAAATCCTGAAAAGTCGTCGCTAACTTCACCTCAATTCATTATATCGAATGTATGACTCTCATGAAGTAGCTATGCAAGAACTTCATAGCCGAATATTGTACTTGAAAAGGACCTCCAAAAAACTGAGCTGGATAATCCAAGAAACTATCTTAATCTACAAAATATCTACGTTGGCCCAGAATGTGCAGCATTGGTAGCACAAATGCCTGAAAGTAGCAAAAAACGTTTTTAAAAAATTGTTTGAATTTTATGTTGTCAGCAGCTGTAGATCTATAAAAACGATTGCCTAACGATATTTTCCACGAAATGCAATTCTTGCATCCGAATGTAGTTTTTAATAAGAAATATTTCATTAGAACCAGTAATTTTGGAATTCTGTGTTCTACATTTAAAAATATTACTGAAATTGATGTAATACAAGTCGCGATTGAATGGAGAAATTTAAATATGGTATTTTCAGAATCGGAAGAAGAACGCTTAACTGCTCTTCCTGTTTCTGAAATGTGGATAGAGATATCATTACAACAAGGTTTCGACGAAACACTATTATTTGCAAATATAAGTAAAATTGCAAAATTGGTACTTATTCTACCCTATTCGAATGCTGAGTTGGAACGAATATTTTCAATTGTTACAGATACAAAAACCAAAAAGAGGAATCCAATTGGGGAATGTTCCTTAAATTCAGTATGCGTGTTTAGGAACAGTATGCAAGTTTCAAATGGTGATGTGATAAAATTTGTTGTCATGCAGGATCATTTGAAACTGCATACAGACAAGAAATAAACGTTTTAAGTCTAAATAGAGTAATTCTAATAATTTTAGTTTATTTGTGTTACTTTTACTGTTTGTTATGAAAAATTTTTGTTTTTTATGCTTTGTTAAGTTATAAACAAAATAACAGCTTTAACTTTCAGATTCTTTTAGGACACCAGGAACAAGTTGTATCACGATTTAGGTATTAGTAATTTTTCATCACCACTCGCGTATATACCTTCAGTAACAACTACACCGTCGTATGAGATCATCGTGGGTTTATAAATCGGTAAAAACGTCGTCATAGTGAAGTGTAGAGATACTATATACATCGATTATGGCTGCGAATGAGATTCAATTTGCAAAGTAAGTAGTTTTTTATTATTGAGCAAAAATTAAAAATAATTTTTCTTATATTATATTATTAAAAATATGTTCATCTTTCGATGTGCAGTTGTTTGAATCGAAATGCTTTCCATAAATCTTAGTAAATCAAAATTGTTTTTTGATGTCCTATATGTAGTACGCCAGGAACATAGCATACAATTTATTTCAGAAATGTTTCACTCAATGAAGCACTTGCAATGCTTGAAGAGGACGCAGAAATGGTTGGACGTGTCGAGAATATTACCATGTTACCACCAATAAATGCGTGTGGTAATCTCACTGACTAAGATTCAGCTGAAGAAGATGTCAATAAATAATTTACCAGGTTCTCAATTGCAAGCAACTGTAGAATTGTTTGGTGATCATGTTAGTAGTTCGTATGACACTGATGATAATATCCCATTATCAGAGTTGGCCAGAAAATTTCAAAACAAGAAAAAAATGTACAAAAAAAGGAAAACCTATCATTGGATAAAAAATGATTTACCTCCAAGTTTTTGTGATGAATCGCAAGAAAACTTTTCTTCGGAAAACAAAACACCTCTTGAGTGGTTCCTAGATTTTTTGATGAAAATCTTATAAACCTAATAACAACTGAAACAAATAGATACGCTACACAAAAGAATCGTTTTCAAGAAGTTCTGGAATCCGAAATAAAAGCTTTTCTTGGAGTTCTTATTATTAGTGGATACGTAATTACTCCACGGCGAAGAATGTTTTGGGAACGTGATAGAGACGCTAACAATGGTATGGTAACAGAATGTATCAATAGAGATAAGTTTGAATTTATTTTATCAAACTTTCATTTGACTGACAATTCCACGCTAGATCAACAAGACAAATTTGCAAAGGTTAGACCTCTTTTCGAGCATTTGAATAAAAAAATTGTCATGTATCGATTCAAGTTAAAGTAAATGTTTCATTTTGTTTTTAAGTCACGAGGGGAATTACGACGACGCAGGCGAAGGAACTTCAAAAACTGGAACTAGAGAAGAAGAAGATAGTCAAAACTCAATTGTGGAAGACTATATCACGGAAAAAAAACCTACTAATGCGAAAAAGAAAAAGGTTGCTGAGAAAGATGTGCCAACGCAAATACTAGCTATAATGAAACAGAGAAAAGAACAACCCATACATGATGACGACGATACAAAGTTTTTGTTAAGTTTCCGAAGTGACATGGAAGCAATGAACAGAACTCAGAAATTGGATTTCAAAATTGGCATGTTACAGCTACTAAAACAAATTAGCGAACCGCCACGAAATGTTCATTCCTCGCTTTCGTCGCATACCTTCAGTTCACAAAGCCCTCAGATGGTATGCTCTCCAAGTCCTCCGAGTCCTCCACACATGAATCGATATAATATTGGCCGTAACACAGAATGTGCCACATATACAGTACTGATGCCACCGAATCCAGAACATAGTACCTGTTATCCGACCGACGATGGGCTGCTTCGAAAGCCCCGCTCTAATTGGCTGCGACCGGTCTCGAACCCCAGGCGAACCGGAGAACGAATTTGACACTTTCTTTGTTCTCCGGGGGTATAAAGGCAGCCACAGAAGCCGTAGCCATCAGTGAAGAAAGAGAAGAGCTCAACGAACAACCGATTACGCTATTTTAATTTCCTCGTATATATTGTATTGTATTGTGTGTTAAATATAGTTATATTTTTAATTTTTTTATCGATGTTTCAATAATCCGACGACCACTCAAAAGCTCCGTCACGAGTTACTGTTGAGGGTTTAGAGGTAACTTCAGCCGACTTTCCAACCCGGTAACAATTGACGCCCAACGTGGGGCACGTCATGCCGAAGGTTGAAACTAGGAGTACGAAGAAGATCCTCCCAAGACGACGTCCGTACCCAGCTAAACCAACTTCGGACGACTCTTCTGGCGAAGAGGGCCCCGAAACGTCGGAAAAGGTGGGCGTCGTTTGACGACCTGCCTTTCACTTACGAGGAGTTTCGTTCCGAGTTGCTCTCCCATTTCAAAAGCTGCGCGAACATAGCGAAATTAAATGCCCTGTATTGCGACTTCCTGAAGAGGAAGTATATCCAGGCGCGCAGGCTGAAACGACGACCCGACGACGATGTGGGGACAATAATCTCACTTATGTTGCCGCCCCTGTCGACATTTATGCGATCGCAACCAAAGTCGATCATCGAACTACGGAAGGAGGCGATCAAAACCGAGGGGGACCTGAAGGCTTTCGGGATACTGAAAGTACCAGCACCGACTAGGCGAACAGACGACGGTAAACCGACGCTGACCCCCAAAGCGGATCCAACGCTAAGGAGACCACCGCCCCAATGTCACTACTGCCCGGACAAACACTGGCACCGAGACTGTCCTGCGTTACGCCAACGACAGCCGGGAAGCGAACCGGCTACCGCCACCTGGCAGGAGAGGCGGTCGCAACTATGAGCACCACCACCACGGCCCACCGCTAAACCGTGGAGCTGCAACTGTTCGGCGCTCCACAATGCGTCCTCCTGGATTCAGGGTCGACTGATAACCTGATCCGGGCCGACCTTGTGGCCCATTATGAACGCCAACCAGGCCAGGCCTTCCAAGATGACCCGGAGACCCGCATGACGATCCTGGGCACCGCGAGGCTGAAGTTCACCATCGGCGGAGAGCGCTGCGAGGCCGACTTCCTGGTGGTTCCACGCCTGGCGGCGGCCATTATCCTGGGCAAGAAGTGGTTCATCAGAGAAGGCGCCGTGATGGACTATCAACGCGGCTGCTGCCATTTCGGTCGCTCACGGCGGTCCACCGTTTTCTTCCGCGGCAACCTCGTCAAGAAAACCACCAACACCGCGAGACCGGACGCACTGCAACAATCGTTCCCTACTAATCACCAAGACGTCTTCAAAGGGCTCGTACACGACTTCCCCGAGCTATTCGCTCCTATCGCCGCCGGCATCACCAGCACAACCAGCACCACCGACCATCGCCTACAGTTGCTCGACGGAGCCCGGCCCTTCCGCATCGCCCCGTACCGATACTCTGCCGCCAAAAAGGCTATCATCGCCACGGAGGTGGAACGTATGCTCTCCGAAGAGCGATTGATTGAGGCGAGCCATTCCCCATACTCGTCCCCCATTGTGTTGGTGACAAAGAAAGACGGCAGCACCCGGTTCTGCGTCGACTACAGGCGCGACTAAACCAGCAGACCAGAGACGAGTGCTCAGCCCTGTCCAACATACACGAAACGGTCCGGGACTTGAGCGAGGCCACCGTATTTTCAACGCTCGATCTAAAGTCCGGGTATTGGCAGATACCCATGGCGGTGGACTCGAGGCCATTAACGGCATTCACGACTCCCGACGGAGCCACGTACCAGTTCCGCGTGATGCCCATTGGACTGAAGAACGCCCCCGCGACTTTCCAAAAACTTATGACCCAGGAGGTGCTGCCCGGTTACCTGAGACGGTTTGCCATCGCCTATCTAGACGACATCGTCGTGTTCAGCAGAAGTTGGGAGGAGCACCTGACCCATCTCCGTCTAATATTCGAGCGCCTTCAGCAGCACGATCTCCGCCTCTCCCCGGAAAATGTGTCTTCGGGACAAGGACGATCGAATACCTGGGGCACCGCATTACCTCCGATGGGGTGGAACCGGTCCAGACAGAGGCCCTCCTGAAGGCAGAGAAGCCCGCCAGTCGCCGCCAGCCGCCGCCAGCTCCGCTCTTTGCTCCACTTCGGCCACGCGATCCGGCCGAACCCTGGGAGGTCGTCGCTATCGACATTATGGGACCCTGCGAACGCAGCCGCGATGGTAACAGATTCGCTGTCGTGGTCACGGACCTATATAGCCGATGGGTTGAAGCGCTCCCGATGCCGAACAGCAGCGCCGGAAGGATCATCCGATTCCTCCAGCAAGAGGTTTTCGCCCGCGTTGGCTACCCCCGCGCCCTGCTGAGTGACAACGGACCACAATTTACCAGCATAGAATGGGATTCGGCACTCCGACGCTGGGGCTGCCTCCACTGGACTACGCCCATTCACCATCCACAGGCGAACCCGGCCGAGAGACGAATCCAAGAGTTAAAGAAATGCATTCGTCTCCAGCTGCAAGGGCGAAATGAGGACACATGGGACCGTCAGATGGTTTAACTCTATTTTTATGTACTTCTATTAACTTATTAGGCGTGTACTTTATATGTACTTAGGCGCCTTTTCACTAATTACCTTATAAGGTCCCTTATATAATGGTTCTAATTTATTGCCGCTTTCATTTCTTAACAGCACCTTATCATTAAACTTGAAATTAACGTTCGAACTCTTAATATCAAGGTTCATTTTGCGTTTCAGTTTTGACTCAACTAAATTTTCTTTCTCGTCAACCCACGCTTTTTGAAGCCTAAACTTCAATTCGTTTGGATAACTTTCAAAATTGTAAATCGGATCTAAATTATGCAATATATTGTTGGGTAAGCTACATTTTTTCCCAAAAACTAACTCGTATGGGGTGTATTTCGTTTCAGTATGAACACTATTGTTATATGCGAAACACCAAAATTGTACCCATGAGCTCCACGTTTCTGGAAATTTTGAAATTTGCATGCGTAAATATGAGCCTAAATGTTTGTGAGAATTTTCCAGTGATCCCAAAGTTTGATGATGATATGCAGTTGAATTAAGTTGTTTAATACCTAATAATTTTGCAGTTGCTCGGAATAATTGAGCTAAGAATTCTGTACCTTGATCTGTTACCATCTCTTCTGGTATACCAAATCTTAGCACAAAATTATTTACAAAAGCTTTTGCTACTGTTTCTGATTCTTTATTTTTAATTGGATATGCTTCTATAAATTTTGTTAATTCACACTGTATAGTTAATATGTATCTGTTATCATCATCATCCTGATTAATGGGACCCATGATATCTAAATAAATTTTTTGAAAAGCTGACGAGGCAGTAGTGGTGATGGTCTGAGGTTCTATGTGCGATCGCGAATGTTTATACCTCTGACAATCATCACACTTCTTCACAAAATTTACAACATCGCTTTTTAAATTTTACCAAAAGTAGTACTTTTTGATGTTTGCATACATTCGATTTACACCTGCGTGTCCTCCTGTGGGCAGTAAATGGAAATCATTAAGTATCAACTGTCGAGTTTCTTTACACTCTATTCGTTTTACATTGTCAATAATCGAGATTTTAATGTTGCAATCTTTTAATATTTTTGGTACCTTTGCTAATTGTTTAATTAAATTATTGTTGTCATCACATTTTAATATAAAAACTTCCGGAATTTCATACCTTTTACATACATTACTTAAGCATCTCAACACTGCATCTAGAGCATGTGCCGATCGATTACTTTTTATATATATTATATTTAATTTTTTGTCATATATCAAGTTATTATATTTTCGTTTTCTTTATTAAACGTAATATTATTCAATTCTTTTAATTCGACTGAATTTCGCGGTTTTTTCAATAATTCGACTAATCCCGGATGGCCAGTCCGTTCATTGTTATCATTGCTTATGTCACTCGGTAATTCAGCATTTCTTTTGGATTGATTTCGTGTCATTACAAATATTTCATTTGATAATTTTTTTAAATCAGTAGATTGTATTTGAATTCGTGATAAAGCATCTGCTGTTGCATTTTCCTTCCCCTTGACGTAATTTATCACAAAGTCATATTCTTCAAGTATCAATCTAAATTTTGTTAATCTGGATGAAGGGTTGTTCATACCAAATAGATAAACTAACGGGCGATGATCTGTATAAATTTGAAATTTACGCCCAAATAAATATGGACGAAAACGTTTGACTGACCAGACTACAGTTAGTAACTCTTTTTCAATTGTGCTATAATTTATTTCAGCTTTGTTTAAACTTCGGCTTGCATAAGCTACGGGTCTATCATTACCATTTGATAAAACGGATCCGATCGCATAGCCGGATGCATAAGTTCTAAGTATGAATTGATTATTTTCAGAAAAATCTGGATATTGTAACACGGGTGGATTACATAATTTTTCTTTCAATAATTTGAATGCCTTTTGACTATTTTCATTCCACTCAAATTGAACAGATTTTCTAGCAAGTTTATTTAAAGGAGTTGCAATTTCGGCAAAATTTCTAATAAACTTTCGATAATAATTTGCGAAAGCAACAAATCGTTTTACTTCGTCTGCATTTTTCGGAATTGGGTAATTTTGTACATTATTAATTTTGCTTGGATCAGGAGATATGCCAGCTGATGAAATTTTATGACCTAAGTACATTATTTCTTTTTTTAAAAATGAACATTTTAATGGATTTAATTTTAAATTGGTTTCCCTTAAACTTTGTACTTTAATTAAATTTTAGTTATGGTTTTGCAAATTTTTACCAAAAACAATCAAGTCATCTAAGTATATAAAACACGATTCAAAGTTCAAACCTGACATTGCTACGTTCATTACTCTTGAAAAAGAGCTAGGGCTGGTTTTTAAACCCATCGGTAGTCTTGTCATTCGAAACTGTCCTTTACGTGTCGTAAAAGCTGTACAATTTCTACTTTCCACATCTAATTCTACTTGATAATAACCCTGTTATAAGTCTAGGTGAGAAAAGTAAAATGCACCAGACAATGAATCTAAAATTTCTGAAATATTTGCTAACGGAAATCTATCATCTTCAACATTTTTGTTTAGAGATCTATAATCTATAACAAGTCGCCATTTTTTAGTTTCGCCGTTGGTTTTCTTAGGCACTATCAAAATTGGAGAAGACCAACTAGATTTGGCTTCTTCAATGATACCATCATTTAACATTTTATCAATCTGCTTATCAATTTCTGTCTTTTGAAAATGAGGCAAACGATATGGTTTCACATAGATTGGTTGAGCGTTTTGTTTTAATACAATTTTTTCTGTCATTACATTCGTAACAATTACCGAATCATTCTCTAAAAGAAATACATCCGCATATTTTGCACAGATTTTATGAATACTATCTGTCTCTTGCTTATTCATATCTTGTAAATTAATTAATTTTAGTAATTTATCAACGCGATTCAAAGAATTTTGATTTTTATCTATAGTGTACATATGAAAATTCTCTAACTTAAAAGTGTTTGGTCTAAAATTTTTTATTTTAATTTGTCTATCATTTGTATTTAATAATCGTACGGGAATTAAATGTGATTTTGGTCTAACGATAGTACTCGCAGTAAAAACACCGTCCGAAATTTCTTCAGATGAAACTACGCAATCATCGGAACCGCTTGTCCAAAAATATTTAATAATTTCACACCGCGGGGCAATTGTAACGTAACTGTCATATTTTGATTCTAAAGGTGGGTCTTAGCGGTCCATACCGTGCCTCAGCTCGGCTAAGCTCAGCTCGGCTTTTTAACAAATAGACCAATCACAGCGCGCTATTCTCTGTGTCCGTGCGGGCAGCGTGGCTAAGCTCGGCTCGGCGTCAAAAGTTGGTTCAATCCAACTTTTGTAGCCGAGCTGAGCCGAGCGCAGTGGAGTGGAGTTTAAGTGAATTTGAGGTTAACTTTTTTTTTACGATGGAAAACGTTGAAAAACTTGTAAATTTAGTACAAGCAAGACCGGTGTTGTTCGACGTAAGATCAGTACATTACAAAAACGTTTTCTTACGCAAGAAATCGTGGGAAGAGATTGCCAAAATCATGGGATGTACTAGTAAGTTTTATATTTTGATAACTAATCTAAAATTTATTTAGAATAACATTATAATTAACTTTTATTTACAGCCGAGAAATGCATGCAAAAGTGGAAAACGCTGCGATACAAATATTTTGCAGAAAAAAAGAAAACAAAACTGCCTAGTGGAAGCGGTAAACCTTCCACAAAGAAGTGGCCTTTTTTTAAATATCTACAATTTTTAGATAATTATGTTGGAGACAGTATGTAAGAGGCATTTATGAGTAATATTTTTTATGTATTTCTAATTGTAATGTTTCTATTTGTAGTACGGAAACAAGTATGCACTTTGATGCAACGAACGCGGATGATAATGAAGGTCCTTCGACTATGGACTACCTATCACAAGAAGGAAGCACTTCAAATTTAGTAATGGAATCACCAAGTTGTAAGTATTATTTTTCAATTTTTAAATCTTAAATAACTAGGAACCAGAAATCTCAGATGTTGTCCTGGCCGAAAAATTTGTTGTATTGTTTTTTTATTGTAGGTTATAAAGACGGTCGAGGAGAAACTCCTATTCATTTTTATATTCAGAATGAGTGCGAGAATGCTGAAAATCCATTTCCTAGTGGTCCTATCCGAAATAATTTCGATGAAATTGTGGTGGAAGCTCCAACACCTCTTCCACCGTTGCCAACTCAGAGTACAAAACCTTCTGCACGAAAAAGTAATTCTCAGTTTTATATGAGATTGATTTATGTATTTTACAAATGCACTAAGATAGTTTTGTTTCTATTTAAGAATCAAAAGATACCATAGAAGAGCTGTTGAGAGCGGAATTATCTAGACCGCCGCCCACAACATCGGCTGCACCTGAAATGAGCAGCACTGAACTGTTTTTCGCGAGTATGGCGAAAAAAGTTATGCAACTACCGGAGCAAGCTCAGGATAATTTTATGTTTGAGATGCATAAAATATTTTATAAAAGTAAATATGGGATATTTCCCGATTAATTATTAATAAACTATATCACTTATAATATACTTATACTTTATTATAATACAATATTATACTTTTTAAATAATATAAAAAGTTAAGGAAAGAAAAACGGCTAAACTGTGTTTTTATAATTAATTTATTATGATATTTTATTCGACATGTTCTATCGGGTATTTTAAAAAATACTCCGCAAACTCATTTCTTATGTTTTCAGCTGAACGGGAATATGTGTTACTTCCAGTTCGTGTAATTTCCTTATAAGCATTCACACGATTATTTCTACCCGAAATATTTCGTGAACAATATTTATTTAAATAATTGTGGAGACACACCGTTGCTTGAATAATACTGATAACTCCTGCTCGATTACATAAAATTGGTTTCCGATATATTCTAAACCGAGCTGACATAATGCCAAAGCAATTTTCAATCACCCTTCGTGCCCGTGATAATCGGAAATTAAAATTTTCCTTTTTATGTTCTAACGGTCCTCTTTTCCCAGGGTATGCTCTCATTAGGTAATTCGTAAGTGGGAATGCTTCATCAGCTACGATTACGTATGGCATCGGTGTTGTACAACCCGACAGAACTTCCTTTGGGGGAATTGGCAACATATTTGTTGCCAATGCACTACCAAATTTTGAATTTTTCAAAATACCACCATCACTTTGACGACCTGAAGCTCCAATATCCACAACTGTAAAATTGTAGTTAGCATCGCATAGCGCTAAGAGAACTAAACTATGAGTTCCCTTATAATTAAAGTTCTCAGAACCACTATTCGGAAAAGCCTACAATAATATAATTGTTTACATTAACATATTAATAGATGGTTTTAATCGATATGCAAACCTGTATTAATACATGTTTGCCATCAAGAGCCCCAATGCAGTGGGGAAAGTTCCACTTTTCTTCAAAATCCTTTGCAATTTCTCGGAAATTGTCCTTTGTCAATGGTTTTATTACCATGTTTGATAATCGCTTCCATATGGCCGTGCACACTTCCATTATAATGTATGGGACAGTGCTTTTTCCTAGAAGTTCGTAATACAAAGCTGGCTTCAAGAAGAAATTTTACACTTACCTATTCGAAATAAGTAGGTCAATGACACCATACTATCACCGGTAGCCAAATATCTAGAAATCATAACATTCATCATATATAGATGCATACACATTTTTTTTTGCTCTCATAAATCTTACCTTAACGTCAACGCTAACCTTTCTGAGGGTTTTATTGCGTTATGGACATCTTCCTTCTTTATATCATTATAGATATATCCTAACAACTTATCAAATAAAGAAGGAGACATACGATAAAAATTGAAAAAGGACTCTGGATCACTCAATCGCATCTCCACCGTTAAATTGTGAAATGCTCCTTCTCTACTCCTTTTCCTAATAATCGCTTTCGTCTCGCGTCGTCTTATTATTGCTTTCCAATATAAATAATTAAGACATAAAATTCTTCTTCTCCGGAAAAAAAATTCCTTAGTCTGGGCCTCCATTTGTGAACAATGTTTCTCTTCAACCGTTAAAACCGTACTGCACTGACAATAAAACACGAACCGGCGATTTTTCGGTTAGCGCAAACCGTGCTGCGTCGACAAAAGTCAAGCAAGGCAAGAATCGGCTAAGACGATGCTTCGGAACAGCGCGGCGCGAAGCCACGCTTCGCCGAGCCGAGTTGAACCACGGTACGGACCGCTAAGACCCACCTTAACGGAATAATAACTTTTTGTCCTTCCAAATTAATCGAAAATGTAAATTTTTCATAATCGATGCAAGCATTGTGTTTCAAAAAGAAATCTGATCCAATTATTCCATTTATACCACTCATAAAGTCTTTCATAATTAAAAACTCGTGAATAAATTTAACATTATTCAATTTTAAAGAAATATTTGCTGATCCTATGATTTTGTTGAACCAGCTATACCGTTTATAATGACTTTTTTATTTTTATCAATAAATTCAGTTTTCTTTAAAACATTTAAAAAAATTACGCTGACACTTGCGCCAGTGTCTAAAAGAAATAATAATTAATTCATTCACACCATATCTCATTCGTACATAATTCATACCATCCATACTTAAAATTATAGTATTTTCCCGTTCATTCTCGAAAAAACGTATTTATATGTTGCGAATTTTCGCTCTCGGTGTTGTGCTTTTCACTCTCGGTATAGAACACATTTTGTGCTCTTCCTCGGTTAGGAGTCGTGTTACCCCTATTGGTAAATCTACCACGAAAATTATTACGCCCTTGTGGTTGACCTCGCGAATAATAATTTTTATATCTCGAATTTGAATATGATTGAAATTATAATGTACACATTATAATTTCGATCATTGTGTGACTGATTTGATATCTTTGATTACCAAATCCACGATAATATTGATTTCGACTACCTCTGAAATTGTTTCTTTGTGGTGGTCTTGTTTTATTGTATGAGAAAATATTTGATGAGGAAGGTTTAAATTTATCCTCGTCCTTAGCTACGCTAATAGCTTCTTTGAGGGTAGAATAATTTCTAGCCTTAACAATCATTTTTACATCATGATTTTTAAGACCGTTACTAAAAGAATGAATTGCTAATTTTTCGTTAACTATTCGCAAAGAATTTACAAGGTCATCGTTACCATCTGCTTGAGCCAACGTTAAATCACCAAGCAATTGCTCTATTTCTCTGCCATACTCTTCAACTGAACGATCCAGTTGTCGGGAATTGTGTAACTTACTCGCCAATACAGTAGGAGATTGTTGAGTAATAAAATTTTGTCTTAAGTAATTTAATAAAAGTTGCACGTTAGCATATGATTTATTTAACCTTATTTTAGCAGATTCCGACAGTTTAGTTTTTAAAAATTGAGTCTATTAACTGCTTTGTTGTATCTTCGTTTCTATTCATAACTGGCAGTAAACTACCAGCAGTTTTTAAGTTAAAAAATTCAGCCATTTCTGATCCTATCGCTAACCTATTTTCTAACAGTTCACGTGTTTTATTCAAAATACCTTCGATTGCTGCATTACGCATTTTAATCTGCTCAATAAGTTTTACATTTGAACTATCTTTACTAGCTATAATTTTTAACTCTGCTAATTGTTTCCAAAACTCATCTACTTTATCTAAATGTTTACGTACTCTATCTAAATTACTACGTCTTTCTTTATTATCCTTAATTCTATTCGATTTAAAAGTAGAAACTACTACTAACAATGCTTCAAAATCTTCCATAACACATTATAATAGTTCGCCTACCTTAGTTTTCTGTTCTAAGATTAAGCAACTCCTGGCTTCTTGCGACTTCAACACGGATTTTCTTCTCCATACTTTTCTTACATTACTTTTGTATAATGTAAACTACGAAAACGATGGCCAAAACAATCCCTATGATGATCGCTAATTCTTGCAATGTGTAATGTCCATTTGACGCTGATACACCACCACTATTTCCAGCTTGCGAGATAATTACTTCTTTCTCTTCTTTACTCTGGTTGTAACCCATAATGTATATATATATATTTTTTCTTTTAATTCTAGACGATATCGACTGGCAGGGCCGCCATGTAATAAACCCTCTTTATTTATGAATTTTAGAAGTGTTTTATATGAAACTCAAAGTAAAATATTTATTATATTTTATTAATTGGTACGACGTTTACATGTTGACTTAACAATAATTAATGACTAGCTGTAAGTTTGACGCCTTTTCAAACTAGACCGTCTGTACACATTCACCATACGAATAGTGTTGACGGTTGGTGGAGAAGATCCCTGTTATCGATAGTGTACCGGTTTGGTCGGTTCGGTTCGTCTCGTGACACCGAGAGGGAGTCGCGGAGAGAGAGACTGGCAGTTCGTGGATTTTTGTTGGGAACTTTTAGTGGTTAGCGTGGTTAGTTAAATTGTTTAAAACCGACAAGTTGTGTTTATTCAGGTAGTTACACAAGGTGTTATAATCACCTGCATACTTTGAATAGTACTTATATTTTATTTTGTTGTTTCTTGTAATTACAGTAAAGTTGTAAAACACTGCATAATACATGTTAGTTTATTTGAGTTAACCTAAAAACCCTACATCAATTAAGATCGAAGTTTGGTTTAAAATACAAACTTACATACTTAATATCTAGTTTCACAATTTGTAATAATTGTCCAATAAGCACAATTCATCACATTACCACATTAACTTTAATTGTTTTATAAAATAGGAATGTGCTTCCTTTGCAAAGTCAAGGCCCCTCACTTTAGAGATCGATATCTTCGCAACCGATCGATGAAAAAAATTGCGACAAAGTTTGTTGTAATCACTGAACATTTCTACGTAACATATGTTAATTTGAAAATTTTCGGATCCGCGGTTTTCTTTTTATCGCGAGTAAATGAAAAAAGCACCCGATTTTAGAGTGTGCCGGCAACTTTGTCAACTTTGCGATTTTCTATTTGACGAAAAAATTTCTAATTTGAACTGGTTGTAAACCGATGTGTTCTTAATGTGGGGCATATTTTATTTTTTCGATATTCCATATACTTTCGCGGAAAATAGCGGTTTAGTAGGATGCAGTTATTTCGAAAACGACCTCGCGGATTTCAAGGCGGTTTTTACCAAAATATGTCAAATAATGTCGGTTGTCGGATTCCGTTATTAGTTTTTCAAAACTAAAGCTCCCTAATTTTTTTAAGAGCGATTTATAGCTTATTTCTGTTTCTCTTTAATTTGTTATTCCATTAAATCGCTCTTAAAAAAATAGAGAGCCCCAATTGACGAATATATTGGTCATAGGAAAGTGTTTAAGGAGTCTAAAAGCGTTCAACAGCTAGCAGGCCATCGATGTCGATATGAATGTAGTAGTTTTTAGGATGAAGATCGTCAACAAATCTTTCAAGACTATTGGAATTTGGGTTCATGGAATCTACAAACGACATCTTTAAATTCCTCTATGCAAACACTAGTACCTGCCAAAAGAAGGGCAGAAGTTGGGCCGCGTAAACAGGTTAGCGTCAAAATAAAACTACAGGGTAAAAGAGTTTGCAAACTATTTGTGTTGAAAACTTTGACCATAAGCCAAAAAAGGTATGACAATGTTTTAAAGAACAGAAAACCTTCAGGTGTAGCTCCAACTGACCAACGTGGTAGACACATCCCAGCAAATAAGATTTCAGAACATGATATTAGAGTAATAAAGGCCCATATTCGGTCATTCCCGAAATATTCAAGCCATTATTCAAGAAACAAAAATCCACAGACAAAATATCTCTCAGGCGAACTGAATATTCACAAAATGTATACACTTTTTTTGGAGTTTTGCCATGAAAATAATATTCAACATACTGTTTAGGAGAGTTTTTATATATTCATTTTTACACCGCAATTCAGTCTCAGTTTCAAACGGCCTCACACTGATACGTGTACAACATGCGATGCACTTGAAAACAAAATAAATAACGATCCTAATGCCGAGGTGGTGAAAAATAGTAAAATCCAGAAAGATGTTCATTTACGTAAAGCGGAGAAAGCTAGATCAGAAAAAGATGATGCCAAGAAACTTGCCAAGGATAACGCAACTACTGTAAAAGCAATATGTTTCGATCTTGAAAAACCTCTCCCCACACCTGTACTAACCTGCAGTAAAGTTTACTATCTCAGGCAACTGTAGACGTACAATTTTGCAGTGCATGATCTTGCTAATAATCAAGCCTCAATGTTTATGTGGCACGAAGGTGAGGCATCGAGGGGATCCCAAAAAATCGGGTCGTGCCTAATTAGGTATGACATTTTCCAACATGGCGATACAGTGTGCATACTGTGAGAAAAGTATTGGAAGATACGATGATTATATAGTATGTCGAAGTGATTGTGAAAGAAATTATCATTTAAAGTGTGTGGGTATTTCTATAGCCCAATATAATCAAATCCGAGAAGACGGCACAATTAAAGAATGGAAGTGCAATGATTGCAGTGTAAAATTAACCTCAATCATAAACGATGAAAAAAAAGAGGTAAGCGATAACTCTAGCTTAGAAAAATTTATAAATGAAAAAATTGAAAATGCTATCAAAAGTATTACTAATACTATAATAACTAGCCTACAAATAGAAATAGAAAAATTGCGAAAAGATAACAGAGACCTCCAACGTGAAGTTGCAAAGTTAAAAATAAATTCAGAAACAAAATTTTCTGTAATGCCAGAAATAAATCGGGAAAAAGAAACCGGTAACTTTAATAATATTGAGATGAGATCCGAGCGAAATAACAACTCGCAAACCGGTACAATTTCAAAACATCGTAAAAACTCGGAATCGGAAAAAAAGACTACAGCTGATGACAAAAAGATCGAAAACAAAAATATTAATAAAAATAGTAAAGAGGAAAATTCTTTAAAGGAAATATTTTCAAAAAAATCACTCCTGGAAAAAAAGGTTCATAAAAACAAAAAAAATGATGAAAACAGTGGCAAATTTATTGACGAGGATGGTTTTGAATTAGCCATTGCTAGAAAAAACAAACGAAGAAATCAAAACACAATTACTGGAACTGCGCAAGGCACAAATTTGAAAGGGGTTAAGCAGTACAGACACTTTCACTTGTATAGATTAAGTCCTGAAACAACTACGAAGGACATCATAGATTATCTGAAAACACAAAACATAGATGCTAAATGTGAAAAACTTGTTTCAAAATATCCTGATGAATATTCGTCTTTTAAACTATCCGTTGAAGAAAGTCATCAAATTGCTATAGAAAATACGCAATTATGGCCCGCTGGAGCTAGAATCAACCGTTTTTTATTCAGACTCCAGGCCTCTACTCTGACCAAAACATGAGAGAAATTCCTATGGTAACATTATTGAACATAAACATACAGGGTCTTAGCAATAAAATTGACGCCTTCACTAATATCATCAATAATTCTAAGATTGAATATGCAATAATAACTGAACACTGGTTATCAAACGATGTATTGCAGAGAATAAGTATTACAAACTATAATTTAGCATCTGCCTTCACTCGGAGAAACAATCAGAGAGGTGGTTCATTAATATTTGTTAAGGAGTCTATAAAAGTTAAGATTCGTGAAGACCTGTGTTGCATCTCTGAAGAGATACATATAGAAATTGCAGCAGTTGAAGTCTTAAATCGAAAAACTCTCATCATTGGAGTGTACAGATCCCCAAATGGCGACTTAGAAATATTTTTTCAAAAACTAGAAATACTTTTAGAGAAAATAGAAACGGAGCTGAATGATAAAAAAGTTTTTATTGCCGGAGATTTTAATATAAATGTTCTTAAGGGGTCAAAAGCTTTGACAAATTTACAAGATATTTTACATTGTTACAGACTACATGCTACTATGTTAGAGGCATCAAGAGAGACAAGCACAACAAGTTCTTGTATAGATAATATATTTACAAACTTAAATAAAGAAGAATATAATGTAAAAACTATAAATTTCCATCTCTCGGATCATTACGCTCAAACTATTACATATCAACATACAGATTGTAACATTGGTAAACAAGAGTACGTTAGATACAGAAATATAGCAAATACGGGAATGAATTCATTTATGAAAATTATGTGTCAATATTATTTTAACTTAAGTTATTCGCCAGAGTCTACGCCACAGCCAGCACAGTTGTTCTCTGAATATTACTCATTTCTATTGGATGCGTTTAATAGATCTTGTCCTGAAAAAAGAAGCAAAGTAAAAGTTTCATCTAAATATAAATTAAATGTCAGCGACAGAATAATAAGCTTACAAAATATTGTTGAAGTATTAAGTATTATGGCAAAAACTCTTAAAGACAAAGAATCATACGATATTTACAATAAGTATAAGACGAAGTTAAAAAGACAATTTGAACACGAGAAACAAATGTATAATGTATCTGTGATTCTGAATGCAGATGATAAACAAAAAGCAACATGGGAAATAATAAATTCAGAGACAAGGGGCATTAAGAAGAAAAAACAAGACTTAATAATTACACCGGATCAATTTGCTTCCTATTTGGCTTCTGTAGAATGTGAACGAGTAAATGTTATTAATGAAGGAAATGTTCTGTATAACACACATAGCAGTTCGTGCTTTTTTAGACCTACTGACAAAGACGAGGTTATTACAGTAACAATGAAACTAAAATCTAAGAAAACAGAAGACATACATGGAATCTCGACAGTTTTTCTAAAAAAAGTTATACCTGCGATTGCAGAACACATAGCATATTTAATAAATGCATGTTTAAAACATGGTGTGTTCCCTGACGAATTAAAAGTTGCTAAAATATGCCCCATCTACAAAAAGGGACATCTGGAAAATCCAGCAAGTTATAGACCAATATCGATTCTCCCTACAATTTCCAAAATCTTCGAGTACGTTTTGGCCGACAGACTGACAAATTTTTTTAAGAAGACTGAGCTCTTCAATGATCACCAACACGGTTATATAAAAGGACGATCTATTACTAGTGGAGTTAATGAAATAATACAATCCATTATCAAGGCAATCGATCAGAGGAAATATGTTGAATTGATTAGTATCGATTTAAGTAAGGCATTTGATAGTGTTAGCCACTCGTATCTGCTATACAAATTGGATTGCTATGGTGTAAGAGGCACAGCCCTTAGCATGTTTACTTCATATTTGTGCAATAGAAAGCAAACGGTGATAATAGATGGAGCTTTGTCTAAAACGTATGATATCAACGTTGGTGTACCACAAGGTTCTATCCTGGGCCCTCTCTTGTTTGTAATTTATGTAAATGACATGCCTTACTCTGTACCTAATGACAATGTGTGCTTGTACGCGGATGACACCACCTTTATATCCACTGCGAACAATATGGATGATCTGCAAACTAAAACTCAGCTAACATTAGTAGCAGCAAAAAAATGGTTTGGTAACAATGGTTTAAAATTAAACGAAGAGAAGACTCAATACCTGCATTTCCAAAACAATGTTGGGGCAGAGAATAACAGCCTAAAATTTTTGGGAATTTATTTGGATAACAAACTTAACTGGCAAGTACATGTAGAGAACATTTCTAAAAAATTGAACACTGCAATTTATACCGTAAGGAGAATACGAAATGTAGCCACCATCTTTGCAGCGCGACTTGCCTATTATGCCAACTTCCACAGCATTGCTACTTTCGGTATATTATTCTGGGGAGCATCGTCTGCAGCAGAAAGAGTCTTTCTTCTCCAAAAAAAGGCATTGAGGGCGCTATGCAATCTTAAATCAACTCAAAGTTGCAAACAATATTTTAAAGAGCAGCGTATACTTACCATATATTCAGTATATGTACTAAATTGTATTACAGATATGCGACAAAATATTGATAAACATATTGCCAATAATGAGAAGCACGAATACAACACTAGACAAAAAGAAGAACTTGCAATACCGATGCATCGGTTAAAAAAGACGCAAGACAACAGTATTTTCTGGGGTATTAAACTGTTTAATCACCTTCCCCAGCGCATACGGATGCTACCACAACAACGGCTCCAGTGTGTAATAAAAGAAGTACTAATGGAAGCACCATTATATTCCATTGAAGATTTTTTTGAAATAATTTTGTAAATAGAAGTATTTTTGAATTGAAATATTATGTTGTTACATTTGACTTTGTAATATGTTATTACGGTAATAAAGATTATTATTATTATTATTATTATGTTCAACAACTACCTAATTCAATAGAACATCTTATAGCATTTAGCGATGACGTAGGCGGCCAAAACAAAAATAACAACATTATTAAATTTTGGAGGCATATTGTTCAGACAACATCTATTCAGAGAGTAGACCATAAATTTTTGATTTCTGGGCACTCTTACATGGAATGCGATCAAGACTTCGGGATTATTGAAAAGTCCAAAAAGAAAAACCAATATATTTTTGTTCCGGATGACCGGTTCAACGTAGTGGCGCATGCAAGCCGGAAGTTTACAGTTGTAAGAATGGCCATTGAAAACTTTATGTCAGTTCAACCTATGAAAAAAAGCATAAAGGCCTCTATTCCAGGGTTACGCAATGTTCAATGGTTCCGACTGGAGAAAGATAAACCGGATACTCTTTTATACAAGAACAGCTTTGAGGACATGGACTTTGTTGAATTTGATCTAAGAAAGCAGAAAAAGGGCCGTCCAAATACTCATTATGAACTTAGCTTATTGTACCCTACACCACCACTTATAAAGACAGCAAAATATGAAAACCTTCAACAACTTCTTCCTTTTATACCACCCATCTACCATAACTTTTATACAACACTAAAGCACCAAGGAAATGCTACTACAAAAATATTGCTTCAACGACAAAAAACGGAAACAGCAAAATACAAGATACAGATACCAGGCGAGGACGTACAGTCACAGAAAATTCTGAAGATATTGCTACTGAGTGGGAGTCCGATGATGAGTAAAAATAACCAAACATTTTTTCATTGAAACTTTTGTATACTCTACCTGTAATAATCAATAAAACTATTAGCTTGGATCTTAAATGTTTTTCCTGTGGCCCTAGACAAATACAAGGTTTTGTTGTTATTACTTATTACTTATTGAGTTACAACTCAATATAGTATTTCCAGAGTCACTTGGATAAGGTAAACAAAATGCTAAAAAAAGTCTTTATCATTAAGTGCAAAAGAGATGTAAGTTACATATTCGGAAGCAAAGGGGTGTAAGTAGTAACGTCCCTTTACTTTACTCCCTGTATTTTTAGTACTAATGAATAAATTGAAATATTTCAAAAGTTTAAAAACAGTTAATAAGATACATCAGAAAAGTAAAAAAAATATTTTTCTAATTTTCGATAGTCCTTGATTTTTCTGTAAGACTTTAACTTTGAAAGCCTTTTTCTCGACCGCTAAATTTGCACTTACATCCCTTTGCTTCTTACCGCCTCATTAAATTCAGTAATGTATATTAGGTTGCTTACTTCTCATAAGCGTTTTAGAATTCGCGCCAGTAATTGGCTCCCGCGATATTCATCTATTTTGAATATATCGCAGAATCGAGAACAGCAGTCGGGGTTGAGCGTTCTTAGTTGTCAGTATGGTGTGTTGTGAATTGTCAGAATAAATATGTTACGTTTCATTTTCACAAACCTTGTCTAATTTGGCCACATTGCCCCCTAAAACATAAAAACACAACAGGTTATGATCCCAGAGCGCAAGCCAAATTTATAAAAATAAAAGTGAGAGTGAAAAAAGTTAAAATAGAAAACGTTCAAGGCCAACAGTTCGACGGCTCAAGGGAAACAAAAGAACTTCGACCAAGGGCGTTCTGTACAGCGCCAGACGTAAAAAGAAACGGCAGAAGCGTAAGAAAATAATAAAATAAAAACTTTCATGGGTTGAATGAAGGTGAGAGAATATAGAAGAGAAAATAATAAAAATGCCACAAGCAAATAATTATGCAACAATAGAAACTGTGAAAGGTGCCGAAAACACCAACTTTGAATTATGGAGTTTTCAAGTAAATATTTTCTTCAAATCAAAAAATTTACACAAAATAGTTGATGGAACATTTCCAGAAAATGATACATTTGTTACATTGTCAAAATGCACATGAAATGTTTAAGGGGATTCACCACGGAAAATAGTGAAAAAGCATTAAATTTAAAAAAAAATACAATTTTTTTTTGTCTTATTTTGTCATTTGGAGCCTACTGAATAAGAATATAGTAGCCTAAGACCTATATCTTAACCCTAAGTATGAAAAAAATAACATTTTTTGCATATGCTTTAATGGACAAAATCTCACATTTTTACTAGATACCTCTTATTTTTTGCTAAAAACATCATGATCTTTATTTCTTTGATATATTTTCATTATAAATATGTAAACCACATATTTACATCTTGTTTCATATATATATTCGATAATTATACTCTTTTATATTCACTACTCTATGCTAAAGAAGAAGAAGAAGTAGTAAGAGAATAAAAACAAAACAACTTGTGCTCTGTCATTTGTTATTCTGCTGTTGAGTTTTGGATTGTTTATTTTGAGTAATGTTTAGTTCAGTTTTATGCAATAAAGTATGGGAAGAGTCAAGAATACAAGAAAAAATGTTGCTAGAAGAAATAAGGAAAATATTGCAAAGCGGTATGAAATGCAATCTGCAAGTCTTGCAAGTATTGATATAGACACAGGAATCAATGATGAAAGTGAGGTTATGTTACTACCCAATGATAATGTTACTGTACCAAGTACATCTGAACCAGGTACCTCATGTTCTAATAATGAGAATGAAGTTCCCGATAAACCTACAGGCTTCGCGCTTTATAATAGCTATAAAACAGAAGTCACATTTGACGATAATGCGCCTAACTATATTTTGGTAGATGGAAACAAACTATCAAATTTTATGGAAACGTTTCCTTGTCCTGAGTGTGCAGGGAATCTTCAAGTCCTTCAAATGCCTTCAAAGGGATATGCACATGTTTTTAATATATGGTGCCACGAATGCGATTACAAAAATAATTTTGAAACGTCTAACAAAACAGTCGAACATGAGGGCTCGACTTCACGCTTATCGTACGATGTAAACCGAAGGGTTGTACAAACCTTTAGTAGCTTAGGAAAAGGCCATAGGGGATTAGAGGCGTTCAGTATGTCAATGAATATGAAGCCTATGAGCTGTAACGCATATTATCAACATATGAGACAAATGGAAAAACAATACACCAAGACGGCAAACGAATCCTTGGAAAAAGCAAGGACAGAACACTACATTAGTGTCAGATGGTGATTCTAAAACGTTTAGACACCTTACAGATCTAAATCTATACGAAACTCCAATTGAAAAAGAAGAATGTTTGAACCATGTAGCCAAGCGCCTAATAGCTGTAGGTGTAATAGCTACATGTTTCACGGGTAAAAATGTTTCAGAATACTTTGACAAAATAGAACTTAGGGCTAAACTAGATAATTGGACAACGGAACAAACGTTAACAATTGTAAAATTTAGATTAGCGGGTGAAGCTTACAGATATTTTAAATCAGATCTTGACTTTAATTCGTTAAACTATGACGACTTTAAAGCGTTACTAATTAAAAGATATACAACGAAAAAATCGTTAGGAAGATCAGAGGATAGATTAGCTAATTGTTTTCAGTTACACGACGAACCAATTTGTAGATTCGCAGAAAGGTTGAGAATTTGTAGTGAGGAATTTATTGCAGAGGAATGCAATAAGTGTCCTGTCGATCAGAAAATAGGTAGATTAGCAGTAATTAATGATATGATAGTTAGACAATTTAAGAGAGGACTAAAACGTGAATTAATTGAAAAAGTGGATTTTCATTTCCGGAAAATTCCGAACCTTACTATAGAGAAGGCGGAAGAATTAGCCGACATAGAAGAAAGTAGTCAATTAGAGTTGAAATCTCGTTATAAAAGATTTAATGTAAATGAGGTAAAATTTAAAGTAAATGAGGTTAAAAACATGTCAGATATTGTTTGTTTTTATTGTAAAAAGAAGGGTCATAAAATTGCTCAGTGTAGAGCACGACCAAAAGATAGAGTAAAATGTAATTACTGCGGTAAAGAAGGTCATTTCGAGAAAAATTGTTTTAAACGATAAGAAAAAGTTAGAGATAGTAGTAGAAGGTCTTTCGACAATCAAAATTTAGCACAACATACAAACGTTAAATGGAATAAAAATGTTCATAATGAGAATCGGGGAACGATTCCAAAAAACTGGGAACATCCAATGTACGAGTCCCAGTACAGAGGACACTACTCGAAAAAGCAATAGAAAATCAGGGACCCAGTAAAATGTTTTACCCCAATACTAATGCGGAATTTCCAATAACTCAAGTTCATTCATTAATAGGGAACATCCCGTGTTTTGTAAAAATCAATGTTTGTAATAAAATTTTAACGCTTTTGGTGGATACTGGATCACCTGTCACAATCTTAGATAGTTCAAAAATTGATCTAAATTTAATTTCCATGCATTCTCTACAAGGAACAGCTTTTGCGGGTGCTACAGGTCACCTTTCATCCTTTATTTATTTGATCATCAGGTCATCCTTTATTAGGCACGGCGGAAGTTGATGTCAAAATTGGTTCAAAGCAATTTTATTTTAACACGATAATAGCTGATCCAGAACTCAATTTTGAAGCAGACGGTATTTTAGGTAGAGATTTTTTAGATTTTACCCAAACCAAAATAAATTTTAAGACGGGAAAATTGATCATTTTTGGTTTCGAATATGAACTCATAAAAACAGATAATTCAAAAAAATCGTATTTATTTAATAACAAAATAATTGTCGATAAATTTCAGGAAAATTATAAAAAGGTTGTTAAAATAATAATACTTTCGCTAATGGTAATTTTTATGTTGATGAAAGATATTTTGAAAAACCTCCTATTACATTTTGAAAAGTTAACAAACATTTTAATAAGCAGTTATATTAACAAACAGGCGGAAATTTCCTTGTTTTTCTGTCGACATTGTGAAACGCTGAGTACAAGTATTTCGCAATGGGCGATGAACTTAAGTCACGCGTTAGAAGCTACGACGAAATGTAACGATCAGCTTTCTGCTAAGTCAGGGCATCGTTTCAACGGTCGAACTTGCACCGTGGACTTGAATTCTGATAAACAACACGCACATAAAAATTTAATTAAAATAAAATGTTTAGAAAAATTGCCGCCTAAATCGGAAATTATTATTGACTGTAAAATAAAGGGACAAGTAAATTCAGTAGATATGTTGATTGAGCCTGTAGATCTTAACAAATCCGGTGTATATGTAGCGTCAGGAATTTGTAAAAGTACGGATTGTTTTGTAAGAATATGGAATTTAAATCCGTTTGAAGTGGAGTTACCTGCAAGTACCATGGCAGGAACTCTCACGGAAAATTTTTCGGTATTGGATAACGACAAAACCATTAAGACTTTTAATAAAGTAAACTCGATAGTAAATAATAACAGTAAAATCGAAGTAAATTTGAACCATTTAACGGATAGGGATAGAAAATTGACAGAAGACTTATTAAGAAAGTATCAGGATTTGTTTATAACGGATGAAGATGTTTTGCCAAGTGCAACAAAGATCAAACATAGAATAATAACTGAAAATGTTCCCCCTATTACTAAAAGACCATATAGAGTACTTTACAATCAGAAAAAAATTTTACAAGATGAAATCGATAAATTACTAAAAACTAAACTTATCAGATGTTCAGATTCCCCATGGTCAGCACCAGTTGTCTTGGTGTCAAAAAAAGATTCCTCTGGAAAAGATAAGATTAGAATGTGCATCGACTACAGAGCATTAAATGCGGTCACTAAACGTGATTATTTCCCGATTCCTATTATAGATGAACAACTTGACTTGTTAGGAAATGCAAATTTATTTTCGGTAATTGATGTAACTTCAGCGTATCATCAAATTGACGTTGAAGAGAGCGATAGAGAAAAAACAGCTTTTTCTGTTCCGGATGGTCATTACGAGTTTAACAAAATGCCCTTTGGTTTAAGTAATGCTCCTTCCACATTTCAAAGATTTATGAATTTTACTCTTTCTGGTTTAATTGGTAATTCTTGTTTAGTTTACCTGGACGATATAGTAATTTACAATTCCTCAGGTGTTAAAGATCATCTAGAAAAAATTAAATTCATCTTTGATAAACTACGACAGACTAATATCAAATTAAAAGCGTCAAAATGTCAATTTTTGCTAAAAGAGGTTAAATATCTTGGCCATTTAGTCTCAGATCAAGGAATCAAGCCCGACCCCACAAAAATTCAAGCCATAATCGATTACCCCATTCCACAAAATATTAGGGAAGTTAGAGGATTTTTGAGAAAAATTCGGAAATGTAACTTATTTAGTAAATCAAAATAGGAAAGTTGGTGAATTTTGTTATTTAAGAAATGGTCCACATTACTTATTTTATCTAATTACTAAAAGGAAATTTTATGAAAAACCTACATTAGAATCATTACAATTATGTCTAGAAAAACTAGCTGTATTTTGCTTTAAAAGAAAAATTAGAAAACTAGCTATGCCAAAAATTGCATGTGGTCTTGACAAATTAAATTGGAATGTTGTAAGATTATTATTAGAAAAAACTTTTGAGAAATACAATATTTTAATTACGGTATTTGATTTACCCGAAATTAACTCAGTTTTCAATATCAATAATGATTCAGAACTCCTGTTACTCCTGTTTGGGATCGAGATTCAATCAGATCAGCTCAGCAGAGAGATCCATTTTGTAAAGAGATTGTGAAAACGTTAACAAACAGGAGTAAACCGGAAGTTTGCGAAACCTATTTTTTGGATAAAGATAATATTTTATACAGAAAAGACATAAAATTGTTAGTCGATCAGTTAGTAATTCCAAACAGCTTTATTTTCAAAACTTTAAAGACTTATCATGACTTGCCGTTTGTTGGTCACATGGGAATTCAAAAAACTATACAATTAATTTCATCTAGATTTTTTTTGGCCTAAAATGAATACGGAAATAGAAAATTATGTTAAAAGTTGTCATTCATGTAATCAAAGGAAAAGTAGTCCGCATTTAGGAGTTTCTCCTCTTCAAAAATTTCCAACTGTCTTTGAACCATTCGAAAGAACTTCAATGGATATAGTAGGGCCCTTAGTTTCAACTTATAAAGGTAATCGTTATTTGCTTACTTTCCAAGACCACTTTTCGAAATATCCCGAGGCTATCCCCTTACCGAATCAAAAGTCCGAAACAATAGCTAGAGCACTAATAGATCACGTGATAACTAGACACGGAACCCCGAAAATCTTGATTTCCGATAAAGGTGCGAATTTTTTATCGAATATAATGAAAGATGTTTGTAAAATTTTGAATATAGAGAGAATTCATACTACTCCTTATCGACCCCAGTCAAACGGTTTAATTGAACGAAGTCATAGAGTATTCAAAGATATTCTATCTCATTACATTGACAAGTATCAAAGAGATTGGGATGAGTGGATACCATTAGTTCTAATGGCTTATCGCACGCATACTCATAGTGCTACTGGGTTCAGCCCTTACTTTATATTGCACGGTAGAGATCCTATTTTACCCTTAGATGACTTCATCAAACCACACAAGATATTTTATGATTCAGACCAAAATTATGCTTCAGAATTAATTTCAAAATTAAGTATTGTTTTCAATCAAGTTCGAAATCATTTAGAAGAAAACACAGATAAAGTTCATAAACAATTTAATAAAAACTCTAAAGAAAAAAGTTTTAAAATTGGTGATCTGGTATACTTGTATAACCCAATAGTGAAACAAGGTATCAGTAAAAAATTATCAAAACCGTGGGAAGGACCTTTTAGAATTTTAGAACAAAAGAGCACGGTAAATTATAAAATTAGGAAATTGGGTAAGAGAACAGACCTAGTAGTACATGTAGATAAATTAAAAAAGTATCTTGAACAACCAACGTACAATGATAAAGTAGAGGACAAAATTGAACAACAATATCTCAAAAATGAAAAAGAAATTATTAATACTCAGGTTGAACCAACTTTAAGTAGGGTAACATTGTCTGAGGGCGATAAGGAGGAAAACGAAGTAAAGAACCCTTTTAATATTTTACTACATGGTAATTCGTCAACTGCTCCTAAGGAAGTAATTACAGATTTCATCGATTTAACCCAAACCGATGATACTGACTTCCTGAGAAGATCTCATAGAATGAGAAAACCCCCAACCAGATTTGAGGCTATTTAACAAAAATAATCTCAACATCCCCCCCCTCCTAGGGTATCGGGAGGCTAAAGAAAAGGAGGCCGTGCCATTATGGCGTAGTTCTTTTTGAAAATTCTTTTCTGACACACGTGGGGCATCACTCAACTACGGGGTGGAATTATTTGATAGTCCCCCGTAGCAAAATTTTTTTTACGTATTGTGGCCTAGGGGTGATGCCGACTTACCAGCTCTAGTCAGGCTGTCGTCTCTTTGAACAGAGCTAGGGCCAACCGCTGGTATTTTAAGTATTTTAATGGACCCGCTCCTTCTGTAATATTGGAACTGCTCCATCCAAATAATAACGGCGCCTAATACTGTTTGACCTCGGCGAATAGATGAGGGCCGGACCCTCCTTCTAAATCCGAAAAATATGAAAAAGGTTTAGAATTTAGAGATAGAAGAGTGTGTGACTTATACCCTGCTCCAATAATGGGTCAATCCTCACGAGAGCTGATACGTTCAATGAGGTATGGTCGTCAAAAGACATTACTTCTTAGATATAGATATATCTATAATTATTGTATCCTCCAACCAAATCGGGAAACCCGTCAATAAATAGAGGTCAGCGTAACATCATAAAACGGCTGTTATAAAGTGATTTGGAAATAACAAACTAAATGTTGTGCATTGTCGGCTTGGCACACTTTATTAACACATATATAAACACACCCCTATCTACAAGCAGTATCAGTTTGGTAATAATATCGCAACGACCGAGCCGAAAACAACTATGGGAAAAACGCAGTCAAAAGAGGTTCACCCTAATCAGGAACTTATCGAAAATGGAGCCGTTAATGCGAACTTTGTGGTCCAAGAGTCCCATCTATCCGTATCAAATGATCTCACCTGTGTTCTATATCCTGTTTGTCATGATGGTTATCAGCTTCATAATAAAAGTATTCAAAGCCTACACACGACACATAAAACGACGTGTGGTAAGAAGAGGAGTATCCAGGGAAACAGTATAAACAATTACGGAGGGACTTCCTCATTGTATTCAAAAAAAAAAAAGCTAAGTGCCATTTTTTTATTGACTTTTATGAATTAAACAAATTAAATGGGACAAGTTTTGGGGATTGGTGTTAAATGTTTAGTAATTAATTTTTATTATCTTTTAAACTTTCATTATAAACTGTTACTGGTAATATTTTTATCTTATTTTGTAGACCCAACGCACCTACCTACTGGAAAGTGAAAGGGATTGTAGTATGAAAGTGATCTTTAGGAACTTTGGAAGTGGGTGTCGTTGAAGAATTTAATGGTGTTAGTTTTAAGGTTTTAAAAGGGTTAATTTTAAGCGTTGTACGTTCTTCTGTGTTGTAAAGGATTAACGCAAAAGGAATGGCACCTCAGGGCACACATTCTTTTCTGAAGAAGGGGGTGATGTAACAAACCGCCCTGTATATTAAATTGCGTTTTGTATAATTATTTTGCTTAAGTCAGCTTTATCGCGCGAGGCGTTGATGCGCCACCGAGTTCGACTCGGGGAGTCGAGTACCAACTACCAAGGTAGATAGAAGCTACAGTCTTCCCCTTGAGTTCGCTCCATTTCATTTTATTTTTAATTTAAATTCTCAATACTAATTCGGAAAGGCTTCTAAATACGCTGGTAGTTTGTGCTGGGTAATTTGCTAGAGAAATCGAATCCTCAGATCAAAATTGTGCCTTGAAGCCAGTTCCTGAAGCGTCCGAATCCTGGTGGAAGAGCGTCGTCGTGGCATAGAATAAGTAAGCATAATTAATTACTATTGTTCTTGAAACTCATAATCATCGCTAGTATTTGTACCCATAATTAACGTTCCGTTATCCAAAATTTGTTCAATTAGTTTCTTTTTTCTTCTTTAATATTTTAACTTAATTTTTTTTGGTTGATTTATTTTTCTATTTTTTTTATATATTTTAATTTCCTTATATTTAATATATTAATTTTTTTTTTATATAAATTCTTGTTTCGTATTATTTCAATTTCAACACAAGGGCTACGATCCTCCCTCCTTCTACTCATTAACTTCTTAAACGGTTCGGCCAAGTACGTAACTTGCCTGGTGGCAGCATCTTAAAAATCTTCTATAATTTTTTCTCTTTTTCTGTAAGTACACGCTACCGTCTTCTATCTTTTCCCGTCCGCATAACGTTGGTGGCGGTGTTCCTTCCCTCCACCTACATTACATTGGTGGCGGTGGTGTTCTTCCCCATCTACATTACGTACATTGCGCCCGTTACATTGGTGGCGGGTGTCCCTTTCTTCCTCTAATATTACATAACCTTCAAATGTCAGTTGGTTTTAGCCCTGGAATAAACGCTGCCAAGATTGCCAAGCGCTTAGACAATAAAAGACTAGCACTGGCACAGAAACGTAAAAAGATGAAGTTCACAGAGTACAGAAGGAAGTTGAGACATGCACAGCTTGAGGAGGAAAACAGGAAAATAGAAGAGGAGGGGAAAACATATGGTGCCAGTGAATTTTGAACGTCAACGACCGAACCACAGAATAATACAGAAACGAAACTGCCCTTTAAATGTGAAACTCGGCCGCCATCTTGATGGTAGTTATATTAGCGAGATCACATGTTTGTGTTTTGGTCGGCAACATAGAAGGTCTTTCGAAAGTTTTCATTGTTTTCTTGCTGTTTATGTAGAGCTGTGGTATTAATCTTGAAATTTTTTTTTTAATAAAAGTATATTACGATGAGTCCTAAAGGGGGTTATACGTGTTTTGTTCGTAGTTGCAAAACTAATACATCAGACAAAAACATTCGTTTATTTCGATTGCCTAAAGATAGAACAAAGTAAGTATTTATTATGTTTATATTTATTAATATTTATGTACATTATAATTTCACTACGGTTTATATACCAAATAGATAGAAATTGAATTTTAAGGAATTCAACCAGAAAAAAAATTTTTAGTATGCATTCAGCCCAATCTGTAAAGAGTTGGACTTTATAAAACATAATAAAATAAGAATATCATATAATCTTCTTACATTTATAGGGCATTATCTTGGTTAGAAGCCGCCAATCGTTTAGATTTGTGTGATAAAACTCCAACACAAATGTATAATAATTATAGAGTATGTGCTCTACATTTTACAAATGCTATGTATAGCAGCCCGGAACAAAATCGGTTATTACCAACAGCTATTCCAGCAGAATTCGAATTCAAAAACATGAAAAGAGCGCATAGTGCAACCTGCGAATTGCCCGAAAAAAAAATTAAGATAATATCAGGTATAATCATAAATATTTTATATATTAACATACTTATAAAAGTAATGTGTTTAGATATATTAATAAAAAGTCCCAATCTCAATGCCCAAACTAATCAAGAAACAATAAGTACACAAGATACATTTAGTGGATTGACAAGTGCAATTATGGAAACACCTAAAAAACGATCAGGTATGGTGAACTTTAGGTTCTTAAAAACATTTGCTGTAATACACTTACTTTTATAGGTTCAATCTGTACTCAAACCCTAAATGTTTCCGAAAAAATAAAAAAAAAATAAATTGAGAAAAGCTTTAATAGCCGTTCGACTTGAAAATGAGCAATTGTATGAGGCCCTACGTCTCAAAGTGCTAGGGATGAACCAAGAAGATAAATATTGTGTTTTATGTATTGATGAAATGTCTCTAAAAGAGCACTTTTATTATAATATTGGACGAGATGAAATTGTTGGTGTTGTAGACGTAGGCAATGGGAAACGAGACTATTCCCCAGCGCGAACTGCCACTGTCTTCATGGTGAGGGGTATAAGGAATAATTGGAAGCAACCCGTTGGCTATTATTTTGTCACCACAAGTTTAAGTGGTATACTTCTTAAATCAGAAATAAGACGTTGCATTGAGAAATTAAACCACATTGGATTAATGCTTAGTGACGGATATGGGATCAAATTTCATTCAATTATTTCATTTGTTAGAACTGACTCCTACAAACCCATGCTTTTCAGTTGGTGATATAAATGTTATTTATGTCTTTGATACACCTCATTTGCTTAAAGCAACAAGGAATAATCTCATGAAACACCGCTTTTCAATTAATAATAATAATAGCATAAAGTCATCATGGCAACATATTAAGCAGTTCTATGATAGAGACTGTACCCAAAGGAACAGATTAGCTCCAAAGTTAAGCAATTCCCATATTGCACCAACCAACTTCGAGAAAATGAAGGTTAAGTATGCATCGCAAGTGATAAGCCGAACAGTGGCTAGTGGAATGGAGACACACCTGTCCTTAGGGGTATTACCATCTGAAGCTATGGTACAGTAGGGCCCCGACATTCACGACTTCAGCATTCGCGGTTTCGTGTATTCGCGTTTTAAACTTTGCTACCTTTTTCAACATTCGCGTTTCGATTATTCGCGAATATGTACGCACTTTTTTCTTTATTCAAACGGTGCGCCTGCTGTACAAGCAACCAGCTTCCCATCACGCACATTTGACAATTTGTTTTGTTACGGTTTACGGGGATTCCCTTAATTTCGATCGATTTTAGTGTTTAGGTTATGTGTTTATTTCTGTGATATTTACTTGACTCAGGTTAGTATTTCTTTATTTTTTTTTACTCTATAATTTCTTATATCCGATTAATCTTATAAACTTTTAGAAACTATTATTCTATTCAACATGGCTACAAAACGACCAGCGAACGAAATAAACTTAATTGCCAAACGCGCAAAGTCAGTTATGACATTAGAAAAAAAGATTCAAGTTCTTGATATGCTGCGAGAAGGGAAAAAAGCTACCGAAGTGGGCCGTATCTTTAGTGTAAATGAATCAACGATAAGATCTATAAAGAAAAAAGAAAATGAAATCAGGAATAGCGTAAAAAGTGGCATCTGTTCATCATTAAAAGTAACATCACAAATTCGTGATATGAATATTGAGAAAATGGAGAAGTCTCTTTATATTTGGATTGAAGATAACGGCCGCAGAAATATACCATTAACCAGAGCTAGATTAATGGATAAAGCCAAGGATCTTTATTGTCATTTTTCGGGTGATATAAATTATATTGAAGATGACTCTAAATTTAAAGCGAGCAGAGGATGGTTCGAAAGATTTAAATCTCGATTTAATCTTCATAACGTTAAGTTATGTGGAGAATCAGCTTCAGCTGATCATCAACAAGCTGCAAAATTTCCTGATGAAATAAGAAAATTAATAGAAGAAAAAGGTTATTGCCCTGAACAAATCTTTAATGTGGATGAAACCGGACTTTATTGGAAACAGATGCCAACACGAACATACATTTCAAAAAATGAAAAGACTGCTGCTGGATTTAAATCAGCTAAGGATAGAGTCACACTTTTATTGTGTGCAAATTCAAGTGGAGACTTTATTACAAAGCCAATGTTGGTATACCGGGCAGCTAATCCACGTGCTTTAAAGAACAAGGACAAAGATGCTCTTCCTGTGTATTGGCGAGCTAATGCAAAAGCTTGGATGACTTCTCATATATTTGTTGAATGGTATAAAGAGTGTTTCGTTAAAGAAGTGGAACGTTATCTAAAATCTAAAAATTTATCATTCCGTGTTTTATTGATATTGGATAACGCAACATCTCATCCAGTTGATGTTCTCAAGTTAGGTCATCCATGTGTGGAAGTAGTATTTCTTCCTCCAAATACAACATCCTTGTTACAACCTTTAGACCAAGGTGTTATAAAGGCTTTCAAAAGTCATTACATCAGGCACGCGTTTGGATTTGTACACGAGAAATTAGAAAACGACAGTTCCCTTTCAATAAAAGACGTGTGGAAACTATACAATATTGAACATGCTATTATTAATATAAAATGTGCTTTAAATGACATTAAAATATCGACTGTCAGTAATTCATGGAAAAAATTGTTAAAAAAAGACACCGAAAAATCTTCTGAAGTTGATGAGGCAATAGACAAAGCTGTGCTCTCTGCACGGTTGCTACCAGGAGACGATTTTCAAAAGGTGGTAGCAGCTGATATAGAATCTCTTGTCAATGAAGAAAACGAAGAGTTATCCAATGCGGATTTAGAAGCACTCCTGATAGAGAGTGAATCAGGATCGGATGAAGATGAGGTTATTTCTCCTTGTAATAAATTATCGTTGAAAGAACTTAATTCTTTTATACAAGAAGCAAATCATCTTGCTGAAAAGATCGTAGAAATGGATCCCGTAATGGAACGTAGCATAAAATTTAAAAATGGGTTAAATACTCTTCTTGCTTCTTACAAAGAGCTTCAAAAGGATATGCAAAATAAAGCTGTACAACCTACCATACATTCATTTTTCAAACCATCGTGTTCTAAATCAGTGCCTGAACATGTTGATGAAAGGTTAAGTTAATTTTTATTTGTTTTTTTTTCTTAGTTTATTTCTTTGATATTTATTTTTGAGTTTATTTTTATTTGTCCGAGTTTATTTTTTTAACTTTAAATGATTATTTTACTGTACATATTATATTTGAATACAAATATTGTTGCAGAAAATTTAGTCGTTTTATTTTGAAATATTGTGTGTGTTTTATTTAACATAACTAATTTTATTAATTTTAAAAATCATACTTATTCAAATTTTTAATTTTGTTACTATTTTTAAATAAAACATCTCTCCATTTGATTTATTTCGTCTTCGTTTTACTTTTTAAAATGGCACAGAAGCAGTTTCTCTTTTATAAGATCGAGTGCTTCAACATTCGCGGATTCAACATTCGCGACGTATTTTCAGAACCTAACCCTCGCGAATGTTGAGGCCTTACTGTAACTATTGAAATTTTAGAAATGTTCAATAACCTTTTTGATATTTTAAATGCAAACTCTACGTCGACAGAGAAGTTTAAAAGTCCGTATAAAGGAGAAGTTCATAAAGAAAAGTTTTTAAACGAGATGGTTAACTTTATTAATAAATTACAAGTGTATAATCAAAATGGGAAAAACGTGACAAACTCTATAAAATGTTTGAAATTCTGGATCGTAACAATTAACGGAATTCAAATGTTATGGAAGAGACTTAACAGCCATGGATTTGAATCCCTTTCTTCCATTTCTTTGAAGATGTGTGAATCAGGATTGCTTGGAAAATTTTTTCGGAAGCGTGCGCCAGAGTGGTGGTAATTGTAGAAATCCGACTCCAGCATCGTTTGAACAAACGTTTGTTAAGCTCTTCTGCCAAAATTACTACCATTGTAGCAATAATAATTGTGCAGATGATGATGGCCATTTATTAACAAAATTAATTGATTTGCAATCACCTTCTCATGCCATTATAGAAGAGAGGGAAACGGAAACTACCACATTAATGGAAATTTCAATCGATAATGATTATCGAAATCAAAATCTTCCAGCCATTAATGCATTCTCATATGTTGCCGGATATTTATCGAAAAAAAATTTAAGTGTACATTCCTGCGAAGAATGTGCACTACTTTTGAATGTTTCTGAATGTTTAAATGAACAATATTTATTCACGTATTTTAAAACAATTTCTGATGAAAATGTATATGGACCATTACACACACCAAGTGTAACATTTTTAAATTATGTCTACGAGTTGGAAAATAGCTTTTTTCATATTTTTGATGATCTATTTCCAAAAAAAAAAAATACCACAAACATTTTATGATAATTTAAACGATATAAATTTACCTCACAGTTGTCCATTGTTCCCTAAAGACCGTTTATTAAAATTGTTTATACGTATGAGAATATTTTATTCTTTAAAATTTTCTAACAAAATGTTAAAACAAAACAAACATAGTTATAATGTAAATAATATTAAGTTAAGTATTGTAAATAATACATGATTTACCACCTAAATTACAGTTTTAATTTCCGTGTCTGTAAATCAGCTGCAAAAGAACTAAAAAAAAAGGCGCCAAATCATTTGCTTTGTTAACTACCAACAAGATGGCGAATCTGTACACCTCCAACATCAAAGAAGCCGACAGCGCTGTCGTTTCTGTATTATTCTGTGACCGAACTCTTTATTTTACGATGTATATATATTGTTACCGACAAGGTCGAACGGGCCGATGCGATTCGGTCGGGGACGCCGTTAAAGTCAGAGCAAGAGCAGGCGAGCGAGAGACCGGTAGGAAAGAGGGAGAAAGAAGACCAGCTGAGGTGGGGACGATGCAGCGTGGTCGGCTCCAGGCTCCGGAGTAGGAGCATTCTTGCAGAGACTGTGGTTGTTTGTGCATCTCGCGGCGATTCGGACGATAGTTATAGTACAAAGAAACAATAAAGGCGTTTGCGATTTAACTGTTGTATTTTATTGCGAACAATCCTTTGTAACAAATCAGAAGTGGAATTACTTACGTGGGGTTACTGGCGAAAAAGACCAATTTTAGGCGACGGAAGGTAATATAACCTCACTTTTGTAAGCGTGGCGTGGCGTGCGTTGTTACTTGTTACCATCCGAAATAATGTCGGATACTGGTGACGACATTTCCTTACTGGCGGAAGAAGACTTAAGTGAGACTCCGGCTAAAAATATGACTAATTCGGCGGTAGAGTCAACAGTAAAGGCACTAATGGAGGGCGGTTTATCCGAACAGATAAGGGCGGCTGTAGAGCAGCAAGCGGCGCGTGCTCTAACCGCATTAGTGGAGCGCGATTTAATTGGCGACTCGCGAATGGGGTCTGATAGACCACAATCTGGTACCGGCGAAGGTGGAAGACGAGCCTTGGCGTTGGGGCTCGATATTGTGGAAAAGTTTGACTCGGATGATGTCGATGGGAACATAGAGCGGTGGTTGAGCAAGATTGACCAACAAGGCGATATTCATGGTTGGAGTGAATATGAAAGGAGCACGTTGATGCAATCGAAGTTGGTGGGATCGGCGAAGAAATGGTACCATCGACTTGATCGATACTCGTATACCTGGGGGCAATGGAAGGTAAAGTTGGCGACTGCTTTTCCCCGTAAGCACGATTTTGGCGCAATGGTGGAAGAGATGGTAAACCGGAAGAAGATTACGGGTGAGAGTATGACGGCGTATTACCATTCCAAGTTAGAGTTGTGCGCTAGAGTCGACATCACTGGGGCGAATGCGGTGTCCTGCATTATCCGTGGGTTGCCGGAAGAGTTGAAAGCAAATGCTTATGCAACCCAATGCTCAACTCCAGAAGGATTGTACAACCAATTTCTGGCTGGTTTGGATGCCTACAAAGGCCAGAGACGATCGGCGAGTGGATGGGATGATGGTAATGGAGAGCGGAGAGCCATGAAACGGCAATTACCGGCGACACCAACAACCAGCAAGGTGAGCTCTATCCGTTGTTATAATTGTCAGGAAGTTGGGACACATTTGAATTGTGGAAAGAGCGGTCACATGGCCAAGGAGTGTGGTGTTTCTTCGGAAAAGGGCGCTCCGGCTCAGGTGCAGGTGAGATTTCAAACTCCTGATGATTCCATTTATCGGCAGATTGTATACGTGAATGGCGAAAAAGTAAGAGCGTATATAGATACAGGGAGTGAAAGAAACATTCTCTCTTTGGTAACGGCGAACCGTATACTGGTGTGAAGTTATCCATAAATCCCAGCAATAAACTTAAAACATTAATAATTCCGTAACCAATACGATTTGGGTAACCAAATTTCACACACAGGTCACTCTTACCCTCAAGAACAGCTAACCACCCCGATTTGGTAAAAAAAAAATTTTTCAACCCTCACCCCCGAAAAAGGGATGTTTTCGCCCTGATGGGCACCTTCGAATTAAACGAAATTCTACCACATAATAGAACACACTTCTAAGTATTTTTATCAATTTTCAAAACACCGTAAGCCCTAACGGTTTTCGAGAAAAAAAATCAGTATTATAAACCGCGGATGGGACTTTAGGGGTGAATTTGACCCCGTTGGGCACCTTCAAAATTGATGAAATTTTAGGATGATTTAGAGGATGCCTTTAGCAATTGAAATCAACCATCCAAACACCGTAAGGTATAACGGTTTCCGAGAAAAAAATTTGTTATTAGACACTATAGGTACACAGCGCGGCGCGGACTTTGGGGGTGAATTTGACCCCGTTGGGCACCTCCAAAATTGACGAAATTTTAGGACGATTTAGAGGATGCCTTTAGCGATTGAAATCAACCATCCAAACACCGTAATGTATTACGGTTTCCGAGAAAAAAAATGTGTTATTAGACACTATAGGTATACAGCGCGGCGCGGACTTTGGGGGTGAATTTGACCCCGTTGGGCACCTCCAAAATTGACGAAATTTTAGGATGATTTAGAGGATGCCTTTAGCAATTGAAATCAACCATCCAAACACCGTAAGGTATTACGGTTTCCGAGAAAAAAAATGTGTTATTAGACACTATAGGTATACAGCGCGGCGCGGACTTTGGGGGTGAATTTGACCCCGTTGGGCACCTCCAAAATTGACGAAATTTTAGGACGATTTAGAGGATGCCTTTAGCGATTGAAATCAACCATCCAAACACCGTAATGTATTACGGTTTCCGAGAAAAAAAATGTGTTATTAGACACTATAGGTATACAGCGCGGCGCGGACTTTGGGGGTGAATTTGACCCCGTTGGGCACCTCCAAAATTGACGAAATTTTAGGATGATTTAGAGGATGCCTTTAGCAATTGAAATCAACTATCCAAACACCGTAAGGTATTACGGTTTCCGAGAAAAAAAATGTGTTATTAGACACTATAGGTATACAGCGCGGCGCGGACTTTGGGGGTGAATTTGACCCCGTTGGGCACCTCCAAAATTGACGAAATTTTAGGACGATTTAGAGGATGCCTTTAGCGATTGAAATCAACCATCCAAACACCGTAATGTATTACGGTTTCCGAGAAAAAAAATGTGTTATTAGACACTATAGGTATACAGCGCGGCGCGGACTTTGGGGGTGAATTTGACCCCGTTGGGCACCTCCAAAATTGACGAAATTTTAGGATGATTTAGAGGATGCCTTTAGCAATTGAAATCAACTATCCAAACACCGTAAGGTATTACGGTTTCCGAGAAAAAAAATGTGTTATTAGACACTATAGGTATACAGCGCGGCGCGGACTTTGGGGGTGAATTTGACCCCGTTGGGCACCTCCAAAATTGACGAAATTTTAGGACGATTTAGAGGATGCCTTTAGCGATTGAAATCAACCATCCAAACACCGTAATGTATTACGGTTTCCGAGAAAAAAAATGTGTTATTAGACACTATAGGTATACAGCGCGGCGCGGACTTTGGGGGTGAATTTGACCCCGTTGGGCACCTCCAAAATTGACGAAATTTTAGGATGATTTAGAGGATGCCTTTAGCAATTGAAATCAACTATCCAAACACCGTAAGGTATTACGGTTTCCGAGAAAAAAAATGTGTTATTAGACACTATAGGTATACAGCGCGGCGCGGACTTTGGGGGTGAATTTGACCCCGTTGGGCACCTCCAAAATTGACGAAATTTTAGGACGATTTAGAGGATGCCTTTAGCGATTGAAATCAACCATCCAAACACCGTAATGTATTACGGTTTCCGAGAAAAAAAATGTGTTATTAGACACTATAGGTATACAGCGCGGCGCGGACTTTGGGGGTGAATTTGACCCCGTTGGGCACCTCCAAAATTGACGAAATTTTAGGATGATTTAGAGGATGCCTTTAGCAATTGAAATCAACTATCCAAACACCGTAAGGTATTACGGTTTCCGAGAAAAAAAATGTGTTATTAGACACTATAGGTATACAGCGCGGCGCGGACTTTGGGGGTGAATTTGACCCCGTTGGGCACCTCCAAAATTGACGAAATTTTAGGACGATTTAGAGGATGCCTTTAGCGATTGAAATCAACCATCCAAACACCGTAATGTATTACGGTTTCCGAGAAAAAAAATGTGTTATTAGACACTATAGGTATACAGCGCGGCGCGGACTTTGGGGGTGAATTTGACCCCGTTGGGCACCTCCAAAATTGACGAAATTTTAGGATGATTTAGAGGATGCCTTTAGCAATTGAAATCAACTATCCAAACACCGTAAGGTATTACGGTTTCCGAGAAAAAAAATGTGTTATTAGACACTATAGGTATACAGCGCGGCGCGGACTTTGGGGGTGAATTTGACCCCGTTGGGCACCTCCAAAATTGACGAAATTTTAGGACGATTTAGAGGATGCCTTTAGCGATTGAAATCAACCATCCAAACACCGTAATGTATTACGGTTTCCGAGAAAAAAAATGTGTTATTAGACACTATAGGTATACAGCGCGGCGCGGACTTTGGGGGTGAATTTGACCCCGTTGGGCACCTCCAAAATTGACGAAATTTTAGGATGATTTAGAGGATGCCTTTAGCAATTGAAATCAACTATCCAAACACCGTAAGGTATTACGGTTTCCGAGAAAAAAAATGTGTTATTAGACACTATAGGTATACAGCGCGGCGCGGACTTTGGGGGTGAATTTGACCCCGTTGGGCACCTCCAAAATTGACGAAATTTTAGGACGATTTAGAGGATGCCTTTAGCGATTGAAATCAACCATCCAAACACCGTAATGTATTACGGTTTCCGAGAAAAAAAATGTGTTATTAGACACTATAGGTATACAGCGCGGCGCGGACTTTGGGGGTGAATTTGACCCCGTTGGGCACCTCCAAAATTGACGAAATTTTAGGACGATTTAGAGGATGCCTTTAGCGATTGAAATCAACCATCCAAACACCGTAATGTATTACGGTTTCCGAGAAAAAAAATGTGTTATTAGACACTATAGGTATACAGCGCGGCGCGGACTTTGGGGGTGAATTTGACCCCGTTGGGCACCTCCAAAATTGACGAAATTTTAGGACGATTTAGAGGATGCCTTTAGCGATTGAAATCAACCATCCAAACACCGTAATGTATTACGGTTTCCGAGAAAAAAAATGTGTTATTAGACACTATAGGTATACAGCGCGGCGCGGACTTTGGGGGTGAATTTGACCCCGTTGGGCACCTCCAAAATTGACGAAATTTTAGGATGATTTAGAGGATGCCTTTAGCAATTGAAATCAACCATCCAAACACCGTAAGGTATTACGGTTTCCTAGAAAAAAAATGTGTTATTAGACACTATAGGTATACAGCGCGGCGCGGACTTTGGGGGTGAATTTGACCCCGTTGGGCACCTCCAAAATTGACGAAATTTTAGGATGATTTAGAGGATGCCTTTAGCAATTGAAATCAACCATCCAAACACCGTAAGCTATTACGGTTTCCGAGAAAAAAAATGTGTTATTAGACACTATAGGTATACAGCGCGGCACGGACTTTGGGGGTGAATTTGACCCCGTTGGGCACCTCCAAAATTGATGAAATTTTAGGATGATTTAGAGGATGCCTTTAGCAATTGAAATCAACCATCCAAACACCGTAAGGTATTACGGTTTCCGAGAAAAAAAAATTGTTATTCAACGCTATAAGTATACACCGCGGTGCGGACTTTAGGGGTGAATTTGACCCCGTTGGGCACCTTCAAAATTGATGAAATTTTAGGATGATTTAGAGGATGCCTTTAGCAATTGATATCAACCATCCAAACACCATAAGGTATAACGGTTTCCGAGAAAAAAATTTGTTATTCGACGCTATAAGTATACACCGCGGTGCGGACTTTGGGGGTGAATTTGACCCCGTTGGGCACCTTCAAAATTGATGAAATTTTAGGATGATTTAGAGAATGCCTTTAGCAATTGAAATCAACCATCCAAACACCGTAAGGTATTACGGTTTCCGAGAAAAAAAATGTGTTATTAGACACTATAGGTATACAGCGCGGCGCGGACTTTGGGGGTGAATTTGACCCCGTTGGGCACCTCCAAAATTGACGAAATTTTAGGATGATTTAGAGGATGCCTTTAGCAATTGAAATCAACCATCCAAACACCGTAAGCTATTACGGTTTCCGAGAAAAAAAATGTGTTATTAGACACTATAGGTATACAGCGCGGCGCGGACTTTGGGGGTGAATTTGACCCCGTTGGGCACCTCCAAAATTGATGAAATTTTAGGATGATTTAGAGGATGCCTTTAGCAATTGATATCAACCATCCAAACACCATAAGGTATAACGGTTTCCGAGAAAAAAATTTGTTATTCGACGCTATAAGTATACACCGCGGTGCGGACTTTGGGGGTGAATTTGACCCCGTTGGGCACCTTCAAAATTGATGAAATTTTAGGATGATTTGGAGGGTGGACTTTTAATAGAAAAAAAACTTTTGATACAGAAAGAAATTTATTATATTAATGGTCTGTTTTACTTATAATTAAATTGTGTAATGGATTGAGAATATGATTATAATTACTTGCTACCGCGTTCCAGACCGTTTCCAACCCTTGTTCATTTAAGTAAATGCTATCCCTGTGTAGAAATTTGTATTAAATACATAAGAAAAGAAACATTTTTACGTTTTGTTACCCTTCCATCATGGTTCTGTTAACAATTGCTTCAATGTCGGTACAATTGATTTGCTTTTCAGCACAAAACCGTCGAATGTAATGATTGATTTCCTATAAAGGCATGGAGAGTATTTATTTATAGCATGACAGAGAAGTTATAATATCTTACGTTCACAGACTCGAAGTTTTTGCAGGGGGGAATTGTGCAAATTTGTATTCCTTTAGGATTTAAGGAAAGAAGGAAGCGGAAGAGGTGAGAATATTGGGACTTCAGTTGGGATGGTGATGTTTTATGGAGTATATCTTTAGTTCTTATCATTATAACGATATGACGTTCAACAATATCTCCACAAAACCAAGGGTAACATGTTTTTGGAATACACTTTGCGCGCCGCAAAAGTTTTAGTATTGTTTGACCGCCTACTGCTAAGTCGAGGAAATATTTTCCGTTGCTTGACTGTTTTGGTTGTCGTCCTAAAATATATACCATTAGTAGGAATTAATTTCACATCTGTTAGAACAAATAGTTTGTAGTTAGTTCTAGTACGTAGCATTCGGCAAAAATTACTATCGCCCAAAAACAGTAATTTCGTCGACATCTTCACTGCTCACTGGTTTTAACAAGAGATAACTAGAACAGCTGATCTCTGCAATAGCTGAGGAATCTTTATATATTATAAGTTTACTCCTCACCTTTCTGGCAAAATCTAAAAAATGTGTATGACGCTCTAAAACAACACCGAATAAGTTGGTAACTATTTTCCCGGAATGCACTTATAATGCAAAAAATATGGACATATTTTTTCCTTAATACCTGCGCCTTTTGTAACTGCACGTGGCGGAGTTCTTACCCTTTGCCAGTAACGACTAAAAGCCCATAAAACTACAAAATGCCTTTCTTAACAAAATTTATTTTTTCCATGAAATATTAAGAGTTTCGCAGTTTTCATAATCTATTAAAATCGCTAAAGGCACCTACTATCTGCTCTACATACGTGTACAATTTAATAACGAAATTGTTTCTCTGAAGCCGTGGTCGGTGTTTGGATGGTCGATTTAAATTGCTAAAGGCATCCTCTAAATCATCCTAACATTTCATCAATTTTGGAGGTGCCCAACGGGGTCAAATTCACCCCCAAAGTCCGCGCCGCGCTGTATACCTATAGTGTCTAATAACACATTTTTTTTCTCGGAAACCGTAATACCTTACGGTGTTTGGATGGTTGATTTCAATTGCTAAAGGCATCCTCTAAATCATCCTAAAATTTCGTCAATTTTGGAGGTGCCCAACGGGGTCAAATTCACCCCCAAAGTCCGCGCCGCGCTGTATACCTATAGTGTCTAATAACACATTTTTTTTCTCGGAAACCGTAATACATTACAGTGTTTGGATGGTTGATTTTAATCGCTAAAGGCATCCTCTAAATCATCCTAAAATTTCGTCAATTTTGGAGGTGCCCAACGGGGTCAAATTCACCCCCAAAGTCCGCGCCGCGCTGTATACCTATAGTGTCTAATAACACATTTTTTTTCTCGGAAACCGTAATACCTTACGGTGTTTGGATGGTTGATTTCAATTGCTAAAGGCATCCTCTAAATCATCCTAAAATTTCGTCAATTTTGGAGGTGCCCAACGGGGTCAAATTCACCCCCAAAGTCCGCGCCGCGCTGTATACCTATAGTGTCTAATAACACATTTTTTTTCTCGGAAACCGTAATACATTACAGTGTTTGGATGGTTGATTTTAATCGCTAAAGGCATCCTCTAAATCATCCTAAAATTTCGTCAATTTTGGAGGTGCCCAACGGGGTCAAATTCACCCCCAAAGTCCGCGCCGCGCTGTATACCTATAGTGTCTAATAACACATTTTTTTTCTCGGAAACCGTAATACCTTACGGTGTTTGGATGGTTGATTTCAATTGCTAAAGGCATCCTCTAAATCATCCTAAAATTTCATCAATTTTGGAGGTGCCCAACGGGGTCAAATTCACCCCCAAAGTCCGCGCCGCGCTGTGTACCTATAGTGTCTAATAACAAATTTTTTTTCTCGGAAACCGTTATACCTTACGGTGTTTGGATGGTTGATTTCAATTGCTAAATCATCCTAAAATTTCATCAATTTTGAAGGTGCCCAACGGGGTCAAATTCACCCCTAAAGTCCCATCCGCGGTTTATAATACTGATTTTTTTTCTCGAAAACCGTTAGGGCTTACGGTGTTTTGAAAATTGATAAAAATACTTAGAAGTGTGTTCTATTATGTGGTAGAATTTCGTTTAATTCGAAGGTGCCCATCAGGGCGAAAACATCCCTTTTTCGGGGGTGAGGGTTGAAACATTTTTTTTTTACCAAATGGGGGTGGTTAGCTGTTCTTGAGGGTAAGAGTGACTTGTGTGTGAAATTTGGTTACCCAAATCGTATTGGTTACGGAATTATTAATGTTTTAAGTTTATTGCTGGGATTTATGGATAACTTCACACCAGTGAACCGTATAGGTATTTTGGTGGAGGCGACAGAGTCACCGGTGATGCTCTGTGGATTTTTAGGCGGCACTGTGTATGCTGTAGGCGTGTCTAACTTTAATTTGGCGATAAATGGAGTTGACATGGACCTGAAGGCGTTGGTTACTGATCATGATATGGGTCGGATTAAATTATTATTGGGTGAAGAGACAACGACTCAACCCAGAATTATGATGGTGGTACGTGACAAAAAGGCGATGTTTGTCAAAGAACCGGATGTTGATGAATTGTTCAAATCATTAACGTGTATTCGTTTCATCGCCTCACTCATTTGCCTTCAGCCTTTTTTGCATTTCAACACGCCTTCAGCTTTTTCTTGTTGAGTGGGACGATGGAATGATGATTCAGTTTTTGAATCGTTCGAGGTTCCAATCATTTTTGTTAATTTTTGTTACTTTTCGTTTCTCAATCCTTTTCCACATGATGCACAACTGTTACGACCCTTTAATCATTTCTCGTTGATTGACGGTAAGAGATAATTATTCCTTAATTTTTATAACACCTGCTTATTTTATTATCACTTTAGTTGTACCTGAAGACGTTCTAATAAAGCGAAAAAATTGTTGTACATAATCTCTAATAAATATACATCATTGTGGAAATTTTTTGTTATCTACATAAGATATTCCTTATAATCATCATACAATGAACCTGGAGTATCTCATAGCTAAAGGATAAGGCAGCAGATGTTGTGGAAATGTCTTCTTCAGATGTAGATGAAAATTAGTGCACTGAAAAAAAATTTGCCATTCCGATGCAATTAAAGCATTTAATGTTGCTGTAGAATAGTCAAATCAAAATTCCATAAATATAAGTGAAATCATCACGTACAAAGCAATTCAAGGAAAAAGCAGTTATGGCCAAAATTGCTCAAAAAAATATTATACATATAAGTCTTATGAGTGTTCAGGAATAACTGATTTAGGTTTGAGTAGGGTCAGTGTACCAATTACAGCCATTGTTCCAGTTATAGCCACTTTCCAGCTTTTTCCCTTATACCTAAGACATGTGCTTTATACTGTCTTCGCTTAAGGTTTAAAATCGCTAATCAAACAGCTACTACAACAGTACTAGCCTGACGTCACACAAGCGCATGGCAACCTAGAGTCTAACTTAAAAATGTATGTGGTTGTGTTTCCAATAAATTCTTGTCGGTTTGCTTAAGAACACAGGTAAGTACAAATTGTATAATTAATGTCTGGTAATATAGGCTCTATGTAAATGTTTGTCTATACATTTATATCTTGTTTGTGGTTATAAAGATACGTTTATTTAGTGATTTGTATCCACGAGTTTCTATAAATTAAAAGGCTATAAATAGAACACATATATAATATTTTTCCATGTATAGTCATTGAGATAGCTATATTTAGACAAATGTTGTGCCAATTTTAGTCAGCATATGGCTATATTTAGACCATTGTCGTATCTAGCTATTTTTACGGGGCGAATACGATAATCGAATAAAAAATTAGAAGGAATGTGCAGTTGCGGAAATAAGGGATTGGAGGTGCAATTTATTTCCCATATTTTTTTTTGCTTTGATCTTTTCACTATTTTAACCTCAAAATTAAAATCTAGGGAAAAAAATACATAAAAAATGTTCTGCTTATAATAAACTAGGATTTATGTAAAAGTAAAAACTTTTTGAATATAGTTTGAATATAGCGGTATTTTTATCTTTATTATGTTCTTTTTTATTATGTTTTTTATTATGTTCAAACATATTACAGAAACTAAACATAAAATAAGTCTTAATAATATGGAACTTATTCATAACCAACCTAAATCTTTGAAGCTGGACTTACTGGAAGAATACGAAATATACAAACAATCTAAAAATAACACAGATAATTTATTAAATGAAATAATAGAAAACAAATATTCTCGCTTATACCACAAATTTAACTAATTAATCAAAAAAATTTTTATTTTTCTTTTTGTATTCCGTACGTGCTATATTATAATAACGTTTTTTACGCCACACCCTTATCTTACGATACCTTCCAAGATTTTATCCTTTTTTGTTGAAGTTTTTAATCTGTGATTTTGTAAATCTAATTTAAATTTAATTGTAAATTTAGTTATAAGAAATTAGATCTACTCCTGAACCCCACCTATTAACTATTTCCATTATATTGTATAATTTTTCTATGTAAGTTCACCTTTTCAAATTCCGATTTTCATTTTACCGTTATTAATACGTTCCGGTTAACCTTTGTTTAATTTGTTTCTTCTTTTTCATAAATTTAGGTATTGAAGATGAAACATTAGTTTTCGAAACATGTCTACTTAAATAGAATTAAAACATTTTAATATTTCTCAAAAAAGTTTTTACTTTTACATAAATCCTAGTTTATTATATTTAGAGAAATATGGAGAATTTCATCCCGTTTATTCTGCTTATAAAATGGTCTACGACCACTCGTTTTCAAAATAAATAATACTAAGTAAAATATTACACACAAGCATGTGTATTAAACTATCACTAAAAATCTTAGTAGGCTCCTTTCATTTGTTGATCTTTGCTGTCAAGCGGTCGATAAAAAAATATTTTAGTGCAAAAACTATTATTGTAATTTACGTTTAATTAAATCAAAATGGTTCAATACTCAAACGAAGAGATGGCAAACATTCACTTTACGTACGGTAGAGCTGATGGAAATGCCAGAGAAGCACGAAGATTGTACGTAGAACGATATCCAAATCTACAACTTCCCTGTGAACAAACGTTCGCTTCTATTCATAGAAGATTGTGTGAAACTGGGCGCTTTAAGGAAAATCGTTACGACTGTGGAAGATCATGCACTACGAGGATTGTAGAAGTGGAAGAAAAGGTGCTCGATGCAGTAGCTATCAATCACGGTAAGCACTAGGAGATTATCGGTACAAGAAAATGTGCCGAAAACCACCGTTTGGGAGGTATTTAAAGATCAGCTACTGCATCCATATCATTTCCAAAAGGTGCAGGCCTTAAAACCCACCGATAGCATCCCAAGCTACAGTTCAGTCGTTGGATTATGGAACAATGGCGCCATGACAGAAATTTTCCGGAAAAAGTGTTGTTTACCGATGAAGCTGGATTTACCCGAGATGGCGTCATTAACTTCCATAATATCCATGTTTGGGCCGATGAAAACCCATACAATGTTTTAGCCACGAAACACCAAGAAAGATTTTCTATTAATGTATGGGTTGGTATTATTGGGGATCATTTAATTGGTCCGCATGTACTTGATAACCGTCTCAACGGTACAACTTATCTTAACTTTTTGCAAAATACCTTGTTTGAACTGATGGAAGAAGTGCCGTATCAAACACGAAGGGAAATGTGGTTTATGCATGATGGGGCTCCTCCTCATTTCAGAGTTCAAGTACGGCAATATTTAAATGAAACCTACCGTGAAAGATGGATAGGTCGAGGAGCGCCCGTAGCATGGCCCGCACATTCGCCGGACTTGAATCCCATAGACTTCTTTCTCTGGGGTTACCTTAAATATTTAGTGTATGCAATACCAGTTAACAATGTCGAAGAGCTAGAACAACGTGTAGGGGACGGTTGTAACACTATTCGAAACAAACAAGGTATTTTTTGGAAAGTAAGACATTCATTAATTAAACGAGTGAGATGTTGCATCGACCTGGATGGTAGAAATTTTGAACAATTCTTATAACTTTTTTTGGTGTTATTTGTTAAAAATTTAAGTGCTTTTTGTTAATGTTTTAAGTTAAACTTTTTATTTTTGTTATATTGTTAATACGTTTTGTTTAGATTGTTTTTATTAAGGTTTTGGTAAAATTTAAGTTATTATGAAAAATTAGTAATCCATTTGACAGCTTAAATCAAACCAATGAAAGAAGCCTATTCAGATTTCTAGTGATAGTTTAATACACATGTTGTGTGCAGTATTTTACTTAGTATTATTTATCTTGAAAACGAGTGATCGTAAACCATTTTATAAGCAGAACATTTTTTATGTATTTTTTTCCGTAGATTCTAATTTTGAGGTTAAAATAGTGAAAAGATCAAGGCAAAAAAAATATGGGAAATAAATTGCGTCCCCTATCCCTCATTTCCGCAATTGCACATTCCTTCTAATTTTTCATTCGATTATCGTATTAGTTTTTGAAATAATGAGAAATAACCACATATTAGCATTGTTTGGTATCTTGTACACCAGTGCACACTTTTTCTTAAAAATAGTGTTTGGTAGACTGGTGCAAACAAGTATAGATAGTGCCGCCGTGTTTGGTAAACGATTGAGTTTTAAAAGTGCAGACACTTTTCACACCGACTCGCCGGCAAGTGTAGGAAGTGTAGTGTAAGTCGACATAACCTTTAAGACGTATTTAGTTTTTTGAAAGTGTCAAAGTTAGTTACACTGCTAAATGTTTAGCGGAACTGTTTCTGTTGTAGGTATCATTTACTTTCCGGAATTCTGTTACTTCAAAACGACTGGATAAACTTTCAAACAACTCCCTAGATATATAAAATGCTTTTCAAACTGTACATCAGAATATTTGGGAACTACATCCTCAAAGTATTTATCGATGCAAATTCTTTTATCTTTTTTACTTAAAAGTAAAAATACATTTTCTTCATCATCGCTGTCCAATTCTTCAAAAATCATATCATTGTCTTCACTTTCGGTGTCAGACTCTAATAGGGTCACTACAGGCAACATTTCCTTTTTGATTTATTCATCTTGATTCTTTGATCAATAATAAATTATTCAACTATCTACAGAAATAATAAAGATTACATAACCTATAACTGTCATAATAATCCGTTTTACCAAACACCTAAAATTGTTACACTTATGCACTTTGAAAATGTGTTGAAAACTGAGAGTTGTCAACTGCACTACACTTGCTACACTAGGAGTATTTATAGCAAGTGTACCAAACACAGCTATTGATCGATAAACGACCTAGTGAAACAAATAAGATCCGACAATACTGTTGTCCACGCTGACGACATCTTAATTGTTGCGAAATCAACCGAAGAACACGACAAAACGTTGAGAAATGTTTTGAAAACTTTGAAAGAAAAAGGATTGACCTTAAACAAAAACAAATGCGAAATCATGACTAAGGAAACAACATACCTAGGATATTTGGTGGACGAAAATGGAATCCGAACACAATCGAAATGTGTAAAAGCTATAAAAGAATATCCAAATCCGAAAAGGACGACCGAAGTAAGAAAATTTTTAAGAATGGTTAACTACATAATACTAAATGTAGCAGAAAAAACAACATCAATACGTGAATTACTGAAGAATGGTAGACAATTTTCATGGAACGGACAACACGAAAAAGATTTCAAAAACCTGAAAGATGAAATAGCATCTCCTAAAGTGTTAGCTGGATTTTCAATCAAGAAAAAGACAAGAGTCTCAGCTGATGCGTCATCATATGGCTTGGGTGCGGTGCTGGAACAGGAGCAGTCCAAGGACGTGTGGCAACCCTTATACTTTTGTTCGAAATCACTGAACGACACGGGAAAGAAATACGCACAAATAGAGAAAGCAGCTTTCGCAGTAACATGGGTGTGTGAGAAATTAGAACAGCATCAACTGGGTGCTAAATTCCAAATTCGAACGGACCACAAACCACTAACCGTACTCTTGGCAACAAACGAAATTAACAAACTATCAAACCGCTTATAACGGTTCAGGATGAGATTGTCTAAGTTTAAGAGGCCTCGATACCGCCATTTTATGTTGGCAGCACTGTGTATTCGTATACGTAAGATTGTAGAGTTAATATATGTATTTAATTTATGGAATTTGGTGTATGACCCTAAAATAGTTTAATAATATACGGTACAGTGTGATATTTAATAAATAAATTTAAATAACGTAAGTGAAAAAATAATAATACAAATATAAAATACGGCATTGTACCGATCCTTGGAATAACTCAATGATTGCAATTATATGAAACAATTTAATAAATAAAAGTGAAATTATGTGTATTTTTACATGAACAATTACTTTTATGAGGTACTGGAATGTGGCGCCCCCGTTTGCGAGAAAGCGAATTATTTAGTAATTAATGTTGTAGGCAGCCAAAATTGCCGTGGAATTATTCTATATATATTATTGTAACATTGTCAGTAATATTACTTAGTATTTAGTATTAACCTATAATTTGCAGACATGGATAATCGTAACCTTACCGTAGGTACGCGCAGAAAAAGTATAAAGCAAAGAATGAATCGTTGTAGGTAAGAGATAGCGTGAATGTTGTGTTTTATAAGTATAATAAATTATGAAATTATTTCGTTAGGAGGATGACGAAGACAAGAATTTCAGAAACCTTGAATTGTGCAGGGTAAGTGTAAACATGTAGTTAGCATCCATGTATATAAATAAAACAAACGGCAGAATGCCATTTTATTTTAGATTTTTTCCGATAATTCTACACAGTTTGGGTTGTAACAGTAAATAGATATTGATATTAAATAGATATAGATATTGCATGCAATTATTTTACATTTTCAATATGTGATAATATCTAATATAAACATCTAGATTAGAGGATGTTATTGCACATGAAGAAGATATAGGTATACATACTGATTGGTAACTTTAATTTTAGGAGATACACCCAACACGGACGTACGTATAAGTATACTTGTGTGTGTGCATATGCGCGCGGAGTATATTTGTGGGAGGGGAATCGCAAGAGTAGTGGATCGGAGAGCAGTCAGTCGTTTGACATCGTTCAATGATAAGAAATATTATAAAAATAATAACTAATATAATAAATGAAATTCAAATAAGACAAAGCAAATTCTTAATTCTAAAAATAAAAACAATTCGTAAGTAACTGAAATAAACTTTGTAAAACAACAAATAAAACAAAAAACTATAAAAATAAAATATTTTTTATATTAGGTGTTCAAATATTCTGTGCTAAACAATAGCCCAATCTATCGTAAAAAGTTCGCCTTACATTCGCTAGTATATCGGGACTAACATTCTGTATACAATTGCGAATTTTTGTTTGTAAGTCATCCAGATTGGTTGTCCTTTCTTCATCAAAACCATAAATTTTCGATTTTAAATATCCCCATAGAAAAAAATCATTGGGGGCTAAATCTGGTGATCTAGGCGGCCAAGTTAACGTTCCGCAAATAGATATTACACGATTTGGAAATTGTGCGTTAAGATACTATTTAACTTGCCGGCTGTCGTGAGCCGGGCAACCATCTTGTTGGAACCAGATACTTCCAAATTGAACATTGTCTAATTGTTGAAGCGATGGGATTACGTCATTTTGCAAAATGTTTAAATACTTATAACCATTTAAATTTCCTTCTATGAAAAAAGGACCGATAATATGGTCACCTACTAAGCCAGCCCAAACATTTAATTTTTGGGGATATTGTGTACGAGCCGCATAAACTTTGTGTTCATTGTCACGACTCCAATATCGAGCAACGCTGGGATTATGCCGACCATGCAAAGGAAATGTAGATTCAACGGTAAATAAAATGTTTTTTATAAAATCAACATTTCCGTTGGCCATTTCCATCATAGTAAAGCAAAATTCCGCCCTTGTAATATTATCGTTCTCGCAGAGTTCCTGACTTTTTCGTACCTTGTACGACCTGTACCCGTGTTTCTTTAATGTTTTTAGGACGGCAACATGGCTGATAGCAAACGTCTCCGCAACTTGTCTGCTTGACTAATTTTTATTGCGTTCAACATCAGCACATATCATCGTATAACGTAACTCATCTCTTTTACCCCTTCGTAATTGGTGTTTCTGTGGAGACACACATCCATGTCGCTCAAAGTTTTTAATAATATTTGAAATTGTTCCGTGACTAGGAATTGATCTGTTTTCATAAGCCACAGGAAACAAATTAATTATTTGGGCTACAGAATTGCCACCATAAAACCATTTTATAATCTGTACCTTTTCCGCTACAGTAAACAACATCTTAGTTTTTTTTTGCTAGGGTTAACTGCAAAGCGATGCGACCAACTTCGCCTCTCAACAATCTATGAACGATTCAATTTGTGCATTACCCCTACGCTTGTTTATCCCCCACTTAACGACACCGAATATACACACACACGTATACTTATACGTACGTCCGTGTTGGGTGTATCTCCTACAATTAAAGTTACCAATCGGTAAAGTATATTTATTTGTAACTCTATATTAATTAATCGTACAATAAAATATTAAAAATTAAAATAGAGTATTTGATAGACTGTTTTATGTGTGTCTACCAGTTTATTTATTATTTTATGACTATAACAAAATCGCCATGGGAAAATACATTATGTTGATATAACAACCCATGGTGATATAACCACGGTGTGTTTACTTATACAGTATAAAAATTAAAGCGATTTTTAGTAGGTAACTCCAACCGGGAGATGGCGTTACAAGTCCCATTTGCTGTAGTGCGCATGCGCGTCTTCACGTCAACAGACAAGCAACAACAAACTTAACAAACATTCTCCATTACTGTTTTGGTGCGAATTGCGATCGGTACGTAGTTATCTCGTTGTTAATACCTTTTGTTGTACTTTTTACGGACGTTTAGTGTTTAGTGTTATATTTTGGTTTACCTAATTTTTATTTTAAACATACTATTTTAGAAAGGTAATAAATAATGATATGATAAGTTAACAATGATTTCAATAACATTTAAGCTTTTAGATGTCATTACTTATGTGTTTTATTTTTGCAGCTTATTGCCGACGTTTGTCCAATATATCACAAACCGGAAATGGAAATCTATTACAAACAATAAGAATGTTAAAGCGACAAACTGTGGCTCTACGGAATAGAAATTTTACTTTGAAGGAACGCGTACAAAAAGCAAAAAAAATGCTAAAAAATAATCCTTTGCATTGCTTCCATAACATGAACCCAATAGCATTAAATTTTTGCAAGTCGCAACTAAAGTTGTCAATGTACAAAAAAAAAGGGCGGCGATGTTCTATTCAGGATAAATTGTTCGCATTATCATTGTATAAATATTCTGGTAGAAGTTACCGATTTCTCAGTACATTTTTCTGTTTGCCTTCAAGAAGCACAATTACAAAACTGCTTCAAAACATATATGTAAAACCAGGGCTCAATACAGTTATTTTTGACAATTTATCTTCCACCGTCAAAAAGATGAAGGATGTAGAACGAGTTTGCATATTGATGTTTGACGAAGTTTTTTTGGATGCGAACATTTGCTACAATTCCAAACTTGATGCCGTTGTTGGATTAGAGGACGTTGGGGACAGGAAAACAACTAAAATTGCAGACCGGGCGCTGGTTTTTATGATTCAAGGAGTTATCAAAAAATGGAAACAGCCAGTCGCATATATGTTTTCAAGTGGCGGCGTCAACAGCAGCACACTTTCAAAACTAATAAAAGATGTTATACTACAATTAGATAGTTGTGGATTAGACATTATTGGGACGGTGTGTGACCAAGGAGCAGCTAATCAGGGTGCTATGAAAATTTTGATATCTTCGTCACCAACTGAGTATGCAGCATGCACATTTACAGTGAATAATAAAAGTAGGATTGTGCTCTATGATCCACCACACTTACTCAAAGGTATTAGAAACCAATTGTTAAAAAAAAACTTAATATGGAAGACAGACAATGAAAAATTAACAGCATCATGGAGCCATATAAAAAATGCCTACTACATTGATGTATGTAGTGGGGACCTCCGAGCTCTCCGCAAAATCACGGAAGAGCACATCACGGAGGAAAAGATGAAGAAGATGAAGGTGGCCCATTGCGCTCAAGTACTTAGCCATACAATGGCAGCTACTATCTCCATGATGGCGCGAAATAGTAAGTTAATACTATAAATAAATTATTTACTATACATTACACTGTATTTTTTTACCAACTTGCAGATGAAATAAGTAGCGATGGTACCGTAACAATGCCAAAAGAGGCCATCGCTACCGATAAAATTCTAAAATTTTTCGATAATCTGTTTGATTCTGTTAATGGGTCCCTAAGAATAAACTCAGAAGGGAAACCACTTAAAATGGTGGCAAAATCAACAAGCGACCACCGCAACTTTTGGATTGGTATATTAAAATGAAAATTGTAATATCAAACTTGATAAATTTTTTTTTAGACAGTATAAAACACCTGGGGAACATGTGGTTTGAAGACCACATTAAAAAAACCAGATCAATACCGCCCTCATTGAAGAACTGGGTTACTACATTGAAGGGAATGTTATCAATATTATGTTATGTGGAGAGGAAGAAATTGCCCTTTTTTATTCCACGGCAAATAAACCAGGATCCCTTAGAAAATATGTTTGGGCAAATAAGACAAATGAGAGGTCGAAACATTAATCCCACCTGCCAAGGGTTTGGAGACGCATTTAAATCACTTCTTGTGAGAAAAATGTTGTCTCCTCATTTGGCAGGTGGAAATTGCGAAGAAGATAATTCAAAAAATTTGTTAAAGCCAACGGTTTTTTTAAATAAATGCAGGGGGAGTGATGTTTTTGAGGAAGAAGAATTTGAGTTACCTCCCCTGACTACAAAATTGAATCATTCATATCAAGCAAGTATATTTTCATATGTTGCAGGTTATGTGGCACGTAAAGCATTAAGAAAGAACCAATGTGAATTCTGCATTACCCATATTGTAAATAAAAGTCCTAATAGAAACAGTATAGAAAATAAATTTTTAGTAGCCAAAGAATATGGTTCTGCGAAGTTGGTGTTTTGTAAACCAACACTTTTAAATAGTTTAAAAAAATGTTTCGACATAATATATAGTGTTCTAGAACACAATTTTCAACGGAATTATTTATTATTGTACATAAAAGAACTAATTAAAAGAAATGTCACGTTCACATTTTTGTGTCACAAAGATGATATTATAGAGTATATTTTAAATATTTTTATCAAACTAATATTATTTAATTTTTTTAAAAAAATTAATCATATTTTAAAAGGTAAACAAACTCTTGTACCTAACAACCCATTGGCAAGGCAAGCTAGAAACATGCATTTAAAAAAAATAAATAAATGAGTTTTCTGCACACATAAATATGTTTTATTTTGGAACCTTACATCTACAATATAAAATTGTTCACAATTTTTATCACTGTTTATACTTTTAATTCGTTTAGAAATTTTAAATTCATCTTATTGACTGGAGTTTTTAAGACGAGTTAATAGATTTCTTAACGAATTAAAAGTATGACTATTGATAACAATTTTGAGCAAATATAAATAAAATAAATTAAAAATTATTTAAATTTCGCGGATTAACTAAACTAGGGTAACTCATTCCGTGAGATGGCGCTGAAATCAACATAATGTAAAAATAGTGGGGAGTAATGCTTCTATTATAGTATATTACATTTTTCTATGGATATAACATGATGTTTCTATATAAAAATAATAAGAGTGCGTGATGTGCTACAATTAGGCTAGGCGCAAATTGAGACGCGTGCGACATGACACAGCGCAGCGCGTACTTTTGTAGCAATAGGAAATCAATGTGACAGCGCAAATTGATCGCGCGTCGCGACGCAGCGCGACTCGCGTTGACACGAACACGCGCGACGCAGTGGCAGTGGCACAGTTTTTCGCGCCGCACGTGTCAAAAAAAAAAAAAATAAATAAATAAATAAAATAAAGTAAAATTAAATAAGTATATTAAAATAAATTAAATATAAAAATATATTTAATTTATGATATATCGTATTTAATGCCCGACCGAAATTTCGGTTTCTGTTTCGGATTCGACCAGTTTCGGCCTAAAATAGGGATTTCGACGAAGTTTCGTTTCGGCTGTATTTTGGCCGAAACCGAAACTACGCCGATAGAGCTTCGGATGACCGTCGACTTTACTCGACACACGTGTTTCTTGAGAATAATAAACATAAATTCCATTTTCATTTGCTCAACGGTGTTTACAGAATATCCTGTTGTTGTAATGTCATCTGTTGTGGAAAGGTCGTCTTATCAATACGCCTGCTAGATGTTAACTGCCTTTATTCAAATCGTCGTGCGCACAGCGCCTACATACAATACAAGTAAGAATGGTAACCTATACTACATCTCCCTTCCTAAAATTAAGAATTTATTTACAATGTTAAGTACATACTAATAAAGTACATAGTCTTTTAATTTATTTGGTTTTACTACTCTACGTTTTGTTTCAACGCCACTATCATCCATAACAGCCGATTTTCCCCTCTCTGCCATAATCTGTGCATCCACATCGTTTCCAACAGGTTCCATCTCTAAATCATCATTTACATCAACCTGGCTATCATCCACAATAGCTCCGCTCACACTACAATTCTCCAAAATACCAGCTGCTACAAAATTTGAATTAGGACTCAAAGGTGTTTGACAGACAGCACGTTCGTTATTGTCATATCTAGTCTTTAAATATAACTGATTTCTTATCAAACTACCTCCATCCTCTTTTTCAATAAGAAAGGTTCTGTTTCTAATTTGTTTTACAATTCTGCCCTTCTTCCATATACTGCCTGGTCTATCCTGATACCACACTGTTTCATTTTTATATAAATTTTTTTTAAATCTAACCACCTTTTTGTTATAGTATTCTTGTCCTATTTTCTGATTCACCTTAATTTTCTCATTAAATTTCTTTTTGTTTATTACACGAGGTTGCAACAAATTCTCTTTATACACTAAATTGTCTCTTAGGTACCTGGACATTAATATTTGAGACGGTGAATAAGTTCCATAGACTGGAGTGTTTCTCAAACTCAGTAATGCTAAATGAATATCTTCGTTATTTTCAATACATTTTTTCAGAATTCTTTTTATTGTTTGTATATGTCGTTCCACCAAGCCGTTAGATTGTTGATGATGAGGTGACGATGTTATACCAATAAAATTCCAATCTTTTGCAAACTTTTGAAATTCGGCGCTAATAAATTGTCTGCCACTATCTGATATCACCAATTTTGGTATACCGTGTCTTGCAAATACGGACTTTAATTTTTCAATTACATTTACACTTGTTAGATTTTTATTTAAATTACATATCTCTGGGAATTTTGAGTAGTAGTCAACGACAATTAAATACGTTTGACTTTGAATTTCAAAAAGATCTATACCAACCTTCTGCCAAGGTTGCTTTATTATTTGATGGGGTATCATTTCGTCTTTAGCGTTTGAGTTTGCGAATTTATTACACATCTCGCACTTTTTAATTAATGTTTCAACATCGTTGTAAATATTTGGCCAATAAACCGTATTTTTTGCTTTTTGTATACATTTATTTATTCCTAAATGACCAACATGTATATCGTTTAATACTTTATTTCTCCATGATTTAGGTATTATGGCTCTTTGATTGAAATAGAGTAAACCATTTTTGGATTCAGTAATTTCACTTTTAATTTTATAGAAAGCTTTTAATTCGTGAGATTTATTATTTAATTTTGAAATCTTCGGCCAACCATTTTTTATATATTCTTTTACCAATTTTAATTCGCCGTCACTTTCTGTTGCATCTTTTAAATCATTTACCCTTTCATTTGAAATTTTTATATTTTTTTCAACAATGCATACATGTGCTTCTATATGCATATCATCAATCAATGGTTCTTCCACCTTGCACCTTGATAGTGCATCAGCAATAATTAATTCTTTTCCTGGTTTAAAGTATATATTGATATTAAATTTTTGTAATGACAATAACATTCGTTGAAGCCTCATGGGGCAATTATTTAACGGTTTTTTGAAAATTGAAATTAATGGTTTGTGGTCTGTTTCCACATCAAATTCAGTTCCATAAACATATTGGTAAAATTTATTTACTCCAAAACAAATAGCTAATAGCTCTTTTTCTATCTGAGCATATCTCATTTGAGTGTCTGTTAAAGATCTGGAAGCAAATGCACATGGACAACCATTTTGCATGAGTACAGCTCCAACACCACTTTTTGATGCGTCTACAGATATTGTAGTTTTTAGTTTTGGATTGAAGTATTTTAATGAAATTTCCGTTGAGATCTGATTTTTTAATTCTTCAAAGGCATTATTTTGGCTTGCACCCCAATGAAAAATAGTTTTCTTTCTAAGTAATTGCCTTAACGGTTCAGTTAGGTCAGATAAATTATTTATAAATCTACCCACTTGATTAATAAAACCCAGGAAAATTTGAATATCTTTAACATTTTTTGGAGTTGGCATATTTTTGATTGCATATATTTTTTCTTCATCGATTGACATACCCTTCTTAGAAAATTTATGTCCTAAATATTTGACCTCATTTATGCCAAATTGGCATTTTTGTAAATTAAATTTAACATTGTTTTGCTTCGCAATTTCAAATACCTGTTTTAACCTAGCATCATGTTCGTCTTTGTCTTTTCCATGAATCAAAATGTCGTCGATATAAATTTGTACACCGGGAATGGCGAAAATTTGATTATAGTATTCTTGAAAAACTTGACTAGCAATACTTATACCGAACGGCATACGTAAAAATCTGTATCGTCCATAAGGTGTTCCAAATGAACAAAGTTTGCTTGACTCCTCATCTAATTCTACATTCCAAAAACTGCTGGTGGCATCTAACTTAGAAAACATTGTAGACCCATTTAATTTTGATGCAATTTCATCTATTGTGGGAGTTTTTACTTTAATTGGTTTTATTGATTCATTCAGGTTTTTTGGATCAAGACATATTCGTAAAGATCCGTCATCTTTTCTAACTAAGACGTAAGAGTTCAACCATTCTGTACTACCTTTGATTTTTTTAATTATTTTTAAATTTATTAAATTGTCCAAACATTCTTTAAATTTATTTTCTAAAGCAAAAGGTACACCTCTAATGGCTTGTGAAATTGGTTTACAATTATTTTTCAACTCTATGTGGTAAGGTTTACCTACCTTTCCAATACCTTCAAATATTTGTTTATATCTTATAATTAAATCTTTGTAACTAATGTTTTTTGATTTATCGACCATTCCTATCTCAACTTTTTCGTTAATTTTAAGAATATCCAAGCCTAGACACGCATTTAGTCCCAATAATGATTGTTGTTTATCAACTACGTAAAATTCAACATTTTGTAATGTTTTATTAAAGAATCTTAAGTTTATAAAACATTTTCCTATTATAGGAATTTTATCTCCGGTATATGCAACCAAATAATCATTTGCTTCATAAACCTTATTTAAATTAAATTTAGATTTCTTTAAATGTTGTATTGAAATTATATTTGCGGAAGCACCAGTGTCTACCTTAAATGCGACTTTATAATTTGATTGTTTGTTGATATTAATTTGTACTTTACAATAATTATATTGTTTATTTTTATTACTTATATAATCGATGTTTAAATTTTTAGAACCTACTATGTTAATTGATTTATTTCGATAATAACAGACATTTGCAAAGTGATTATTTTTTTTACAAACATCACAAGGTTTACCAAATGCAGGGCATTGGTTTGTTCGGTGCGATTTTCCGCATTTTTTACAATTTATTATCGATACTTTACTTGACGATCCAGTACTTCTTTCTCTGGCACTATTTCGTGGCCTGTAATAACCATGAACTGATGCTTGACGAAGGACTGATGGGTGTCTTCTTCGGAACGGATTATTTCTTACTGTATCAATATTTTCTTTCCGGTCTTGTACTTCTTCTCTCGCTTTCATATGCTGTAACTTTGATCGGGAACTTTCTGTTAAGATGCAGCACTCTACCACTCTGTTTAGCGGCGTTTCCTCTTTTTCCAGCAACTTTTCTCTCAGTGATTCATCTTTTATTCCAATGATTAACATTGATTTAATTAAATCTTCACGCAAGTGACTCAATTCACATTCATTACTTTGATTTTTTAATTCAGTTATAAATTGTTCGACATTGGTTTGACCTTGACGCATGGTAAAAAATTTATATCTTTCATAAGTAAGATTCTTTTTTGGAGTGAAATGATTTTTAAATTTTTCTTTCAAAATCTTAATTTTATTTTTTTCCTCTTCTTCAAATTTAAAAGTATTATAAATTTGTATTGCCTCCTCACCGATTAGATGTAAAAGTTGGGCACATTGCGTTCTTTCTTCTTTCTTGTCGAGCTCAATGGCCGACGCGTATATTTCAAACCTCTGGATAAAACGTTTCCAATTTTCTGATGTATTTCCAGCCATTTGTAGGCACGGAATAGCGTTTTTCGATTCCATACCTCACTAACAAATCCCTTGCTTATAATTTATTACTTGAAGATGATTTTTATCACACTCGCAGCGCCATGTTGTAATGTCATCTGTTGTGGAAAGGTCGTCTTATCAATACGCCTGCTAGATGTTAACTGCCTTTATTCAAATCGTCGTGCGCACAGCGCCTACATACAATACAAGTAAGAATGGTAACCTATACTACACCTGTAATGATTGTAATAAAATATACATTGGTCAAACAGCTGGAAATCTACTAACTCGTTTTAAAGAACATACCAAAGACAAAAATTCTGCTATTTTTAAACACCTTTTAGAAACTAATCATAAAATAAGCCTTAAAAACATAAAATTAATACATCACCAACCTAAATGGTTGAAACTAGAAACTTGCTGGAAGAATTTGAAATCTCGAAACAATGGAAAAATAAAAAATACATCATCCGGAAACTCGGAAGTCATTTTAAATTGCCCATGACTTTTTCTTTTACATAGGTAAAAGTTATTAGGGGCCTTCAGTTTTTTTTTCGTCAACGAGTATAATAATACTTCTTCCCCTTCAGCACTCCAGTCTGAATCAGATTCAGAGCTTAACAATAACTCTAGTTTTCTTCTTTTCTCGTTCATTGTAAGATAAAAAACCGCGTTACTAGAGATCGCGAGCCGTAAAAAACTGCGTGGCAATTTGCGAGTGTCAACGCTACGCGTGCCACGTGTTCGCGTCATGTCGGTCGTGTCACGTCATGTCGCACGCGTCATACGCGTCTCAATTTGCGCCTAGCCTAATTCCCTCCTTCAATAAAAATTAAAAATTTAAATTAATGACGATGTTTCAAACATAGAAATAAAGAGAACGAAGAAGAAAAGGAAATCCATAGAGGGTGGTAACAATTGTCTTTAGTCTGCACAAGAAAGACATTATATACATTGAAATAATAAGTATTTGATTAAATTATAAAAAGGAAAATTTTACTTTTTTAAGAGTTTCTTTAACAGTATTAATATCATGCAAGGTTTCATTCAACAAGAATGCTGGTTGTAAATGATCAATATGCATTGAAGTGTGGCGATTATTCTTTAGAATAACAAAGTATTTATCCATTCTCTTAATAACTTTGAAAGGACCTTCAAATCTGGATGATAAAGAATTTTTTATTCCTTGAATTTTTACAAAAACAAAATTTGATTTAAACAATTCTTTGTGTATGAAAGGTTTTAATTTTGAATGAAAGTTAGTCTGAGTTGATCTCAAGTTTGCAAAAGATTCACGCAGGCTAATAAGAAGTTGATCTGTGTCTATCGAAGAGTTTGACTTAAGAAAGAATTCGCCTGGAAGACGAAACGGTTGTCCAAACACAAGTTCAGCAGAAGAACATCCCAGATCTTCTTTTAAAGAAGATCTGAGTCCTAATAAAATTATTGGAAGATCGTGAAACCACCTGTTGCTACTACCACGTGCAACAATGGAATTTTTGAGTGTACGATGAAATCTCTCCAAAATTCCATTGCTTTGCGGATGATAAGCAGAAGTACTAATTTGTGTAGCACCAATTAACATGGCAAATTTTGAAAAAAGTTGAGATTCAAATTGCCGCCCTTTGTCATGAGTAATTGTGTGCGGAATACCAAATCGTGAAAAGTAATTTTGAAAAAGTGTATTTGCTATGGTGCTTGCTGAAGTGTCTATAACCGGAAAAGCTTCTGGCCATCGAGTAAAACGTTCAATAACAGTTAAAATATATGAATCACCAGAAGAAGGAGTAAAAGGTCCAACAAGATCTATATGTATATGTTGAAATCTTCCTTGTGGAACATTTATATGCTCTATAGGAGATTTTGTATATTTATTAATTTTAGTTTTTTGACATCTTTACTCATGTGGGGCCAAAAGAAACGCATCTTTAATAAATGACGAGTTGCACGTATACCAAGATGTGAAACATTGTGAAATTTTTGGAAAATTTGTTTGCGAAATTTTTCGGGAATATAAATTTTAGGAATGGATGTTGAGACATCACACCAAAGAGTTATATCAGGAAAAACTGATTTTTCTTCAACGAGTGTAAAATTAGTATTACCTCGCGATTGGGCTTGTAAGAGATGTTGTAACTGAAGATCTGTAGATTGAGCATGTTTAATCTCTTTTAAATCAGGATAAGAAAAATTGAGGGATTCTATATTAATGCGTGACATTGTGTCTGCAATAATGTTAGAATCGCCTTTAATATACCTGATGTCTGAAGTGAATTGAGATATATAATGAAGATAACGTGTTTGTCTTGGTGTTTTATCTGATTTGGAATGAATGGAATTAACTAACGGTTTGTGATCAGTGTAAATTGTAAATTGGTTGCCGTATAAAAAATGTTTGAAATATTTAATAGATGAATAAATAGCTAAAAGTTCCCTATCAAAAGTTGAGTAATTTATTTGACTAGGTGATAACTTTTTTGAAAAGAAAGCAACGGGTTGGGTCGTATTATTAATAGCCTGAGACAGAACTGCACCCATACCTGTATTAGAGGCATCTGTTGTTAATGTCAAATTGGCTGAAGGATTTGGATGCGCGATATATACGGACTGAGATAATAGATCTTTAGCACGTGAAAAAGAGTTGGTGTGCTCGTCTGTCCACACAGTAATTTGCTTCTGATTATTTTTGCAAAGTGTGGTCGAAAGATAATGCAGGGGTCCAAGAATTTCAGAAAAATTGGGTACAAATCTGTGATAGAAATTGATCATTCCAAGAAATCTTTGGAGTTCTTTCAGATTTTGAGGTTGAGGAAAATTATTTATTGCTTCAATTTTTGATTGAGTTGGACGAGACCCTTTGGAAGATATATGATGGCTTAAAAAATCTATTGAACTTACTCCAAAAACACATTTAGACGGTTTAATGTTGATTCCAAAACTGTCTAATCTTTCAAAAAGTTGTCGAAGGTGAATTAAATGTTCATTTTTGTCTTTACTAGCAATAAGGATATCATCCAGGTAGACAAAAATGAAACTTAAACCGGAAGTTACTTCATTTATAAATCGTTGAAACGTTTGGGCTGCGTTTTTTAACCCAAATGGCATTCTAGAGAACTCATAGAGACCGAAAGGGGTAGTGATAGCGGTTTTGTAGATATCTTCTTCTGCTACTGGTATCTGGTGATACGCTCGTACAAGATCGATTTTTGAAAAAATTGTGCAGCCATGAAGGTTCAAATTAAAATCTTGCAAATGAGGTAATGGGTATCTGTCTGGTACCGTTACTAAATTTAACAGACGATAGTCGCCACAAGGACGCCAGTCTTGACAATCTTTTTTAGGTACCATGTGTAAGAGTGAAGCAACAGAAGAAGATGATCTACAAATACCGAGTTCTACCATATCATTGAATTCTCTTTTGGCGATTGCAAATTTAGTTTTGTCAAGTCGTCTCGGCCTACAAAATGGAAGATGTGAATCGGTTATAATATAATGTTTAACATTATGTTTAACAGGTAAATTAAAATCTGGAATAGTGGTTAAATTTGGAAAGGATTTTAAAAGATTTGTAAATTCAGTTTCGATAGAAAATAATTTAGGGGAAGAAATTTCTGAGTTGGCTAACGTGCCATAAGTAGATAAAGTGGTCTTTGAGTCTATCAATTGTCGATTTTTTATATCAACTAAAATGGCGAATTTATTGAGGAAATCAGCTCCAATAATTGGTTTTGTAACATTCGCAATAGTGAAAACGAAAGGAAAATTTCTTCGTAAATTTAAAGAGACGGTTAGTAATTTTTTACCATAAGTATCGATTACAGAACCGTTAGCCGCAGTAAGTATGGCCTGTGAGTCTTTTTGATTTAAGGGATAAAATTTATTTGGAATGACAGAAATGTCAGCTCCGGTGTCAATCAAAAATCGCAGGTTATTTTTATTATCATATACAAAAAGTCTGGAAGATATTTGGTTAATTGATTTTGAAGAAGGTGAGGATTTTTCTATCGAAACTTTAATTAGTTTTTTGAATTTGAATAGGATGTAGTTGGTTTATTTTTTATTAAATTATGGAATTTACACCAAGTACCTTCACAACTATAAGCTTTGGTACCATATCTGCCATGAAATTTGCAAATGTTTGAACGTTCTCGAGAAGGAGTACGATTGCGCGAACGAAATGAAGAATTGTCATTGTAACGACAATGTGAACAACACTGACGTTGTAAAGAATTTGTATCTTCAACACTCTGTTGTAAGTTATTTATTTTATTTTGAATAGATGTAATAGATGTGTGTTGTTGTGTTACAGTTTGCAACAAAGTTTGACAAGTTGAAGTTAAATCACTGATGGCTTTTAATAAAGGAAAATCATGCGTCGAATGTGAATTTTGGGCAGGCGTAATTTCTGAAACTTTTAATGATGGATAAGGACCGGAATTTAAAGAATCCCAAATTTTATCTGCCATCGTTAGTAATTCAAGTGGATCACTTTTTCCAGAGGCCAGTAAGGCAACTGAAATTGTGTGTGGAAGCCTCCTCTTCCAAAGTTTTAAAAGTAAGTCTTGACTTACAACTTGAGAACCACCTGCAGTAACCATCATACCTCGGAAGAATTCAGATGGTTTTTGATTTCCCATCTCTGAACCCGACAGGAGATCATCCAGACGTTTCTCCTCACTTTGTGATAGTCTATCAATTAAAGTTTTTTTTAAGAAAAGGATATAAGTTTGTGTCTGGTGGGTTATTAATCACATCAATAACTGATGAAATGATTTCTAACGGTAAATTAGAAATCACCAGATTGTATTTAGCTTTGTCATTCTGCACATTACAAATTGAAAATTTTGCTTCCACCTGAGTAAACCAGATTTCAGGTTTTGATACCCAAAAAGGTGGAAGTCGCACTGCAGAAAAATTTTCGGAAAAATTTTGTGTATCACCAACGTTATTATCGGGCATTTTGAATGGAACCTTGTTTAGTATCGAAGAATCAATGATTGAAAATTTGAAGAATATAATGTCTGACTTATGAGGAATAGAAACAATTGTCACTCACCCAAAAATCAGTTATTATGATGATTAGTTGTAATAGTAGGTTTCTTCTTCTCTTATTTTTCTTAAGTAGATTTTTCTTTTATGAAACGCAGATTTCTTCTTGTCGTAGATTTCTTTATTCCGTATTTCTGGTAAATTTCTTCTTGTCGTTTTTATTCCATGTGTATATTTCGTCTTCTTCTAATTCTTCTTCGATTGGTGTTTATTATAGATTTATTATATGGTTATTATTATATATTTTTTTTTTTGAAAATAGTCGGGGTCACCAATTATAGAGTATATTTATTTGTAACTCTATATTAATTAATCGTACAATAAAATATTAAAAATTAAAATGGAGTATTTGATAGACTATTTTATGTGTGTCTACCAGTTTATTTATTATTTTATGACTATAACAAAATCGCCATGGGAAAATACATTATGTTGATATAACAACCCATGGTGATATAACATGATGTATCTATATAAAAATAATAAGAGTGCGTGATGCGCTACAGTATGGATATTGAGGAACAATGTATGAGTAACCATATTATAAAACCAATAATTCCTTACTACCTACATTAAATGTTTTAGCTGACAATCCTAACATGTACAATAATGTCATCTCTGATGTAGAGAGACCATTATCACCCACACAAAGAAACATAGAAACTTCATTATTGGAAGTAGAAATTGAAAGAACTGTTTCACCAAGGTAGTATATTACTTATAAATAAGAGTAAATACAATTAACACACAGACGAACTAAAATTTTAGCTTTGAATTGGATGGACGTAGGATTGTTGATGTTTCATCTTTTATGAACCAAATATGTGAAATCGGCTACCATAATCCATTTAATTGTTCTGTTGTGGATATGCATATTATTTCAGAACAAAGAAATGGTTTGTCTTCACAAATTACACTTCAATGTAAAATGTGCGGAATACAAAAAAAAATTACCACTGATTCCATTAACACCTCAAAAATAAATGATAGTGTTGTTTTGGTAGCAACGTCTATAGGAATCGGCTACTCCCAAGCTGATGAATTTTTCTCTGTTCTTGATATCCCATTTATGGCTAATAAAACCTACAATAATTCTCATGATAATATAGCTCATATAATTCATGATAGTGCCTTAAAAAGTATGGAAGAAGCAGCTAAAGAAGAAGCTGAAATAGCCAAAAATATAGGAGATGTCGACAAGAATGGTATCCCATGTATAACCGTTGTAGTGGGTGGATCTTGGTCGAAGCGATCATACAATGTCAATTATAACGCTATTTCTGGAGTTGTAAGTGCTTATTGTGTTATTATTTGTATTTCATTGTAGATTTATTATAAATAAAAATTAAAAATGTGATATTTTTATTTTAGGCCTGTATAATCGGTCAACGCATAGGAAAGTTGTTGTACTTAAACATAAGTAATAAGTACTGTTGTATCTGTGCAAGAGCAGAACATAATGAGTCTTATAAAAGAGATCATATATGTTATAAAAACTGGAATGGTTCATCCACTGCAATGGAAAGTGACATTATTGTTGAAGATTTTAAGTGTAGCATAGAAATGCATGGATTAAAATATACAAAAATTGTTGGTGATGGGGATAGCAGCGTCTATAAGAAGATTTTAGAGACAAGACCGCATGGTAGTGCATGTATAGAAAAAATAGAATGTAGGAACCATTTATATAGAAACCTTGGTACAAAACTACGTGAAATATCTCGTAAGTTACATAATCGCTTAGATCTTATCTCTTAGTAACCCATCTGTTTACAATACAATAATATAACCACCTTTTCTCGAAGTCGAATTTTTGCATGATCACAATACATTCTCTTTTATATACTTCGTATATGCGAGAAAGTAAAAACATTACGTTACAAATAATTTATTAATTTTCATTTTGGGAAGATAAGATCCGTTTTCTTCTTGGTGATATGCTTTCAATACAAATCGAATATCCGCTATTAATGCTAATTTTATGTTCTTTGTAGGCAGAAAAAAGAGTCTTTCAACAAATTGTTGTGTACCCATTTCCATCAGGAAACATATTATGACATCCACGCAAAGACTTTGCATCGCAATTAAGAAAGCTACGCAGTATAGAGCTACAGAAACAAATGATCTTGCAGATAAAATAAAACTTTTAAAGCATGATATCCTTAACTGCCCATCACACATTTTTGGTGAACATAAAGATTGTGTAGCAATAAATTATTTTAATTGTTCTCCAAAAGATAGTGAAGTCAACTATGTTCCCGAAATGAAAGCATGTGGAGTATATGAAGATATTTTAGCATGTTTACATAGGATTACCTACAATGCAAGTAGCTTATTGCATAATATGAACACAAATGATGCCGAACATTATAATGCAGTAGTTTGCAAATTTATTGGTAGAAAAAGAGTAAATTTTTCTTTAAAAAACTCTTATAGTATTCGATGCAAAGCTGCTGCCTTATCTTTTAATGAAAAAAGTAATTATTACAACATTATTCAGAAGGCATTGACAAGCAAGGATCCCAGGTCAATTTTAAAAAAATTTATTGCTAGACGTCATCGAAAAAATGAATTACAACGTCGAGGACAGAGAAAATTTTATTTAAAAAAGGTATTTTCTGCGGATCATCATTATGGTCAGGTACAAGACCCAATTCCCGATTTTACAGATGATAAATACAAAGTTAAAGAACAAGAATTGCTCTCAAATATGATTAAATCAATCGATGAACGTCATGTTATAGAAAGAGCTACAGTGGGCCAAAGCAATAATCCACTATGGTTTCAGTATCGAAATAACCGCCTAACAGCATCAAATTTTGGTAAAATTTGTAAAATGAGGTTAACTACATCGAAGGCTAAAAAGGTGGAAGATATTTTATACAAAACGTTTAAAGGGAATATTGCTACTAATTATGGCAAAAACTAGAAGCAATAAGAACATTTGAAAATGAATTTAAAATATCTGTGATGACATGTGGCCTTTTCATCGATGAAGAGTGTGGGTATTTAGCAGCCAGTCCAAACGGTTTAATAGGTACTGAAGCCATACTGGAAATAAAATGTCCAATAAATTGTAAAAGCATAAGCCCTGAAGATGCGATTCGAAACAAAACTGTAAAATTTGCCACTTTGGATGAAAATAACATGCTCTCTATAAAACGAAACCATGACTACTATTTTCAAATTCAAGGCCAGTTACATGTAACAAAACGTACTATGTGTTATTTCGTTTTATGGAGTCCAAAAGGAATGCTTGTCGGAAAGGTACATAGTATAGCTACTCTGTAGATTCACATTTTAATATAAATGCAATTAGATTTTTAGAGATATTGATTTCTGGAATTCAAAAATGAGGGAGTCACTAAAGGAATTTTATATTAAATGTATTCTTCCAGAACTTGTGGATCCCAGGAAGAATAGAAGTTTAAATATTCGAAGCCCACCACGTTGACATATATTTTAATTAATCTTATATATCAAAGTAGTTAGACCAAAAAAGACCGTTGACCGTCTTTAACTGGTTTTTTGCTTTTATCTCCTTCAAATGGGTATTGCAGGGTTAGGGGGTCGGCAAGGCAAATTGAAATACATATGAGTAAAGATGAAAATCGTATTTTAGGAAAATCGGAAGTAAAGGTATCAAGTAATGTCGACCACATTTTCGCGTAGTGGTAAATTGTGAGATTTAAAATAATGACAAAAAACAAGCCTACGAATGGGACCTCGTGATGATTTGAGTATGATTAAATTTGTGTTATTCCATAAGCAAACATTTGAATACTAATTTAAATTAAAATTAGAAATACAGATTTACTCTTTGCTGTGTGGAACACCATTCATTTCATTTAGATTTTTTTCAGATATTTGAATTTTCTTTTTGTTTCTTCTTTTTTATAATTTAGTAGGTTGGAAGATTATTCACTACAGTTACTAAGTATATAGAGTTTCCGGCAACTTAATTTAAAATTAACACTTGAAATTCAATAAAACTGTGTTATTATTAAAGTGTGTTTTGTTTTTTTTTAATATACCCTCAATTATTACTTTTAGTTCTTTTCTTCTTATTTTTTATTGATATATTTAATTGTATCAATAAAATATTAGTACTAAAAATTGTTAAGGTCTTTTAAAATATACTAGCTAATAATCCTATAAATGTATTAAAAATTCAAAAACAGGTAAAAACTTCTAACTTGGTAATAGATAAGCTAATAGATAAGATAATTAGCTTTCGGATGATAATGGAACGTTGATTCCGAAACCGGTTCCGATTTATACAGGGTGTCACACAAAAAACGCCCCAAGCTGTAACTCTGTCATTTATATTCCGATTTTCATGACCGAGGCATCAAATGAAATGGTTTGATGAATACTATGGTTCATGCTACAAATAAATTTTTTTCAAGGCCATCTTCAATTTTAAGCTATTATTAACTTTTGTTTTTCAAATTGCTCCATATATTTGTCTTCACATCATTAGATAGAGATTGTTTTCCTGAATCCACTGATGTGCAATACATCCACTTTGAATGTAATTTTAGCAGAAAAAAGACACCTGTATATACAGGTTGTCGCATAAGAACGCCGTAAGCTGTAACTCTGTCATTTACCTTCCGATTTTTATGAACGAGGCAACAAATGAAATGGTTTGATGAATGCTATGATTCATGCTACAAATAAACTTTTTCCAACGCCATCTTCGATTTCAAGCGATTATCAACTTTTGATTGTCAAATTGCTCGGTATGTTTTTCTTCACGTTATGGGATAGAAATTGTTTTTTGAGCCCATTGATGTACAATACATTAACATTAATTGTAATTTTAGCAGAGAAAAACAATTAAAACATTTTCCGAACATTGTCTTAGTCACTTCTGTAATACTGCAGTGTGCCATGGAAAAAAATAATAAGCAAAACTGATAACAGTCAGTAAATGCTATTTCAATGCCCAAGCAATTGTAAATGATACTTATAAGTTGGTTTTTCATTTATCCCATGGCACACTACAGTATAACACAAGTGACTCTAAGAGAATGTTCAGAAACTATTTTAATGTTTTTCTATGCTACAATTACAATTAATGTTGATGTATTGTACATTAATGGATTCAGAAAAACACTCTATCCAATAGCGTGAAGAAAAACATACCGAGCAATTTGAAAATCAAATGTTGATAATCGCTAGAAATTGAAGATGGCGTGGGAAAAAGTTTATTTGTAGCATGAATCATAGTATTCATCAAACCATTTCATTTGATAGCTAGGTCATGAAAATTGGAAGGTAAATGACAGAGATACAGCTAGCGGCGTTCTTGTGTGGCAACCTGTATATACAGTTTTCTCTACTAAAATTATATTCAAAATGGATGTATTGTACATCAGTGGATTCAGAAAAACAATCTCTATCCAATGACATAAAGAAAAATATATAGAGCAATTTGAAAAGCAAAAGTTAATAATCGCTTAAAATTGAAGACGGCCTTGGAAAAAATTTATTTGTAGCATGAATCATAGTATTCATGAAACCATTTCATTTGATAACCCGCTCATGAAAATCGGAATGTAAATGACAGAGTTACAGCTTGGGGCGTTTTTTGTGTGACACCCTGTATATTACAATAAACCAAGTTAGAAGTTTTTATCTGTTTTTGAATTTTTTTATATTTTTCACTTGCAACATGGATTAATAATTATTAATTGGCTATAAATTTATGTTTTTATTTAACTATGTTTTATTATTTTCCCAAGATATTGACTGATACTTATGTTATTAAGAGTATTTCTATTAAAAAATAGTATACTTCGCCTTTAATACCGATGTTTAGTAAATTTTCTGTTAATTCCAATATATTGATTGTATCATTTAATAATTAATTGAATATTAAAATTTAAATATATTCGCCTAGATATTATGCAACTTATTGTTCAACAGTGAACTGTCAAGTTGCTCTTTCTCACTCAGAACTTTATTGTCTCTTTTCACGCTTCTAAAAATCAGCTGGTATCGAGCCCTCTTAACTATGTGTATATGAATGTGAATACGAATATTCGATACTGTTATTCTGGGATTCTTTTATGGTCCTTAAATACACAAGAAACTAATGTTTCACTGAACTGTTTTGTTTAAAAGGTTTTATTACAACTTATTTTATAAAACATACAACGATTCATTTTTACCAAGTTGACAAGTCGACTTATTTTGTCTTGTATCAACTTAACAGTGCAAAGTTTCTCTTTTCTACCGTTAGATGTCACTTACATCGCTATCATTAAAAACAGATATATCTCTATTACATATTATTGAGACACACAAACTTTTTCAAAAAGTAAATTGTTCCCCAGTAAAACTAATAAAGTTCAGAGAAGAATTTGTGAAGACATTGATTGGTGAAAATATTCAGTCAGCTTCAGCTAAAAAATCTAAATTGGGCGACCTTCATTATTTACAAAGTATTCCCCCTACTGCAAAGAAACAACTTAATTTGAATAGGGATGTTGAGGAACGATCATTGGTCTTGACAGATTTCTTGACAATTGCTAAACACCCATGCAAAGAAGCAATTGCCGACAAAGCCTTGTTGAGTTTGTACAAGAGCTCAAAAACGCAGGGAAACGTGTTATTTCTGCCCACTCTGTGAAGAGAAACCAGCTCTTTGTGTTGAAGATTGTTTTCAAATTTATCACAAACAATAAATATATATACTTTTTCTGTTAACTAATGAATAAATATTGAATGTATATTTTTGGTTCATTTTCAATAAAATTTCTATTGGTATAAGCCAAACTTGATTGTTTATTTTCTTCCAGGAGACCATCCATTCATATTTACACTTATAAACAAGGAACTCACTGGTAGTGGCGCAAACGTAGCAAGCCAAAAAAGAACAATACTAGATAACTCATATTGGGTCCGTATTGGGTAAGTGTATATCTAATACAGAACAATTTTTGGAAAGAACGAGATAGATAAAAAGATAAAATTGAAAATGTACAACGCGGCGGCAGTCCCAATATTAACATACGTAAAAATTGTTGTTCCAGGATAGGATAATGGATTAAAAAACGACAATCAATTAATCATTCCAATATTTCGATTCTATATTGAATCTTCTTCAGGGAGTGAACTCACTACAAAATATCAAGTCAAAACTTTCAAATTACATAAAAGTACAAAAGTAGTAGTATAGATTCGCCGATTCAAGAACCTCCTCCTCGAACCTGCGTTCTAGGAGGAGGTTCTTGAATCGGCAAATTTTTTGGGGGTCAGAGGAGGTTCGATGAGGAGAGGAGGTTCTTGAATCGGCGATTCTTTTGAGGGTCGGAGGAGATTCGATGAAGAGAGGAGGAGGTCAATTAACTTGAGAAGGTCATGTTATTTTGACGAAATTATTAAAAATTTATCTTTATTAAAAATTTATCTTTATTAAAAATGTATCTTTATTTAGGTTATGTTATTAAAAATTTATCTTTATATGTAACCTGTTTACCTAGATGAAAACAATTACTATGTTTATCCTTCGACGCTTCTCAATGAACTGTTAATGTTTTCGATATATCTCTTAATTTATTATTATACACAAAGGTATACGGTTTTGAGATATGTAGGTATACAAATAAGTGAGTCATAACTTACCTGCGAGATATTTTTTATTTTATTATGTAAAGGTGTACGGGTATTTAAGAATATGCGAGGAGGTTCTTGAATCGGCAAATTTTTTGGGAGGACAGGTTTGAGGAGGAGGTCAACTAACTTGTTAGTAGATGAGTCATGATCCACCTGCGAGATATTTTTTAAGAGCTTCTTAATAAATTTGTCATGCGTTTTGTCTGACGTCTCACGATATAATGACGTGTTAGAACATGTATAATAGATATATTCGGTAATGATGTGAAATATTACTCCCCCCACCAGCAACCTTATGTATTGCTATAAATACAAACGTTGGTCGAAGTTGTACCGCAGAGTGTTGTGCTTCAGAGTAAGGTTTTTGTGTATTTAGTACATATTAAAAATATCGTGTAGATTTTTGGTGCATTTAGTACAGAGGATTTTTAACGTAACGAGTAAGTAATTCAAATGTAATACAAGTAGATAATGTACTAATGTAAACAATAATATTGATGTTTAGTGGCAACCAGACCGAACCCCAAATGTCCAACTAAGAGAGCTGCTGTAAATTCATTTGAAAAGGGTGAAAATAAAAAACCTGCCCGAAACATCAAAATGGAGGGTAATTGTAATGAGACAACTGCAACAAATGTGTCGGTAGGAAGTGATAATCAAAGAAAAAAGGATGTGGTATTCGATGGAATTAATTTGTTGGCTTCCGACTTAGCGGAGTACGTATTTCCTAGCAATCAACAACATTATGTAGAAAATTGTGGAAAGTTACCTTTCACAAGTAACGTAGTATTAAATGAGGCAGTGAAAAATAATCTCCAAAAAGGTAATCAAGCGCCATTATTCTCCGAGAGTACATATTATTTAAATAAAAGTCGAACGAAATGGATATCGGTTGGCATGTCTGCCAATCTACATTTTGATCCGGTTATAAGATTAATGGGAAAAGGACAATGCATAACTTTTACCGAAGACGAATGGAAAAATGTGATTAATAGCAGACAATTGATTATGAATAGTTTTGTTGGTGATTTATCGGCACCACCACATTTCGTTGTAAGCGGCGTGACCTGCAGCAGCCAATGGATAGAAAATGTACGAAAAGTGTTGAAAATGGAAAGGGGGTCAGAAATATTTTACCTGGCTTACGACTCGTTACACGAATTGTGGAAACTTAGCGATTTAGTTTCGAGTAGGGTAGAAGTATTAAAGTGTATGGAATATAAAAATTATTACGATAGCGTGATCGATGTGGTATCAACAATGCAAGGTGATATAAAATCGAATATATTGGTTGCTTCAAACGGTGCACCAAGTGAACATTTGTGCGTAACTAAAGAACTGCTCGTATACGGTATGGATAAGGTATTACTGGATTTAGATTTGCACGCATTAATGAAGATGTGAAGTGAATAAAATGGAAAAAAAAGTGACGTTTTGCGAATCGAAAAATAGAGTGTACCGAATGCACACTTGGACGTTTGCTTACAGACAATCAAGGATAAGTGACTGGGAAGAAAAGATGTTGGACGGAATTAGATTTAAGACTAGGATAAGAAACGTAAATAAGTTATTAGAAAAATATTTAGATGTAGATTATAGATTAAATATATATCAAGAACGTTTTAGCATTGTAGAGTAATCGAAATGTTTTTAACTGAGTAACAATTAATTTTTAGGATATTAGTAGATTTAAGTGTAACTGAATAATAATAATAATAATATTAATAGATTTAAGTATAAATTAAGAGCAAAACTGTTTTTGTAAAATATTTAAAAGGAATAAAAGCTTAAAGCACAACAGCAGAGCTTCATTTCTAGTTTTTAACTGTGAAGAAAAGGAAGAAGGAGTGAAATTATAAAATGAATTTGTTAGAACCTAATCGTAACAGTTATCGTTTGACAGGCAAACGAATTGGTCGAGGATTTTTTAACAAGTTGATAGATAAACTTCCGATAGAACTTCATTTGCCAGGATATAATTTTTGTGGACCGGGTACCAAGTTGGAAAAGAGATTATCGAGAGGAGATCGAGGCGTGAATCCATTAGACGAAGCGTGTAAGAAACACGATATAGCATATACGGTCAGTTCAAATTTAAAATTTAGACACGACGCAGACAGAGCATTATATAAAGCAGTGAAAGAACGAATACGAAATAAAGAGTCTACTCTTGGAGAAAAAGTGGCATCGTCCGCAGTTGCCGCCTTAATGAAAGCAAAAGTAGCGGTCGGTATGGGCGTAGGTAGAAAAAGAAATCGTACGGGTCGACGACCTTTAAAAAAAGTCCGAACGCGTGTAAAGCGTGGTGGAGCTATATCTTTTGTAGATGCACTTCGATTCGCTCGCAACGCAATATCGAGATCAGGTGCTAAGAATTTGTTGACAAACGTTAAAGCGGCGTACGGAGCTTTGAAAAAGATAAGAAAAAGAATTTCCGAACCTAGAGGTCGAGTTATTCGAATTCCGAAAACGGGAGGATTTTTACCTTTAATTCCCCTGTTCGCAGCTTTAGGTGCCCTAGGTAGTATCGGCGGTGGTGCTGCCGCTATTGCAAGAACTATAAACAACGCGAAAACAGCTAGAGAGCAATTAGATGAAGAACGAAGACATAACAAGGCTATGGAAGCAAAGGCCGTAGGTAGCGGATTTTATATAAAACCATATAAGAAAGGTTGCGGTTTGTTTATTGAAGGAAAGGGGAATAATGTTGGCGGCACAGGTTACTTCAATAAGCCCTATAAGAAAGGTTGCGGTATAACCACTAGTTCAAAAAACTAGTTCGAATACCTCGTCGTGCGTTAACTAACGTCGAGTTGGAAAAGTTTGCGAAAGTACTAAAAATTCCACATTTTCGGGGTATATTTATGAGAGACAATCTCCCGAGTAAGATTAAAAAGAAGGAAAGAGGTATTGTTAACTTGGATAACTTGAAAGGACGAGGGACTCATTGGGTCGCCTATAAGAAAGACGACAAAGACATATACTATTTCGACAGTTACGGTGATTTAAGACCGCCATTAGAAATTGAACAATATTTGCTGTCAGACGGTAGGGGTGGTCAAGTAAAGTATAATTACTGTCGATATCAAAGAGAAATAGATCAAAATTGCGGACAGTTGTGTCTGAAGTTTCTAAGTAATAAAAGAACCTATTAGAGTCTAGAGACGTTTAGACGTTCAGAAGTAATGGAGAAAGAAGCAATACACACGACATATACATTTACGTTGACTGGAAAGTCATCTGAATTGACTTGTAATTTTAATCCTCCGATCTATTTGAACGAATTTGGTAGTTACGAGTTGGCTCTTTTGAATTTCGAAACGTTTAATAGTTTAGCAAACGTTAATAAAAACAACAACGTAATCCAATACGAAGATAAGACAGGACATTTTAAAAACAATATAATAGTACCTGTTGGAACGTACGATATTGATGATATTACCGAGTTCGTGAATGAACAGCTAGACAAAAGACACGCTAAAAGTGTCGTAATAAGGATTAAGGGGAATAATAACACACAACATTCTTTAATAAAAAGTACCCGTCGAATTAATTTTGCATGCGATAATTCTATAGGGCCGTTACTTGGCTTCAAGCCTCAAATATTACCTAGAGATACGGAAGTGGAATCCGATTTCGTAGTAAACATAAATAAAACGAACGCCTTACAAATTTATTGTAATTTAGTGACGGGATCGTATAATAACGGAGTTCCCGTGCACGTTTTATATCATTTTTTCCCAAACGTTCCGGCAGGTTTTAAAATAATCGAATCACCACAACTACCTATTTATTTACCGGTTTTAACGAACGTGATTAGTAGCTTAACAGTACGTATACTTGATCAGGACGGAAACTTGGTAGACTTCAGAGAAGAAGAAATAACAGTGAGAGTTCACCTGAGATCGATAAATTGAATTATTTAAATTTGACTAACGTTATGACAGTGTTATATCAAAACAAAAGAATGCGGTGGTCAAGAAGAGACAGAGCGAGAAAATTGTTTAATGGAGAAAACTATAAAGCGCGCGTCATCAGTCAACGTAGCGGCAGTAGAAGACGATCCATTCATCGATTATCACCAGTCAATCGAAGGTATTTAGTTCAGTTAGGATACGAAGTGTTAAAGTAATGGACATTTTAAAAGTAACGGATAAGATAAAAACAGATCACTCTATCGTAAGTTATGAATTCCATTCGCATCAACCGTTTGGATCGACCACGTTCGATAACAATGACGAAATTAGAATTTCAATTCCGGAAATAGATAATTATACTTTACCGAGCGAGAGTTATCTATACGTCGAGGGTAGCGTTCGTAAGTTAGCCGCGGACGGAAGTATAACAAAAGATGCCAGCGCAACGGGGCAATTGGTTAACAATCCCGTTGCATTTATGTTTAGCGATATTCGATATCTTATTAACGGAGTACATGTTGATGGTGTGCGGAACGTCGGTATAAGCTCATGCATGAAGGGTTATTTCTCATCTACGCAGAACGAGGTGGTGAAATTAGAGAACGCCGGTTGGCACATAAAACCTTGGAAAGATGATATAGCGGGTGTTTCAAAGGCTTTAGATAAAAATGGAAATTTCGGTCTTAGCGTTCCGCTAAAAACGTTGCTAGGATTCGCAGAAGATTTCAGAAAGATCATGATGAACGTTCGACAGGAACTTGTGCTAATTCGCGGACACGATGATACGGACGTCATCTTTCAACCAGCAGCCGCTCCGAACGACGAAAAATTGAAATTGATCATTAATAAAATTATATGGAGAGTTCCTCACGTGGCGATGGGATTACGCGAACAGTTGGCATTAACAAAACTATCAGAAAGAAACGTAGACATTCACGTTCCTTTTCGATCGTGGGAAATACACGAGTACCCTCAATTACCTCAAACTACGAAGCAATCTTGGGCCGTCAAAACTGCTCCACAATTGGAAACGCCTAGATTTATAATCATCGGATTTCAAACAAATCGAAAGGGTATATTTAAAGGAAACTTGGCATTATTTGATAATATAAACTTAACGAACGTAACCGTTTTCTTGAATGGAGAACGTTTTCCGTACGATAATTTGAATGTGGATTTTGATAACAATCACTATGCGATTTTGTATGATATGTATTCAAGATTTCAGCAAGCATACTACTATCAAGAAAGCGAACCTTTGTTTTCACCGGAAGAATTTAAAACTTACGCGCCGTTAATTGGAATCGATTGCACGTATCAACAGGAAGCAATACATAAAAGCGGAGTAGAAATAAAAATCGAGTATTCAACGAAAAATCCAATTCCGGAAGGTACGACAGCTTACGCATTAATTCTGCATGACAGAGCATTTGTGTATTCGCCTCTTACGAAAATGGTTAAGCAATTAATATAGTGGTACTGTTGAAGCAACGTCATTTAGTGTATCTCTAAACATCGAAGGAAACGTTTGCATATAGTGGTATATTATGGATATTATGGTTTTTCAAAGGGATTTTATTATTTTGGACATTCAAGGTTTCACGATAAACGATGAAGAATTTATCCCAAAGGAACTGGCTTCTTACGACAGTAATCATTGTATAAGTCATTACGTGTTTCAACCTAGTCGAAGCTTTTCTTCACTATCTACCAAATTTCGCAATACGGCGAATTGGTTAATGAGTCATCATCATTGTATTGATTGGAACGACGGGTTTGTTCCTGCGTTTCGTTTCGATGAGATCGTTTATTATTTGTGTCGTTCGACAAAAGTAGCGTACGTAAAAGGACGTGAGAAAGCTACATTTTTAAGAAGAATTTTAACAATACCGGTAAAACAATTGCCGGAAAATGAATGCAAATTGGAGGTTGGTGCGCCGATGTGTCCCTATCATAAAAAGAGACCAAGTATGTGCTCCTTATCGAATGTTTTTTATTTATTTTCATACGTATTCAGACATCTATAACTATATGTAAACGAATTGAGAAAGGCAGACGGGTAGTAGCGGTAGAGCAGTTCAAGATGGAACGTCTTTGGCGGTTAGTTACCAGATTGGGACTTTCAACTTTTATAATTAATAAAGTGTGGGATATTATGGAAAGATACGAATCTGATTTATCTTTTGCGAATATTAAAAACTACGAATTATGTTATTTACCAATCGATTATTATATCAATAAAGTAAAGCCATTAGATTTGGCGGCGGTTTGGTTTAAATTACCGTTGAAGTATAGAAACGATGAGCGATTACAAAGCAAGCTGCCCTGTTTTGAACATTATAATTTACCTCATTGGGAAACGCATATTGATGGTCCTCCATCGGCAAGAAAGGATTGTTCTTTATGTAAGGTTTAGTATATAAACATTGTCAGTTATAGATTGTAAATTAATAATAATAATAAAAGATTGTAAAAAGTGTAAAAAGTTGTTTTAATTTAAAAGAAAAAATAGTTAATCTAAATGAATACATGGTATGTATACATTGGGTTGGGTTGGTATGACTTGGGTTGTACATTGAAAAAGTATTAAATTGGAAGAAAAAAGGAAGAAAGAAAGGGGAAAAAAAAAAAAAAAAAAAAAAGGAAAAGGGAAAAGGATTGTTGATTGAAACTCCTCCTATGCTCCTCCCATGCTCCTCCTCAGGCTCCTCCCAAAGTGGAGATGGAAGAGTGGGGATGGGAGTGGGGGAAATCTAAAATTCCCCCCCCCCAGTTGCCAGGAAAGTTGAGCCAGAAAAAAAGTACCCCCACTCTAACTCCGCCCATTCCCCACTCCTCCCCCTTGTCACGCCCCACCCCACGCCCCCCTTCATTACTCTACTATAAGAAGGCACCTCCCAGCCTTTGAAAGTCACTTAAGTGTTTGTGTTCTTCAGTTTTTGGTAAGTACAACCTTCTTTATTATCATGTTTATATAACGTTCATTTTCTCTCCATCACTACAGCTCTTTCCACAACTTTCTCTTTTTTGGTGAGTAAAACTATATTTGTTTTGCATGTTTATATAATATTTAAAATTGTTTTTTCCACTCCTAGACATCCTTGCTCATTCAGCTTTCTCTTTTTTTGCTGTGTTTTATTTGGTAAGTAACCTTTTCTACTTCCATGTTTATATAATATATTCTTGCTTTATTTCATCATGACAGCTCGTTCTACTTTGTTTTTGTGAGTACAACTTGTTTATTTGTTTGTTATGTTAAATTGATATTTTTTTCCCAATTCCTACAGGAGCTTACTGCTGATCAGTTCGATTAGACCGATCAGTTTTTAACATCGTAATTTCAGCAACTTTTTTCTGGTAAGTATAGTCTCCTTTCTTGACATATATTGTTTTTAATCTTGTGTTTTTCATTCCTATAGCTCCTTCTATTTTTTCAAGTTAACTTTTATTGGTAAGCATAACTTTATTTTTTCGAACGTTTTATCATTCATATCCTATCATTCAGCACTTTGTTGACAAGCACTCTCTGCAGTTAGATTTTAACGTGCAACTGTATTTTTCATCAAGCGATGTAAGTATACATGTTTTTTTATTAAAATAAAATTAATTAATTTTCTTTTCTTATCAAGATGTCTCAAGACGGTTTTAGTCAAATTGATTTAACTGCTCCGGGTTTCGCCAGCCAGGAATCCTTTCTGTTAAACAGTTTTGACATAAACCTGTTGAACATGTCGACTGTTGAGAAGGCTCTGGATCCAAACGTGCAGCCTAATGAGCAGCCGATGGATCCAAACGTTGAATCTAATGTGCAGCAAGCTACGGCGCTTCCAAACATCGCAGGTTCCTCGAAGGTCGACGATAAGAATGTGAAACACCTTTCACTTTCACTTCGTCGAAAGTCGGGGAACCGTGAACACCGGAAGAAGGGTGCAGGTGTGTGGTTACCGTCAGATAAGTATAGAGAGCTTCGACGGGAGACCCGTGCTCGTTCGCGAAGTACCAAACACAAGCGTGTGTCAGTTGAACCTGCGACTCTGTCAAATGTTGAAGTGACACACTCGGAAGTGGCTAGCGGCGATGAGTCCAACGACTCTCTTTCTTTAATGGCGGTATCCCAACACTGCACCGAAAACCGGACATACCTTAAAGCTATTAATGCAGCTTTTGTTTCTAAGGCTTCTTCTTCTAAAGCTTCGTCGATTCCCACTCCCCCTACTAACATAAACATTCCTACCATAGAAGTTCCCTCATTAAGCCCGAAAGTACAAATCTTAAGGGTGGACACAATTCCCGCTACTTCAGTCATTTCCGATGTACCTGCCAGCCTTTTTTCAAATGCAATGTGTGCAGCAGTAGAAACAACCAAAGAGGAGATTTTGACCGAAATTAATATTTTGTATCAAAATTTTTATAAAGACCTTCATGCAAAGGTACTTCAATTGCAGACCTCTTTGAGAGAACTTGCACAGTTTAGGGAAGGGCTGGCGTCGAGTTCTAACCACTCTTTAACAACGTCACTCGACATCACCGTTGCAACATTAACCGTTGAAATGAAAAAAGCAGAATTCATTTTGTCTTCTTTACATACTAATAACTTCCCTTCCTAGCTAAAAAGATGTCCGGTAGCAACAACTTCGGGAGGGTGCTCACGTTGGAGCGAAGAGTTGCGTCTTTGGAGGTCAAAGTAGATACCCTGTTTCAGCTGGTAGGCTATATCTATAATCTTTTTTGCACGTTTTTAATTTCATAATCTTCTTAGGTAAACAGTATTGTCTCAGAGTCGGCAGTGGTGAGAGGGCAGGTGCATGTTCAAAACATGCACATACACCATTGTTCGACTGGGATAGAACCTCCGACACCGACACCTGCAGCGCCTCCGCCCCCGTATGAAGTGCGGGATGAGCAGGAAGAGGAGGAGGAGTGGTAACCATTTTTCCTCCTCTTCCTTAGGTTAGGTTATGTTAGGTTATGTTAGGTTAAATGGTTAAGGTATTATACTTATTATTATTATTATTATTATTATTATTCTTCTTAAATATATGTATACATAGTTTCTTTTGCTATATTTTCATTCAGTCTTATCCAATTCATTTAGTACGAGAATCATGATCGACGAGAAATTAAAATGTTTACCGCAACTTCTAACACTGCCTATAGTAAATTTTAGTAATGGTTCGGTCGAAGAACACTTTACAAGACACAGCAATTTATTTGGTGGAAAATGTAAGCGAGGTTTAATTGTAGGACCCTCAGGTGTCGGAAAAACAAATGCTATGTTATCGCTTTTAGTTGCACGTAATGGGTTGCGCTTCCTAAACTTGTACTTATGCTCTAATTCGTTATACCAAAATAAGTACGATTTTTTAAGACGTTTAATTGAACCTATAAAAGATTGCGGTTACTATGAATTTTCTAATATAGACGAGTTCATTCGACCGGAAGATGCGAAAGAATATTCGGTAGTCGTATTTGACGATGTTTCCTGTACAGGTCAAAATGTCATTAAGGAATTTTTTTCGTATGGTCGACATAAAAACATTGATTGTTTTCTAATTTGTCAAAGTTATAGTGCAATTCCAAAACAATTAGTTCGCGATAATTGTAACTTTTTGGTGTTATTTAAACAAGACTTAACAAATTTAAAACACGTATTTGAAGATCACATAATGAGCGATATGGAGTTTCATCGGCTAAAGGAAATTAGCGATGCTTGTTGGGAGAATAGACACGGCATCCTAGTTATTGATTTAGATTGTAGTGTATCTAAGGGACGTTACCGTAAGGGTTTTGATAAATTCATTGAAGTTTAAAACTAACGACTTCAGCTGTACAGTTCGTAGTAACTTCACATATATCATACAATGAACAAGACGATAGCTGCAGAACTTATCGCGGCACGAGAAGTCGTGAGAGACAAAATTCGTTCTTTAAAAGAAGACTTAGAGGAGTCAAGGATTCGGTCGGAAACCGCATATGCACCCATCGCAAGGCCCTTACAGGATATTGTCGCAAAACTTGACACTGCGCCTTTACTATCCATTCCAAAACGAAGTTTATCTCCAAAAGAAGAAAAATTGATATCTAAGATACAACGCTACTCGCCGGATATTTCTGACGTACCAGCTAAAACCGAGACCGAATATTTTATTCGAAAACCGAAAGTTCCATTAAAAGAACAACGACGAAAATTTGCTACATCGACTCCTGAAAAAAGGTTGGTATCTTCTCCCACGTCTTCTCCTCTTGGTCCATTAGCTCATGCAGAAGAAGAAGTATATGAAGTTCCGCCGGGCGAAGAAGAAGAACTCCTCGATTCTAGCGAGGATACCGGAGCTCTTATTTCGGACGCACATAATCGAATAGAACGACTTAAAGATGAAATAGAAGAAAGATTGGAGTCTCCAGAGGTACAAGCCGCTTTGAGTCAGTTTCATCCTTTGCCCAGAACGTATATTGTTGGTTTAACAACTGATTTAAAAGATGATTATGATCGTTTATACGGTGTTCGCGAAACTCCCGAAGGTTTCTACATTGGAGTCAGTCCTGTTCACTTTGAGGATCAGGATATTCACGTTGGAAACTTCAAATATACGGGAACCGTTGGTTTATATGATTTACTATTTAAAAACGAACCGGGCAAATTTACAATTCAGGACATGCGCAACTACAAAGATATCTTACTACGTTCAAATGCTCCGTACATTAATTACATTCCAGAGGCAGGTATGACTACTGAGGACGACAGTGGGAAATTTCAGAATATTATCAAGCCTATCGTTGAAGGTAACAAACCCAAGGTGCATTGGGCTAAATACTGGCCGAATCCGAAGAAAAAAGTCGGTGGTGCATTACAAAAACAAGTCGTTCCTGGGGCTCTTATCGAATACGAGTATTGGGACGATCCCAACGAACTTGTCGACAGACTGCGTTTGTTGATGGCCTCGCAAACTGCAGGTCATTCTGCACATGTCAATGAAATATCATCAATAATATCGGAGCTAACAGAGGCCGAGATTATACGTTAAAATATTATCATAAATATACGTCTCTCACATTTTTTGTTTTAAAACACCGACGTTTGTGAACTAGAGCAGATGAGTTTAAGCAAGTTCGGAAAACATTCGTCTAGTATGACGATCGATAAGTTTGGTAAACACGTACACGGACACAACATTGCTGCTCATTTTAATAAACGTGAAAACTTACAACGATATTTCAAACAACCAACTATACTTACGTTTAGCGGAGATGGAACTACGGATACAACGGATAATTATTACATTATTCAAAATTTAGGTTACGTAAGTAAATATATAAACTTTTTATATATTGGTGAAATAGTGAAATACCGATTTGAAGGAGACGTTGAAATGATTATTAACGGGAGTATCTTCGATCCAAATAAAAAGTTAAATGTTCTCTTCTTTGGAGATAAAATAGTTTGCAAACCCACAACGAAGACCACTTTACTCAAGAAACCATTTATGGTAGAACTGCTCATTGAAATATCCAGAAAATGAGCGATATTAAAAGGTCCGTCGTAAACGAGTTGCACGCGTCCGCGAGGAAAAAGTATAAACGCAGACGTGTTATTATAAAAGGTTTAACGGACTTATTTCAAGCTGATTTAGTGGAGATGATACCTTATTCAAAAGCAAATGGTAATTTTAAATATATTCTAACAGTTATTAATGCTTTCTCAAAGTATGGATGGGCTGTACCACTAAAAAACAAAACTGGCAAAGAAGTTACGCGAGCTATGGAAACAATTCTATCGGAAAAGCGGAAAAACATACCGAAGAATCTGCAAACGGATAACGGAAAAGAATTTTACAATGAGGATTTTAAAAAGCTCATGTCACGATATCACATCAATCACTACAGTTCATTTTCCAATTTAAAGAGTTCTATTGTTGAACGGTTTAATAGAACAATAAAAGAAAAAATGTGGAAAGAATTTAGTATGCAAGGTAACTATCGTTGGTTGGAATTGCTTCCCAAATTAATTCTAGATTATAACAACCAAGTTCACAGGACGATAGGAATGAAACCTAGCGAGGTAAATAACAGAAACGCATCGACACTGTTAAAAACTGTATATAATTACATAAAAATTGTCGATCCTTATACCAAAAAATTTAATGTCGGTGATCACGTCAGAGTGAGCAAGCATCGACACGCCTTCACCAAAAACTATACTCCCAATTGGTCTAACGAAGTGTTTACAATACATTCTGTTCGTAATACTTTCCCAACAACATATCTGCTCAAAGATGCATCCAATGAAAAAATTATGGGTGGTTTTTATCGAGAGGAATTACAAAAAGTTAAATATCCTGACGTCTACTTGGTGGAAAAAGTGCTACGGCGAAAAGGAAATCAAGTGTTTGTGAAATGGTTAGGATTAGGTCCGTCTCATAATTCTTGGATCTCAAAAACTAACGTTCTTTAAAACGTATAAAGACCTATTTAAAAGTTTACAAGACTTTATTAACAATCGAACATTACAAATACATTATTATTATTATTCTTTACAATTTTTTTTAAATTAAATTCATTTATTCGCATTCAATCTTTTTATCAACCAATGACCCCACGCCAAAGTATTACATCCGTTCGGTAATATGTATCGTTTATCATCGCACGATGAAAGAGCAATTTTATTCTTTAATTCGGTATACATAGTATGAAATTCTGACTTAAAAATGTACATTTTTTTATGAACCGATCCGCCACATTCAACCACACGTTTATAATCGGTCACGCTTAAATGTTTATCTATAACATATTTCTTTACTCCTTTAGCCTTTTTTACATTATCATTCAACAAGGTGATGCAGTACGCCTTAGCTCCTGTTCCAACAAATGACGTTATGCACCTGTTTGGATATTCATCTTTCATTCTTCCCAACACAGATCGACCGCGAGGTATATTGTGTATATTCTCTAACGGATAATTGGACGTGTCAAAAAATTCAATATTTTCTTTTATATCCTCATATACATTGGGAGTAGTAATTTCTAGGATTAGGGAATCAGTATCGGTGTATAAAAGTGTTATGTTATTTCCATATTTAACTTTTAAGTAATCATAGAAGAAGCTGTACATTACGGTTTTCGAAAGCTCTAATATACTGAAACCCACATACAGCGGTTTGCAATAACGAACTTCCGCGACGTTCAATTGAACGGCTATCAAATTATCGCAAAATATTTTCGAAGATTTAAAATTTGGTTTAGCTATTAGGGCTTCCACGCCCGGTTTCTTATGACGACATTCCCAGTGGGTAACTAGTCTTATATCCACTCGCTTTTCCACATTTTCCATTGTCTTACCGTATACGATGTTATTCATTGCTTTGTAATGATTTTTTTCAAATTCATTCTTAGCTTTCGCACGTTTATCGGAATTGAAATCGATGTAGCTCCGCATCCAGTTGGATTGTTTAAATTCTAATACTCTGTAAATCTTCGTTAGTTTCAATCCGAACTTGATACACTGCTTTAGATTCACGTAATGAATGATGTATTTTGTTTTATTTTCCAAATTTGCTATTAACTTTGCATTTTTTGAACCTGGGGGTACAATCCGTTCTGGACAAAATGGCAAATCGTTGTGTTCATCATGTATTGCTTCCGGATACTCTAAATCTACCTCGAACACGTAACCCTTTTCGGAATCGTCTTCCGTATTGTAAATATCTAACTTTTGAATCTCTTCATCTGATAGCCATCGAAATCCACCCGTCGGTAATTTTCGTCTCATTGCGTGTCCATACAAATTCGTAGCGTCGAGATACAAAATATAAGATGGGTCTTTGGTTTCATCAAATTCCATCATTAATTTATTGTTAGCCTTCGCACTGCGTTTAGTGCACATACTTAATCCACCGCGAATACCATTTTTAAAGAAGTGTAACATGTCTATGTCCGTTAATAATTCTAATTTTACCCCTGTCATTCGTAATAATGCATCCCAACCGAAGCCCGGCGCTGTGAAGTAATGACATGGATCTAAAGAGTAATACTTCATCGAGATGGTTCGGAAATTCTCAAATACGTCCGCCAAAAGTAAAACGTCAGACGTTAAATAAATGTCGCTATATTCGCCTAAAGTGCGACAGTTAAATAAGTTCCACACCGTTTGTGCACGACAATAATTTTCTTCGGTTATACTATCGTCGCATAAAGTATTGTAAAAACTACTTCGATCTGGCAGAGCGGTAAGATTCAGCTTTTCGAATGAATCCACAAAGGAGTACGGAAAAACTCCTTTCTGACGTATAAGTCGAAACTGTTCTTCGTTCCTAAAATATTTTCTGATTTGAACGCATTGGTTGTCTTCCAAAAATGAACCCAACTTCTCTAGCGATAAAGCCATAAACCTAAATGAATCCACAAATCTCAATTTCATATGAACCCGCCTTAGCTTTCCCTTGCTGTCAATGTTTTCTCCTACGATAATTTTTTTCGAAAATGATATATACTTTTCTTTATTCTGTGCTATAACGTCCACGTCTTCTTCTTTTAATGCCATATCTTTCACAAACATATGACAATCGTAGTTCGAAAGATTGTGAAAGAATATCGGTATGAACTTTGGTAATTGATAATTGATGTTACATACAGCATGTGCGGGTCCTCTATACAACCCAGTTAGGTGATCATGATCGCACACTTTATTACCTTCTTTTATTTTGTGCGAACAAATGTGACAGATATCCTGCATCTCATGTATTAATCTATCAATAGGTGGTAATGGGAGCATTTCTTTTGGTTGGCTTAAATAATTTTTGTATATATTCAGAACGTCATGTTCCAACTTGCTCATGAAAATTTGAGCAGCATTACATCCGCGATATATTTCAAACTTCGACAATGATTCGTCATATGAACATTTTATATAATATGCAAATGCATAAGGTTCGTGTTTGAAACATTTGACGGAGTATGAATTATCATCGTTAAGTTCTGTTGCTTCCGCATCGGCGATCGGTTTCTGTAATGCTTCAAAATCTGCATACACCACGAACGGTATTTTTAATTGTCGTTCAAAATTTTCGAACTGTAGTATATTTTCCTTTTCTTCATTTCCATATTTATTTATTTTCAAATTTGTTGTTGGTAAAATTGCCCTTACCTTGCTGCAATCGTCACTTTGATGACGGATAAGTTTATTTTCTGACGTAAAGAATACCAAGCATCCGTCGCAAATATACTTTTCATGACCATTCTGCGATGCTTGCGATGATAGTAATCGAGACAGATTTTTTATCCAACTATAGTGACTATTCCCGGAATCATTTGTAACCAATAATAAATTTATATGTCTTTCTTCTTTTTGTCGACATATATACATTGTAATTATGTCATAATTCATAACACCGTCTTTAAAATACTCATTTATTCCATATACATTAATAGATAGTTTGTTCTGCTTTTCAAATACAGGTATATCTCGTAATTTAACTGGAAAAACAATATTTGAATAGTCTAAGCCGCAGTCTAGGTAATTCGGATACGAAGATGTCCTCTGTGGTAAACCGTTCGGTTCATGTAGTGCGGATGTTACAGCCCATGCAAAACATGCATCATCCGCGTTTTGTATATTTATCACAGCACGCTTTGCTTTTATTTGCGATGGTAGATCGATGTAATTAGATGCTCTGATAGGATTATATTTGTTTAAATTTAACTCCATATAGAGAATTTGCATTAAAGTCCATCCTAAATAAAATATTGAAACATTTATTTTTTAATATATAGGTATATTATGTCACATTACGCTTACCTGAATCTCGTTCCTGGAATTCTGACATTTTTGATGAAATTTCATCAATAAATTCCTTATATATTTTATACAGATCCGACGCTAATGATACTACCTTATTTTTCGTATTGAATGATTTTATTTCACAGTCTTCCTTTGATTGTAAAAAATACAAACCAAAACATTCCATATTTAATTTTACATTTCGATGAATATCGATTGCGCTTTGTATTAGATTTAGTATTTTTTCTCGAATTCTATGAGAAAATTCATCCAAATCCACAAAAAAACCTTCTTCACTTATTCGATAACTGACAATTTTGTCACCGAATGCTCCAGCTATTCTCTCCACTCCGTCATCGATTATAACAAAAGCGTTACGCTTGTGTGCGTTGCTTCGTAAATGTGCAGAGTAACATTGTCTATTTACATAATCATCGCAAGCTTCACATTTTACTGCTTTTGGAATTTGCGGTGCGTCAAACTTGATTCTCTTGCCAATACAAGATAATCGTTGATGTCTTTTTAAATTGTCAACTCGAGTAAAACTTTTTCCACAATCCTCACACACGACCATTTTACAATTTAATGTTGTACACTTCTACTTGTTATGAAAGAACTACGTCAATACCACATTTCGCAGGCGTTTATAAACCCTCACCGCTCCTGAAACTTATTGGGGAGGAGGAGGATGCATCGAGTGCGTTTGTATACATGTATATTTATAACTCCGTATACCTCTGCATAATAAATTAAAAAAATATCTCGCAGGTAGATCATGACTCACTTACTAGTATTAAGTTAATTGACCTCCTCCTCGAACGTATCCCCCCAAAAAATTTGCCGATTCAAGAACCTCCTCGCATATTTTAAAGCTCCGTATACCTTTACACAATAAATTTTAAAAAATATCCCGCAGGTAGATCATGACTCACTTATTTGTATACCTACATGTCCCAAAACCGTATACCTTTGTGTACAATAAGTTAAGAGATATATCGAAAACATTACCAGTTCATTGAGAAGCGTCGAAGGATAAACATAGTAATTGTTTTCATCTAGGTAAACAGGTTACATATAAAGATAAATTTTTAATAACATAACCTAAATAAAGATACATTTTTAATAAAGATAAATTTTTAATAATTTCGTCAAAATAACATGACCTTCTCAAGTTAATTGACCTCCTCCTCTCTTCATCGAATCTCCTCCGACCCTCAAAAGAATCGCCGATTCAAGAACCTCCTCTCCTCATCGAACCTCCTCTGACCCCCAAAAAATTTGCCGATTCAAGAACCTCCTCCTAGAACGCAGGTTCGAGGAGGAGGTTCTTGAATCGGCGAATCTATACTACTAAAAGTAACTCACGATTGTAAAGAAACCGGGCAAAAGTTAAATACAAAAGTATTACGTCTTAATTTTTCTTCATATAAAAAACAAAACCACGCCGTTACAACCGTTAATTAAATGTCGAAAATATGGCGTCACCCCCAACCACATAAGTAATGGAGCAAAGAATTTGAGAAGTTTACTAGACGTTGTGGCTGGTCCGGTACAAGAGAAGATCGGACAGTTTTCAAAAAGGTTAGCTACACGTATTTTATCTTTTGAAATAAAAATTACTTTGGATAAAATTAAATTATTAGATAAGTCAATTAATTTATTGTTTGAAAAAATTAATGTAAACTTGCCCCATAACATTGTACTGAACTTTAAAGATAATTTACACATGAGGTACAATAAAGTTTTTAATAAAGTGAAACAAACTAACATCAGAAAGTTTGATAAGTTGTATAAGGATATGGTTGCTGATTTTAAAGCGTCAATCAATGTAAATCTAGATAAATGGTTGGTTAATCTGTCAGAAATAGATCCGCCAGAGAATGTGAAACACTTTTTAGCTTTGGGCCCCAAATACGTGTACCCTTTATCAGATAAAACATTTTGTGCTAAACACATCTTAATGGAAATAGAAAGTATAGTCGGTTCATTATCCACCAATATAAGAGATAAAGCAAGAGCGAGAGCGACGAACATCCTTACTAATTTTCTAACTGAGAATTCTCCACCTACCTGGTTGGAGTCACATTTGATTACTTGCCAGAGACAAACGGTGAAATTTTTGAAAGAAAACTCTAACATCATTGTCACTAAAGCGAATAAAGGTTCAACCAGTTATTATGAAAAAGGAAATGTATGTTAATAAGGCTGAGGACATGCTTAAAGATATTGATACATATAAATCTTTTGGTAATAACAAAGACAAAACTAATTATGTTCAAAACATTATGAATAATTTGTTGAAAGATCTGTTAAATAAAAATTTTATTAATGATATAGAATTCAAAAGGTTGATAAATCATAACACAGTTATATCTAAGGCATATTTTCTCCCTAAGATTCATAAAACTGATGTTCCGCTATGACCTATAATTTCATCAGTTGGCGCTGCTACGTACGGTATTTCTACACATTTTGCTAAGATGCTCGCTGTTGCTTTTGACTCTAGAACAGACTATAATGTTAAGAACACTTTTCAGTTTGTTGAAGAGGTGAGGGGGTTGGAGCTTCCTCAGAGTTACGTCATTATTTCTCTTGATGTTGTCAGTCTCTTTACCAACGTCCTCATATCTCTTGTTTTGGAAATTATTAGTGAGAATTTTGATTATGTGTTGGAGCATTTTGATGTTGATAAAGATTTATTCTTGAGGGCTATATCTGTCATTTGTGACAGTACGTATTTTACTTTCAACGGTGTTACATACAAGCAGATTTTCGGTACACCCATGGGTTCCCCAATTTCCCCGATTCTGGCACAGATAGTGATGGACCATGTGTTAAACAAAATATTACCTACTTTAGATTTTGAGTTACCTTTCTTGAAAAAGTACGTTGATGACATAATAACTTCGATCCCTGAAAATTCGTTGAATTCGATCTTAGATAGTTTCAACAAATTTAACAAGTATATACAATTTACTTTAGAAAGGGAAACTAATAATGCTGTTCCATTTTTGGACACTAAAGTCATCAGAAACATCGACAATAAAATCGAATTTGATTGGTACACGAAACCGACTTTTTCCGGTAGATATGTGCACTTTACATCATCACATAAAATAAAACACAAAATTAACACAGTTTTAGCCATGAAGTACAGAGTTGGGAAAATTTCGGAGCCTGGGTTGGTTGACGTCAATTTGAAAAAACTTAAAGCTATTTTTGTTGCTAACATGTATCCCCCAAAGTTACTTAATAAACTTTTGTTTGGGGTTATGACAGTTAATGGGGATGTTGCTAATCGGACTGACAACAATGAGGCTGCTGATCCTCCGATATATAAGAAACTTATTTACATTCCGGGTTTAACTGAAAAGCTGGTAAAAATGTTCAAAAATCATTGCAATCTTGAAAATACTAAAATAGTGGAACATTATCAACGTAAATCTCAATCTATTTTTACTAACCTTAAGGATCCAACACCCTTACCTTACAAATCTGGGATTGTTTACAGTGTTTCATGTGGTGGTTGCGGTGGTTGCTATGTGGGACAAACTTCTCAATGGTTGAAAAAGAGAATTAGCAAACATAGAAGTGACATACGTTGTAATAAGAGATCTTGTACAACATAGTTTGGATAATGGTCATATCTTCGATTTTGATAACACTAAAGTTTTAGATGTGAGTAATAATTACCACAACAGTGTTTTTTTTGAGATGTTCCACATAGCAATTACCAATGATACTGTGAACTATAGAACTGATATAGATTCTTTAAGTAACATTTATGCTTTGATTTTTGTAAAAATAAATTTAAGAATTCTGATGCATCGTTGGTTGCGTAGTTGGGTTGTTGTTTTGGCTGCATAACCTTGGTTTTAACTTTCGCGCACTTTTCGCTTCACGAATAGTTGCCGTTTCACTTTTTGTTTCATTACGCTCACACGTTTGGTTGGGTTAATACGTTTTGGTTGTAACGGCGTGTTTTTTTTTTTTTTTTATATGAAGAAAAATTAAGACGTAATACTTTTGTAGTACGTTAGTCAGTTAACTTTAAGATAGATGTCGTGGTGTGTCGATAGAGGGCTCTCGGTCCTTTTAGAAGATGTGAGAGACAACATGTATAAGATGGAGTGTAAGATATTTTTATAATAATAAAACAACTAAGTACTTTTAAAACAAGTCGTTTAATTCAAGTTGTTACATGGTGTCAGGTGAAACACCTGAGAACTGAAAAAGAAGAAAGAAAAGGAAAAGGAAAAAAAAAAATGGCGTGCTTCAAGCCTCCGAATTCGCTGAAATTCGATGAAAATATTGAAAGAAATTTCAATCAATTCCTTGAAAGCTTATCGTACTTTATGAAAGCATCAGGATATGACAAAAAGGATGACGAAACGAAAGTATCGATTTTTCTGAATATAGCTGGAGAAGAAGCGCAAGTTGTGTTTCGACAGTTGGGATTATCCGAAGAAGAGAAGAAGAAATACACTACAGTAGTAGAAGCTTTTAAACAACACTGTGCTCCAGTAAGAAATGAAACATATGACCGATTTAAGTTTTTTAATCGATTTCAAGGTGAGAGTGAAGACTTCGAACACTTTTTAACTGATATTAGAACATTAGCTCAAGCATGTAACTTTGAACAATTAGAAGAAGGGCTATTGAAGGACAAAATCGTTATAGGAATAAATGACAGAGATTTACAAGAAAGGTTGCTCCGAACACCTAAACTTACCTTGAAAACTGCCATAGAGTATTGCAGAGCTTCGGAAGTGACTAAAAGACAACTAAAAGTATTAACTAAAGAAGAAGGAGAAGGAAATATGGTTAGTTACATCAAGCAAGGAGGAAAGAAAATGGATGGAAAAAACAAGAACAAGAAAGAAAAGGAGTTTAAGTGCAAATACTGCAATCGAAATCACAAGCCAAGACAGTGTCCAGCGTACGGAAAGACTTGTATGGTATGCAAAAAAGAAAATCATTTTGCCGAGGTGTGCAAGTTTAATATGAAACAAACAAATAAGAAGAATGTCCGAGATGTCAAAGAAAGCCATAATGCAGAAGAAGAAAGCACCGAGGAGGATGATAAGTATATTAGATTAGATTCCATAATCAATAATGATAAAAATGTTAAACAATGGACACAGAAAATAGATGTAAATGGAAAAAATATTGTTTTCAAACTAGATACGGGTAGCGAATGTTCAATTCTGCCATTTGATCTGTTACAAAATAATTTAAAAAACAATCTAGTTTTAGAAAAAACAAACACTGTATTAGTAGTTTATAACGGAAATAAAATAAAACCATTAGGGACAGTTAATCTAAAATGTAATATAAATGAAAAAGAAAGTAAGGTTAGGTTTGTAATTATAAAAGAAAGTAGAGCAATACCGATCCTAGGTTTAGAAGATTGTTTAAAATTAGGTTTAATAAAAAGAGTTGATAAAATAAATGTCCAAGTTAGTAAGGATAAAACCCAATTTATAAAAGAAAATTCAAGTGTGTTTGAGGGTTTAGGGAATATAGGCATGTGTAAAATTAAATTAAAAGATGATGCTGAACCAATAATAAAACCGCTAAGGAGAATTCCAGAATCGATTAAACCACAGCTGAAAATAGCTCTAAATAAACTAGAAAGTAATAAAATTATAGAAAAAGTTGAAGGACCAACAGAATGGTGCCATAATCTAGTAGTAGTTCAAAAACCAGATGGAAGTTTACGACTTTGTCTGGATCCAAGATATTTAAATCAGTACATAATAAGAGAAAAATGTCAAATTCCATCTCTGGAAGAAATTTGTAGTAGATTAGCAGGAAAAAAGTTTTTCTCAGTCTTGGATATGAAAGATGGGTTTTTCCAAGTGAAACTAGATAAACAAAGTAGCAAATTATGTTCTTTCGGAACACCGTTTGGAGTATATCGGTTCTTACGAATGCCATTTGGTATATCATCTGCTCCAGAAATAATGCAAAATTTAATGTTTTCAATTTTTAATAACATAGAAGGAGTAGAGACCTATTTTGATGATATAATTATTTCAGGAACTACTTTGGAAAAACATGATAGAGTTTTACAAACAGTTATAGATCGTGCAAAAAGATTTAATGTTAAGTTTAATAAAAATAAGGTCCAATACAGAATAAATCAAGTTAAATTCTTAGGATTAATTTTGTCTGAAAAAGGCATAAGTTGCGACCCTGATAATGTAAACACAATTCTTAAATTAGAACCACCAAAAAACGTGAAAGGGGTACAGAAATTTCTTGGAATGTGTAACTACATAAGCAAATTTATTCCACGGTTTGCTGAAATCACAGCCCCTCTAAGAGAGTTAACTAAAAAAGATAATTCTTGGAATTGGGGGGAAAATGAAAACAAAGCATTTACAATTTTAAAAGAAAAAATAACTCAATCACCTACATTGAGAGTTTTTGATAAAGAAATGCCTATCACTTTACAAACAGACAGCTCAAAAAATGGGGTTGGCGCGTGTTTATTACAAAATGGACAACCCGTTTCTTTTTACTCAAAAAGCTTAACAGAAGCTCAAGTCAGATGGGCACCAATCGAAAAAGAATTATTCGCCATTTGTTGTGGTGTAGAAAAGTATCACCAGTTTGTCTATGGTTACAAGGTAAAGGTTGAAACAGACCACAAACCATTAGTGTCGATAGTTAAAAAAGATATCAATAAGGTCAGTGCCAGATTACAACGTATGCTTTTAAAGTTACTAAAGTATAAGTTGGAGGTAACGTATGTTCCTGGATCAAAGATGTATATAGCAGACTTCCTGTCAAGAAATTACTTAAAAAATACTGGACAAGAAGATAAGAGCTTATTAGATGTAGTACATTGCATGAGTGCTGAATTACCTATATCTGATAGTCGTTTGTTACAACTACAAAAAGAAGGTCGAAAGGACGAAAATCTAAAAACATATATTGAGTGGTACAATGAAGGGTTTCCTAAAAACAATAAGAATGTTGAAGGTAAGGAACTGAAAATACTGTATAAATTGAGAAATGACATTACGGTACAGAATGGAATTTTGTACTGGGGTAAAAAAGTTATAATTCCGAAAACACTTAGGAAAGAAATGCTTAATATAATACACACAGGTCATCTAGGAATTGATAAATGTAAGGCTAGAGCTAGATCGTTATTATACTGGCCTGGAATTACACTGGATATAGAAAATCTTATAAGACAATGCAAAGTATGTGAGAAATACAACTTATCGAATCCAAAAGAAACGTTTATTGGTCATGAGATTCCGGAATTACCCTTTAATAAAGTTGGCATGGACTTGTTTCAGTTCAAAAATCATGACTATTTGCTTGTAATTGACTACTACAGTAAGTGGATTGAGGTTAAAGAGTTGGAAAATAAAACAGCTGGTAACGTAATAAATAGATTAAAACAAATATTCTCTGTTCATGGAATTCCAGAAATTATTATTTCTGATAATATGCCATTTTCTAGTTACAACTTTAAAAAATTTACTGACAGTTGGGGAATAAAAGTAATAACATCTAGTCCAAGATATCCTAAGTCGAATGGTTTAGCGGAAAGGGGAGTAGGTGTAGTAAAAAGATTGTTGAAGAAGTGTTTAGAAAGTGATCAAGATATATATTTGGCATTGTTAACGTATAGGAACACGCCCATTACGGGTATGTCCTATTCACCTGCGCAAATGTTATTTTCTAGAACATTAAGGGATAAATTACCTTGCACTAAAAATAGTTTAAAACCGCAAATGAGTAATAACGTATATGAACAATTGTTGAATAATCAGAAAAAATCAGAAACATGTTATAATAAAACATCAGTTGAACCTAAAAGTTTTAATAAAGATGATAATGTGTTAATTCAAAATTTAGATAATAAAACATGGGCTCCAGGTAAAATAGTGGATGTTTATGATACACCTAGATCATACATTGTACAAAAAGATACAGGTAGGCATATTAGACGCAATAGTGTGCATCTCCGAAAATCGTATAATGATGTAGTAATTAGACCTAAATTAACTGAAATTGACAACATTCCCGATAGTGACATATATGTAAAAAATCGTACTAAGCCTAGTTTAAGTAAGGTTGTTGTTAATAAAGATTGTGAACCGATAGCAAGACCGTCAGATTCATCTGTGCAAACGAGGTCGGGTAGAGTAATAAAGGAACCGTCACATTTGAGGGACTTTGTTGGGTATAGACTTGGGAGGGGGGATGTAGTACGTTAGTCAGTTAACTTTAAGATAGATGTCGTGGTGTGTCGATAGAGGGCTCTCGGTCCTTTTAGAAGATGTGAGAGACAACATGTATAAGATGGAGTGTAAGATATTTTTATAATAATAAAACAACTAAGTACTTTTAAAACAAGTCGTTTAATTCAAGTTGTTACAACTTTTGTATTTAATTTTTGCCCGGTTTCTTTACAATCGTGAGTTACTTTTGTACTTTTATGTAATTTGAAAGTTTTGACTTGATATTTTGTAGTGAGTTCACTCCCTGAAGAAGATTCAATATAGAATCGAAATATTGGAATGATTAATTGATTGTCGTTTTTTAATCCTTTATCCTATCCTGGAACAACAATTTTTACGTGTCGCTAACGGGATAAACAAATATCTCCTTCTAAATATTAACATATACTAGTGAATAATGGACACTCCAAGATAAACAAGAAGGAAACATCACAGCAATGGAAATGAAATTTTTACCATTTTTTTTTGGAAATAAGGAATGAGAAAATTAGACTGGGAGTAGATCTACAGGAGATAATCAGCAAAATAGAGAGAAAGCAACTGAACCGGTACGCCCACGTAATTAGAATGGAACATAACACAATAATAAAAAAGGTATTTGAAGCAAAGAATAAGGATAAAAAAAAAGGGGAAGACCTAGGAAGAAGTGGGAGGAAATAATAGCAGGACTTGGGAAGAAAAGAGGGAAGACTCTAGCAAATAAAAAGGAATTAGCCAGAAAACGGAGGGAGTGGAAGAGGTGGATGGAGGAATAGGAAAAAGATTTTACCATTCGTGCATAAACGTTGGTAGAATTGGAACATTACCGGGAGTCCCAATCGTCTATTTCTCCTTCAGTACATTTTCTATGCTATTTGTAACAATATCGTATCGTGTTTTCATTTGTAAAAAGTTGTTGTGCGAATTGAGATGGGTAGCAAAAAAAAAAAATCGTGCTGTAAACTTTTCGCATGAAGAAATTTGCGAATTAGTGACGATGGTAGAGAAATACAAATACATCTGTTAGAATAATATGTTCAAATATTGGATACCACTTATAGCCACTCGACAATAGATGGCTCTGTAGTTCTCTTGTCAATAAGATTTTTAGTTCGTCGATTTATAGGGCCGTCCCTTGATGAGTTCCCTACAGTGTTGTCATATGGGAGGGAAATTCTCTTTTGGGAGGGAATTTTTGAGCAAATAGGGAAAAAGGGATTTTTGAACAAAAGAGGGAATTTTCATTGTTGATCCTTGTGCATGCTCATGATATCGAATTTTTAATATAAGCATTTATGTATAGGGCCATACTAATCTTTTAATACCTGTAATAGAGTTTTGTCGTATGTATAGTATGTAGTGACATCTATTGGCCATCTATTTTTTCTAAAAAGAAAGATACCTATATCATATCGAAGTAAAAATTTCTATAAATCGTTAAAAATCAATCGAGGATAACATTAGTTATAAGTTTGTACAGCAAACATTAATGTTTATAATCCGTTATCGCATTTAAATAGAGAGCATGAAACTTAAATAAGTTTAGAATTGAGATTGTAACCTCATTTTTTAAATTTGACATAATATTAATTTAATTTTTTTAATTTGTTATTAAAAGACTTCAAACCACTTAAATATTATAATTAGGATACTTATTAGTTAGTCTAACGATAATTTTATACTTAATAACACATATTGTTGATGAAAATCCCTTTCGTAGTTACAAAGTTATAACATCAAAAATTCATAACGTAGGGTGAAATTTTCGTCAAATCCTTTAGTCAAATTTGAAAGAGTAGAATAATAAACCTCATTTTGGAGAAATTCAAAAGATTAAGGTAGAATTTAATAAAATTAATTTTATAACCTCAAAACAATAGGAATATTATAAAATTAATGACCCTCCGAAAAATCCAACCAATCACAATGAACCGATTTTCATTTGTTTCAAGAAAATCGTATATAAGGGGTGAAATTTTCGGAGGAGGGACAGTCGATTTAACAGTGCTTCTATGTGCACATCGCTTTGTTGAAAGATTAATTTCATAAATTCATAAATACCTCAATTATCGAAAAAGTTTTATTCGCCGATTTATTTGAAAGAAGTATGGGTGATAATAGTAGTAGTGATAGTGACGAAATTAAACGTCCCAAAGCAATCAAACTTAACACGAAGAAAAAAGTGTTTTGCTACAATTGCCTGGAAGGATAAAGAATTTAAAGATTGGGCGGCACTTGTAAAAGATTCCAAGAACAAATGTAAATGTAAAGTATGTGGAAAAATATTAGTATATGGAAAGAGTGAATTGCAAAAGCATGCCAATACAAATTTGCATACACAAAATCTTCGTGCAATAAAGGGAAGTGCATCCCTACGAGCGATATTCAATGCATCTACTACCGAACAACAAGATAAATTAGACCATAAAAAAAAGGTAAAACGTGCGGAAATTATAATTGCAAGCCATATTGCTGAACACAATATAGCATTTTCAACAGTGGATCATTTAGTAGCAATGTTTAAAAATATACTACAGGATTCACCAATATTAAAAGACGTTCATTTGAAAAAAACCAAGTGCACAGCAATTATCAAAAACGTAATAGCCAAAGCAGAAACTGATGAGATGAAATATTGCGAGAGGTAAGTTTTAAAACTGTAGAAAAAATAGTGTAACTGTCTAACAAATTAAATATTATTTTAGAACAAATTTTCCATTTTAATTGACGAGAGTGACTGATATAACAACAAATAAACTTCTCTGCATTATTGTACAATACATAAACTACAAAAATAAAAAAATTCAGTGTCAATTGTTGGGACTTCTTCAATTGAATGCAACAGATTGCAGTGCAGAGAAATTATATTCGACCTTTACAACCTATCTACATGACCATAAAATTCCGTAATCAAACATTTTGGGCATAGCTTGTGATGGTGCACCAGTTATGGTAGGAAAAAATAATTCGTTTTATTCAAAACTTAAAATTGATGTACCACACCTGGTGCTTTTGAAATGCATATGTTATTCAGCAGCCTTGATTGCTAGTAAAGCATGTAGCTTCCAGGAGTATTGGAAGATCTAATAAATCATGTTTATTCCTATATAGGAGGTAGCTCAAAACGTTGCGACCAATTAAAGGAAATGCAATCATATTTTCATGTCCAACATTATAACATTTTGAAATTAGCAGGAACACGGTGGTTATCCAGACATGCCTGCATTGAAAGACTGCCACTAAATTGGGATGTCCTAATTGCCTTTTTTGACATTGCTGTATATGAGCACAATCTTAAATCCGCTACATTTATATTAGAAAATTAAAAAAAAAAAAATTAAATGCTATTTCATGTTTCTTAAATATTCACTCAATTTTCTGAACCAATTTAATGCATTATTTCAATCGAAATTATCATTGATTAATGTTTTAAAAAAAGAGAGTATCAAATTATTTTTACAGATAGGGCAACATTTTTTAAAAACAGCCGTTTTAAAAGAAGAATATTTAGAACATAATATACTTGACTCTAGTAATTTTTTACCACAAGAACAAATATACACAGGCTATAAGTGTCAAGCTTTATTTGACACATTAAGCATTGAAGACAAAAGAGAATGTAGAGAAAATATTTTAAATTTTTATATTACTGTTTCTAAGGAAATGTTGTCAAGGTTGCCACTTTCTAATAAATTATTTAGTGAATTTGAATTTATTACGCCAAAAACAGCGTTAACATTAAGTAAAAGAGACTCTTTAAATACTCTCTCCATAGTAACAGATATTTATAAAAATATGATTGATATGAATAAAGTAATTTTAGAATGGCGGTCTTTGCCATTTCATTTTGATGATAATGAAAAGCTGAATCTACAACAACTGCCATGTGTTGAGTTCTGGCTAGAATTAAAGAAAATTAAAGATTTTTCTAGGGTATTTATATTTGAAAATATTTCAAAATTAGCGTTACTTATGTATCTTAACATTACCTCATTCAAATGCGGAGGCTGAAAGGGTATTTTCAATAGTTAATGACGTTAAAACAAAAAAACGCAATAAAATAGGGCAAGATTCCTTAAGTGCCGTATGCCTTGTACGGTCAAAATTTTCAGGTGACAACAAAAACTGTACGAATTTTGAACCAGATGAAAAGCATTTGAAACTTATGGTTAGGATATATATCAATAAGCAAATGGTATAAGGGTTTATTCATAGTGGGAGCGTCCAGCGTCGCGTCGTGAGTCGCGTCTCGCTATGGAAACTATGTTTTGCGAAACGTTTTGCGTTGCGTTTCCATAGCGAGATGCAAACACGACGCGACGCAAACGCGACGCTGGGCGCTCCCACTATGAATAGATCCTAATATGTATTAAATAGTTATTTTTGATACAAGATAGCGAAATGACACTTTTGCATTCGAGAACCAAAGTTTTTTTTGCGAGCTTTAGCGAGCAAAAAAAATCGTTCGAGAATGCAAAAGAATTTCGCTGTCGTGTATCAAACAACATTTTTTCGAAAACTGCATATTCTAAAGTTATAAATTAATAAAAAGACCAAATTCAGGATAATGACATTTAGAATTCATTTAATGTTATGTCAAAAACTTAACGTCACATCGATTTAACCTCACATATTGAACAAATGTACTATTATAAATTCGCATTTAAAAATGAAATTAAATGATAAAACAATTAAATGTTGATTATTTTGTGTTTACAATTTGTTCATAACAATAAATTAACAATTAATAGTATCAAATTCTTTGATTGTCGTAGCTGGACGTCTGTTGACAAAAAACTATCGTTTTGACGGTCGCTAAGTACTACGCAAAAGTCAACTTTTAATAGCAGTTTTCGAAAAATATTATTTTGGAATATTTTCTTTATTTCTTTAAATATTATTCTGGTCTATTTGTAGTTAAAAGTTAGCAGTTAGTTAATTTTTTTTTGTTTATAGTTTTTTTATTCATAGTTTTATTTTGAACTGTTATTTATATTTGAGGCGTGTAGTAGCAAAACTCGCCTTATCCACTTTTTACAAAATTTTAGTTAGATATTGGAATACATTATTTTTATAAATTTCAACACATTCAATCATAATTTTTTTAAAAAACATGCTATATACCCTTTTAAAATCATTTTAAAATTTTCTTGTCATAGCAAAACTCGCTATATTTATAGATAGTATCGCGGCAAAAGTTGCCTTATCTAAGGCTAGGCGCACATAAGGACCCAGGCGACACAGGCAACGCAGCGCAGTACAGGGTAGAAATCTGTGTACAGTACATTTTGACGTGAAATCGCATATTACAACGCAGTACAGGGTAGAACAGTAACTTGCGAGACAGAAACGTGTGGCGCAGTAAACGATACACAGATTTTAGCGACACGTGAGGGATTTGTAATGTTTATGATCTTAATATTTAAGGTTATGTAAGTAGTGGTCAATAGTGAAAATGAGTATCAGCGAAAAATTAATAGAAATGGTACGGAACTATGATGTATTATATAATACAAATAACCCTGACTATATGAAAATTAAACTTAAAGATGAAATTTGGGTAAATATTGCAAGAGAATTAAAACTAAACAATGGTAAGTATGAAAATAGTTTATATGTTCTTATTATAAGTAACTTATTATAAGTAACTTTATATGTTCTTTTTGTAAATGTGTTTAATATTTTCCTCGTAATATGCTATCTCTTTGCCACTGTACAGCACCTGTAGTATTGAAATAGTGTGTATAATTTTCACGTACTAAGAAAGCATTTCTTGAATTTCGCGAGTTATTATAGCGTATTGAAGTTAGTTGGTCGGAGAGGAGTTCTTCATCAGCAATATCCTCCACATTTGTAGCAGTACTAGTCATTCTAAGGTAATTGTGTAAAACGCATGCTGCCTTAACAACATTATCAACACTAGCAAGTTTGATTTCAAATGGTTTTCTAAAAACATGAAATCGCCCAGCTAGTATCCCAAATGCACATTCTACTGTTTGTCGTGCGCGCGATAATCTATAATTGAATACCTTATTTTCATAATTCGCTGTAACTTTTCTTTTGGGGTAAGGTCTCATTAAATTTTCTAGTAATGGAAAAGCCTCGTCCCCCACAAAAACATAAGGCAATTCTTTTTCACCACCGCTAATCATATCTGGTTCCGGAAGCTTAAGAGTTTTGTTTTGTATTTTCTTGTATAGTATGCTGCTAGAAAATATATTCCCATCACTAAATCGTCCCATTGACCCGATATCTACCGTAATAAATTTATAGTTTGCGTCTACAGTTGCCATTAGTACTATAGAACAAGTATGTTTATAATTAAAATAAGAAGATCCACTTTTGGCCGGTTTCTTGACCACTATGTGTTTGTCATCGATCGATCCCACACAATGTGGAAATTGCCATCTTTGCTCAAACTCCTTTGCAATTTGTTTCCACAGTTCTTCTGTGGGGTCCGGTAAGAAAGTTTGTTGCAGGCATTCCCATATAGCCGCTGATACTTCATTCACAATCTTAGATACTGTGCGATCTCCTAATCTATAGCTATATCCAATACTTTTATAACTATTCCCTGACGCCAAATATCTGAAATATAAAAGTATTCAATAGCGTACCTTTATTTAACAGGTGAAGAAGCGAAAGATGCTTGGACAAAATTACGTAATTGTCACCGTTACGCCTTAAGAAGGCAGAAGAACGGACAACTGAAAAGCGGTGCTGGAGGAGGTAAAAGTGTCAAACTATGGAAATATCAAAAACAGATGGAATTTTTGTTGGCGCACATGCAAAATAGATCACGAGAAACCAATGTAACAGAAGATAAATTTGATAATGAACAGACTGAAGAAGAAGAAGTTGAAATTGAAAACACAGAAGAAAAAGGAGAGAATGACGAGGACCAAGCAGAAGTGCACAGAACGCTCACAACTGCACCTAAACCTAAACGAAAAAAAGGCTGTGATGTTGCTCATTTAATTAAAGCTTCTTTAGCACGTCAAGAGCATCGAAGTATGGAAAGGGATATGCATAGAAAGCGAAGAGTTGAAATCGAAAAAAATGACGAACTGTACCATTTTTTTATGAGTATGTACGAAACAACCAAGCGATTCCCAATTCATTTACAACATCTTGTAAAAAGCAAAATATTTGGTATTGTATCTGCCTCTGAAGCAGAAAATTTAAATTTACCATTTAGTCCTTGTGCGTTATCCCAACCTCAACCCGTCGAATCCTTACCCTCTACAGTACCCACACCACAAACTTCATCTTCAACTCAATTTTCCTTTGAATCCTTTGACTATCCTTCAACTGAAATTACACCTAGATCAACACTTCGACAAGAAACCTCCGATTTACATGATAATGTCTCAGAACAAGTTTTTTGTTTATTATAGAGATATCGCTAATAAAATATTTTCACCAATAAAAAGTCACCTTAGAAATACCGCTAGTTTTTCTTTTGTTGTTATTTCTTTATGTGCACGGCTGCCTTCATGATAGATTTTGTTTTGAATAGTATTGTGTATTTCTTCAAATTGCATACGATTCATTCGGAAATAATTTGTAAACTGGTCATCTGAAAACTCTGAAGTCAAACGAAATTCTCCATGAGTTTCACGCTTTCGTAAATAACTGCTTTTCCATATCCTTTTTTTTCTCTTGAGTTTTGTAGCTGCATATAATAACGTACAATTTATTAACGCATCTAAATCCGAATCGGAGCTTAAATCGGTGTCTTCCATTGCACAGATAGTAAAATACTGCATTATAATATGCGCTCTCTACTGCGTAACTACGCGCACGTTCAGTTTTTCTGCACTGTTCCTGCCCTGCGTCTGTGTGCTTATGTGCGCCTAGCCTAAGCGTCCAATAGCAATAACGATTCACGATCACGTGAGCTAGGGTTCTGATACGCGGCCATTTTTAATTTAAATTTTTTAATAGTTTGTTTGATTAATAAGTTAGTAAGCGTGTTTTTGGTGTTGTGTACATACAAATTATGTCTAATATGAGTCAAGATGTTATTTTACCCTCAAAAAAAGGGAAAGGAAGAAAAAAAATAGCCGATAAATCAAAATGGAAAAGAGAAATCAGTAAGCGTGAAAGGTAAGCTCTTTTTTCTTAAGAATTTACTAATCTTGTACAAAAAGTACTCGATCTGTCCGTTTCATAATTTTCAACACCTTCGTGACCGATCACGTATTTTTACGTTTTTATATTGTCTATAGCCAGGCGCCGCTCACGTATTTTTACGTTTATATGACATTACTTGCGGCTCCTGGCGTAACAATACGTAGCGAAGATGCCGGCCATTGACGTTATCCTAATTGTATGTTGAGCGGACGCGAAAGTGTTAACAAGGGAAGTTAATTTTTTCGAATAGTAAATTAAATTCTATGATACACAGCAGAATAATTTAACTTTATTTCCTTCAGATATTCCTCTCCTAATCTGCCATGTTTCCCAATATGCAAGCACAATGGCAAAACCTTCCACTGCAAAAAATTAACAGGATTGGATATTTACAATTTTTATCGGAATTTTTATTTGCATAAAAATAAAGTTGAGCAGGATGCATTTATTTTAAAATACTGTAGCCACGACAAACCAAAAAAACAAAACCGAAATTTAAAAGAAGGAAGCAGTCGAAAAAGTGTGGCAATAAAATACTTTGTGAAAAAATGTCGCTATGAAAAATATAAAATTCAAGTGTGCCAACAAACGTTTCTTCAGATTCTTCACGTTTCCAAAGATCGTGTACAAAGAATTTGCAGAAACCATTTAAACACAGGACTAATGCCAAAAGAAAACCGAGGGGGCGACCGGATTAGTACAAAATTTGTTGAGAAACGAACTGCGGTAAAAAGATTTATTGAAAATTTAAAATGTGTAGAAAGGCACTATTGTAGATCAAAAACAGATAGTAGACAATATTTGCCTAGCGGATTAAGCTTCTCAAAACATTGGCGCACTTATAACAGCAATGTTAATTCTGAACATCATGTAAAAAGAACATTTTTTCAAAAAATTTTTACTAATGATTACAATATTGGCTTTGGAACTCCGGTAACTGATGCATGTTCCAAATGCATCGAACTGTCGGAGAGAATAAAACAGGAAATGCGTCCTAATGAAAAAAACAAATCAATTATAGAAAAAAGAGTTCATAAATTAAAAGCAACGGTGTTTTTCAAAAAACTACAAGAAAAGAAAAATGAATTAATTACATTTTCATTTGATTGCCAAAAAAATTTGGTTATACCAAAAATACCAGATCAAATTGCCTACTTCAGCCGGCAGCTATACATCTATAATTTTACCATTGTAAGAGGTTCTTCAAAAAGTCACATGAACCCAGAAAACGTATTTATTTATACGTGGATGGAGCATGAATATAAAAAAAGTTCCAATGAGATATCATCAGCTGTGTTTCATTGCCTATCACAAGTCGATCTTTCACCATATTCAAATATACGTCTATGCGCTGATGGTTGTAGAGGACAAAATCGGAATTCTACAATGATAGGAATGTGTTCTTATTTTTTGGCAAATGTGGCACCTCCGAATGTTAAAACAATAGAATTGATTTTTCCAGTGCCTGGACATTCATATCTCCCATCTGATAGGATATTCGGTCGCATTGAAAAAATTTTAAAGAAAGAATCAACTATTATAGGTCCTAAAATTTATAGAAATATTTTTGATGAGCATGGAACTGTTGTGCAGCTGGGCAAGGATTGTGTAGTAAAAGATTGGAAGTTGAGCGTTAAAGAATTTTTGAAACCTGTTCAAGCGTGGCACTTTAAGTTTTCGCAAGCAAAAAGATTTATTTTATCGAGAAGTCAAAGAAATTTAATTCTTGTTAGTGGAGAGGTTTATTACAATTCTGACACTGGGACTGCAAAGTCATTATTAAAAAGAGGGAAAACATTCAGTTGTTTCTCACCAAATCAAATTGAAATTTTGGATCAAAAAAAGGTCGGTAACGTCAGGGAGCTTTTAAGAAAACATTTTGGTGATAGGTGGATGGAAAGACAAGACTTGAGTTTTTTTATACCTTTAGTAGTTGATTTAGATAGACCATCTTTAAAAGAACAAGAAGAAGAAGAAGACATAGCATGTTTTTGTGAACGGAGACCACAAGAGGTTGATAACCTGTTAAGAATTTAAAATATTTGATTATTATTATTTTCAATTTAGTGTTCATTATTCAAAATTGTTCAAAAAAATAAATAATAAATAAATTTTTTTAAGAAAACCGTCTGTTGATTGAATATTGTGGTATAACAAAACTTGCTATTCATTCATAACACAGCAAAACTTGCCTTATTCAAATAAAATTACTGTTTCTTTTTCAAACTGGATAAAAACCAATTATAGAGAACCTATTGTTGATAACATTTCATAACGTAATAGCTATATTTATTTGGGTTTTATATTTGTTTTCCTAAAATTTATTGCTCAAAACTTAAAATTTTGATTTTCTCAAATTTACTTCAACTGGATAAGGCGAGTTTTGCTACTACACGCCTCATTTAATATATATTATTGTTATACATATGTAAATATTACTGTTACATTGTAAATAAATATGTATAATATATAATTGCAATATTATTTGTTGCGCGCAGCATAAAATTCAGTATAGCGGGCTTTATTTAGTTATTAACCATTGGTATAATATTTATGCGAAACCATTTGGGTGGGAAGTTAGGTCGAAAAGTGGGAATATTTCAAATAATGGCGCCAGGGATCTGACAACACTGGTTGCCTAGTTCCTTATTTTTCTTATATTAGCATAATTGCTAACTTATAATAAACTTTACTTCAAAGCCATTGTTGCTTTTAATTCATAACCCCAATAGGTTATGGGCCCAGGACTACGCGAAGTGAAGTGAAAAGTGTTGTGATAGTGTTGTTTTGTGAGCTCAACGAGTTGTGACGTGTAAAGTGCCGACTGTGAACTGTGGTGACGTGTAGGAAGTGTTTGTCCCTTCCTGGATTGCAGTGTTCAGGATATTTGGTGTTGGCGAACCGAGACAGTGGTGCGTCGTGCTGTCTGTACGATTTGTTACGTGGCGGTTTTTTTTTTTTTTCGTGAAGTTCGTGTTGTAAGGAGCGGCTCTTACTTTGTTGTGTGGGCGTGCTAAAGGCGTATGCGACAAGCAGAACCTTGTCACGCCGGCTTGGATTTAGGGAGCAAAGTTAAATGAAATTTAATAAAAGAAATCAAGTCAAATTTAAATAACAAATTTAATGAAGTGAAATCAAACAAAAACAATAGCAAAAGAAAATAAAATACAACCTAAAATTAATAAACAGAATTAAAGTTAAAATAAATTGGAACAAACAAAATTTAGCTACAAAAATAACTCGAAAACTTTATATTGATTAACAAGAGAAATTTTAATCTAGTAATTTACCTGACTTTACTTGAAAATCGGTATAAGCAATTTAATCAAAAAATATCTAAGTTCAACAATTACAAAATGATCAATTTAATAAAATGAATAATTCAAAAATAACATCGAATATTACGTAGGTTTATACCAAATCAGAAAAAGCCAAAGCAATTAGTTACAATCTTTACAAGTTAATATATGAAATAAAACATTAACGACTTACCAAGGGTTAAAGCGATCATATTGAGAGGAGCGACTCGTCAAAAAGTATAACACTTTAATTTTAATCCGATCGAATAAAAGTTAATTAATAATTATTAATTAAATAACTTACATCAAACTTAAGAATTACCGGAGTCTTACTCGGACTGTACACTAAGACTCTTAACCGAAACCGAACAGGGTGCTTCGCCGAAGAAATTAATTTAAATCCAAACCGAACTGTCATAAAAGGCGCTCCTCCTCAATATTTAAACCTTTACCCCCTGGACGCTCTTTCCTTGAGGAAAGTCCTCATTGGCCAACACATGGCTCAACCAATTAGAGATTGCAACATCAGCAATTAAACAAAAGAGAGGGAAGGAAAACAAAAGGAAAACGTTTCCCCCCTGAACGCTCTTAACTCTAAGAATAATCTTATTGGTCAACGCGTGGTTTAACCAATCAAACAATTACAATTATAACAATTAGACAAAAGAAAAGGAAGGGAAGGATGAGTCGAGCAGCGATCCCCTCTATCCGAGAATGAATAAAAATATCAATAATTAATTACCAAAATCTGAACTGGTCTGCGGATCGCTACATCACTTCCCCCTTGAAAAAAGAACGCTACTATAGTTGCGTTTCTTTTTCAGCCCTTATCATGCAATCACCTATTCGTATATTTAGCAAGGGCAACATAGGTGGTTGCTTGATGTTATCTGACAACAAAATTAATGAATACAATAAGCAATTCTATATTTACTTATAGTCCTTAACTAGCATCACTAAAGATGTAATATTACCACTTCGGAAAATGACTCTATCGCGCACTCGAACACTTCGCGAGACTCATCACAACACTCTCCTTGTTTTGTAGATCAGCTGGGCTAGAACCCTCTACTCGGTAGATGTTGATGGTCTCATCCATGTTGGTATTTCGGTTACAGACGGATAAAAGGTTTTCTTAGGAGCTATCGTTTGTGGTTCGGAAGGAGCATTCGGTATAGTGGGAGACGCGTCCTCAGGAATAGGTATTAAGGGTACTTCTGGATCAGGGTTGTTCGCTTGTGGTCTATGTTTGTTTAATAACCACATGGTTAAGTTATTCCAGAGACTGGCCAGAATAATCAGTCCACAACCCATTGTTCGATATAGAGCGTAACCATTTAGTATTACGCTAGCCAACCCTTTTAAGAAACGGAATAGAACTATAATTCCAATGAAACCACTGATAGCCATACCCACTTCCGTAAACCAACCCCATAGGTATGATAGGGTACTTTTCGCAAATTTTCGTAGCTCACTGGGGTTGAATAGATTTACCACGTCTATATTACTCCCATGCGTATCTTTTCCTTGTAACCGTCTAATTAAAATGCTTTGAATCGCATTTCGTTCGATTCCAAATCGGATCGCATCTTGTGCTTGAACCAAATCTTCTTGTGTGTACAACCCAGCGGCCCCAAAGGTATATAAGGGCGTGAATTTAAACACCACTTCTTCTTTTACTTCTAGCTTCTCCGGTGGATTTTGTAAGATTGGATGCGGACCCATAGATACCCATTTGTCTTCCAATTGAAACATTGGTAGAGTCGCCACGTTACAATCCACTTCTTCGCCCATCTTAGATAGAATGTGCGTCAACGGCGCCATAAAATAGGTTTCGTTTGAATTATCCGTCACTGGTAATTCGTTATAACATTTAGGAACCCGGCGAATTTGTACCACTTTAGGAATACATTGCAACACGTAACCGGGATGATTATTCAATAGGGTACTCACGGCATTAGGCGCAAGAGGAGCCATTAGCAATCTGTTCTGCAATATCTCTCTTTTCATCAAACAGCGCCTTTGAACGGTGTCTCGGTACAAATTGTTTAAGGACTTCTTGTATGAATGTTCGACATACATAAATTTACTATTGATATAAGCCGTTCGACATCCCTCGGATTGATAACATGAGATGTTGGTATCAATTGCTGGTTCTCGACGAAGTACAGAACCAATCTCGGGTGTTCAGTTAAATATATTTCCGAATATATTTTCCTTTTTAAAATGCTGAGGGCAAAATACGATCTTGATGTCTCACGACCAAATCGTTGGTATCTTTTTGCAATCATCAGCACCCAAGGCGTTCCACAATGAGTAATTGAATGTGTAACCTCTACCAAACAGTTATATACTTTTTGTGAATAGAATCGATTTCGTTGTAATATTTGGACATCGGTCATTTCTCCAATATACTCTGGTAATATTAATCGTCTGAGCACTACAGTCGTACGCTATAATTGCTTCAACCTCGAAGACGACCATCATGAAAACCACGATCCATTTTTCTGGACATATTTTCAATTACAATGAACATTGTGATTCGACAATCTATTCTTCCAAACGTAACGACGTTATCTTATAAATAAAATTACTCTAATTGACATTAATATTTCAATTCATGAGACGAAACAAAACGGTTATACTGAATAATACAACTATTACGAACGTTACAAAACAATAAAGTAAGAAAGGAAAAGAAAGAAAAATAGGAAAGGATTTCTCTTTTTCCCGATTAGCGAAGGACTAAACACCTGTTCCTTCGCTAACCAACTGTTAAACCACTTGAAATACCAGCGGTGGCCCTAGCTCTACTCAAGAGACGACAGCCTGACTAGAGCTGGTAGTACGGCATCACCCATAAGCCACAATACGTAAAAAAAAATTTTTTGCTACGGGGGATTATCAAATAATTCCACCCCGTAGTTGAGTGATGCCTCGCGTGTGTCTGCAATGAAAAGAAATTTTTATGAACTACGCCCCAAGGGCACGGCCTCCTTTTCTTTAGCCTCCCGATGCCCTAGGAGGGATGTGTAATTCAAGGATCGACGCCATAAGTTAGTTTTTCCGGGGGTTTGATATCTCTACGACCCCTTCGCAAAGCTAACGGTAAACTAGTATCATTATCAATCGGAACACTACTAACAGATTCTGTATCGGCCACCAGCTCATTGCTCTCGGTCGTTTCAATGTTATTTTCGTCATCTAGATCTTCTTCTAGTGCTTCGGCAAATTCTGGAGATTTAAACAACCTGGTTGGAACGACTTTCACGTTTCTAGTAGGAGTTAAGGATGGTCTATTTTCTTGTATTCTTGGAGATCTCATTTTCCATGGCCCAGGAATTGTTCTAAAGATTGGCATCGGTAGGGTCATAGGCTTATACATTGGATCAGTTTCCTTAATTGGCGAAATTTCGTTATCACCTTTATTTACATAATTTTTCCGTAAATAATCCGAGTAGTTATGATTTGAAGGAGTTTCATTCCAATTGGTTTTGAACGGTTTTAATCGATTTACGTGAACAACAGTTGTTTGCGACCCGTTTTGAACTTTAATTTTGTAATTTACCTCATTTAGTATCTCTACGATTCGATACGGTCCTGTCCAGGTTCTAGATAATTTTCGTGACAATCCAGGCTTGACACTAACATCCTTAAGAAGTACTAAATCTCCTAATTCAAATAATCTTTTGTTACTCTTACGATTAAAATAACTCGCCTGTTTATCAGATACCGTTTTTAATCTTTCTCTGACTTCGTTGAACACGTTGTGCATTCTCGCTAAAAATTCAGAAACATAATTCTCATCATAGTCGTATTTTATCGGTATTGGTTTTATGAATTCATCAATTGGCAATTCGATATCACGTCCGTACAACAGAAAATAAGGGGTGTATCCAGTACTACTATGATACGATGAACAATATGCCAAGGATACAAAAGGTAACCATTCGTCCCAATCTCTTTGACTTTTCTCGATGTAATGCGATAAAATATCTTTTATCACTCGATGACTTCTCTCAATTAATCCATTACATTCAGGATGATACGGTGTTGTTTGAATTTTCTCAATACCTAATAGCTTACATGATTCTTGCATTACTCTAGATAAGAAATTTGTCCCTTGATCTGTTGTTCTTTCGCTAACATCTCTTTATCCCAAACAGGGAAAAATTCCGATTCTTTATTTTTAGCTACTGTTGAAATTAATTGTGAGTACGGTTGTTCCAATACGTAAACCACAATTTTAATATCTGTATCTTCAAATATTGTTTTAATGTTGTCCTTTACGGTTTTCCAGTCTAATTTATCTAAGCCACACCCAATCTTTGGTATAGCCAAAAATCTTTCGTTTCTTTGTAACATCAATACTTTCAATCTTTCCAAGCATTGATTTAACGACTGATAAGTAGGTTTAACGTAATAATTACTTTTAGTGACCAAATAATATAGAGTTTGGCCTTCAACTTCGATGCTCGCTACGTCACCTACAGAAAGATTTTGTTGCCTTAATTCATTAAGTCGCCCAAATTTAGATCGAAACGTTTTCGCAATTCCTTGCGACATTTGTAAATCTTGACTGACACAGTGTGCTAGCGAATATTCCTGTGGTGCCGTAAACAAGTCTCCCAAAATTTCCTGAATTTCAAATTTTTTCTTAACGGTACTCACCGTATAAATTCTACTCAACGCATCCACGTTTCCATGTTTCCTTCCAGGTCGATGAACGATTTCAAAATCATATTCTGCTAAGGATAACGCCCAACGCGCTAATCTTGAGCTCGGATCCTTTATTGTTAGTAGCCACCGTAATGGTCGATGATCGGTAACCACAGTGAAACGACGACCATACAGATAGCATCTGAATTGTTTGATTCCGAATACTACCGCTAAACATTCCTTTTCGGTGGTGCTATAGTTTAATTCTGCCTTTTTTAAACCTCTACTAGCAAAAGCAACTGGAGTTTCAAATCCATCTTTTACTTGGCTTAAGATGGCTCCAAGTCCTTTATCTGACGCGTCCGTTGCCAATATAAAAGGTTGAGAGAAATCTGGAAACGTCAAAACGCATTTATCATTAATTGCCTTTTTTAAATCGTCAATTGCTTTTAATTCCTTTTCTCCGATCTTAATTTTATGTTAGCTTCCCTAAAAGTTTCAAAAATCTTTTCTAATCGGCCCAAATGTTCATCAACGCTGCCATTAGTAAAAACAATCACGTCATCTGAATATGCCAAACAATGTTTCCCAATTAATCCTGATAATGTATAATTCATAAATCTCTGAAATGTAGCTGGTGCATTCACCAATCCGAACATCATTCTACTACTCTCATAATGTCCGTACGGTGTAGAGAAAGCAGTTTTCTCCTGATCTCTTTCATCTACTTCAATCTGATGGTACGCCGAAGATACATCGAAAACGCTAAATAAATTTGCTCCGGACAAAACATCAACTGTTTCCTGCAAATTTGGTAAAAGATAATAATCTCGTTTCGTAATTGCATTCAATTCTCGATAATCAATACAGATTCTTGGTTTCACTGAACCATCAGCCATCTGTCGATTTACTATTACAACAGGTGCACTCCATGGGCTCTCTGACATCGTAATTATTCCTTTTTCCAACATTTCGTCTATTTTTTCTTGTAGCATTTTCCTCTGATGATAAGGTACTCGATAAGGCCGTTTCGTTATCGGTGGTACGTCATCAGTAACAATTCTATGTTTTATTTTATGCGTACTACTAAGATTTCCGATTCCCTTGTCGAAAATATCGTTATATTTTCTAAGTAACTTTTTAACCTTATTTTTATCGTTAAATTCCAGATGACTCAAGTCAATCTGCTCTACGGGATCATTATTCTTTTTGTTTACGTCTGACGACTTCGTTGCAATATTCGCGACCTTGAACTCTCGAGAACAATGCTCCGGTAGTTCTCCGATTATCGCATTCCCCAACTTCGTGTTTTTATTTATCCGTACTATTTTATCGGATAAATTAACCATTAATGCTTGTGGCCGATCACCTGATCTCACAAAACCACGTGCAATCATAATTCCCGAATTTTTGAAATCGTCATTTCCTTCTAAAATGACATTTTTATTTTCAAATTCTCGATTCAGGATTACATTAACAAAACATTCTGAAAAGGGCAAAATATCTCGCGATTCCATCGCCTTAAATTCATTCGATACTTGTCCGTCAGTATCGAACCTCGTTAATTTCACCCGTTCAACTTCTCGAAGTTTCCATTTTTTCTTTCGTTTATTTCTCCATTTTTGTACGCTAGAAAATACATTGTTACCATAATCTTTCATTATGTTATTCCACGGAATATCCTTCAACTCTTGGGATAACTCCGCAATTATTGCACTCACCAAACGTGCACCATCAATTATTATTTCTAAACACAACAGTACCGTCGTTGTGAATCTTATAATAAAATTTGATATGACCTTATCCATTTTCTCCTTCCTCAAATTTCGGTTTGATTTAGTTCGGTTTTCTTCTTCTTCGGTTAATTTTTTCGATCTCGCGGTTTCTCCAGCAAGATCCTTGTTCTTCGGTAATTCAATACAATTTTTATTACTTTCGTCCTCTGACCATTCGTGGTTTTGTACATTAATTCTTACATCAAACCACGGATTAACACATTTTGAACAATTCCCACATTGTTTATTTCTTAAACATTTCGTAGGATTTCGTTCACATTTTACTTTATTAACAATAATACCCGGTTCTTGATCTAATTTAAAATAAGCATCACCAAATTGTAATTTTTTGTTCCGATAATCAATGATAGCACCAAATTTTTCTAAAAAATCTCGACCTAACAATCCGTCAGCCCTTAAAGGTAAATCTTGTTCGCAAATGTAACATTCAATACTTCCTAAAAATTTTTGTTTTTCGTAATGAAATGGAACATCAATTACACCTATTATATTCATTGGATGCCCCGTTATCCCTGTTACTCTTACTTGGTCTTTAGTTTGATTAAAATTTTTATTATAAACGCAATTGAATTTTATTAATGAAATTGGTGAGCCGGTATCGATTAGCAATGTTCGTTCAATATTATTAATTTTTAAAATAATATACAAAGGTTTTTCCCCCATTGCATCATTGATCATTGGTACTGAAATTCGAGAACAATCGCTATTATTTAATTTCGCTGACTCCACTGATTTGTTGACCTTCCCGCGGCGGAAGCCGTATCCGCGGGTGCTATCCAGTTTAAAGACGACTTTGTTGCTTTTGTATAATCTTTCTTTGGTCCATCAGCATTTTTCGTTGGACTATGTGACCATTTGTCCTTTGCTTGCATGTGTCTTCTAGAATCCGCTTCGTCGTGCGATTTGGTTCCCGTCGTCCGGACGTTTTTCGATTCTGCTACATCCTGTTTATGTTTAAAATTTTTTTGAATCGAGCCTTGTCTATGATTTCTTGGGAGAGTGCAATTGCGACTAAAGTGACCTGGTTGTCCACAATTATAACAACTAAACGATTGTTTTGGTGAATTTACTGAAGGGAATTTTCTATTACTTACGACGTTTGTAGAATTAAATTTCTGATTTCCGTTAAAGTGCGTCGTTTTTTGTCTTTGTTGATTTCTACAATTTCTTGATATATGTCCAATTTCTCCACAATTGAAACATGTAATCGAAGATTCCATCACCTGCACCGATTTGAATCGATGCCTCAAGGTGAATTGATGACTCTCTTCTAGAGTCGCAAGTAGTATAGATTCGCCGATTCAAGAACCTCCTCCTCGAACCTGCGTTCTAGGAGGAGGTTCTTGAATCGGCAAATTTTTTGGGGGTCAGAGGAGGTTCGATGAGGAGAGGAGGTTCTTGAATCGGAGATTCTTTTGAGGGTCGGAGGAGATTCGATGAAGAGAGGAGGAGGTCAATTAACTTGAGAAGGTCATGTTATTTTGACGAAATTATTAAAAATTTATCTTTATTAAAAATTTATCTTTATTAAAAATGTATCTTTATTTAGGTTATGTTATTAAAAATTTATCTTTATATGTAACCTGTTTACCTAGATGAAAACAATTACTATGTTTATCCTTCGACGCTTCTCAATGAACTGGTAATGTTTTCGATATATCTCTTAACTTATTGTACACAAAGGTATACGGTTTTGGGACATGTAGGTATACAAATAAGTGAGTCATGATCTACCTGCGGGATATTTTTTAAAATTTATTGTGTAAAGGTATACGGAGCTTTAAAATATGCGAGGAGGTTCTTGAATCGGCAAATTTTTTGGGGGGATACGTTCGAGGAGGAGGTCAATTAACTTAATACTAGTAAGTGAGTCATGATCTACCTGCGAGATATTTTTTTAATTTATTATGCAGAGGTATACGGAGTTATAAATATACATGTATACAAACGCACTCGATGCATCCTCCTCCTCCCCAATAAGTTTCAGGAGCGGTGAGGGTTTATAAACGCCTGCGAAATGTGGTATTGACGTAGTTCTTTCATAACAAGTAGAAGTGTACAACATTAAATTGTAAAATGGTCGTGTGTGAGGATTGTGGAAAAAGTTTTACTCGAGTTGACAATTTAAAAAGACATCAACGATTATCTTGTATTGGCAAGAGAATCAAGCTTGACGCACCGCAAATTCCAAAAGCAGTAAAATGTGAGGCTTGCGATGATTATGTAAATAGACAATGTTACTCTGCACATTTACGAAGCAACGCACACAAGCGTAACGCTTTTGTTATAATCGATGACGGAGTGGAGAGAATAGCTGGAGCATTCGGTGACAAAATTGTCAGTTATCGAATAAGTGAAGAAGGTTTTTTTGTGGATTTGGATGAATTTTCTCATAGAATTCGAGAAAAAATACTAAATCTAATACAAAGCGCAATCGATATTCACCGAAATGTAAAATTAAATATGGAATGTTTTGGTTTGTATTTTTTACAATCAAAGGAAGACTGTGAAATAAAATCATTCAATACGAAAAATAAGGTAGTATCATTAGCGTCGGATCTGTATAAAATATATAAGGAATTTATTGATGAAATTTCATCAAAAATGTCAGAATTCCAGGAACGAGATTCAGGTAAGCGTAATGTGACATAATATACCTATATATTAAAAAATAAATGTTTCAATATTTTATTTAGGATGGACTTTAATGCAAATTCTCTATATGGAGTTAAATTTAAACAAATATAATCCTATCAGAGCATCTAATTACATCGATCTACCATCGCAAATAAAAGCAAAGCGTGCTGTGATAAATATACAAAACGCGGATGATGCATGTTTTGCATGGGCTGTAACATCCGCACTACATGAACCGAACGGTTTACCACAGAGGACATCTTCGTATCCGAATTACCTAGACTGCGGCTTAGACTATTCAAATATTGTTTTTCCAGTTAAATTACGAGATATACCTGTATTTGAAAAGCAGAACAAACTATCTATTAATGTATATGGAATAAATGAGTATTTTAAAGACGGTGTTATGAATTATGACATAATTACAATGTATATATGTCGACAAAAAGAAGAAAGACATATAAATTTATTATTGGTTACAAATGATTCCGGGAATAGTCACTATTGTTGGATAAAAAATCTGTCTCGATTACTATCATCGCAAGCATCGCAGAATGGTCATGAAAAGTATATTTGCGACGGATGCTTGGTATTCTTTACGTCAGAAAATAAACTTATCCGTCATCAAAGTGACGATTGCAGCAAGGTAAGGGCAATTTTACCAACAACAAATTTAAAAATAAATAAATATGGAAATGAAGAAAAGGAAAATATACTACAGTTCGAAAATTTTGAACGACAATTAAAAATACCGTTCGTGGTGTATGCAGATTTTGAAGCATTACAGAAACCGATCGCCGATGCGGAAGCAACAGAACTTAACGATGATAATTCATACTCCGTCAAATGTTTCAAACACGAACCTTATGCATTTGCATATTATATAAAATGTTCATATGACGAATCATTGTCGAAGTTTGAAATATATCGCGGATGTAATGCTGCTCAAATTTTCATGAGCAAGTTGGAACATGACGTTCTGAATATATACAAAAATTATTTAAGCCAACCAAAAGAAATGCTCCCATTACCACCTATTGATAGATTAATACATGAGATGCAGGATATCTGTCACATTTGTTCGCACAAAATAAAAGAAGGTAATAAAGTGTGCGATCATGATCACCTAACTGGGTTGTATAGAGGACCCGCACATGCTGTATGTAACATCAATTATCAATTACCAAAGTTCATACCGATATTCTTTCACAATCTTTCGAACTACGATTGTCATATGTTTGTGAAAGATATGGCATTAAAAGAAGAAGACGTGGACGTTATAGCACAGAATAAAGAAAAGTATATATCATTTTCGAAAAAAATTATCGTAGGAGAAAACATTGACAGCAAGGGAAAGCTAAGGCGGGTTCATATGAAATTGAGATTTGTGGATTCATTTAGGTTTATGGCTTTATCGCTAGAGAAGTTGGGTTCATTTTTGGAAGACAACCAATGCGTTCAAATCAGAAAATATTTTAGGAACGAAGAACAGTTTCGACTTATACGTCAGAAAGGAGTTTTTCCGTATTCCTTTGTGGATTCATTCGAAAAGCTGAATCTTACCGCTCTGCCAGATCGAAGTAGTTTTTACAATACTTTATGCGACGATAGTATAACCGAAGAAAATTATTGTCGTGCACAAACGGTGTGGAACTTATTTAACTGTCGCACTTTAGGCGAATATAGCGACATTTATTTAACGTCTGACGTTTTACTTTTGGCGGACGTATTTGAGAATTTCCGAACCATCTCGATGAAGTATTACTCTTTAGATCCATGTCATTACTTCACAGCGCCGGGCTTCGGTTGGGATGCATTATTACGAATGACAGGGGTAAAATTAGAATTATTAACGGACATAGACATGTTACACTTCTTTAAAAATGGTATTCGCGGTGGATTAAGTATGTGCTCTAAACGCAGTGCGAAGGCTAACAATAAATTAATGATGGAATTTGATGAAACCAAAGACCCATCTTATATTTTGTATCTCGACGCTACGAATTTGTATGGACACGCAATGAGACGAAAATTACCGACGGGGGGATTTCGATGGCTATCAGATGAAGAGATTCAAAAGTTAGATATTTACAATACGGAAGACGATTCCGAAAAGGGTTACGTGTTCGAGGTAGATTTAGAGTATCCGGAAGCAATACATGATGAACACAACGATTTGCCATTTTGTCCAGAACGGATTGTACCCCCAGGTTCAAAAAATGCAAAGTTAATAGCAAATTTGGAAAATAAAACAAAATACATCATTCATTACGTGAATCTAAAGCAGTGTATCAAGTTCGGATTGAAACTAACGAAGATTTACAGAGTATTAGAATTTAAACAATCCAACTGGATGCGGAGCTACATCGATTTCAATTCCGATAAACGTGCGAAAGCTAAGAATGAATTTGAAAAAAATCATTACAAAGCAATGAATAACATCGTATACGGTAAGACAATGGAAAATGTGGAAAAGCGAGTGGATATAAGACTAGTTACCCACTGGGAATGTCGTCATAAGAAACCGGGCGTGGAAGCCCTAATAGCTAAACCAAATTTTAAATCTTCGAAAATATTTTGCGATAATTTGATAGCCGTTCAATTGAACGTCGCGGAAGTTCGTTATTGCAAACCGCTGTATGTGGGTTTCAGTATATTAGAGCTTTCGAAAACCGTAATGTACAGCTTCTTCTATGATTACTTAAAAGTTAAATATGGAAATAACATAACACTTTTATACACCGATACTGATTCCCTAATCCTAGAAATTACTACTCCCAATGTATATGAGGATATAAAAGAAAATATTGAATTTTTTGACACGTCCAATTATCCGTTAGAAAATATACACAATATACCTCGCGGTCGATCTGTGTTGGGAAGAATGAAAGATGAATATCCAAACAGGTGCATAACGTCATTTGTTGGAACAGGAGCTAAGGCGTACTGCATCACCTTGTTGAATGATAATGTAAAGAAGGCTAAAGGAGTAAAGAAATATGTTATAGATAAACATTTAAGCGTGACCGATTATAAACGTGTGGTTGAATGTGGCGGATCGGTTCATAAAAAAATGTACATTTTTAAGTCAGAATTTCATACTATGTATACCGAATTAAAGAATAAAATTGCTCTTTCATCGTGCGATGATAAACGATACATATTACCGAACGGATGTAATACTTTGGCGTGGGGTCATTGGTTGATAAAAAGATTGAATGCGAATAAATGAATTTAATTTAAAAAAAATTGTAAAGAATAATAATAATAATGTATTTGTAATGTTCGATTGTTAATAAAGTCTTGTAAACTTTTAAATAGGTCTTTATACGTTTTAAAGAACGTTAGTTTTTGAGATCCAAGAATTATGAGACGGACCTAATCCTAACCATTTCACAAACACTTGATTTCCTTTTCGCCGTAGCACTTTTTCCACCAAGTAGACGTCAGGATATTTAACTTTTTGTAATTCCTCTCGATAAAAACCACCCATAATTTTTTCATTGGATGCATCTTTGAGCAGATATGTTGTTGGGAAAGTATTACGAACAGAATGTATTGTAAACACTTCGTTAGACCAATTGGGAGTATAGTTTTTGGTGAAGGCGTGTCGATGCTTGCTCACTCTGACGTGATCACCGACATTAAATTTTTTAGTATAAGGATCGACAATTTTTATGTAATTATATACAGTTTTTAACAGTGTCGATGCGTTTCTGTTATTTACCTCGCTAGGTTTCATTCCTATCATCCTGTGAACTTGGTTGTTATAATCCAGAATTAATTTGGGAAGCAATTCCAACCAACGATAGTTACCTTGCATACTAAATTCTTTCCACATTTTTTCTTTTATTGTTCTATTAAACCGTTCAACAATAGAACTCTTTAAATTGGAAAATGAACTGTAGTGATTGATGTGATATCGTGACATGAGCTTTTTAAAATCCTCATTGTAAAATTCTTTTCCGTTATCCGTTTGCAGATTCTTCGGTATGTTTTTCCGCTTTTCCGATAGAATTGTTTCCATAGCTCGCGTAACTTCTTTGCCAGTTTTGTTTTTTAGTGGTACAGCCCATCCATACTTTGAGAAAGCATTAATAACTGTTAGAATATATTTAAAATTACCATTTGCTTTTGAATAAGGTATCATCTCCACTAAATCAGCTTGAAATAAGTCCGTTAAACCTTTTATAATAACACGTCTGCGTTTATACTTTTTCCTCGCGGACGCGTGCAACTCGTTTACGACGGACCTTTTAATATCGCTCATTTTCTGGATATTTCAATGAGCAGTTCTACCATAAATGGTTTCTTGAGTAAAGTGGTCTTCGTTGTGGGTTTGCAAACTATTTTATCTCCAAAGAAGAGAACATTTAACTTTTTATTTGGATCGAAGATACTCCCGTTAATAATCATTTCAACGTCTCCTTCAAATCGGTATTTCACTATTTCACCAATATATAAAAAGTTTATATATTTACTTACGTAACCTAAATTTTGAATAATGTAATAATTATCCGTTGTATCCGTAGTTCCATCTCCGCTAAACGTAAGTATAGTTGGTTGTTTGAAATATCGTTGTAAGTTTTCACGTTTATTAAAATGAGCAGCAATGTTGTGTCCGTGTACGTGTTTACCAAACTTATCGATCGTCATACTAGACGAATGTTTTCCGAACTTGCTTAAACTCATCTGCTCTAGTTCACAAACGTCGGTGTTTTAAAACAAAAAATGTGAGAGACGTATATTTATGATAATATTTTAACGTATAATCTCGGCCTCTGTTAGCTCCGATATTATTGATGATATTTCATTGACATGTGCAGAATGACCTGCAGTTTGCGAGGCCATCAACAAACGCAGTCTGTCGACAAGTTCGTTGGGATCGTCCCAATACTCGTATTCGATAAGAGCCCCAGGAACGACTTGTTTTTGTAATGCACCACCGACTTTTTTCTTCGGATTCGGCCAGTATTTAGCCCAATGCACCTTGGGTTTGTTACCTTCAACGATAGGCTTGATAATATTCTGAAATTTCCCACTGTCGTCCTCAGTAGTCATACCTGCCTCTGGAATGTAATTAATGTACGGAGCATTTGAACGTAGTAAGATATCTTTGTAGTTGCACATGTCCTGAATTGTAAATTTGCCCGGTTCGTTTTTAAATAGTAAATCATATAAACCAACGGTTCCCGTATATTTGAAGTTTCCAACGTGAATATCCTGATCCTCAAAGTGAACAGGACTGACTCCAATGTAGAAACCTTCGGGAGTTTCGCGAACACCGTATAAACGATCATAATCATCTTTTAAATCAGTTGTTAAACCAACAATATACGTTCTGGGCAAAGGATGAAACTGACTCAAAGCGGCTTGTACCTCTGGAGACTCCAATCTTTCTTCTATTTCATCTTTAAGTCGTTCTATTCGATTATGTGCGTCCGAAATAAGAGCTCCGGTATCCTCGCTAGAATCGAGGAGTTCTTCTTCTTCGCCCGGCGGAACTTCATATACTTCTTCTTCTGCATGAGCTAATGGACCAAGAGGAGAAGACGTGGGAGAAGATACCAACCTTTTTTCAGGAGTCGATGTAGCAAATTTTCGTCGTTGTTCTTTTAATGGAACTTTCGGTTTTCGAATAAAATATTCGGTCTCGGTTTTAGCTGGTACGTCAGAAATATCCGGCGAGTAGCGTTGTATCTTAGATATCAATTTTTCTTCTTTTGGAGATAAACTTCGTTTTGGAATGGATAGTAAAGGCGCAGTGTCAAGTTTTGCGACAATATCCTGTAAGGGCCTTGCGATGGGTGCATATGCGGTTTCCGACCGAATCCTTGACTCCTCTAAGTCTTCTTTTAAAGAACGAATTTTGTCTCTCACGACTTCTCGTGCCGCGATAAGTTCTGCAGCTATCGTCTTGTTCATTGTATGATGTATGTGAAGTTACTACGAACTGTACAGCTGAAGTCGTTAGTTTTAAACTTCAATGAATTTATCAAAACCCTTACGGTAACGTCCCTTAGATACACTACAATCTAAATCAATAACTAGGATGCCGTGTCTATTCTCCCAACAAGCATCGCTAATTTCCTTTAGCCGATGAAACTCCATATCGCTCATTATGTGATCTTCAAATACGTGTTTTAAATTTGTTAAGTCTTGTTTAAATAACACCAAAAAGTTACAATTATCGCGAACTAATTGTTTTGGAATTGCACTATAACTTTGACAAATTAGAAAACAATCAATGTTTTTATGTCGACCATACGAAAAAAATTCCTTAATGACATTTTGACCTGTACAGGAAACATCGTCAAATACGACTACCGAATATTCTTTCGCATCTTCCGGTCGAATGAACTCGTCTATATTAGAAAATTCATAGTAACCGCAATCTTTTATAGGTTCAATTAAACGTCTTAAAAAATCGTACTTATTTTGGTATAACGAATTAGAGCATAAGTACAAGTTTAGGAAGCGCAACCCATTACGTGCAACTAAAAGCGATAACATAGCATTTGTTTTTCTGACACCTGAGGGTCCTACAATTAAACCTCGCTTACATTTTCCACCAAATAAATTGCTGTGTCTTGTAAAGTGTTCTTCGACCGAACCATTACTAAAATTTACTATAGGCAGTGTTAGAAGTTGCGGTAAACATTTTAATTTCTCGTCGATCATGATTCTCGTACTAAATGAATTGGATAAGACTGAATGAAAATATAGCAAAGGAAACTATATATACATATATTTAAGAAGAATAATAATAATAATAATAATAATAATAAGTATAATACCTTAACCATTTAACCTAACATAACCTAACCTAACCTAACCTAAGGAAGAGGAGGAAAAATGGTTACCACTCCTCCTCCTCTTCCTGCTCATCCCGCACTTCATACGGGGGCGGAGGCGCTGCAGGTGTCGGTGTCGGAGGTTCTATCCCAGTCGAACAATGGTGTATGTGCATGTTTTGAACATGCACCTGCCCTCTCACCACTGCCGACTCTGAGACAATACTGTTTACCTAAGAAGATTATGAAATTAAAAACGTGCAAAAAAGATTATAGATATAGCCTACCAGCTGAAACAGGGTATCTACTTTGACCTCCAATGACGCAACTCTTCGCTCCAACGTGAGCACCCTCCCGAAGTTGTTGCTACCGGACATCTTTTTAGCTAGGAAGGGAAGTTATTAGTATGTAAAGAAGACAAAATGAATTCTGCTTTTTTCATTTCAACGGTTAATGTTGCAACGGTGATGTCGAGTGACGTTGTTAAAGAGTGGTTAGAACTCGACGCCAGCCCTTCCCTAAACTGTGCAAGTTCTCTCAAAGAGGTCTGCAATTGAAGTACCTTTGCATGAAGGTCTTTATAAAAATTTTGATACAAAATATTAATTTCGGTCAAAATCTCCTCTTTGGTTGTTTCTACTGCTGCACACATTGCATTTGAAAAAAGGCTGGCAGGTACATCGGAAATGACTGAAGTAGCGGGAATTGTGTCCACCCTTAAGATTTGTACTTTCGGGCTTAATGAGGGAACTTCTATGGTAGGAATGTTTATGTTAGTAGGGGGAGTGGGAATCGACGAAGCTTTAGAAGAAGAAGCCTTAGAAACAAAAGCTGCATTAATAGCTTTAAGGTATGTCCGGTTTTCGGTGCAGTGTTGGGATACCGCCATTAAAGAAAGAGAGTCGTTGGACTCATCGCCGCTAGCCACTTCCGAGTGTGTCACTTCAACCTTTGACAGAGTCGCAGGTTCAACTGACACACGCTTGTGTTTGGTACTTCGCGAACGAGCACGGGTCTCCCGTCGAAGCTCTCTATACTTATCTGGCGGTAACCACACACCTGCACCCTTCTTCCGGTGTTCACGGTTCCCCGACTTTCGACGAAGTGAAAGTGAAAGGTGTTTCACATTCTTATCGTCGACTTTCGAGGAACCTGCGATGTTTGGAAGCGCCGTAGCTTGCTGCACATTAGATTCAACGTTTGGATCCATCGGCTGCTCATTAGGCTGCACGTTTGGATCCAGAGCCTTCTCAACAGTCGACATGTTCAACAGGTTTATGTCAAAACTGTTTAACAGAAAGGATTCCTGGCTGGCGAAACCCGGAGCAGTTAAATCAATTTGACTAAAACCGTCTTGAGACATCTTGATAAGAAAAGAAAATTAATTAATTTTATTTTAATAAAAAAAACATGTATACTTACATCGCTTGATGAAAAATACAGTTGCACGTTAAAATCTAACTGCAGAGGGTGCTTGTCAACAAAGGGGGGGGGGGGGAATTTTAGATTTCCCCCACTCCCATCCCCACTCTTCCATCTCCACTTTGGGAGGAGCATGGGAGGAGCATAGGAGGAGCTTCAATAAACAATCCTTTTCCCTTTTTCTTTTCTTTTTTTTTTTTTTTTTTTTCTTCCTTTTTTCTTCCTTTTTTTCCCCTTTCTTTCTTCCTTTTTTTCTTCCAATTTAATACTTTTTCAATGTACAACCCAAATCATACCAACCCAACCCAATGTATACATACCATGTATTCATTTAGATTAACTATTTTTTCTTTTAAATTAAAACAACTTTTTACACTTTTTACAATCTTTTATTATTATTAATTTACAATCTATAACTGACAATGTTTATATACTAAACCATACATAAAGAACAATCCTTTCTTGCCGATGGTGGACCATCAATATGCGTTTCCCAATGAGGCAAATTATAATGTTCAAAACAGGGCAGCTTGCTTTGTAATCGCTCATCGTTTCTATACTTCAACGGTAATTTAAACCAAACCGCCGCCAAATCTAATGGCTTTACTTTATTGATATAATAATCGATTGGTAAATAACATAATTCGTAGTTTTTAATATTCGCAAAAGATAAATCAGATTCGTATCTTTCCATAATATCCCACACTTTATTAATTATAAAAGTTGAAAGTCCCAATCTGGTAACTAACCGCCAAAGACGTTCCATCTTGAACTGCTCTACCGCTACTACCCGTCTGCCTTTCTCAATTCGTTTACATATAGTTATAGATGTCTGAATACGTATGAAAATAAATAAAAAACATTCGATAAGGAGCACATACTTGGTCTCTTTTTATGATAGGGACACATCGGCGCACCAACCTCCAATTTGCATTCATTTTCCGGCAATTCTTTTACCGGTATTGTTAAAATTCTTCTTAAAAATGTAGCTTTCTCACGTCCTTTTACGTACGCTACTTTTGTCGAACGACACAAATAATAAACGATCTCATCGAAACGAGACGCAGGAACAAACCCGTCGTTCCAATCAATACAATGATGATGACTCATTAACCAATTCGCCGTATTGCGAAATTTGGTAGATAGTGAAGAAAAGCTTCGACTAGGTTGAAACACGTAATGACTTATACAATGATTACTGTCGTAAGAAGCCAGTTCCTTTGGGATAAATTCTTCATCGTTTATCGTGAAACCTTGAATGTCCAAAATAATAAAATCCCTTTGAAAAACCATAATATCCATAATATACCACTATATGCAAACGTTTCCTTCGATGTTTAGAGATACACTAAATGACGTTGCTTCAACAGTACCACTATATTAATTGCTTAACCATTTTCGTAAGAGGCGAATACACAAATGCTCTGTCATGCAGAATTAATGCGTAAGCTGTCGTACCTTCCGGAATTGGATTTTTCGTTGAATACTCGATTTTTATTTCTACTCCGCTTTTATGTATTGCTTCCTGTTGATACGTGCAATCGATTCCAATTAACGGCGCGTAAGTTTTAAATTCTTCCGGTGAAAACAAAGGTTCGCTTTCTTGATAGTAGTATGCTTGCTGAAATCTTGAATACATATCATACAAAATCGCATAGTGATTGTTATCAAAATCCACATTCAAATTATCGTACGGAAAACGTTCTCCATTCAAGAAAACGGTTACGTTCGTTAAGTTTATATTATCAAATAATGCCATGTTTCCTTTAAATATACCCTTTCGATTTGTTTGAAATCCGATGATTATAAATCTAGGCGTTTCCAATTGTGGAGCAGTTTTGACGGCCCAAGATTGCTTCGTAGTTTGAGGTAATTGAGGGTACTCGTGTATTTCCCACGATCGAAAAGGAACGTGAATGTCTACGTTTCTTTCTGATAGTTTTGTTAATGCCAACTGTTCGCGTAATCCCACCGCCACGTGAGGAACTCTCCATATAATTTTATTAATGATCAATTTCAATTTTTCGTCGTTCGGAGCGGCTGCTGGTTGAAAGATGACGTCCGTATCATCGTGTCCGCGAATTAGCACAAGTTCCTGTCGAACGTTCATCATGATCTTTCTGAAATCTTCTGCGAATCCTAGCAACGTTTTTAGCGGAACGCTAAGACCGAAATTTCCATTTTTATCTAAAGCCTTTGAAACACCCGCTATATCATCTTTCCAAGGTTTTATGTGCCAACCGGCGTTCTCTAATTTCACCACCTCGTTCTGCGTAGATGAGAAATAACCCTTCATGCATGAGCTTATACCGACGTTCCGCACACCATCAACATGTACTCCGTTAATAAGATATCGAATATCGCTAAACATAAATGCAACGGGATTGTTAACCAATTGCCCCGTTGCGCTGGCATCTTTTGTTATACTTCCGTCCGCGGCTAACTTACGAACGCTACCCTCGACGTATAGGTAACTCTCGCTCGGTAAAGTATAATTATCTATTTCCGGAATTGAAATTCTAATTTCGTCATTGTTATCGAACGTGGTCGATCCAAACGGTTGATGCGAATGGAATTCATAACTTACGATAGAGTGATCTGTTTTTATCTTATCCGTTACTTTTAAAATGTCCATTACTTTAACACTTCGTATCCTAACTGAACTAAATACCTTCGATTGACTGGTGATAATCGATGAATGGATCGTCTTCTACTGCCGCTACGTTGACTGATGACGCGCGCTTTATAGTTTTCTCCATTAAACAATTTTCTCGCTCTGTCTCTTCTTGACCACCGCGTTCTTTTGTTTTGATATAACACTGTCATAACGTTAGTCAAATTTAAATAATTCAATTTATCGATCTCAGGTGAACTCTCACTGTTATTTCTTCTTCTCTGAAGTCTACCAAGTTTCCGTCCTGATCAAGTATACGTACTGTTAAGCTACTAATCACGTTCGTTAAAACCGGTAAATAAATAGGTAGTTGTGGTGATTCGATTATTTTAAAACCTGCCGGAACGTTTGGGAAAAAATGATATAAAACGTGCACGGGAACTCCGTTATTATACGATCCCGTCACTAAATTACAATAAATTTGTAAGGCGTTCGTTTTATTTATGTTTACTACGAAATCGGATTCCACTTCCGTATCTCTAGGTAATATTTGAGGCTTGAAGCCAAGTAACGGCCCTATAGAATTATCGCATGCAAAATTAATTCGACGGGTACTTTTTATTAAAGAATGTTGTGTGTTATTATTCCCCTTAATCCTTATTACGACACTTTTAGCGTGTCTTTTGTCTAGCTGTTCATTCACGAACTCGGCAATATCATCAATATCGTACGTTCCAACAGGTACTATTATATTGTTTTTAAAATGTCCTGTCTTATCTTCGTATTGGATTACGTTGTTGTTTTTATTAACGTTTGCTAAACTATTAAACGTTTCGAAATTCAAAAGAGCCAACTCGTAACTACCAAATTCGTTCAAATAGATCGGAGGATTAAAATTACAAGTCAATTCAGATGACTTTCCAGTCAACGTAAATGTATATGTCGTGTGTATTGCTTCTTTCTCCATTACTTCTGAACGTCTAAACGTCTCTAGACTCTAATAGGTTCTTTTATTACTTAGAAACTTCAGACACAACTGTCCGCAATTTTGATCTATTTCTCTTTGATATCGACAGTAATTATACTTTACTTGACCACCCCTACCGTCTGACAGCAAATATTGTTCAATTTCTAATGGCGGTCTTAAATCACCGTAACTGTCGAAATAGTATATGTCCTTGTCGTCTTTCTTATAGGCGACCCAATGAGTCCCTCGTCCTTTCAAGTTATCCAAGTTAACAATACCTCTTTCCTTCTTTTTAATCTTACTCGGGAGATTGTCTCTCATAAATATACCCCGAAAATGTGGAATTTTTAGTACTTTCGCAAACTTTTCCAACTCGACGTTAGTTAACGCACGACGAGGTATTCGAACTAGTTTTTTGAACTAGTGGTTATACCGCAACCTTTCTTATAGGGCTTATTGAAGTAACCTGTGCCGCCAACATTATTCCCCTTTCCTTCAATAAACAAACCGCAACCTTTCTTATATGGTTTTATATAAAATCCGCTACCTACGGCCTTTGCTTCCATAGCCTTGTTATGTCTTCGTTCTTCATCTAATTGCTCTCTAGCTGTTTTCGCGTTGTTTATAGTTCTTGCAATAGCGGCAGCACCACCGCCGATACTACCTAGGGCACCTAAAGCTGCGAACAGGGGAATTAAAGGTAAAAATCCTCCCGTTTTCGGAATTCGAATAACTCGACCTCTAGGTTCGGAAATTCTTTTTCTTATCTTTTTCAAAGCTCCGTACGCCGCTTTAACGTTTGTCAACAAATTCTTAGCACCTGATCTCGATATTGCGTTGCGAGCGAATCGAAGTGCATCTACAAAAGATATAGCTCCACCACGCTTTACACGCGTTCGGACTTTTTTTAAAGGTCGTCGACCCGTACGATTTCTTTTTCTACCTACGCCCATACCGACCGCTACTTTTGCTTTCATTAAGGCGGCAACTGCGGACGATGCCACTTTTTCTCCAAGAGTAGACTCTTTATTTCGTATTCGTTCTTTCGCTGCTTTATATAATGCTCTGTCTGCGTCGTGTCTAAATTTTAAATTTGAACTGACCGTATATGCTATATCGTGTTTCTTACACGCTTCGTCTAATGGATTCACGCCTCGATCTCCTCTCGATAATCTCTTTTCCAACTTGGTACCCGGTCCACAAAAATTATATCCTGGCAAATGAAGTTCTATCGGAAGTTTATCTATCAACTTGTTAAAAAATCCTCGACCAATTCGTTTGCCTGTCAAACGATAACTGTTACGATTAGGTTCTAACAAATTCATTTTATAATTTCACTCCTTCTTCCTTTTCTTCACAGTTAAAAACTAGAAATGAAGCTCTGCTGTTGTGCTTTAAGCTTTTATTCCTTTTAAATATTTTACAAAAACAGTTTTGCTCTTAATTTATACTTAAATCTATTAATATTATTATTATTATTCAGCTACACTTAAATCTACTAATATCCTAAAAATTAATTGTTACTCAGTTAAAAACATTTCGATTACTCTACAATGCTAAAACGTTCTTGATATATATTTAATCTATAATCTACATCTAAATATTTTTCTAATAACTTATTTACGTTTCTTATCCTAGTCTTAAATCTAATTCCGTCCAACATCTTTTCTTCCCAGTCACTTATCCTTGATTGTCTGTAAGCAAACGTCCAAGTGTGCATTCGGTACACTCTATTTTTCGATTCGCAAAACGTCACTTTTTTTTCCATTTTATTCACTTCACATCTTCATTAATGCGTGCAAATCTAAATCCAGTAATACCTTATCCATACCGTATACGAGCAGTTCTTTAGTTACGCACAAATGTTCACTTGGTGCACCGTTTGAAGCAACCAATATATTCGATTTTATATCACCTTGCATTGTTGATACCACATCGATCACGCTATCGTAATAATTTTTATATTCCATACACTTTAATACTTCTACCCTACTCGAAACTAAATCGCTAAGTTTCCACAATTCGTGTAACGAGTCGTAAGCCAGGTAAAATATTTCTGACCCCCTTTCCATTTTCAACACTTTTCGTACATTTTCTATCCATTGGCTGCTGCAGGTCACGCCGCTTACAACGAAATGTGGTGGTGCCGATAAATCACCAACAAAACTATTCATAATCAATTGTCTGCTATTAATCACATTTTTCCATTCGTCTTCGGTAAAAGTTATGCATTGTCCTTTTCCCATTAATCTTATAACCGGATCAAAATGTAGATTGGCAGACATGCCAACCGATATCCATTTCGTTCGACTTTTATTTAAATAATATGTACTCTCGGAGAATAATGGCGCTTGATTACCTTTTTGGAGATTATTTTTCACTGCCTCATTTAATACTACGTTACTTGTGAAAGGTAACTTTCCACAATTTTCTACATAATGTTGTTGATTGCTAGGAAATACGTACTCCGCTAAGTCGGAAGCCAACAAATTAATTCCATCGAATACCACATCCTTTTTTCTTTGATTATCACTTCCTAGCGACACATTTGTTGCAGTTGTCTCATTACAATTACCCTCCATTTTGATGTTTCGGGCAGGTTTTTTATTTTCACCCTTTTCAAATGAATTTACAGCAGCTCTCTTAGTTGGACATTTGGGGTTCGGTCTGGTTGCCACTAAACATCAATATTATTGTTTACATTAGTACATTATCTACTTGTATTACATTTGAATTACTTACTCGTTACGTTAAAAATCCTCTGTACTAAATGCACCAAAAATCTACACGATATTTTTAATATGTACTAAATACACAAAAACCTTACTCTGAAGCACAACACTCTGCGGTACAACTTCGACCAACGTTTGTATTTATAGCAATACATAAGGTTGCTGGTGGGGGGAGTAATATTTTACATCATTACCGAATATATCTATTATACATGTTCTAACATGTCATTATATCGTGAGACGTCAGACAAAACGCATGACAAATTTATTAAGAAGCTCTTAAAAAATATCTCGCAGGTGGATCATGACTCATCTACTACTAACAAGTTAGTTGACCTCCTCAAACCTGTCCTCCCAAAAAATTTGCCGATTCAAGAACCTCCTCGCATATTCTTAAATACCTGTACACCTTTACATAATAAAATAAAAAATATCTCGCAGGTAAGTTATGACTCACTTGTTTGTATACCTACATGTCTCAAAACCGTATACCTTTGTGTATAATAATAAATTAAGAGATATATCGAAAACATTAACAGTTCATTGAGAAGCGTCGAAGGATAAACATAGTAATTGTTTTCATCTAGGTAAACAGGTTACATATAAAGATAAATTTTTAATAACATAACCTAAATAAAGATACATTTTTAATAAAGATAAATTTTTAATAAAGATAAATTTTTAATAAAGATAAATTTTTAATAAAGATAAATTTTTAATAATTTCGTCAAAATAACATGACCTTCTCAAGTTAATTGACCTCCTCCTCTCTTCATCGAATCTCCTCCGACCCTCAAAAGAATCGCCGATTCAAGAACCTCCTCTCCTCATCGAACCTCCTCTGACCCCCAAAAAATTTGCCGATTCAAGAACCTCCTCCTAGAACGCAGGTTCGAGGAGGAGGTTCTTGAATCGGCGAATCTATACTACTGTCGCAATTTCCGCCGCCTTCTGCAACGTCAGATTTTCTTCTCGCATCAATATGATTCCGATGTTTTGAGAAATCTCTCTTCACAACCCCGTCGTAAATTGATTAAGGACGCTTTCGTTAATTTTCTTCTTAATACCTGGCAATTCTTCAGCTGTCGCCTTACTTTGGTCATCCTCCAAAATTTCATTAGCTATCAACCTTAATCTAGTCTGGAACTCGGACACCGTCTCATTAGGTCCCTGGAAAGTACGATTTAACTTGTTGTAAGCTTCACCTGGAATTCTTCGCGGCTTAAATCTCTGGATGAATTTTTCTTTGAAATCATTAAACGTTACCGACGCCGCTTGCAATGTTGTATCACTTTTGTAATATCGATACGCTTCTCCGGTCAGTCGATATTTTACGATATTCAACGTTTCTTGTTCTGTCCACCTATCCAAAGTGGCTCTTTGCTCTATTCGTTCAAAATGTAATTTTACGTTCTCTCTTCCCGAGAACGCTTCTACTGTTGCTGCGACCATCCCCAGTGACACGGGGGTAACGGTCATAGCTTGTGGGGCGGTTTCTGCCATGTTAATAAGGGTTAGTAAATATTCTGATTGGTATTAATGATTCGCGAATTAAACAAAATCTACTTTATCCCACTTCAAAAATCCTAAAAATTTAACTTGTCAAAAATTTCCCTTCAACAAAAATTAATCTTTCCTAAACCAAAAATTTTAGCTAACCCCACACCTGACACCAATTTGTAAGGAGCGGCTCTTACTTTGTTGTGTGGGCGTGCTAAAGGCGTATGCGACAAGCAGAACCTTGTCACGCCGGCTTGGATTTAGGGAGCAAAGTTAAATGAAATTTAATAAAAGAAATCAAGTCAAATTTAAATAACAAATTTAATGAAGTGAAATCAAACAAAAACAATAGCAAAAGAAAATAAAATACAACCTAAAATTAATAAACAGAATTAAAGTTAAAATAAATTGGAACAAACAAAATTTAGCTACAAAAATAACTCGAAAACTTTATATTGATTAACAAGAGAAATTTTAATCTAGTAATTTACCTGACTTTACTTGAAAATCGGTATAAGCAATTTAATCAAAAAATATCTAAGTTCAACAATTACAAAATGATCAATTTAATAAAATGAATAATTCAAAAATAACATCGAATATTACGTAGGTTTATACCAAATCAGAAAAAGCCAAAGCAATTAGTTACAATCTTTACAAGTTAATATATGAAATAAAACATTAACGACTTACCAAGGGTTAAAGCGATCATATTGAGAGGAGCGACTCGTCAAAAAGTATAACACTTTAATTTTAATCCGATCGAATAAAAGTTAATTAATAATTATTAATTAAATAACTTACATCAAACTTAAGAATTACCGGAGTCTTACTCGGACTGTACACTAAGACTCTTAACCGAAACCGAACAGGGTGCTTCGCCGAAGAAATTAATTTAAATCCAAACCGAACTGTCATAAAAGGCGCTCCTCCTCAATATTTAAACCTTTACCCCCTGGACGCTCTTTCCTTGAGGAAAGTCCTCATTGGCCAACACATGGCTCAACCAATTAGAGATTGCAACATCAGCAATTAAACAAAAGAGAGGGAAGGAAAACAAAAGGAAAACGTTTCCCCCCTGAACGCTCTTAACTCTAAGAATAATCTTATTGGTCAACGCGTGGTTTAACCAATCAAACAATTACAATTATAACAATTAGACAAAAGAAAAGGAAGGGAAGGATGAGTCGAGCAGCGATCCCCTCTATCCGAGAATGAATAAAAATATCAATAATTAATTACCAAAATCTGAACTGGTCTGCGGATCGCTACAGTGTGGCTTCTGCGGTTTGTGTAACCAGGAAACTACCATGGCGGAAAACATGAATCTGGTCGGTATCACCAAATTTAACGGCAAAAATTACCATCAGTGGAAATTTCAAATAAAATGTGCGTTAAAGGCAAAAGGACTCTACGAAATTACAACAGGAACAACTGAAATCCTACAACAGAAAAGGAACTGGCAGAATGGACAAAAAAGGACGCGCATGCAATGTGCATCATAACATCCGCGTTGGAATTTGCACAAATAACGTTGATTGAGAATTGCGAATCAGCAAAAGAAGTTTTTAGTAAACTAGACAACATTTATGCGCTAAAGTCCGAAACAAATAAGATGATTCTGCACGAAAGATTTCACCAATACAAAATGGAATCTAGTGACTCAATCATACAACATATATCAAAGATAGAGAACATCGCCAGGGGAATCAGAGAAAGCGGAGACAACATAAGTGAAACAGCTGTCATAACAAAGATTCTAAGTACACTACCAAGTAAGTACAGAACTTTTAGACAAGCTTGGTTGTCTGTAGATGAAACAAAACAAACTCTTCAAAATTTATCGTAAAGGTTGATTGATGAAGAAGTCAGCCTTACCGCAACAGAAACTGCCGAACACGCCTTAGCTGCAACCTCCAATAAAAAACCAGAAAAGAAGTTTGATAAAAAGAAAATTACTTGTTACAATTGTAGGCAAAAAGGTCATTTTGCCAAACATTGCAAAAACAAAGCATCAAAGCAGGAAACTGCAAGTAATTCGAAAAACTTTGGAGCTTTCAATTCTGCTGTAGATCTAAGGCCCTATCCTCACGACGCCTTACGACATGCAGACGACACGACAAAAAGAAATTGTATCCAACACGGTTTGTCCACACGACGCGACATGCATAAGACAATATTATCAGTCGTATTCAAGATATCTAAGGAGAGAGGTGTCCTTTCATGTGAAAAATCAGGTGATTTTGATATTACCAGTAAAGAAAGCTCTCTTTCGAGTGAAGAAGAAGAGGTCTTACTTATTTATTACTATTTGCGTAATCGCCGACGACGAAGGAAATACTGTGTACATCCATATATTAAGAAAAACAGAAACCGTAGATTATTTGTAGTTGCTAAAGAGTTGCGACAAAATGATAACAAGTTTCAGTCTTTCTATAGAATGAGCAAAGAATGTTTTAAAGAGCTTTTAAGAATTACAGGTCCTTTAATTCAAAGGGCCGACACAATTATGAGGTGTCAGTGCAGAGGAAAGGATTCTTATAACACTCAGGTAAGATATAACAAATATTTATTTTTGTACATATAGTAAAGAAACTTACAAAATAGTCATCGTATCAATATCACTTATTGGCAGCTGTTGAGACTCGTGGTGATATGGTGACGACGAAGTGGAGATCTGCTTAGGCCGCAGTGAAAAATATTCGGAACTGTGGGTACTATCAAGCTGAGGAGAAATATTATGGAAGGAATGATGGGAAAATCCAGTGTTGGAGTTTGAAGTAGTGGTTAATGTCGGAGAATCACTGTAATAATCTTGAGAATTAGATGATCCCGGTCTTGACTTAGAACTTTCTGATAGAATATTTTCAATCAGAAGCAGGACTTTCATTTTAAATTGTCGCATCCGCTGGTCGTTCATATTCTTTACTTCGGGTATCAAAGAAAGCAAAAAATACCGTTTAGCTGTTTCATCGTTAGTGGCACTGTTTTTCTTTTTATTTTGAAGGTACTTCAAAAATGACGAATCGAGGTCATTTAATTTTATCTTGCGTCGAATTGACGTCGAACTTGTAGCGCGCTCTGGACAATGTTCCTTTCTTGTTGGTGCGGTTAAGGTTTCAACTTCTTGTAATTTTTCGTCAGTCTTCTCAGCTGGATCTGGACTTGCTGGTTCCTCTGGGTGCTCATGCTCAATATTTCCTGCATTTTCAATAGGATTTGTGGGTTTCACATATGCAACAATAAACTGCAAATGGTCGTGCAAATAATATGGTTTTTTTCGCTTTAGCAGAAGAACCGCTTGGAACCGGCTTTAAGCTCCTTACAAATGCCGACCATACATTTTTCCATTTTTCTTTGCAGTCGGACACTGAAAAAAAAATTAATTACTATAAAAGTATATTATTTATATTATTATGCTGGAAACGATTTTTGTTTCAGGTACCTAGCAAGAGGATGCAGTTTTATATCTCTTTCATTATATTTTCAAAGAGGACACAGCACAATAGCTGCAATCGTAACCGACACAACATTGATTATATGGCAATCTTTAAAAGATGAATACATGATTGTGCCAAATACTGATCAATGGAAAAATATATCCGATCGTTTTTTTGAGCTGTGGAATATTCCAAATTGCTTAGGCGCAATAGATGGGAAGCATATCCGAATTGAAAAGCTTCCCAATTCTGGGTCAACAAATTTTAATTACAAACAGTATCACTCTGTTGTGTTAATGGCGGCTTGTGATGCCGACGGTTTATTTACTGTAATAGAAACAGGATTTGCTGGCCGAAATCATGACGGAGGAATATTTAGGGAAACAGCGTTGTATCACAGGTTAGAAGTAAATGGACTCAATATACCACAAAGTTCACCACTACCTCATGATGAATCAAAACAAAACTTTCCATATTATTTTGTTGGAGGTAATGCCTTTCCATTAAAACGGTACATGATGAGACCATATCCTTCAACTTCACTGGACAATAAAAAAAAGGATATTTAATTATAGATTAAGTCGTGCAAGGAAAACTATTGAATGCGTTTTCGGTATGATGGCACAAAAATTACAAGTTTTAGGCGTACCGATTCGTTGCAGAAAATTGGAAAATGTGGTAAATATTATCAAGGCAGTTTGCATTCTACATAATTTTATTCGAAAAAAAGACGGCATTGAATACACACCATCGCCCATTGCACCAAAAAGAATATCAAATAAAATACAAGATAATAACACACAATTACGAGAAGAACATATTACTTTACAACCTGCATCAGCCCCATCTACTTTCCGAATATATTTATCAAACTACTTTATAAAACCATGTGTTGCTCTGCCCTGGCAAAATAATTATTGCTTATAAATAATGTATTAACTAAATTTAATAATTTATTTAAAATTTATTTTGCAATGAATAATAATAATATTAAAGAAATTTAATAAAGGTACTTACTTGACATATTCGTTTTCTTTCCCACTTCACTCCACGCTTTTTCTATTAAATCTTTCCGTGTATAGTCGGGTAATTTAAAATTATACAAACATGGATGTTTTTCAACCTCTAGTACAATTTTTAAATTAACGTCCCTTTCTGCCGCCATTTTTATTAATTATAACACGACGTCACGCTACAAATGTCGCGCGGTGACTGAGCTGAAATATCGTCGGTCAACATGTTGCCAACATATCGTGTTGCGTAGATGTAGTGTAGCGCCGTCTGCATGTCGTGTTGATGTCGTGTAGCGTCGTGAGGATAGGGCCTAAAATTGCAAGACGAGGACACATGGATTTTAGACAGTGGTGCATCCGCACACATGACCTTCAATAAAAGTTGGTTTACGTCCTGCGAAGAACAAGATAATTTAAGTATAAAACTTAGTAATGGAGAACAGTTCATGGTAAAAGGTATTGGAAGAGTGAACATAGAGTGCTTAATTGGATCTACCTGGAGGAGATGTGTAATGAACGATGTATGGTATGTTCCGGAGTTGAAGAAAGATCTCTTCCCAGAAGGAGCAGTCACCGAAAAAGGAATGGAAGTAGTCAAAGAAGGAAATGAAGCTAAAATAATTGAAAACGGTGTGGTAAAAGCTGTTGCGAACAGAATTGTTACAAATCTGTACAAATTAGCAATTCGAACTACAATTCCAGAAGTGAACGTGAGTTCCTCAACTTCTTTAAAAACTTGGCATGAACGTTTAGGCCATATTAATTTCAAAACGATGAAAGTAATGGTACAGAAGGGTGTCATAAATGGAATATCACATGATGACGTGAAGGCTTACGTGTGTGATGGCTGTCAGTATGGTAAACAGCATAAATTACCATTTGATAAAAGTGAACCGAGAAACACTAAACCAGGAGAGTTCATACATACGGACTTGTGTGGTCCCATGTCCGTTCCCTCCGTAAGTGGACATCTGTACTTTGTTCTATTTAAAGATGACGCTACTGGCTTTAGAAAAGTGTACTTCATGAAACATAAATCTGATACATTTGATCATTTCAAAACATTCGTACAATATTGTGAAAACAAGTTTGAATACAGAATCAAAACTATTCGTGCTGACAATGGCAAAGAGTACACAAACGAGCAGTTTCAAGATTTCTTAAAGAAAAAGGGAATAGAGTTTGAAACATGTTCACCTTATTGTCATGAACAAAACGGTAAAGCGGAGAGAGAACATAGAACAATAGTGGAAAGTGCTCGTTCTATGATATACAGCGTGTCCCGTATCTTCCGCATCAGAGCATTATACGATTGTACGATACATTATTCTGAAGCGATCTTTCTAATAAAATTTTTTCGAAATGTTTATAATAACCGCACGGGAACTGTTTAAACGAACTGTTTTTCGTCCAATCAGCAGATCGCAAATCAGCCTCAGGTAGTCGGTGCCTCCTTCGGCCGGTCCGCTACGCCGATGATAACTCGTTTCCCACGTGTAGTCACCAATAGATTCGTCACGGAAAGAGAAATAAACTTTTTCGGTGAATCAAAGTCGTCCGTTATTGGTCGTTGTTAAACAGTTCCCGTGCGGTTATTATAAACATTTCGAAAAAAATTTATTAGAAAGATCGCTTCAGAATAATGTATTCTACAACCGTATAATGCTCTGATGCGGAAGATACGGGACACGCTGTATACAAAAGATTTGCCGACTTACCTGTGGGCAGAAGCTGTGAATACAGCTGTATACATTCTGAACCGTACAACAAACAAAAGAAACCCGAACGTAACACCATACAAGCTATGGACGGGAAGAACAGCTTCGTTAGATCACTTGAAAGTAGTTGGAAGTACCGCCTACATGCACGTTCCAGACAACTTAAGAAAGAAATTAGAACCAAAAAGCATAAAGTTAATATTAGTGGGTTACCAAGATGAGTCCACGAACTATAGGCTGTTGGATCCAGTTACAAGAAACATAAAAGTGGCAAGAAATGTGTAATTTGATGAAGATCAACCAGCTCCGAAGACAAGACAACATACTGTCTTAAACATAGAAGATGATACTTTCGATGACGAGGTAAATGAAATAACAGAAGAAGAAAATATTTTAGAAGATATAGTAGATGAAGATAAAAAACAAAGGTTAAGACCTCGAAACGCAATAAACAAACCCAAGTACCTTGATGACTTCGAGATAAACTTAGTAGAAGGTACTCCACAAAGTTATGATGAAGCAGTCAAAACAGCTGATGCTGCAATGTGGAAGAAAGCCATACAGGAAGAGCTAGATGCTGTAGAACTAAACAAAACGTGGGAGATGAGCCCACTCCCGATGAACAAGAAAACGGTGGGTTCAAAATGGGTTTTTAAGGTAAAGCGTTCTCCAGAACAGATTGTGTGCAAAAGGATTTTCTTAAAAACAAGGCATAGATTATACCGAAACATTCGCGCCGACAGTTCGGTATGATACAATTCGTTTATTACTTGCAGGGTTGGGAATTTTACCGTATAAGAGGTTTTACACCTTGCATGTATTATACTGACGTATAAAACGTATCGTAGTCTGCGATTAGAATGGTGGTTGGTGTTGGTGGTTGGGCTTCAGAAGAATAAAAATTCTGACGAAATTCTGTACCATACCGGGTTGTATTTATTAATTTACTAAGGTAAAACGCGAAATTCGAAAGAAATACGTTGTATGCAAACTTATTAATGTTAATAACAAGTATGCAAACTATTAACGAATTAATAGGAAAACTAGTAGTAGCAAAAACACTTGCCAAATTGAAGACATACCACCCGGCTATTTTGAGTACAGAAATATTTTTAGAAGAACTTTTAGGAATACAAAAGCATCAAAAATTGCCTCTCAAGATAGAAGATGAAAACATCTACGCTATTGAAAGGACAATCGACGTTAAAGCATACGTAAAAGGCATTAAAATTCATTTCATATTGGGTATTCCCTTAATAGATTCAGAATCTTACCAGTATTATAAATTCTTTTCATTGCCTCAACCTATAGGAAATAAAATTCAAATCCTATCTATCCAAAATCCATACCTTGCTGAGAGCGATCATAGGTATATTAGCGATATAGAAGAATGCAATGAAATCCAACAAAAATTTTACTTATGTGAGAAGAGTAGTAAGAGCATTGACATCTACACTCCATGCGAATATCGACTGTTGAAACATCAATACAATGGTACGGGATATTTCTATAAAATAGAAAAGGAATTCGAAATGATACAACAATTAACAAATAACGAATGGTTACTATCTGTATCGAAGGAGGAAAGAATAATTATCAATTGCGAAAATAAAAAAGAGGATAGAATGATAAAAGGAAACTTCCTAGTTCAGATATCACAAGGATGCATGGTAACCGTAAAAGAAGAAAAGATGGAAGCCCATACCAGTAAGATAGAAGATCGATCCTTTCAAATTCATTCAGTGGAATTGCAGAAGATAACCGAAGATGTGCCCCACTGGAAAGAACAAGATATTGAATTGGAACAAATTACATTTACCCGACTTAATGAAACTCGTGAGGAACTGATATCATTACAAGAAGAAATACAGGCGATAAACACCTTTAAAAAATTGACCTCAATAGGGACACCTATAATTTTGCTTTGTGTTTTAGTAATAATTATCAGTCTCTGCATCATGAAAAGATATTGGAAAAGGTTAAAACCAATCCAACCGAGGGAGGAATCAACAGAAGCTGAAGGACTTCGCCACCCTTGGCTGCAGCCTTCCACTTAAGGGGGGAGGTGTTACGAGCTGTGAATAGGAATCCACCCGAAGAAAAAACGACAGATTCCTGGAAAAGAGACAATATAACCAGAAACATATCGTCGGTATACAAGAGAATGTGACCAAGTCCAAAATTTTAGATTTTTAGGTTTCAATGCTCATGCACCAGAAATTCAATATTATTTTTCTGGAAAAAATGAACAAGTCCAAAAATAAAATAAAAATGCTTATAATTTCAAATTCCATAATGACCAAGTTCATTTTGTAAAAACCTGTACAGGAGAAAATGACTAAGTGGACTTAGTCATGTTTTCTTGTCAATATTTTTATCTCTAGGATTTGACTTAAATTAAGATAGCCATGCATTATGCTTAACGAAAAAAAAACGAGAGAAAAGATACAGAAATATCATGTGACAGACAGGGAAAAGAGAGTGACGTTTGAAGTTTAAACAGTTTATCATAACAATTATTACTTAAATCAAAATAAAATTGTGTTCTATGTTATTAGACTTAATCTTTGGTAACTATCTACACGTATTACAATAATTTTGTTTTTCGGATATTTAGTTTTAAAATATAATAAGCTAATGCAATAATACCTTATTTTAGTGGCAAAATGAGTTGTTCGAAAAATTATTATAACAACGCACAAGAAATTATTAATGATCTTAGGGATGTTCCGGTAGAATTTGCTACTAATTCTAGTAATACAAGCCCTACGACTTTAATAATAAATGAACCACTAGTAAATCCTACGCAAGTTATAGAAAAACGCAGATGGGTAATAAAAAATCCTCAAGGAACAAAACATGAGAAAAACAAGTTATTAAAAAAATCGTGTTTAGCGTATATTAATACTAAAGGCAAACAAATGCCTGCAAAGTCCCCTAGAAATGTAAATTGTGACAATTGCCGCTACAAATGTACAGAAGTATTTCCTGCAGATCGTCGACAAGATATCTGTAAACAGTATCACAGTCTATCCTATGACAGACAAAAGGACTTTATAATTAATACCGTTGCAACTTCTGAATGCCGAAGAAAACGAACGAGGGACTCTAGTAGACCTGCAAAAAATGTCTCTAAAATTTATACATTTGTTAAAAACGGAAAAAAGAAAAGAGTTTGTAAAAATTTTTACTTAAAAACCTTGTCGATAAGTCATGGATCGGTTGATTCTGCTATAATGAACATAGACACAAATGGAATAAATCATTCAATTCAAGATCGATGAGGAAAAAGTTTCCCAGGAAATAAGACTAAACCTGTCATTTTGAATGAGGTGAAGAGACATATAGAATCATTTCCTGTGATGGAATCACACTATTGTAGACGTGGAACTACACGGAAGTATCTTGACTCTACCTTATCCATTCTTAAAATGTATGAATTGTACAAAGATGTACAGATCAGGAATCAAAAGGATTTTGTTTCTCCAATAACATATAGGAGGGTGTTTTGTACGCAATATAACTTATCTTTCTTCAAACCAAAGAAAGATCAATGTTTGCTGTGTGTTAAAGAAGCTAAATCTATTGAAAAATCAGAAGAATTTCTCACATAAAGCGAAGGGATGATGCTAATAGAGCAAAAGATTTAGATAAACAAAGAGCAATTCATGACAAACCTTTTGTATCAGTAAGTTTTGACTTACAGAGTGTCCTGCAAATTCCATGCTCCGATGTATCACCTCTTTACTACAGTCGAAAGCTATGTGCATACAATTTAGCAATTTATGAAGCAACTCCACCAAATAAGGGATATTGTTACCTTTGGTCCGAAGTTGATGGCCAACGAGGAAGTTGTGAAATAGGTACAGCTTTATTGAAGTGGTTTAAAACTTTACCTGATACTGTCAAAGAAGTGCCACTCTTTAGCGACACATGTGGCGGCCAAAACCGAAATAAATACATTGCGGCTCTTTTGTTGTTTGTAGTCAACCAGTTACCTATAGAGATTATTACTCACAACTTTTTAGAAAAAGGTCACTCGCACATGGAGGCCGATTCGATGCATAGTGCAATTGAAAGTGCAAAAAAATACATTCCTGTATTTTGTCTTAATGATTGGAAGACAATTATGACACTAGCAAGATCCGAGAGAGGCAAAAATAAAACTTCTGGTGCCTACATTGTAGAGCAAATGACTTACCGTGACATTATTGACTTGAAAGCACTCAATACATCTATACTACAAAATACAATTCGGGATGAAGGGGGAGAAAAAATAGAATGGTTAAAGATCAAACAATTAAGGTACGAAAAAGAGAAAAAAAAGTTTATAATGTTCCGATACAACTATGATGAAGAGTATAAAATGTTTAACATTAAAGGCAAAGCAAAAGGTGAGCCCAGTAATAATATTCCAAAAGAAACTGAAAAACGATTTAATTCAACTTTGCCGTAAGGGGGTAATTCCGATCGAATACCATAGTTGGTACTTTGACATACCGAGTGACAATTCCTTGAAAGACAAGTGTCCAGAACCCTCACACAATGAATATAGTGATGAAGACATATGAAGTTGAAACTAGTTACTACTACTTGTTTAATTATAGTCTTTTTTAAGTTTAAATACATATTTTAGAATCTGCATTGTTCATAGAAACCATTACAAACCTATGCAGTTGAAATGAATTACTGGTTTAGTATTTGCTTAAATTAATTATAGACTTTTTTTAATTTAAAATACATATTCTAAAAACTATATTATTTATAAAAATCATTATAAACTAATCTCACGTAAAATAATTGATTTTATAATAAGAAGCAAAAATTAGAATACTAATAACTCAAAACCACTATCTGTGGACTTAGTCACTTTCTCTTGTATACCGACGATATAAAAGGAGCGAACCGTTTATCAAGAAGAATATAGTAACCGGTCGCGCTCCACATCGCACGTCTTAGTTATTATAATCTTTCAAATTTATAATTAATCAATTAAACAACAAACTTTGTAACCAATTGTTTTAAGTGAATAATAAAATTCTTATTTTTAAAAACAAACACAATCTTTCTAAAATCGAAAGTCTAGTTCTTCTTTCTCTAGACCATCTACTTCGTCATCATTGAGTTCGTTCATGGACCAAATGTCACCCGAAGAAATCACAAAAACAAATTTCCTCTTGGGTACTTTTTTCTTTGGTTGCAATATTATCGACTCTACACATTTCCGTGCTTTTATGCAACGGCTACGACCAAGCTATCCAATTCCTTCTAGGAAAGCCTTATCCGGTAAGATACTGGACGATATTTACAATAAATTTACAGAAAATATTAAGTTTCAACTTGAATCAGTAATGTTAATTGATGGTTGGAAGAACGAAAATGCAAATACAAAAAATGTGTCAGTTCTACTGCACTCCGCATCTGGAAATGCTGTTTTCCTAGATAATTGGGATTTAAGTGAGGAAAGGGAAACGGGAGAAAAATTATTGGAGATCATTGAGTTGGCAAAGATGCAAGCAGAAAAAGATTATAATACTAAAATATTCGCAGTAATTAGTGATAATGCAGCTAACATGATGAAAATGGGAAGGTTAATACACCTTACCTGTAATTCACATACTGGTCAGTTATTAGCAAAAGATGTTCTGCCTAGTACGTTAGCTGCATAAGTAACAGCTATATTAAAGCAATTTAATGGCCCTGATCTTGAAACAAAGATTTTAAAATATGGAGGTTCAAGAATTATTCTACCCTGCGAAACAAGATGGTGTTCGAATAGAGACTCATTTACTTGTTTTTTAAAGAATCTTCCTTACATAAAACGTGTAATATCCGAACATCCTGAAAAATGTATACCTGCCCATATAACTGCAATGATTTTTGATCAAGAATTTATCAACAATGTAACAAAAGTTATTTCACTACTAGATCCCATCTGTGAGCTAATTAATAAGTGTCAGGCATCTACATCAAGTATCGCATGTGCAGCTGAAGCATGGCTTACTCTAAAATTTCCTTCAGAATTTGTGGATGCAGAAGCGCATTTAGAAAAACGGAAAAATTATGCTTTGAAAGATCCACTTTTAATTGCAAATTATTTGCATCCTGTTTATAGAGGCCGTAACTTAAATGAAGAACAGCTTGATCGTGTAAATGACTATCTGTTACACCATTTGGATGCTACTGGATTGGAGGACTTACTTAAATTTACTACCAACGACGAAATTTTTGCTAATCCTAATAAAAGATAAGCTAGACTTGTTGGAACTTAACGGTGTTTATAGTTTAGAATGTAATACTTGCGGAGCCACATATATTGGCGAAACAGGGAGAGCCCTAAAAACAAGAATTAGAGAGCATTTAATAAAACCCAACTCTAATTTTGGTAAACACCTATCTCTGCACAACCACACTTTTGATATTAAAAAAAATGTAACACTGATACATAAACAAAATAAAGGCCACACACTTGAGCTTTTAGAGAGCTATGAAATAGACAAATTCATAAAAACTAATACAAGACTTGAGTGCCTTAATGACCAGGTCCTTCCCTTAAAACCACCCTTATACAAATGCCTCAACAACCCATTTCCCCAAAATACCGAGGATCAGTGTACTTAGCCGCACACACTGTTCGCAGATTTTGGGGTCCCTGCGGCAACACCCAACTCCTGTCTATACCCTATCCTTGTATTCCCTATCCTATATTTTTCTATTAATTTAAAAATCCAAATTTTATTATCCCCTTCCCTTACCTTACTATTCAACGCCTGGAAATATTAACTACAAAATACAAATTTTAGTGTTGTTGCCTCGCAGACAATTATACTCGCAGAAGGGATTTGTTTCATCTGAACACCCTCTATGTAATTTTATTTTATTTTCAACACATGCGCATTTATACATTTTATTTCTGGTTTTCGCGAACTCATAAAAAGTGGTTACCTCTTGCAATTTCTCAACCATTTTATTTTTGTAACTTTTCATGTAACGTTTTTAATTTTAATTCTTAAACTTTACATTTACATTTTTAACATGTTAGTTCTATAGTTCTTTAAATTAATATTTACAATAATTGTTTTGAATATCACCGTTTTTGATGTGCTGACCTTATTTACGACTTATACTTTATGCGAAGTTTTTTGAACGCCGTTTCTTATATTACGACAAGTAAGTTTATTTCATTTCATATTTGTAACAACTTTTATTATCATTCTTGTTGTCAATTTGTAGCGCTTCTGAAGATGACTAATTAGTCGAAACATGTAAAGCGGATTTACTTATAATAAACCAGTATAAAAGTACAATTAGTGATTTATAAAAATCAAAATTTAATCAAATATTATTAGAATAATATGTTCAAATATTGGATATCACTTATAGCCACTCGACAATAGATGGCTCTGTAGTTCTCTTGTCAATAAGATTTTTAGTTCGTCGATTTATAGGGCCGGCCCTTGATGAGTTCCCTAGTTCCCAGGGGAGTGAAACTAGTATTCCGAATCCCGTGCCATACGAAATGCGGTGTTGCCGCAGGGCATCACCTGATGAATAAATTGACAACTGCGCGCGCACGCTACAACATTTGGCGGGTTTTGCGGCTTGCACCTGCGCATTATTCGCCTCAATTGTCGGTTTTCATGTCGTTTTGTGGAAGAAATATTAACATAAAAGGTAAGTAAAACGAAATATTTGTTTCTATTACACAGTGTTGCCAGGTCTAGTGAAATTTCACTATATCTAGTGATTTTTTAGTAAATCTAATGATTTAGTGAAAACTTTTCTCAAAAAAGAGATTTCTAGTGATTTTTCCCAATAAAATACAGGGGGTGTCTCACGTAACTGGTTCGTTAGAATTTTTTTAGGTTCCAGTATTCGTACAGTTTTGAAATTTTGATAGTATGGGTTGTTCAGTCGGAACTTTCGATCTAAAATATTTTCAAGGTGGCTGCCACTTCCGGTCTACCGGAAGTAGACCATAACTTCGTTATTTTAAATGGAATGCTATAGTTTTTATTGCACCTTTTAATTGTACGTAAAAAAATATGTTGACTTTCATAAAAGTTATTGGTACCTAGCGTTTTTCGTTTTCGAGTTATTTTGATTTTAAGGTTTTTTTAGCAAATTTCACCATGCACTTTAAAACCCTATATCCCAGCCAACGTTCATTCAAAAAAGCTCTAAATTGGCAGGATTACTCGTCAGATGCTCTCAAATAGATTGTCATATATTGTATCAGAGTATCTTATACAGCATGGTCAAAAATTGAATTACCATTTCTCCATATTCAATGGGGAGAAAGTCGAAAATTTTAAATGGAACGCCCGATATTTTATTAGCCTACACGAAAGGGAATTTAATTCTCTACAATTTATCTATAAACATTCCTATACTTATTTATTGTAATTTCTCTCATATTCAAAACATGCAGAAAATGCAGGAAACCGTTTGTATTTTTATTAGAAGGTCATAACATTTTGACAGTTTTTTGTTTAATTTATTTCTATTATTATTTCTACTATTAACTACGATTGATAATCTTTTAGTTTACTAGCCTTTACTTACCAAAAATAACAAACAGAAGATCAAATAAATGAAACTATTAAAACAAAAAGTTGATGACAAAAATTAGATTTGAATAAAAATATAAATTTGTTATTAAATTGAATTTGGAAATGCAATAAAATACGTTAAATTATTTATTTCGTTGTCTTCATCACTGGTGACCGGAAATATGCGATTTCTTTTGGTCTCGATATATCCAGAACTAATAAATTCATTATCAATTTTTTTAAATTTTTCCTCGTGATGGTCGTTAGGTTTGTTAGACATCTCTCATTAAGTGTTCAACACGTCTTGTCCGAAAGTTTATTACATTCGCCATCAATACAAAATAAATTTCAAATATCGGCGTTGGAATAATTTACCATGATGTTCAATAACTTACACCCGTCGTCAAATGTAACTAATGGCAACAATAATACAAACATGGACCAAAAACTGTCAACATTCCATAGCTTTCTAATAAAAAAACCTGCATTTCGTGCACCAAAAAAAGTTTAAAACCAAAATAACTCGAAAACGAAAAACGCTAGGTACCAATAACTTTTATCAAAGTCAACCTATTTTTTTACGTACAATTAAACTGTGTAATAAAAACTATAGCATTCCATTTAAAATAGCGAAGTTATGGTCTACTTCCGGTAGACCGGAAGTGGCGGCCATCTTGAAAGTATTTTAGATCGAAAGTTCCGAATGAACAACCCATGCTACCAAAATTTCAAATCTCTACAAATAGTGGAAAATGAAAAAGTTCTAACGAACCAGTTACGTGAGACGAAGGAAAAAAATATGTTCGTGGCAAACTTAGACATGAAAATAGAAATTAGTTTGCGATGTGATGAACAGATGGCGGTCAGACATTTAAAATTCATGCAAAACTGCATTTTACGTTTCTGTAAACAAGGGTACGTGAGTAAATCCCCCGACTCCCTAACAAACAAACAGCCCAAAATAGGTATTTCCCCCGGTCAAACTTACTGCCCGACGCTATAAATAGAAGCTCTCTAGCTAATTCTTATCATTTGCAAATCAGATTTTGTCACATTGTTTATTTCTCACAGTATTGTTAACATTGCGACTGTAGTGTTAATATAGTGTATTGTAAATTGTAATGTAAGTATTATTTTTGTATTTGAAAAAAATGTATAGTACGTTTATTTCGACGATTATATATCATAAATTTAAGTATATCGGGATTATTAACAGCATTATTTTGAAATGTTCATTTACTTTTTAATTCGTCGTTTCTTAGTCTCAATGTTTATTTCAAGAAAACTAGATTGTTTATACATTGACGAAAGCAACAAGTATTAAAAATAAGATCACTTTTACGCGCATATCATACATAATTATAAAAGAATGTAGGAAATTAATAAGAATTTTAAAGCATTAATTAAAAGTAGAAGTAATAATTGTCATGGTAATTGTGATACATTTAATTTAAGTTACCAGGGCAGAATTGTATTTTTTTGACAGCAGTGTTAAAAAAATTATTCGACCATAATACGTGTATTATATCCTATCTGAATATCTGATAGGAAGATAACTCAAAATAAAAGTACTAATACATTTTTATTATTTATTCGTTAATAAAATCTAAAATTAATTAAATTAAATCTACCGTTCTATTTTATAAATTACTTTTCATTCTAATCAGGATGAAAAGATTTTTAATTTCGAAAAGAAAATCACCAGTGTCGAAAATGTGGTTCCTGCTCCATCTTCAGAAGATACATCTTCCAGTAGAGGAGAATCTTGTCCAGAGCCAAGTACAAGAAATCAAAATCTAGATGTTGAATATCTAGAGCCTTCCAATACTTCATTTACCGATGCTGAAGATACACATACTTCGAAAAAACGACGGTTCTACATTCAAAAATATAAGCCCGAATGGGAACAGCTGCACAATTTTAAATATTGGATAGAAAGAAGCGAGCGTGGTAACAATTATTTTAGATGTAAGATTTGTTCTAGTGATTATTTAGGTGGTTTAGGTGCTATTAAGCAGCTGCATCTGTAAAAAATCAACCTACTTTAATAAAACAATCTTTTCAATTCACTACTACTGCTGATAAAATTCTAAAACAAAATGAAATTAGAATTGCTGCTTTCATAGCAGAACATAATATATCAATTAACACATCTGATCATTTAACAGAATTGGTCAAATCTATAATTCTCTCCGGAATAGAATCGGATCATATTCGGAAATTGTCTTGTGACAGAACAAAATGCACAGCTTTGATCAATAATGTAATTGGAAAAACCAACTTCGAAATATTAGTTGAAAAGTTGAAGATGAAAAAATTTTCGATGCTAGTGATGAGTCTACTGATAGCTCGGCTGTTAAACATTTAGCTATTGTTATTCGTTACAATGAGAATTTGAAAATAAAAGACGAATTTTTAGCTTTAATTCCGGTAGGAGATGCTACTGCTCAAAATCTTTATAACTCAATTACGAATTTTTTCAACAAATATAATGTGCCATATAAACAAAACTTAGTTGGTTTTGCTGCGGATGGTGCCAACACAATGATAAATTCTTTAAAAACATTACTGTTAAAAGATGTTCCACATTTATTTGTAATGAAATGTGTTTGCCATTCGCTGGCGCTATGTGCATCTTATGCTTGCCAAACATTGATATATTGACATATGCTTACCCGATGATGTTGAAAAATTAGTAAGAAGTGTATACACTTACATGCAATACAGTTTTAAACGCAGAACTGAATTTCAACAATTTCAATTATTTTTGAATGTTAAACCTCACAAAATATTACACCCTTCCCAGACTCGATGGTTGTCTTTAAATACAGTAGTACAAAGGGTTTTAGAACAATTTGAATCGTTAAAACTTTATTTTCAAGCTGAATGTTCTGATTCTGTTTCTGGTGCATTCGAAATATATGAACATCTTAAAAATCCCGTTAATAAATTGTACTTAGAATTCTTAGAATTTGTATTACCTACGTTTAATGATTTAAATTTAGAATTTCAAGCTGATGCGCCGAAGATTCACATACTCTATCCAAGAATGGAACAATGTTTTAAATTATTGTTAAGTTATTATATAAAACCAGAGTATTTAAAAAATACTGATTTAAGCAAACTACAATACAGAAATCCAGAACACTATGTTCAACTTGAGCACTTGTACACTCGTGATCTTTTTAAATGAAAATTATAGAATGATGAAGTCGGGGAAGGTCGGGTTGGTTTACTTTGAAACCCTGCGCAAGGCTACGGGGCCGGAGTAATCACGACGGCCAAAGCAGGTAGAGAAGGAGTAATTTAGAATTTGTCACTACGGGATTTTTAAATAGGTTTATTGTAATAGAAACCAGCTTAATATTCGATTAAATTATCGAAAATAGCATAATAAATTATTTAATGTATTATGTCTTATTAAAAAATGATTTTTGGAAAACAAATAAAAATGGTTCCTAATTTAAATCAATTAAAAGGTCTCTTTATTATTATTAATTTAAAAATAGTCTCTTTATTTCGAGGGTTGTAAAATGACACAAAGGCGGCATTTTTACTTATTTCCGGGAACGAGCGCAAGACAAAATATAAATAAAATAAAATAAAAAAATAGTTAACTGGTTTGTATAAATACTGACATTTATTATTAAACAAATCTTAATACTTTATAATGTTCAGGTGGTGTGTTTTGAAGCCGTATGTTTTCATTCAGATTTGGTAGAGATACGATAATTTAATTGGTTGAAATATAGAAAAAATTAAAACGGAGCAAAAAAACAAAAAACTTTAAGTGACAAAACGTTCTACGTTTTTTAACTTTTGATAAAAGAAGTTTTGAATCACACTGTAATAATATTAATAATTAATCAGTATTAATATCTTAATATATTATCATCATGAAATTGATTTAAATTAGAAACAATAATTGAAACACATTAAATAATTGAAACTGCACAATCAATTGTTCGAAAATCATCTAAATTAAGTTTTACTGTAATAATATTATCATTTAACATTTTTTCTGTATTTATATTTTAATAGTTATCATCATAAATTTGATTTAAATTAGGAACAATTTTTATTTGTTTTCCAAAAATCATTTTTTAATAAAACATAATACATTAAATAATTTATTATGCTATTTTCGATAATTTAATCGAATATTTAGCTGGTTTCTATTACAATAAACCTATTTAAAAATCCCGTAGTGACAAATTCTAAATTACTCCTTCTCTACCTGCTTTGTCCGTCGTGATTACTCCGGCCCCTTAGCCTCGCGCAGGGTTTCAAAGTAAACCAACCCGACCTTCCCCGACTTCGAGCTAGCCATTCTTCTTTAATTTTCATTTAAAAAGATCACGAGTATACATGGGTCCGAAAGTCGCAGTAGCGTTAGCAAATGTTAGCCTACACTGAAGCAGCCCATCAAATTTTCAAGCGATTCCCGTTCAACTCACGAGAAGCAATAATTTTGAAAGCATTAAATGTTTTAAACCCTTCATCCATTGCAGAAGTTGATAGTCTTGGTCCATTACTTGCTAATTTTTCGAATCTAGCAATACATCAAAATGATATAGATCGAGAATTTCGATCATTAAAATATTCTTCAATTAATTTTGGATTGGACGAGTTAGATTTTTGGAAAGAAGTTAGTAACCTCAAAAAAGGCGACGGCACTTTGTTATACCCACAACTTTTACAGTTGGTCAGTATTTTATTTGTTCTTCCCCATAGCAGTGCTTGTGTTGAAAGGGTTTTTAGTTCAATTAATATTAATAAAATAAAACAAAGAAACAGATTAAGCACAAATATTTTGGCAGGACTTCTTCATTCTAAAACTTTAATATCCGCAAAAAATTGTTACGATTTTGCTATAACAGATGAATTAATAAAAAAACATAATAATAATATGTCATACATATTATTATTAAATACACATATTACATATTACACACTACATATTATTAAATTATCACCTAGTTTTTTTGTTTTTTTTTTAATCAACCTTAGATATGAATAATTGTTATTTTTTATTGTTTTTAAATATTGGAGGTATATTTTTTTATATTTTTGTATATTATATTTTTGTTTTAATTTTTGTAAAAATTTCAATACATACTTACTTTTAAATAAAAAATATAAACAAACTTCTAATTATTTTATTTTTAAATCTTCATTCTTCACATTCAAAATCTAGTGAAATTTTTGTCAATCTAGTGATTTTTTTCAGTTCAATCTAGTAACTTTTAAAATTTTGACCTGGCAACGCTGCTATTACATTAGTACTGATTTTTAACTGTTTATCAAGTTATGTGTTGATTATAAATTATAATACATCAATTATTATATAAAATAATTCGTGTATACGTTTCGAGGTTATGTTTGACATAACATGGAAACAAACAGAATTTTTTTTAAATTATTAAGTATATTATGTAAACACTTGCTTATTACCAAACTACTATTATAAATTAAACAGTTACCATTTCAATGAATGATTATTAATATATTTTTTTTAATTTTAGGTCCACAAAACGTTGATGTAAGTAAAGCTTTTATATCATAAATTTTAGTATAGATTGTTTTTGTGCTACTAAATTATAAGAGACAATTGTCTCTTATAATTTATTTGAGTCACAATGGCTAATATAGTGAAGGCATCATCTTCCCTCTTCACAAAAAATGGTCTTGTAAATATCCTTCATGTCAAAATTCCTATTACACAAATAGCCCTAACAATAAAAAAATTTACCGATTTCCAAAAGATCCAGACACACTCTCACGTTGGAAAAATGCTTGTAGATTAGATAACCATTTAAAACCAGATAATCAGTTTATTTGCGAAGACCATTTCTGATTCCGATTATAGCAGTCCTGATAACATCCGTTTAAAATATAATTGCTGTCCGAAACCCTATCCTAGGACATCTACCATGACATCCCAAGCATCCAATAATTCCATATCCAGTAATCCATTTTCAATTATTCCTGATAATGCTGAATCTAGTGAAATTAATGCTGTTTGCCATTCGGATAGTGTAGATTTGAGCGGTACATAGGATAATGTTGAAACAACAGAAGTTTTAAAAGAAAATTTAGACCCGCGTGATAATGTTAAAATTCATCGTAATATACAATCGAAATTGTCAAAGTTAAGATCACAGCTGAAAAGCGCTAAAGCTGATGTGAGCTTTGTTAGGAAACTATATGACGAGGGTCGATTTGAGTTCATCGAATTTACTTTGAATTCTGTAACAAAGGAATTTATTAATTCTCAATTACGCAATCTAGTAGAGCTCCGTCAGGTAAAAGGTGGACTATGGAAGATAAAGCATTTGCTTTATCTATCCACAAAAGAAGCCCACGATTATATCGTTATCTACAAGCTCATTTTGAATTACCATCAATAAGACTTTTAAAAGGCCTGTTGTCCAACATGTCTTTTCGTACCGGTATAAATCCAAATGTTATGGATTATCTTAAACGTCAGGTTAGGAACATGAATGATGTTGACAAGTATTGCACCCTCATTTTCGACGAAGTTCAACTTAGTAGTGGGCTTCATTATGAGGCTCATGAACAAAGAATTTCGGGATTCGAAGATCTGGGTGAACTCGGAACCAATAACAAAATGGCAAATCATGCATTGGTTTTCATGGTCAGAGGGGTACAAAAAAATTATAAGTAAGTTGTTGCTTATTATTTTGTTCAAAATACAATAGCAGCTACTTCCCTAAAGCAATTAATTGTAAAAATAATTAGTAATTTGCAAGCAATTGGGCTGAAGGTGGTCGCAACTGTTTGTGATCAGGGGTCTACTAATGTGGCTGCATGTAAATTACTTTGTGGTAACGACGATTATGTGTTTGAAGTAAACGGAGAAAAATTATGTACAATCTATGACCTGCCACATTTACTAAAGAATACACGAAATGCGTTGTTGCGATATGATATTGCGTATGAAAGCAATAAGCGCGCAAAGTTTGTACATATTCAGTCTGCCTTCAATTTAGATCAGTAGCGTAGAACCTACAAACAGTTGCCAAAACTAAAATCAGAGTATTTCAATTTTGATAATAGTTATATTAAAATGAAGGTGAAAGTGGCTGCTGCTCAGTTGAGTCACACAGTTGCTGCATCGATAGAAACATTTCATGTAACTAAAGATTTACCTGCTGAATCTTTAGCTACTGCCGAATTTGTTCATTTGATGGATCAATTGTTTGATTCGCTGAATGGGTGGGTTCGATATCCAAAAAATGGTAAAGAGTTTCGGCGTTATGAAAAGATTCCCCACATTTACAGTTCTGGTCCAATTTGTTACCTAAATCACCAAATGGCAAATGATTGATAGGAACGGTAGGGACTGTACAAAGTCAGTTAGATTTCTTAAAGGTTGGCAGACTCAGTTATTTTCCTTTGGAATCATTTAAGTGAAAAAGATCCGCTGGAAAATTTATTTTGTCAAGTACGCCAACATGGCTTTTTTAACACTAATCCTACATGTCATCAATTTGTAGCTGCCTTAAAGACTCTTGTCGTTAACAACTTTTCTGTACCCTTAAGTAGGGGACGGAATTGTCAAGACGATTATTGTGAGTCTTTGGGGAATCTACAAGATTTGTTAGTACATTTTCCAGAGGATTTTCATTCTAGTGATATAATGGATTCAAATCCTGTTTTCTCAGATATTGAACTAAACCCAAGTATAAAAGATAATCAAGCAACGGCTTATGTGGCTGGTTATTTTCTGAAGAATATACATATTCCGGACTGTGATACATGCCGAGAAAATTTATATTCTGCAGAATGTAACGAGAATCATTTGTTTACTTCTTTCAAAGAGTATAACAATGAGACACATTTAAGTTATGCAAGTGACGGGCTTATTAAGATGGTTGATGCAGTCCATGAAAGAATGTATTAATTTCTTGATAAGTATGGTCACTTAAGCCCAATTGAGAGCATATTTAAAAATTCTAATGTAGACTTCTTTAATTCTTATCAATTTTGTCAAATTCATGATATTAAATGTTTGATTATGGATAAATGTATTCGTTTAAATGTATATAAATATTTAAAAGATAAGAATATTAACGAAGTCAACAAGAGAAAGTTTAAAAAAAAGAAATATTAAGAATATTCCTAACAGTTTATTTTGTTTTATGTGAGCATGGGTGCAATACACATGGAAGAAGAATACAAGATTTATTTTTACCAAGAAGTATTATTTTATCAAAGATGGTTGTTAAGTTTTTTTTTATATTTTGTTTAAAATGATTTTTAAGTTTTTGTTGTATTATATTTATTGTTTATTTATTCATATATTTTCTAGAAACAATATATGTTATTTTTGTATTTAAATTTTGTTGTAATATAAATTTTAATAAATTTTAATAACGTCGTGTTTTGTGTTATTATTTCTCAATACATAAAAAATGTTGTAGAAATATATTGAATTTTTATTTCTAAGGCCAACTAAAAAATGCTAAATATTTTAAAATGGCACTTTTTGGTGGTTTTTGAAATAAAGAATTCAATTTAGGAAAATAGAGAAGTGAAAGTAAAGTATATAGAAATCAAATTTCCCGCGTGTGTGCCATACGAATCTGGAGGGGGTAGTGTTCCTCTTATTTTAACAGAGTGCGCACTTCTCTATATTACTGTTCTGTGTAGTAGCTTTTAGAACTCCGTCGTGGTTGTAGCGCGTTCGCCCGGCTCATGTATGGCTCATGTATTGAGTTCGAGTGGTTATAATAACACGTGCTTTGTTGAAATAAACGTTGATCAATGACTTTGTAAGCGTTTTGTTTCCGAACCATCGTGGAACGTAAGACCGGTGGCTTATGATTCGCGACATAAAGATTATTATTATTATTATTATTCCAAAAAAACAAAAAGACGATATTTGGGAGGAAATAACAAATATATTGAATTCACACAAAAAAAAAACATCAAAAATGTTAAGAAATAAGTGAGATTGTTTAAAGAAAACCACAAAAGACGAGTACAACAAAATCAAAAATTATAATCGAGGAACAGGCGGTGGTTCATGCATTAAAAAGAAAATGAGTGACATACATGAAAAAGTTTTGAATATAGTTCGAGTGGCTATAACTGGCACTAATAATGCTTTCGATGGCGATGAATGGTTGTATTATTGATTAATCCTTTAGTTTTTAATATTAATATTACCAGAAGAGATCGATAGGAATAGAACACGTCGAACCAACAATAAAAACTGCAACAATAATATATCGGCGGAGGAGCCAAGTCTGTTTCAGGGTTCCCGGAAGACCACCGACGGAGAAGATATCAACGTACAAGAACCTGTGACGACTTCTCTACAAAAAGAAACGACAACACTATCGAACCCTTAAAAATAAGTGCACAGATCTGCAACACCTCGGCTTTCCAGTGAAGATGGGGTGGGTCTGAATTTATAAGGCGCCACGCAGTTTCAGTTGCAGATCGCTCTAACTGCGAAGAGGGTTGGAAAGAAAAAGGTTCGACAACACCAACATATAACACAACACAAGAAATCGGCAAAATCATATACAAAAGAAATAATATTATTAAAAAAATAAATGGTAAACAAAAAAAATAAATGTAAATATAAAAATAAACCAAAAAAAGAATATCGAAAATAATTCGACAAAAAAAGAAATAGTCCCGAATGATTAGGGGTAGTAAAAAGCAAAATGAAATAAAAAAAAAGGTAATCAAAGAAATAAAAAAAAATAAACTAAGTATTGACCGCGACACGTTCCCGAATGACACGAGCGCTCGATCAGGTGAACGGAAAAGAAAATCAAAAGTATTCAAAACTAAAATGAAAACTCCCCTAATAGACTGATCTATCTTTACAAAAACAAAATTAATTAAATGACAAAAATCAAAATTAACAACAAAAAAAATTGAACAATAACCAAAATGATTTAGTTTCAAATTGAGTTCCGGAGAAATTGTTTACGGTAAGTGAAGTTAATTAAATTGAACTGGTAAGTATATAAAAAAATTCTAATTTATATAATACAAAAAAAGTATCTTAACAGAATTGAATTCTTTCTTACAGTAATTAAAAGGAAAGTTCTGACCTTTACTCCGGACTCTTCATACACGAAGAAACGACGAATTTACCAAAAAAACGTTCAGCAAACCTCCTTCGGAAACAATGGTCTGGTCCAAGGTAATATAGGAAATTTGGTTCTGACGAAATAACGTGTTTATTCCAGGATAGGAGTATAAAGTACAAAAAAAACCTATGTTTCAAAGAAAGAGAAATATTGTATATAAATTGTAAATAGTTGTGTGTTTGGATGAATGGAAGAATGAGTGATTTTATTTAGCGTGGATGGAGGATCTTTTTTTCTTTTTTTTCCTGGAAATTATGTTTGTTAGTAGTAGTAGTTTTAGGATAAGTTAGAATTAGGATTGTAAAATATAAATGTTTAAACCTACCTCAAGATGGTATGAGGTTTTAACCAGTAAACGATTATAATTTCGTAAACGTGCGTATAAATCCAGTAAAACCGTAATCGTAGGAACCAATTCCGTACGAAAATTAACTGATTGAATAACCCAAATCCTGATAAAATCAGATATAGCTCGACCCAAAAATTGAACCTCGTAGATAACTTTTCAAAATGTCGACGACTATACAATTGTTACCAATCTTAGCACTACGAATGCTGGCTACAAAAGAGGAAGAATGAAATCGCGCCCGGGTATTCATTCCCCAAAATTTTATCCAAAAAACTCGCTTTAAAATCGCGCGGTGCCAAAAATTCAAAATCACTCCCTCCCTCTATTATTGACAGTACGAACTTAAAAATGTAAACAAAATTTATAATAGAAATGAAGAAGAGAAAAAAAGTTTAAGGTTAAGATTTTATTGCGTAGTAGTCATTATAAAATGTATACGGAAAAAGGAAAATTAATGTGCGTGAAGAGAAAAGGATTTTTAAGAAGTGGTGGAAAGAAAAGGATTTTTAAGTGTTTCCAAATTTGGCTTGCTGTAAAAAAAAACAAAAATTAACAAGGTAAACAACAAAATTGGTATATAAATTCCCCGATTTCTAACAGTTACAGACAAATCACAATAACACAAAAATGGACGTTACAAACCTGTAGGGTTAGAGATCTTCAGAGGAGTTCTTCAGTTTTCACAGCTACAAGAGGATTCTTTTGAAACAGAAACCGAAACTGAATACGAGGATGTAGTCTCAGACGAGGTCACCATGGTGGAGGAGCGACCCATACATGTACCATTGAGATACCAGCTGAGAAGTCGAGGACCAGCACCGGAACACAGCTGGGTTCTTCCGAAACGCATTTAAGCGTATCGCATGGGTTTTGATTATCGTTTTATTTTTTTTACTTTCAGTTGTTGTAGCATTAGTGCATGAGTAGTACCGATTGCACATGTAACCGTAGCATTGATTTTGGTTTTGTTTGATGTGTTTTAGTTGATTTTGTCGCACGAAAGAAGGAATTATGGAGACGAAGATGTTCATTCTCCAGGTCATCGCGTTCGTGGCAATCTTCACCATCGGAGTGGAGGCCATCATCGCCTACGACTGCCAGAACAGCAAAATGAATATCAGCACCTACAGCCTCACGAACATCGGAGCCTGCAAGACGCCAGCCAACACCGTGACGGCGTCCATTGAAAAGGTGCAGCTCGTCCAACTGAACGAAGTGGAGATGATACCCATCGTCCAATGCAAAATCCACGTGACTAGGATGGTTAGTCACTGCGGTATGCATTCCCATATGTCAGCCGTACGGAACGGATTGACATCATACATCTACCCGGTGAACAGGGAAATGTGTTATGAGATGCACAGGACGCGTCGCCTGTACCATTTCTATGGAAAAAACATAGAAGGGTTGGCGATAAATGGCACAATTTTCGCCAGCGTCCTGATAGCCGGGAAGATGACGGGAGAAAATACGTGTAAGGGCGCCGATTATGAAGATCACAAGGGCCGTTGGTCGGATGTCATCGCACAAGGAGCGCTGACAAATTACCTTGGAGGAGAGGGTAGTACCAGCCAGGCTCGCCGAGAATCAGATGGTACTGCCCAGAGGTATCACGTGTTCGTACAGAGAAAAGCCATGTGTGGACCATGTACGAATACCGGTTTTGGGACAGTGTAACAATGTTTTGCGTACACGTTGAGGCATCGGGACCGCCAATTCGCAAGAACTAGTGCGGAAGAAACAGTTCCATTGGCGCATGCCAGTGAGCAACCAGTAGCAACGGAAGAAGTGGCGGAGCCGCCACAACAAAGACTTTACCCTGCAGTGCCTAAGATGGAAGTAGCACAAAAGGACTGGCTTCCAAAGCTGTAGAATTAGTATTTTATGTAATGTCTTATTTGTTTTGTTTTTTTTAGGGAATTTTGTATTGTTTTATTAATGTAATAAGGCAAGACCTCGCAAAGACTTTGTTCACTAGGAGAGCCGGTGATGAGGCTCAGATGAGATTCATATAGTAATCCCTTGCGAGCCCCTTCCTTAATGGATATAAGCGGAAATTGAGGACAATATCTTTAAAGGAAGAAGAATTCGATTCAACGCCAATTCTAAGTGTCGTCGCATATCGAGAACTGTGACTTAGTTTCAATTGTAAACATTCTTTGCAAATTCCGAGAAGCCACCAAAAAGGATCCAGGGTTGCGATCCATCGGCGTGCCACCAAATCGGAATACAAGTCCTGAGTAAGTCTGTTTGCCAGTTTCCGTTATCACCTATCTGTCAACGAGAATTAGCTGTCGGGGTTAGATTCAGGAAAATCTCTTTTTTTTAAGTAACGTCTGGTCATAAATAAACGTAGGTAGATTTTAAGGTTCATTTTGTTCATTGTCAATTATTTCTTGTTATTTTGTTAATATAGTTTAACTGTAGTTAGAACACTTGTCTTTTGATTTTCCCCTTTTCCTGACAGAGCCTCAGTGCAAGAACCCACGGTTCTGAAATAGTGACCGCCCGCTTGTCATTTAGTTTTGATTGATTTGCTAAATCAATTGGGGGTCCTTCAGACTAAAGGCGGTGTGACACATAAGAGTTACTCGTATAAAAGTTACTGTTATAGGAGTAACTCGGACATTATTTTACGTGTCACCCCGTCATTTCAACTCGTATGGCAGCTACTCGTAATCGTATAAAAACGTAGGTCTCATCCTAGCTGGATGCGAGTAAACGACAAGGACAGAAATAACAAAGATGGCGTCAACTGAAGTGTGTGTGCTTGATCGGGATCGAGAAGAAAGCAGTGTTCGGAAAAAATATTTTTCCGAAGACGAATTAATATTATTCATTTCAAGGTAAGTTAGTTATTATAATTTATAATTAAAATTAATATAATACTATACCTACACTACCGTCATATCACTTGCATAAATACTTTATTTATAGATATCGTGAAAACGAGTGCCTTTGGAATATAAAAAGTACTGAATACAAAAAAGTACACACGTAAAAAAGTGTTGGATAGTCAGAAAACAGGATCTGGAGTAGACAGTATATATCATCCAACATTATTTTGGTACAAAGAATTTAAATTCATAACAGATGTTATTATTTCGAGAAAAACTACATCTAATTTGGATTCACAAGAACAGGTAATAATGTACTTTTAAGTTATTTATTTGTGTTTACAATTATAATCATATAAGTAGTTTATGATATATTTCTCCATTGCATATCTATGGCTCCTTCATTTAAAAAGTAATTTGCTAGAGCTTCTCGAATATCTCTTGCAGACTCTGAAGAAAAATTTCCTCCCTGTCGTTGTATTTGACCTAAAGCATTTTGTTGCACGGTGTCATTCACTGTATTATTGAAATACAAATGTTGTCTTTTGGAACATAAGAAATTGTGTAAGACGCAACGGCACTTAACTATACTTTCAGTAGTTGTTACTGATGTCTCTAAAGTACGCCTCAATATGCGAAATTTGGCAGTCATGATGCCAAAAGCATTTTCAACCACTCGCCTAGCACGACTGAGACGATAGTTGAAAACCCTTTGCGCCGCAGTTAATTTTTTTTTAATTTGGGATAAGGCTTCATTAAAGTGTCGCTTAAACTAAATGCTTCATCTGCTACCATAAAATAAGGAATAGGTTTTTGACATCCCACAATTGGCTCTGTTAATGGTAGATTCAACGACTTTTCAATATTTATTTCTGTATAGAGGGCTGTTTTTATATATACCTCCATCAGATATTCGACCATTACAACCAACATCTATATATATGAATCTGTATCGTGTATCTACTAGCGCCAATAAAACAATACTGTGATAGCCTTTGTAGTTGAAATAGTAGGAACCTTGTTTGGCAAGTGCAATTATAGCAATATGTTTACCATCTAACACAGTCAGTATGTGTGGAAAATTCCATCGAGTGTTAAAATCATTTGATATTCTTTTCCACTCTTCTACAGTTTTTGGTACGTGCAAATACAAAGTCAGTAATAATTTTCATTCTTCTAGGTATCGAGTAATGAAAACAAGAGGGTATCAAATATTACTCCAACACCTTCATCATCTTATAACAAAAAATATAAAATAAATGAACATGATGAAAATCGAGAGTTCTTGAAAGAAGCTGTAAACAAACTATGCGCTACCAATGATGATGAATTTTCAGAATTTAGCAAAAGTGTTGCCTCACAGTTACGCAATATGCGTTTAAAAGAAGCACTACATATGCAGATGCGTATACAACAGATGTTATCAGAAAAGAGAATTGAAATTCTAACAGCAGAATCTACATTAGCTGTTACTATTGGTAGTCCTCTCGACAATCCATCATCAGGGCGTCAAGCCAATTTAAGCTACATAAGTGAAACTTACATTAATTCACCTGTTGAGGAAAATAGCGTTGATCTACTACAAATGGCAATAGATTCAAGTAACATTGTATATTTAAATTAGTGTTCAAAATAAACTCGTCATAACAAATGTGTACTATATTATACTCTTACCTTTAAATATGTGTCTTTTAAGACCATATATATTGCATTGCATACCAAAGGTATCATCTTCGAAATTGTAGTTCTAGACACGCGACTGAGGTATTCCAAAGATATTTGTGAATCTCCAGTTGCTAAATAACGCAAAACGATGGCTAGCTTTAGCTTTGTTGAAATTGAATCTCTAAATTTTGTATTTTGCCTCTTAATTGTTTCTTCAATCTCTAAGCAATTATGTCAGTGATTCACTATTACTGAGTAATTATTATAACTTACCATTTCATGTAATTCCATGAAAGTTTCGTAATTTAACCGTAGAAAATTACTACATTTTTCATCATCAACAACAAGTAAATCGGTTAGTAATTTATTTTAGATACAAAAGTTGTCTCTTAATTGTAAAAAAGAATTTACCCAAACTGATCGTTTTCTTGTCTTCTTAATTTTGCGTTGTTGACTTAAATGACGCTGATATTCATTATAAATTATTATTAATCCCAATAGGGATGCCCGTTGTTTCTTAAAAGGCGCCATTGTTATTTTGACTTATCGTACGAGTAAACTTCGCAAGAAAACAATCCGAGTTACTCCTATAACAGTAACTATTATACGAGTAACTCTTATGTGTCACACCGCCTTAAGAGTTAGGAAGCGCGAAATACTGTTTCTGGTGGCAGCGGTATTATCAAAGGTCGAGACCGTTCGGAGGCGGCCTCACCACAACGGAAAAGCATCGGGCGAAACCGGGAAATTAAAGTTTTTGGTGTGTTTTAAATTCGAGACGTGCGATTTGAACTTATAACAATTTACTTATAAAATTCGTTGTATTGGATTTTTTTTCTTCATTGAATATTTTATTTTAACAAATGGGTGAGCGTTATTAAAATCTTACAATATCTGATTTCTCATTGAACTTGCTAACCACCTCGGCAAATTTCGTAATAAGAGTAAATGTATCAAAGCTAAATTGTTGAATAGATTACGTCGTAAAATTTTTACTTTTTAAAATCTTTGTTCAGTTGTTTTTTTATATAATATAATTCATTCTTTTTCAAAAATAAAGTAAATTTATTCTTTAACAGTGAAATTTCGTTTTCTTTCAATCTATTTTTATTCTTAATTCCAAATTACTGCGGTTCACTACGGGAAACGAGAAGTTCTCGAGAGCTAGTTTGTGACATACGTGTGGCAGTTGCCAAATCAAAATCTGCATTCAGAAATATTGAAATTCCGGCTCCACCAACTTTAATCGTAAAAACTATCATTCTGTTATTTTGTTTGGTTGTTGTGTTGCTGATGGTCTGTTCTCAACAATAGAGTGCGGATATGCTGGACGTAATAGTGATGGAGGCATCATTTGGATTTCCACATTTGGTCGTTGGTTGGAAAGCAATAATATTGCCATCCAACCAACTACTTTGCCATCTTTAACAGATCCTCCAAACGATTTCATTGGTTGGCCTATTGCATACCAAGCTCTGTCGGCTAGATCTTTTCTAGCCGACAGATTGGTAATTTTCAATAAATTGAACAAACTGCACCATTTGATCACTTTCATTTTTACTTCCATTTCCATCCTCTACGCCAAGCACCAGATGCTGTTGTTTGCCGGGCGACTTGCAGCTTGCATGTTTTAGACGAAATCGCGACACTGCGTCGCCATGTGTAATACTAGTCTATGACGAGCGGTTCCGTGTGTAGAAGGCCTAAGACTTCATTCGTTGTCGAATACGATCACAGGAAGCGTGCATAAAGCCTTAGTAATCTTGTTATATCGTAATTTTCTTTTGGTGAACTGTTATTTGTTATTGTTGTTGTTATAGTTTTATTGTTATTATTGTTGCTGTTATATACTTTCATAGTGCATCTTTTAGTTTTATTGCTGGTGATTTTTTATTTACTATTTATATAATAATGCTAAGGAAACCTCAACTTATTGTTAGCTTACAGGGCATACGTTAGCAGGGATACCTTATTTTTTATTATAGTAGCCATATCTCCGGGCAAGCAACGACCATCACGCCCTCACAAGCGAAATCGACGATCGATTGATGATTTGCAAGAGTTTGTAAAGAAAAGGTATACACTACAAACATAACTGTTTGATATATTTTTTTAGCACTTGTCAAGAATCATATCTATTCGAAGATTTACGAAAATCATTGAAAACTTCATCCTCTTCTTTAAACACGCAAGACATTGAAGGGGAATACTTAATGGACAGGTATTTTTAATTATGTATGAATCATAAATACACAAAAATTTTTATTTCCTGTAGGTAAGAAGTTACTGACATGAATGTGGACAGGTAAATCTAAACCTTGGTTCTAGCTCATTAGTAAATTTACTACCAAAAAAACCTATGTTGTCATTTTTACCATTTCAGCGAGATTAGTGACTTTATCTGTATAAAACCCACAAAAGTATATTCACGAGTCAAATCTATCGGCGAATATTTTATGTCTACGTCAGAGTACAATAGGTAGACATTATTTTATACATTTATATTTTGAATATATAACTGTTCTTGAATATATTTCAACATAAAGTACCATAAGCTATCGGTGGAAACAGATAGTACAAGAACTCCCAAAACAATGTTACACGGTAACCGAATTGTCAATATTCAATACTTTGCTGAAACTTTACTGTCAATTCAGTTTGAGCATTTACAAAAATGTACGTTTGGGAAAATTATAATAGACAACGAAAAACGTAACGGTTTATGCAGTGATTTAATCTTAACGTGCGAGTTCTGCAATAAGAAATTTTCGTGTTCCACGCATAAACAGAGTACACTTTCGCCAAACACGTCTGTAGTATAGGGAACTATTGTGAATGGTGGTACTTATACCCAAACTGATCATTTGTTTTCAACATTGGAAATTCCAATGCTAACAAAGTATAAATTTTCAAAAACCGAAAGAACGCTACCTACGTCCTGGAAGGATCAATTATGGCATTCAATGGAGGCTGCAGGAATGGAAGAGTGCCGACTTGCTAAAGAAGCAGATGATGTGGACACGGATGGTATACCATGGATATTGGTTTATTGTGATGGCGGTTGGAGTAAGAGGTCATAACTATAACACAGCATCTGGAGTGGTAAGTAAATGTTACTTACCATTACATATTTTTAAATAGCAATTTTAAAGGGGGTTATAATAAGCAAAAGAACGGGCCAACTATTATTCTTGGGTGTTCGGAACAAATATTGTTCAATCTGTGAGCGAGCACAAAATAAAAATAATATTGCGTCCGCCCACAATTGTTTCAAAAATTGGCAAGGGTCCTCGTCAGCTATGGAAGCAGATATTATTGTAGAAGGGTTTTTGAAAATCATCGAAATGCATGGCTTGAAGTATTTGAAGTTTATAGCTGATGGGGATTCAAGCGTATTTTATCAAATACAAAAAAAAAGTGTCGTATGGGGGTGCTGTCGAAAAGATGCACAAACCAAGCGATAAAAAATTATGGTAAATCATTACATAAAATAAAAACGGACACCTCCATCAATATAAATGGACGAAAACATCTAACCATAGCAATTATAAAAGAGCTACAAAAGCGTGCTCAAAGAGCAATTTATAATTGAAGGGCTTAGTGTGAAACAATGACAAGTCACATTTTTTTCAAATATGTCTTTTGCTTATTTTCGAGTTCTACAAAAGTATAATAAGTCACGGAATAAATAGTTTGAAAATATTCCAAAGCATAGCACCACAAATTCGTAGTAATGATCTTGCGTTGCTACATACGCATTTGTTTTGTGAAAATAAACAATGACAAATCACACAAAAATTTTAACGCGTCGTGACTTAAGTGCATGTGAATCAAATAATTTTAATATAATGAACAGTGAAATGAGAGATGTAGATTCTCCAGTCGATGATAGTGATATTGATAGAGATTATGTACCTAGTGATGCAGAAAAGGTAGATACAAATCAACAGGAAAATGACTTTTTTCATTTATGTGGCATGTTATTGTATTGCCATTGTTAATTCTATGCAAGCAAATTGGGTTGTCATTGGGTGGCTAGTTTAGTATTGCTTTTTCAATATAGAACGATGGTATAAAAGAATCAGATGGGGAAACAGGGAGCAGAACATTAAAACGGATTAGGGCTGATTAACCTGAACCTGCCCCTAGAAGTAGATGGAAACACCGAAAAGAAGACATATCCACGATAAAAAGAAAAATAAGAAGAAATCTGGGACAGCAGTATACTAGTGACAAAACCAAAAAGACTGTTGCAGCTCGGGAGTTAGAACCTCCTTGTGAGTGTAAAAAAAGATGTAGAGAGAAACTAGATGGTAATGAAAACCTAAATTTAATACCTAAATACCAAAGTCACTATAGCAGGGCTGAAAATCTAGGGAAAGTATACCTTAACTGTGATATGACCATATCGCGTCTTTATTCTGAGTATTATGTTCCGTGGTGTCAACAACAATATATCAAACCTGTTCTGGAGCACACATATAGGCAGATATTTTGTACAGAATACAATATTGGCTTTAAATTACCCAAATCCGACACTTGCAAAACTTGTGATCAACTTACTTATCAGAATAGACTGCAACAAAATTAAATGAAAATCAGGAATTGTCTCGGCTAAACATTGACCTGACGACACATAAAACTAAAGCGAAAGCAATGCAGGATTTGTTAAATAACACGACTCAAGAATCAAAAAACACCAATAGAACGTTGGTAATTTCATTTGACTTACAACAGGCATTACCAATCCCAAAATTAACAACGGGTCCAGCGTTTTATTGCAGAAAAATCTGGTTATACAACTTAGGCATTCATGATTGTACAAATGGCAAAGGGCACATGTTTCTTTGGACGGAAGATATAGCAAAAAAAGGAAGTGATGAAGTCGCTTCAATCCTCCTAAAATTTCTTATGACGAAGACCGAAATTGACCACCTAATTATATTTACAGATAATTGCCCAAGGCAAAATAAAAATTGGCTAATGATGAGTTTATGGTTACAACTGGTAAAGGAGAATAAATTTAAAACAATAAGGCCTGTTTCACACATATGCGGTTCCATTCGGTTCGGTTCGTTTTCGATTCGTTTTTGGTCGTTACCGACAAATGTGAAACGATGTTTCGGTTCGTATTCGGTTTCTAATAGAAACCGTACAACACCGAATACTCCCTCGACACGAACATGTTTCATCATGTTTGCATTAGGTATGAATTCGAGTGCAGGGAACAGAAAGAAATCAGTGCGTTCATATTCTCACGGTTTCGACGTAATAGCAAGATTCTTTTATTTTTAATTCTCTATTTTCTTTACAAAAATTACATTTTTATGCTAAAATGAATAGGTCTTTAGCAGAAGATGTTGATATAGACAGACTGATTAGTGCGGTACAGTCTAAACCTGTGTTGTGGGACAAAACCTGTGAAAAATATAAGGACAAGTTGAAGACGCAGGAAGCGTGGAAAGAAGTGTGTAGTGAAATTGTGAATGACTTTGATAAATTTGACGCCATAAAAAGAACGGAATTGGGTAAGTATTGAAAAATTCATTTTTGTAAAGTGCGATTAAAAAATCGCGTACATCAAAATAAATAAGCACATGTTATAGAGTACATGTAAAACAATGTCTCTATGTCATAGAATTATGTATTTTGATTAAGTTTTTGTGATAAGTATAGTGCGATCAAAATATCGAACATGGTACATTTCATAGAGTTAACCCTAGAACCACAACGTGGCGTCGTATGCGACCGCAAGAAATTTAAATCTTAACGTGCGCTTGCGCTATATGACGTAGGTGATCACGCGTCTCAGTACCTTTTAGGTTAAGAGTGAAAAGTGTGTAGACGAATCAGTTCCAAATTTAAACAATTGTATCTGTGTCAAAAAAATTAGCCGTCGTATACGACGCCACGTTGTTCTTTAAAACATAGAAATTCCAGAGGTATGTGCTTCTGTTTGTATTTTGTTTTATTTATTTTTATGCAAATATATACCTTGTAGAGCAAATATGAATGAAAGAAAACGTCCCTTGTCTCAGATAGAGTTAGAAAGAATAGCACTTGCGATTCAAAATGACGAATTGGAGGACGATGAAGCAGCTGAAAGTGAAGAAAGTGAAACAGAAGATTTTACAACAAATGAAATTTTAGAAGACGACGAGTTTGATGCAGCTGAACCACAAAATACTAATGAAGAAAGTAATCAGTGTAATGACGTGAGCGATAATACTGCAGCTTCTTCAAGCAGTTATGAGACAGAAAATAGGAAAGCGATATATGCGAAGAATGGTCGTAAATGGTATTTGAAAAGTTTTCATGCTAGAAATGCAAGAACTGCCCGGAAGAACATTGTACTTCATTTACCCGGTCCAAAAGGTTGTTTGCGCAACTTGAAATGCATACGTAAAATTTGGAATTCATTTTTTACTGACGAGATCCTCGACATAATTGTTCAATATACAAACCACCAAATCAATATAAAAAGGACACGTTATAAAACCGCTCAGCGATATATTGGTGAAACAAATGTTGTTGAATTGCGTGCTTTACTTGGTCTTTTATATCTTAGCGGTGTTATGAAAAGCGCGCATCTTACCCTACATGATTTATTTTCATTAGAGTTAGGACCTCCGGTTTTCAGAGCAACAATGTGTAAAAACCGATTTGAATTTCTGATCAATTGTTTGCGGTTTGACAATAAAGCGACAAGGGAAGAAAGGAAAAAACAAGACAAATTCGCTGCTACCAGAGAGATATGGGATATTTTTGAGGGATGTTGTAGAAGAAACTACAGCCCCTCAGAATATGTAACTATTGATGAAACTTTACTGGCATTTAGAGGACGATGTCCTTTTAAAATGTATATCCCTAGTAAGCCGGATAAATACGGTTTAAAACTTGTGACCATGTGTGATTCAAGAACATTTTATATGTGCTCGGCCAAGCCTTATATCGGTAAAGAGGTCAGGGAAGGACCGTTTTCCATTCCGACACATTATGTTTTGAACTTGACGAAAGAAATTCAAGGCTCAAACCGAAACTGCACAATGGATAATTGGTTTAGTTCATTAGAGGTAGCGGAAAAATTATTAGAACTCAAGCTAACCATGGTGGGAACCTTGAGAAAGAACAAACCAGACATACCAAAACAGCTTGTGGAAACAAAAGGAAAAGCGGTACAATCGAGTATGTTTGTACATAACGACCAAAGCACTCTGGTTTCGTACGTCCCAAAAAAGAACAAAACAGTTATTCTAATATCAACAATGCATACCCAACCAGATATAAATGAACACACCAAAAAGCCAGAAATGATCATGTTTTATAATGAAACAAAAGGTGGCGTTGATACATTCGACCAGCTATGTCATTCGACGACAGTGTCCAGAAAAACTCGTAGATGGCCACTAAGAATCTTTTATGGAATGATGGACATTGCAGGAATCAACTCGTATGTCATTTACAAATGGAACGAGGATGCCGATAAACCAGTTCAACGGTCAGCCTTCCTAAAGCAACTGTCTATGTCACTGGTAGAAGAACATCTTAGAGGCAGGATGAATAATGGACGACTTCCGAGGGAAATAAGAAGTAATATTCGCCAAATATTAAAGTGCGACGAAGAAGAGGTATTGCAAAGGGCTGAGGGGCCATTAGGTCGTTGTGATTACTGCCCCAGGGCAAAAAACCGTAAAGCGCGAAACAAATGCGAACATTGCAAAAAAAGCGTATGCGCCGAGCACCGCCTCAGCATTTGTGTAGACTGCAAATAATAAAACTTTTATTTCAAATACCATAGTTTTTTATTTCAGTTTTAGCGTGGTTTCTTTCTTTTTATAAATAAATAAAATTCTAGTATTTACTTGAACTAAATATATTTTTCTACTCCCATATTAGTAAGTTACCGATTATGTACTGTTTGGTTACTAACATAAGTAAACGGACAATTGCGAACACTGTAACATAATGAACCGGAACTGTAATGTAATATTCATTACGTTATAGTTCCGGTTCATTCTGACCAATCAAAATCGAATCGAATTGGTAGACGCTGTTCTGACAGATACACGCTGTCAAAACGTCGTAATTCTGAAAAAAAATTGAAAATATATATACGATTTTTTTCTTTCGTAGAAATAGTATAGTACATAACTCGAATTGTAAGCTTATTACATGCTCGTAGAATTACTGCACTCGCCGCTACGCGGCTCGCGCGCAGCTTTCCTACTCGCATATAATAAGGTCCTTACAGTCCTCATAACGTAATATACTATTACAACCTTTCCAGTACTTCATTTGCTTTCCATATGTATAATTATATGGACGTTTTAATCCAAAAAACAAGGTATAAATAGGATTTTATTATGGAGTCGTATGCGACGCCAGGTTGTGACTAATGTGATCAAAATTCCACGTTGTGGTTCTAGGGTTAAGTATATATTTTGATGTGTGCGACGTTTTGTTCGCACTATATTAAATGAAATCATATTTTAGAAAATTGCCAACTCACTGAACCCTGTTCAGTAATGAAGTAATTTTTCAAGACATCTCTTATATTTTTGGCAAACATAGTTGCCTGATTTTTCCTCATTTCACTCGAGGGGACATCTTCAAAACCTGAGATGGACAACGTGTTTTCCATTTCAAATCCATCTCGATCTCGAACGAAATTGTGTAAAACTACACAAGCTTTCACTATATCAGTAGCATAGTCAGGATCCAAATTAATTGCACGATGAAAAATTCTCCATTTGTTGCTAAGTATTCCGAACGTATATTCCACGTAACTGCGAGCTCTGCACACACGATAATTGTAGACTCTTTTCTCTACTGATGTTTATGTAGCCCAAAAGCGTCATCTCCTATGAGATAGTAAGGTATTTTGGGGTTCTGTGTGCCTGGAAGACACTTGTCCTCAGGTAGATCCATGGTGCCGTTAATGATAGATTTCCACAGTTGACAGCTTTGGAAAATGTTAGAATCACAGTCTTTCCCATATGCTCCAACGTTAGCGTAAACAAATCGGTATTCTGCATCAGCTACTGCCATCAAAACTATAGACGAACATCCCTTGTAATTTATATGCATAGAGTTGAGAGGGTGGACGATCCTTATATGTTTCCCATCGACGGCACCCAAGCAATTCGGGAAATTAGCGACAGTTTCAAATTTTTGAGCAATTGATTCCCATTTCCTCTTATCTGGAGTAGGAATGCATTTCAATCGTAATTCCGTCCATATTGCACAACAAACCTGTCTGACACACTTACTTATAGTCGAAATCCCGAGAAGATAAGTGTGATGCAAATCTGTGAAAGTACAACCACTTGCCAAATATCTGAAACAGAAAAGTAAAACCACCAGATTAAAATGTACTGTAATTTGTTAGAAAATGAAAGAAATGAGATTCATAGTTTTTGTGATCACTGAAATAAATATTTTCTTTCAGGAAAATACGTTCTTAAGAAATGGACGCAAGTGAGGGATTCCTATCGAAAATTTGTGGGCAAAAATAAAGCGAAATCCGGATCAGGGGCGTCAAAAACAAAATCTTACATTTATGCAACTCAGTTGCACTTTCTAGATAAAGTCTTCGAAGAAAGAGAAACTGAAGACACTTTGTCACAAAATATTGATGACGGTGGATACATTACGGATGCAACTATTGAAAATAATGAGGACTACATGCAATCAGTTCCAAGCATATCAAGTGATGCTGTTTCAGCGGAAAAGCCTGAAACATTTTTCAAAAAACCTATTTTAAAAAAACGGAAAATGGATGCTGTCGAATTGGAGATGATTGCAGCCTTGAAGGAAACACCTAATCGACATCTTTCATTCTTTAAAGGATTACTTCCTTCCCTTCAAGATTTTGATGAATTCGATACGCTTGATTTTCAAATGGAGGTATTAAAAATCGTAAGGAAAATCAGGCAGCGAAAGCACCCTCTTCCTGCTATATCCAGTACAATATATGCCTCGCCATGTAGTACTCCTTCCATGGATTCTCCATGTAGTATTCCACTACATAAAGAATCCACTACAAATCCGCAGCACAATGCTTCAGCATATCAGAATCCAGATCAGCCACAAGTGTCTGCTGTTAAATTTTACGAAGACTATCTTTCTTCTAATGACACTTCAGAATATACATTTCAAAATTTGTGAAACATAATGGTGAGAACAGGAGGAAGACGATAAAGAAAATATTTAAATAGTGTATTAAAGAAAAACAATTATCGTTTTTTAACGTCTTCGCTCTTCTTAATACCTGTGTTATAGCAGTTTTGTATTAAAATTTAAATAAAAGGGTTTCTTAAAAAATGTATTGTTTGTACTATCTTACCTCAAAGTTACGGCCAACATCTGAATTGGTTGAATACATTCTCTCATAAATGTATTTTGGCGTTGAAGACGGTCCTTTAGCTTTACGTGTAATTCGTCAAATGATTTTGTTGACATCCTAAAGTAATTAAAAAATTTGTCTTCGTGTTCTCTTAACTTCGGGAAAATTGTGTAGAATGCTCCAAATTTCAGTCGCGAAATGATGAGAGGGTGTCTCCAATAAATTCAGTTCTTCCTTCTTCGTTTTTTTATTCTCCTATGGAGAAACAACATGGCGACAACTTGATTTCTCTCCATTAAAGACAATCACTGACTCTTCGCGATCACTGTTCACTACGCTTCTGAACGCACAGAAAACACTACACCTAATATAAACCGTAAAAGAACCTCGTATGTGGGAAAGGGTTCCATTCGGTTCGGTTCATTTTCGGTTGCAACAGAAAACAAATAGAACCGAACGGAACCGCATATGTGTGAAACAGGCTTAACGCACCATTTTCTCGTAAGTGGTCATACTCATCTTCCTTCTGATAGGGACTTCGCACTTATAGAAAAGCGACACCGAAGGTATGCACAAGTTTTTTGTCCAAATGAATGGTACGATATTATACGGCGATCAAACAAAAAAACACCTTTTGCAGTCACAGTTATGACGCAGGAAGATATTTTAAACATTACACCTACTCTTACAAACATAAAAAAGAGTTCGCGCACCAATACTGGCCATAACTTAGACTTTGCTAATGCGTTTTCATTTCGATTTAATAATAAAAATACTAAAGTTTTTTATGGCAAACATTCCGTTCATGGTGAGTACGACCAGGTGTCTATCTCAAAACGAGGAAGACCAGTATACACTACACTTGATCAGTTAGATAGAAAGTATCTTGAACCAATTAAAATTTCAAAAAAAAAATACGACAATGTAAAGACATTGCTACCTTACATACCGGCTGTGAATCATGGTTTTTTCCAAAATTTACAGCCGAAAATAACTGAAAGTGCTAAAGAAACAGAGGAACCTGAAATTATTAATGAAGCAGAGCCATTTTCTTAGTTTAAACATTATTTCTTTATATTTATTTTCTTTTTTGAGTTATTGACTTATTTAGTTTTTAATTGAAAATGTTGTCGTTTGTTAGTGCAAAAGTGTTACAAGTCACAATTTTTCTAATAAAATTCTATTTATATATTTATTATAGTTTTCTATATATTTTTTTTATTATTTCAGTATCCTGGATAGATATATACAGTTGTGTTACTAATGTAAACAACCCAAAAGGTAAAAAGACCGAAACATTAATTTTACAGACTTTGTACAAATTTCAAAGTCGATTTTCCAATAATTTTATATTTGTGCCTTGTCATTGTTTCACACTAAGCCCTTCAATTGTAGTGGGGTTCCCGAAAAATTAAAAACTGATGTATTGAAATCTATCGACGCCGTTTTTAACGATATAAATAGTTTAAAAACAACTGGTGTTTTATATCATTAAAAAAAGCCCACAAATTGGTTCAAAATGATACAACGGTAATTCTATAGAAACTATCATTTTTGCTGTTACCGGTAAAAATTTCGACTAAAAAATTACTTTCTACAAATATCGTATTGTTTCTAGAAAAGTATAGAACAGCTATATTGAGTTCTTAAAGAGTTAATGAAATCATACTTATTATTATTAAATTATAGTAAAAAATCATGTCAAAATATCATTCCTCTGGCATGTTATAACTGGAGACGTCTAACATTATGTTATATATATATATATATATATATATTATATACATTATATTTGTAATTTTACATTTTGATTAAGCAAACCTGAACTTTCAGTAAAACTAATCTAAAAATATGTTTCACTTTAAAACTCCCCTCAAAAAGATGATAGAAACTATGTTACCATCTTTAGCGGTCATTCCCCTGGCTCCCAAGAAGTACGTAAATAATATGATGGTAGATGGCGATATGTCTTCGCACGCAACCAGATATGCTTTTCCTAACCTAGTTCTTGCAGAGTGTCAGTAAGCAAATGTTGTCGAACTAAAACAATACGTGTTCTTTTTAACGTTTTGTTCCCAAATTGTTAATGTCACACACAGATTAACCATTCCTCTGGTAAGTGTATTTACTTTATTTATATTTTTGTTGCATCCATTCCCTCATTTAAATACGAAATAATGAGTTTCCTTTCCGTTGACCAATTTGTAGGTTAGGATTCATTCGATTTCCTAAACTAAAAACTAATGAACGAAGAAGTCGTCATTCCTCTGGCACCATTCCTCTGGATTACTGAGATCCAGAGGACTGATGACAGGCACAGAGGAATGACCGGTTCTAGAGATGTTTGAATTTTTGCAGATAAGAATGCCATTATCACGAGAAGAAAAACTAAAGCGCAAAAGAGAAGCCAAGAAGAGAAGATATGAAAGATTGAAAAGTGATCCTGAAGGAAGAGAAAAGCTAAAGATGAAAGAGAAATATCAGTATTTACGGAAAAAGGAAAATAAAGTAGTGAAGCCAATCAGTGAAATGAGTAAACGGGATCAGCGAATGAAAAGAAAACAATGGCGTATAAGTTCTGCAAAATACGGAGAAAAACAAAAGATGAAACGGCAAATTGACGAGTTTGTAAGAGAAAACACGCCACCGGATTCTTCCTACGCCTCTCCTGATGGAACTGAAGCCAACCAAGTAGATGCGCACAAAGTTTCTTCTGGAAAAGGAAGAACTGCAAGAAACAGAAAAGCTAGGAGTCGCAAATCCAGAGAAAAAGACAAAATTATTTCCAAGTTGAAAAGCAAGCTTGCAATTTATAAAACTAAATATCACAGACTTCGAATCAAAAGTGAAGAAAATAAAGCAAAGATGCCTCCAACATTAGCCGACGTTTCACCGAACACAAGAGTAACTGAGATTATGAGGGATACATCACAAACTGGGGACGTCAGAAAACGACTTTTGTTTGGTGAAGTGATTCGTGATCAACTTAAAGATAATTACAAAAGACTTAGCAGTGACAAAGAGAAACAGAAGTTTAAAAGTGTATTAACAGGTGTTGTAAATCAATTAAATAAAAAATACACGTTAGGCAACCAAGGTTGCACGAACACTAAAGACAATTGGCAACATTGAATGGTTGGCAATAAGGGCGAACGTAAAAATTATCGATTTTGTCAAGTTTTAGTTCACATATACGTTTATTCTCCTCGTCAGAAGTAGATGTTAGTTGTAATAATAAAACCGCTATCAAGTACAAACGGTCAAAGTGTGTGATATAAAACCTAAAAACCTTCCTGACCCAAAACGGTTAAGAAAAAAACCATTTTAAAAAGTACCCTTTATGAGACGATTACCAAAGTTTTAAAATGTCGTAATTTACCGATTTTAGGTAGATTCCTTTACACAATCTAGTGTATATTGAGGAAATCGCACATTTTCACTTGGTGCAGCTTCCCGCGATAAAGGCAACTTTTCTGCGCTTGTACTAACGTGAAATCTATTCCTATAATATATGTGCAAAAAATGACACCTTTGTTCTCCCGTTTAAGTGTATACGTTTCACATAAATCGCATTATACGAACTCATTATTATGGCAAAGTTTAGTAATTTTTTATGATTAACAGTCTAATTATTTTACAACAAAAAATACATCATTTTGTACAAAAATATGTTAACAACAATCCTATGTATTTAGTTTTGAATAAAGATGTGAGAGAAAGCCGCGAAGCTGCACCGAGTGAACCCCTGTCGGCTCATATAAAAATCGCTATTGAACGGCGGCCTTAACAGAAATTGCAAGAAAATTTTTATCGGCCCCTGCTGCCAGCGTATACAGTGAAAGAGTTTTTCCCGAAGCCGGTAATATTTATGACCAAACTAGAAGCAGATTACTACTGCCAAGAAATGCAGAAAAATTATTGTTTATCCACCACAATCTGCACAAAGTTAATTTTGAATATTATTTTTTATTATATTAACTTTGCAGGTATGTAATTATTGTAATTGTTATTAATTACACTGTGGAACATTTTCGGGGTCATTGTCTGGGGGGTGAGAAATTTTAAGTCAGGGTGAAAGTACTAGGTCAATATATGTAGTAAAACCTCCAAAGGGTTTGACGTTCTCAGGCCAAACTTATTTTTTGTGACCTTTTATATTTCCTTCCTTATCTTGATGTTTGTTTGCTTAGTTTTTCAATTATAACTCAAGAATCATTGATGATTTCTCATTTCATTCTTCAGCAAAGACTAAGGCTTAGCTAAGGGTTAAATAAATAATTTTCATTAATATAACCATGTAAAAAATTAAGTTGGACTAATTTTATCGACTGAAATCTTCAAAAAATTGTCAAATATCGAAAATAAAAAAAAAATTCTCTTTGAAAAATAACGTCTTTACTCGAGAGTTCTACGAATTGTAACTAGAAAAGAGTATTCTAATATAAATATATAGTAATATGGTAGTATTATATTAGAGAGAGAGAACAATATTTCTTTGGGATATAAAAATAATAACTATAACAAATACGAATAAATAAAAAAAAATACATATATAAAACAAATATGAGATAAGTCCAAAAGGGCTATATACCCGATATATTTTATGAAAATTAACAAAAATTAAGGACAAACTCAGTTTAAAGAAGAACAAAGTTTATATGTTCATAAACAAAGGCTTAGACTCTAGAGCAGAGGTTGGCAACAGGCGGACCGCGGTCCGTATACGGACCGGGGAAGTTCGAATCTCGGACCGCCAAATATTCTTAAATACAGCTTGTCAAATCTAGGAAGAGACGTGGAAATGTAAGAAATAAGAACCGCCTTCGATGCGCAGTAATCCGTTAAGTCACAACCCTCACAAACTTCATTTTTACGAAGTATTTGGAGGTGTTCACTTCGAATGACCTGCATAGGAAAAAAATTATTCCATGAGCGTGCAGTCGCTGCGTATAGTCCATCCTCTTTGCTCCGAATGCGATCTCACTCCCCTCAGTGCGCAACTCGCTATCCGCTATCGCTATCGTTTTCACGTCTCTTCCTACATTTGACAAGCTGTACAGTCCGACGTCCAACTAACAATAAGTATCCTGTGGTATCCCAGCGCCTCGTTCGCACTAGGCTAGGTCGATCCATTTCATACTATTTTTCTCGGCGAGTAGCGCCTCCCACTACGCATCACTACTCACTAGTCCATTTGATAAACAATTTGTTTACAAATGAACTAGTTTTCACATTTGTTTTACAATTTGTCGTGTAAAAAACCTTTTCGTACATACATACCTACATTAATAATGGGCTCTAAAAAGCGAAAAGTGGACACTGAAAATAGGAGATTTTTGACTGAATGGACTGAACAATATTGTTTTACGCTGCCTGAGAGGCCTCAAGCGGTTCCAGTTTTCTTAAGCTAGGTACATAGTGTCGACAAAGTCGCGGCGACAAAGACGCAAAGAAGTCGCATTCAGTATAAAATGCATGTAGTGTTCATAGTAACTGCGACAAAGACATTGTCGCGGCTGTGCGCGACTTAGTTGCATCTCGACAAAGACGCACCCATACGCAGCCTAGTGTAACGTAAATAGTGCCGTAAAATTTGTGTTCATGCTATCGCGTCAGTGTCGCTGATATTAAAAAAAGTTGAAAAATTCGCTATTCCGCATGTTTATATTTTTGTTTTAAGTTGTAGAGGGCGCTCAACTCGAGTTACATTCAGCTTATATTAATATAAGTTAATCGTTGTAGAACGAATACGTTTGTTTGTTAACAATACTTGACAATAATGTTTGACATCGAAAAATTTATTGATGCTATTGAAGAGCGTCCAGCTCTATATAATTTAGCAAATAACGACTACCATAATCGTGACTTAAAAATTAGGTTATGGGAAGAAATCGGAGAAATAATGTATTTAGATTGGGCTAAGTTAAATAATAAAGAAAAAAACGAAAGAGGTAAGTTAAAGTGTAATAATGTACTTTATTTCATGAAATAATTTAAATGTAATCATATTGCCAAGAAAGTGCACCTACAGAGGACACAAAATAGTCGGCAAATTTTTCCCTCGTAGCTAATGCAATATTTGAACCACCTCCAGTCGCAATAGGCTCAATATTATCGAATTGAAAATCTTGTACCTCGTCATTGTTGTGCGACCCATGATTATCTTTTCTTATTACAAAATTATGTAGTATACAAGCTGCCTTAACAACATCTGTAACAAAGTCGGGATCTAAATTTATTGCAGTATGGAAAATTCTCCACTTATTAGCAAGGATTCCAAAGGCACATTCAACATAACGCCTTGCTCTCGAAAGTCGGTAATTGAATATTCTCTTTCTGACGCTCAAATTTTTTCTGCTATAACCTCTTAAAACATGTTTACTACAACCGAAGGCATCATCTGCTACAATCACCATTGGTGTTTTTATTTTTGTTTGGAGTATAATGTTATCTTCCGGAATGTTTAACGTGTTGCTTTGTATTCTCTTAAACAACGAAGAATTTTTGAATACATTACTATCTCCACTTTTTCCATATGCACCTACATCAATGGCCGTAAAGCAGTAATTGCTATCTACCAAACCAAGTAACACAATAGAGAAAAAATGTTTATAATTGTAGTATAAAGAAGCACTATGTGGTGGTTTAACAATTCTGATATGTTTACCATCGAGGGCTCCAATACAATTTGGAAAATTGCTATTCCGGAAGAAATCGTCTGAAATTTTTTTCCACTGTTCTTCTGTGGGTTCCGCTAAAAACTCGTTCACCATAGTATTCCATACAGCACAACATGTTTCTCGAATAATATTGGACACAGTTGATACACCAACACGATACTCAAATGCCAATGATCTGAAGGAATTGCCCGTTGCTAAGAATCTAAAACGTAGGAGCATATTATTATAAAACTTTTAAAATCATATTATTTTAGGAAAAACCATGCAGAAAAAATGGAAGTCTGTAAGAGACAGCTTTAATCGAGAGTTAAGACTTCAGAAATTTCAGAAAAGCGGAGACTCGGCAACAAACAGAAAAACGTACGAATATTTTAACAAGCTTTTGTTTCTCTTGCCCAATTCTGAAAATCGTGAAACAGCTACTAATGTTTCGGTACAACTAGACGATAACGGAAATAATAATAACCTCAGTGAAACTCCATCTACATCTGGAACTCATAAAAAGAAGCGCAAAAGCAATTTTGAAGAAGAACTACTAAACATTTTACAATCCAAAAAGGCTAAATCTAATGACATTGAAAACGATAGTGATAGAATGTTTCTTCTGTCGTTTTTAAACGATATGAAGACGTTGTCTCTTCAAACAAAAAACTGGGTGAAAATGCAATTTATGCAAATAATGCAGCAAGCTACAACGGGGTTAAATGTCGGTCAACTTTCTCATGCAATAAATGTCGGACCATCAACACCTCAAATTAACCGACATTCAATTATACCCTTTAATTGTGAATCTACAGGCCATTCATCACAAAATTTTGAATCTCCTAGTCCAGCTGCGTCGTCGACAATGGATTCCGATATATATGATATGTACACACATTTATAATAATATTTAATAAATGCTTTCGTTATTACTTACCTGAGTGTTATTGCTACCCTTTCTTGAACAGTTATTCTTTGCATAATATTCCAATTTTTCTTTGAGACCGTATTTTTAACATTATTGCATAATGTATCAAATGTACTAGGTGTCATACGGTAATAAGCAAAGAACTTATCTTCATTCTCGCGTAATGTTATATGTAACGTGTGAAACTGTCCGTTAGTAAATCTATTTCTATTTATTGGATGAACAGAATATCTCCTCTGTCTTCTTTTCTTTCTTAAATGTCTGACAGCTAGTAATGCTACACAAGCATCATCAACGAAATCCATCTTTGAATTGCCAACAAACTGCACTACATGACGAATTTGTTCGACAATGTCGTGTCGCGGACAGTTTCAATTACTAGCGACAGCGACACGACATTGTCGCCGCGACTTTGTCGAGACTATGTACCTAGCCTTAATATGTAATAAAACTGTCGCTGTTATTAAAAGTGGCAATTTAAAGCGACACTATGAAACAACCCATCAGCAATTCCACAAAAACTTTCCTCTTGGCAGTGAGGCTCGTAAAGAAAAACTACTGGTAATATAATTCTATTAAATAATGTATAAATGTGATATGTATAACTGCTTTGTAAACTTATCACGATAAAATTTAAATTACAGGAATATCTCACGTCCTATAGCACGAAATTGCTTGTTCGCTGCATGAGTGAGCAAGAAAAATCGGCAGAAGCAGCGTTACGTGTGTGTTGGACACTTAATAAACACCAGAAACCATTTTCAGATTCAGAAATAATGAAAGAATGTATGTTGGAAGTAGCCTCGGCACTTTTTGGAGAAAAAAAGGGTGTAGTCGCTGCAATTCAAAGTATTCCAATGTCGGCAAGAAGTAATACAAGAAGAATGGAAATTTTAGCTACTGATATTAAAAGTTCTCTGCTTGAACTCTTGGAAAAGGCACCATGCTACGCCATTGCACTTGACGAATCATGTGATGTTGTTGATGATGAACAAATATCTATTTTCGTGAGATTTTTCGATGTTGAAAATAAGATATTCAGAGAAGAATTGCTCGCAATATTGCCTTTGAAAGGTAACACTCGAGGAGAAGATTTATTCAAAGCTATTGACAAATTCATTAATAATTCCAACATTCGTTATGATAAAATAGTGTCGCTGTCAACTGACGGTGCTCCAGCGATGATTGGCAAAGAAAAAGGTGTAGTAAAGAAAATCAGGGATAAGAATCCAGGTTTAATATCGTATCAGTGTATAATACATCAGACTGCCCTTTGTGGAAAACTCAGTGCTACACTGAAAAAAGTAATGGACAGCTTGGTGCAGTTAATTAATTTTATGAGATCTCATTCTTCTCTTCAACACCGAAAGTTCAAGAAGTTTCTTTCAGAATGTGATGCAGTGTATTCTGACTTATTACAACACAACAATGTTCGTTGGTTAACTAAAGGTCAAGTTGTTGAACGTTTCTGGCTAATAAAGGAAGAAGTAACCTCCTTCTTGCAAACCTTGGATACGCAGGGAGCAAAGAAGCACTTAGAGTTCATAACAAACCAGCGCAATATGCTAACTGTGGCTTTTCTGAAGGATATTCTGAAATACTTAAATGCGCTCAACATAGAGTTACAAGGGAATGGGAAATTAATATTTGATCTGATACAAAGCGTGTCTGCTTTTTGTCGTAAGCTAGATATTTTTGAAAAAGATATTGCAAGGCACGAATTTATTCATTTCCCAACAATTCTTGAGTATAAAAAAGAGAACTCTGAAGAAGACGTTGCAGTGTTTGTAAGATTTCTGTCCGATCTAAGGGACGAATTTGCTACAAGATTTCAAGACTTTGCAGAAATTGAAAAGCTGTCTCAATTCCTAAAATTTGCTTATCAGGTTGATGCATCGGCAGAATGGACTGATGTGGCTGCTAAGTTGTTCAGCGTTTCAAAGTCTTCACTTCAAGTGGAGATAATCGACTTGCAAGAAGATATTTCTTTGCAAATGTATAAAACTGTATCCACTGAAGAATTTTGGGGTAAACATGTTTCAGAAAAATATGAAAATTGTAAGAAAATAGCTATCAATCTTGCCACTATGTTTGGTTCGACATATATATGCGAATCGTCGTTCTCGAAAATGAAACGACCACCTCGAAGACATACTTCGCATTTGTGTACCCCTCGTACACCGAACTTTAAAAAACTGGCCCAAGACCGTCGTTGTAATTTCTCACATTGAATATATTACAATATTAACTGAGAATTACTTGTTTTACTTGGTTTACCCTTTTTTTGGAAACTAACTCGACTTGAAAACAAAATAAAAAACAGTACCTTTTAATTATTAGTTTTTATCTGGACCTCCATAAAAAATTTTACACCGAATCCGGACCCCACTGAAAACTACTTGCCGACCCCTGCTCTAGAGTCTAAGCCTTTTCGATGGTGATTGTTCTGGGCTAGTGTCATTGCTATCGCAATCATCGCTGTCATTAGTTTCTATGCCACACATAATGTCAACTTGTGACTCCATTGCTGACCCTACTGCAATAACTTCTGGAAATTCTTCATCAGGATAATCCATGTCTTCGAAGACATGTCTACTCCACCAGCAAATTTCCGCAAGTATTGCACTCGGCGACTGTTTTCCTCTGTATCTGTGATTTGTTTTTTTATTAAAATGAGTTTGAAAAAAAATCTCACAGATATTACCTAATTTCAAATGACATAGCAACTTGATGGTAGCGTTCGCCTTGTTCATCAGATTCAGTGGCCAATTGTCTGCTGAAGTAGTCCAGATGATGATGTAAATAGTGAATTTTCAAGGACATGTGGACGTCAATTTTCGAGAACGATGTTAACATCCTTGCAACAGAAACATTGTAATTGCTAGAACGATGTTTTCCCAACAAGCCCTGCCGCAAACTACGTCACACCATTTGCCACGCCCCTCAATGACAGTTAACAAGGCGTGGCGAATAGGCACGCCCCGTAATGACAGATAAGGGCGTGGCAAATAGCCACGCCCCGTAATGACAGATAACAGGGCGTGGGCAGGTTGTCACAACAATGGATGTAGCAGTCCTGTTAGATTCTAGTGTCCTTGATCATTTTACATGGACATAAACATTCAATTTAACGCGAAAAATGGAAGTGTGCAAGCCAGATATAAATAGCTTTTGCTATTGCTGCGGTAAATATGTACCAAAACATGAACAAAAGGGAAATTTCAGTGCATATTTTGTTCAAACATACGAGATGTACTTCCACCAAAATGTTATTGTAAACAAAAATTGGGTTCCAAATATAGTGTGTAAAACTTGTTACAATCGTCTAATGGATTGGAAAAATAGAAGACGTGAATCGATGCCATTCGGTATTCCAATAATTTGGACTAATCCGGGCGACGGTCACAATCCATTGAATTGCTACGCATGTGCCAATAAAGGAGCCGCATTAAGAAAAACGGCAAGAAAATCGTATAATTGCGTTGGTGTTGCAAGTGCCCAAAGACCATTGCCTCATTCGGGCTACATTCCTGTGCCAAAATGTTTCAGCCCAGATCTATCTTCTGTGACTACTCCGACTTTTACACCAACATATGATTCAAGTGATGATCTCCCATATGATCCCGAACCATCTGTATCCAATCAGCCTATTTTAATAAATCAAAATCAGCTTGATTCCATCGTTGCTAAATTGGAATTAACACAGCATAAATCAGAACAGCTGGCTTCGTTTTTGAAATCAAACAATCTTTTGGCACCCGGTACGAAAGTCACAGCTTATCGAAGTCGTCAGTCAACACTCCAAAGTTTATTTGTCGTGAATGATGAAAAAACTTCTGCATATTGCTCGGATGTAGGAAAATTGATGGACGTAATGGAAATAAAATATGAAGCAGATGACTGGAGATTATTTATTGACAGTTCAAAACTCAGCTTAAAAGCGGTTTTGCTGCATAAGACCAATGAAAAACCTTCTGTTCCAATCGCGTATAGTACAGAAACGAAAGAAACATATGATGCACTACAACATATTTTAAAAATGGTTAACTACACTAAACATATGTGGCGCATATGCTGCGATTTAAAAGTTGTAGCATTGCTTTGCGGTCTTCGAAGCGGTTATATAAAATATATGTGCTTTTTGTGCGATTGGGACACAAGATTTACCGGAGTCCAATATGCATGCCACGAATGGAAACATGGAGAGCACAGCAGCTTAGAAATGGCGAATATTGTTCGTGAACCTCTGGTGCCGAAAGAGAAGATATTGCTGCCTCCGCTGCACATTAAACTTGGAATTGTTAAGAATTTCATCAAAACTGTCGCCAAACGAGATACAGTTTTCTTGTGCTTGAAATTAATTTACCCGAGACTCAGCGAAAGTAAAATTAAAGAAGGTAGTTATAATAACATTCATTTGTTCAATTTTGTGGAAAATTCCAACTTTTCCAAACATATTACTCATGATTTTCTATCGCAATAAATTAATTTTTTCCATCAGGTGTACTAAATGGTCCAGATATACGAAAGCTTATTAAAAGTGACGCATTCAACAATATTTTGATTGAGGCTGAATTGGATGCTTGGAACGCAATTAAAGAAGTAATAGAAGGCTTGTTGGGAAAGCATCGTTCTAGTAACTACAATGTTTCTGTTGTAAGGATGTTAACATCGTTCTCGAAAATTGGCGTCCACATGTCCTTGAAATGCACTATTTACATCATCATCTCGACTACTTCAGCAGACAATTGGCCACTGAATCTGATGAACAAGGCGAACACTACCATCAAGTTGCTATGCCATTTGAAATTAGGTAATATCTATGAGATTTTTTTTCAAACTCATTTTAATAAAAAAACAAATCACAGATACAGAGGAAAACAGTCGCCGAGTGCAATACTTGCGGAAATTTGCTGGTGGAGTAGACATGTCTTCGAAGACATGGATTATCCTGATGAAGAATTTTCAGAAGTTACAGTAGGGTCAGCAATGGAGTCACAAGTTGACATCATGTGTGGCATAGAAACTGATGACAGCGATGACACTAGCCCAGAACAATCACCATCGAAAAGGCTTAGACTCTAGAGTCTAAGCCTTTGTTTATGAACACATAAACATTGTTCCTTATATTTGTTTTATATATGTATTTTTTTTATTTATTCGTATTTGTTATAGTTATTATTTTTATATCCCAAAGAAATATTGTACTCTCTCTAATATAGCACTACTATATTACTATATACTTATATTAGAATACTCTTTTCTAGTTACAATTCGTAGAACTCTCGAGTAAAGACGTTATTTTTCAAAGGGAATTTTTTTTTTATTTTCGATATTTGACAATTTTTTGAAGATTTCAGTCGATAAAATTAGTCCAACTTAATTTTTTACATGGATATATTAATGAAATTTATTTATTTAACCCTGAGCTAAGCCTTAGTCTTTGCTGAAGAATGAAATGAGAAATCATCAATGATTCTTGAGTTATAACTGAAAAACTAAGCAAACAAACATCAAGATAAGGTAAGAAATATAAAAGGTCATAAAAAAAAAGTTTGGCCTGAGAACGTCAAACCCTTTGGAGGTTTTACTATATTGACCTAGTACTTTCAGCCTGACTTAAAATTTTTCACCCCCCAGAATGGCTGTTGTACTGTGTTATTAATTTAGCATGAAACTAGTAAATACCTAATTTAAAGCATTATTCCTAAATCAAAAAAGCTTGTTTCTTGCAATTCATTCATTGTGGTAAAAATTTTAACTTACAATTTAAAAAAAATTAAAAAATATTCGGCAGAGTATTCGGTGCTCCGGCCAAATTATAGGCCGAATATTCGGTATTCGGTTATTCGGCCAAAACCCGCTTCGGTCCATCCCTACACGGAATGGGTTAGCAACTTGTTATTAATAAAAAAATCGAACAGTTTTCGTGTATGTCTAGACCCAATACCCTTGAACAAAGCGTTAAAAAGGCCGCACTATCAGTTCAATACATTAGATGAAATACTACCGGAATTAGGTAAAGCAAAGGTATTTTCTACGGTCGTTACAACAAAAGGATTTTGGCATCTGACATTTATTTATTTTATTTATTTTTGAATAAATAAAATGACAGAGAAAAGTAGCAAACTGACGACATTCTGGACACCATATGGTAGATATCGGTGGCTACGATTACCATTTGGAATTGCCCCAGCGCCAGAATTATTTTCGATATAAATGCAAGAAATTCTGAATGGTTTAGAAGGTTTAGATGGACGAGGGGACACTATGGGAGAAGCTATGAGCGACCAGAATGTGAAGAACTTGTTTACACAATTAAGAACAAGAAATGTTAAACTTAACAAATCAAAATTGAATTTATGCAAAAGTGAAGTCAAGTTCTATGGACATGTTCTAAGCAACGAAGGGCTCAAACCAGACCTATCTAAAATAAAAGCAATTACTGATATGCCGGAGCCTAAAAACAAACAAGATTCACATAGATTTCTAGGTATGGTGAATTATTTAGGACGTTACATCAAGAATTTAAGTTGCAAAACAGTGGAATTAAAGTTTCTTTTAGTATACGAATAAAGACATATATTATTATTATTAGAGACTGGATTTATATGCTTTTGCATGTTTTGCATATAACTTCATATTTTGCATTTTTATCGCATATAAATTTAGTTATCCATATAGTTCGATATAATCGCATGTAATTTCATATGAGCGCATATTTTGTCCACATTTCAATATAACAGCAGTTAATTTGATACTGGCGGTATCTAATAGTAGACAGAGAATTAAAAGTGCGACAGTGGTCTGCTTTACAACATAACTTTAATTGTGTCGTTCCCAGCCGATTTTCGTAACATAACCTCTAAATCATTTCAAGCCACACAAGTGTTCAAGTGATTTATACGTTAAGTTAGTGTGTTAAAAAAACAATAAATCATAATGCCGAAAGTGGGTTCTTCTAAGGCCGAATTGCTTAGGAAGTGGATAAAAATATCTAATCACCTAGTGACTGACGGGAAAGTTGGTTTTTGCAACACCTGTTCCAAACAAGTACATATAAATTAAAATTTGAAGGTTTTTTTTTCTAGAAGTCGTTGATTTTTAAGGTGGCGTGTAATTAAAAATATCAAATTGATCAGCATTTATCAACAACTCTCCACCAAGAATCGAAAAAAAGATCAGGTAGCAAATTCAACCAACAACAAATCGCTGGAAATGAGTTTTTTTTTTTTTCGATTTATGCAACGCCATGGCCCAATTAAATATACCATGGAACAAATTGGAAAATCCAGAAACTTTACTGTTTCATATTTATAGCTATTGTCGTTGTAAATAATATCTTTTTATGCTGTTTTGTAATCTTTATATATTATATTTATATACTATTTGTTACAATGCAACATTAAAAGTAGTATTTATGTAACACATATGCGTTCTTTTTTGTTTTAACCGCATAATATATTTCATATTTCCGGAATATTACTGCATATTCTGACCAATTTCAACACATATAAAAAACTTATAAGGTGAGTGTCCCAATTGTTGACAGGGATCGAATAGTTGACAATTTGTTTTGTTAACGTGATATTAAGAATGGTATTTATGATAGGTTGATGTATGCGGCCTTATTTTAATCTCTAAAGTATGTACTCCCATGCAAAAAAAAAAATTTGGCAGTATCGGTCACGATAGAAACTATTGGCGCGAAATTAGTTCCGAGTGTAAGTACCTTCATTGAACATCTCCTGATATTTAGCGTTTTGTTTAAGGTAAGTAACACGCAAAAATTATTTATTTCAATGTTATTGTGTTTGTTTCTATATTACCTACTGTATAGTAACAATTATAAGGCATATACATACATGTTTTTATTAACATTATAAACTAAAATCATGTTTGAGATTAGAATAGGAGGGTTGTCAACTATTAGAACATACTTGACAGTGGTGTCAACTAAAGGACCAATACCATTTTCGCGAACGTTTTATATTTTCAAGGTAAAACTAGTTGGTGAATGGTATAAGACAACATATGTTCAAATGACTTATATAGGACAGACGGGTCCAATAATTGACATACCTGTCAACTATAAGAACATGTGACATGTCAACTTCAGGAACATCAGACGCAATAAATTATTAAAAATAAATAAAATTGTACCTCATTTCGATTTTTTCGCTTATTTCAATCTTTTTCTCTTAGAATAATGCCGCGACAACACAAAAAATTAAAATTATATTCTCTGGAAGATTTACAAAATGCCATTGCGGCAGTAAAGCGTGGTTCATCAGTAAATGCTGCCAGTAAAAACTTTAACGTTCCTCGAACTACAATTAAATACAAACTAGAAGGAAAGTATGAGCTAGATTGCCGAATGGGCCCCGAAACAACACTTACAAAGGACGAAGAGGAAACTTTGGTAAAGTGGATATGTTCAGTTGCCGATGCCGGGTTTACTGTAACTAGACTCCAACTTTTGGATTCAGTTCAAATGTTATTAAAAAAATTAAATAGGCTTAATAAATTTACCAAAAACCGACCAGGCAGAAAATGGTATAAATGCTTTTTGCGTCGGCATCCTATTATTTCAGAACGACTGACTCAAAATCTGACTAAAGCCCGTTCTGAAGTTACAGAACAAAAAATCCGTAATTGGTTTAATGAAGTTACTGACCACTTTAAAGCGAAAAATATTGAAGACGTCCTTAAAGATCCAAGTAGAATATTTAACCTGGATGAAACGGCGTTTTTCATGGCTCCTAAAGGTATTAAATGTTTAATGCGAAAAGGTGAAAAACTAGCTTACAATTTTATTAGCAACGACGATAAAGAGTGTTTAACTACTCTTATAACAGTTTGTGCTAACGGTTCTATTCTACCACCTATGATCATGTTCAGTTACGAGAGAATACCGGCATCAGTATCTAGTTTAATGTCCACCGGATGGTGAGTGGGCAAATCAGAATCCGGGTGGATGACTGGTCAAACATTTTTTGAATACATCGCGAACTGTTTTTATCCCTGGCTTATAGAAAATAACGCTGAATTTCCAGTCGCATTATTCGTAGATTTCTCATCTGACATTGGAATTAAGTGACTTATGTGTGGAAAAAAAGATAGAACTTATAGCACTTTTCCCAAATTCAACTCACATTCTTCAACCGATGGATGTGTCAGTTTTCCACCCCTTAAAAAATAGTTGGAAAACTGGTGTTCAACAGTATAAAATTGATAATGATGGTGGTAAAATAAAAAAAGAAAATTTTGGTCCTCTACTTAAAAAAGTGATTCATCAGGCAATAACACCTAGCATGATTAAAAACGGATTTAAAACATGCGGCTTATTCCCCTTTGACCAGAATGGTATTCCGTATGATAAATTCTTTAAGAATAGAGACCGTCCACAGAGTGTAAATGAACAACAAAAAATTTATCAGACGACAAAGAAAGAAGTAAACTTTTTTTGAATATAAAATAGGACCCGAAAAAATAACTAGGTTTGAAGAATCTGGTGACATTTGGGAAGGTAACGTAGAGGATACTGCGTTATTTAATTTTTGGAGGCTGTTATCTGAAGAAGTTGAAGATCATACCATGGCAACTGGTAACAATGAATCTTCTCGCCATCTTGAAGACGGACAAAATGACGCTAGTTATTTGGAAGAAATAAATAATGACGATACCGATTATCGTCATCAGTTTGTTCAGTTGACCCCACCAAACCAACCAATACGTCAGTTATCCGTTGAAATAGAAAAGAGTGAGCCTAGACCAGCAATTGACATGTCGAATAAAACAAATAACTCTATTCCCAGTACCTCAAAAGATATTCCATCTCCATTTAAAGGAGCACTCTTTTGGCCAAAACCAATTACTAAGAAAACTGTAAGAAAAATTAAAGAAAAGATACCATCGGTAGCAACGTCCGATCAGTGGCGAGACTATCATCAAAGAAAAGAATTGGAGAAACAAAGGAAGGAACAAGAAAAAGAAGAACGCAAGAGAAAAAGAGAACTAGCAAAAATAGAAAAAGAAAACAAGTTCAAGTCCAGAAAAAAGATTAAGCCTAGCACAGAAAACGATGAATCCTCTTCGGAGTCCTCGGTTAAAATGAATATTCAATCCGAAGGAGAAGGAGATGGTTGGAATCAACAGTACGAGGCTAAATCTGATGGCGATGGTAATGAGAAACATGAATTTTTGAAGGACATATCTCCCAATGATTTTGTAATAATCCGTTACGATGATCATTATTACCCAGGTAATTTAGTAAATGTAATAATAATAATAAATGGTCAACTAATAACTAGGAAATCTCATTTTTAGGAAAAGTGGTTGAAAAGAATGAAAGAAAAAATGAATATAAAGTGTCTACTATGGCACGGAGCGGAATAAAAGACTGGAAATGCCTAACTACAAAGATATTATGTGGTATCCCAAAAATGACATACTTGAAATAATAAATGAACCTTGTCAGAAAACCTCGCGAGGGTTCTTTTCTGTACCAGAGATGGAAAAATATTTTCCTGAAATGTATTAACTTTTAACTTTTAGATTATAAATATTAGTTTAAAATTTTTAAATCAGCGTTTCTCAACCTGTGGTACGCGTACCCCCAGGGGTACGTGAAATGGTCTCAAGGGGTACGCGTAAAAGAAGTTGTAATGGCGGACTAAGTAAAGAGAAAAGATAAAAAGCTGTTGTAATAAATGGCATTTCCATCCAAATAACATTTAATTATGACAAATCAAAATAAGTAATTGTTTTCTGAATGATGCCGAGTATTTTTATTACGCAAAACGACAATAACTTAAAACCTACTTTATTTAAATTTTGAAACATTACCATAAAATTATAATTTGAAAAACTACTTGCGCCGCCATCTAACAATGGGTAGCCTAAGCGGTGGATGAACAATTATTACAGTATTTATCCTGGTGTGTTAGCAAGGGTCCCCGAACTGTCTCTGTATTTTTATTATCGTAATATTCTTTTGAATCAGTTCCCAGTTTGCTCTCAAAGTGAAGAGTGCTCTACTTACTTTTCTAATTATTGTAACTTGTTTTTTTAAACATGGATCAATGGTTAAAATTTGGCACTCTTAAAAAAAAAAGAAAAATTACTGGTTTGGTAAGTGATCCTCCATCATCGAGTACCAGTCCTTGTGAGGAGTAGTGATGTAAAAAAAGTAACAATTCGTTACACGAGTACTCGTTACTCCGCGAGATCCGAAGTAACTGTTACCGTATCACATCGATACCAGTTACTTTGGATCTAACAGTTACTTTTTCCAAAGGCCAAGTATTGTTGGATAGGCGAAATCGACTTAAAAGTCGAAATGCGCAACAAAATTTATTTTTACATTGCAATAATAAGCTGTAATATCTTTTATTGTTGTTTTAATATTTTTATTTTATTTTATTATTGCTTGTTTTATAGAAGAAGTTTTGTTTTCCATTGTTAATGTGTTACTACTTTCAAATATTTTTGTTATATAATAAGTGAAACGTAAGTTATTAATAATTAAATAATAATAATTAAGAAAAATTCTTCGTTATAATATGCAGTGAAAAAGTAAATCCCATAACCTACACTCTATTTTTTGATATTAGTGCACAGTGCATAATAGCGTAACAAACACAATATAATATACGTACAGTATTTGTTTTCAAAAATAACTGTAATATAAAATAAATTCATATAAGTATGTAGTCCAACTAAAACGAGTAATCGAACCTCGAGCGCAAACTAGTACTGGAACCTCAAGCAAACGATTACTTGTAACGAGTAACGAGTACAAAGTACCGAATACTTTTTCTGAAAGTAACGGATAGTTACAAATACTAAAAAGTAACTAAACTTTACATCACTAGTGAGGAGCAACCTAAGGAGAAGTTGCCGCGTGTCAGCGAAATTAAGCTTCCAGTTCCAGTTCTCCAACCGACAAAAGTAAGAAAATATAGTGAAGAGTATTTGTCCTATGGATTTTCATTCGTAATTATTGATAGCATCCTAGACCTGAGTGTGTTGTTTCTGGGGAAGTACTATCTAACGGTAGTATGAAGCCTTCATTACTTAGTCGCCATTTGCAAACCAAACACGTAGATTTCAAAGATAAAGGTCTGGCCTTTTTTAAGCGTTTGCTCGAAAATAAAAATAAGTCGAATATAGACACGTACTTAACTTCTGGTTGTACCAATGAAGATGCTGTTGAGGCCTCCTATCGCATCAGTTACCGTATCGCCAGAAATGGTAAAAATCACACGATTGGTGAAAATTTGATTTTGCCCAGCATTAAAGACGCAGTTGTTTGCATGTTCGGTAATGAGTATGTTCAGAAAATTAATGCTATTCCTCTCTCCAATGATACTGTGTCTCGTAGAATCAAGGAAATTTCTGATAATATGGAGGAGACGTTGATAAAGGAAATCAATCACAGTCAATATTTTTCCATTCAGGTTGATGAGAGTACTGATGTAGCACAATTTGCTGTTTTGATGGTTATTGCAAGATACTTGAAAGGAAATAAATTTGTAGAAGGACTTTTGCTTTGTCATCTTCTTTCCGAACGCACGACAGGTGCAGATATTTTTCATGCCATTGATTCCTACTTTACTAAAAAGGGAATAAAGTGGTCAAAGTGTTGTGGATTATGTACTGACGGTGGTAACTCTATGTCAGGTTGTTATTCTGGTCTCCTGGGATGTGTCAAAGCAGTAGCTCATTTAGTACAGGGGACACATTTTTGCATTCATCGACAAGCTCTTGCATCAAAGTGCCTTCCTACTAGTATGAAAGATGTTTTGGACGATTCAGTAAAAGTGGTCAATTTCATCAAATCCCACCACACGAATTCAAGGTTATTCTCTTCATTATGTCAAGAAATGGGCAGTATTCACAAAACCCTACTCCTTCATACTGAGGTTCGATGGCTATCTCGGGGTAAAGTTCTTACACGTTTGTTTGAACTTAGGCATGAAGTCAAAGTGTTCCTTGAGAACCACCCTTTCCGGCTTTCATTTAAATTTGATGATCATGAATGGCTTCAAATCCTTGCATACATGTCCGATATCTTTTCGAAATTAAACCAGCTAAATTTGTTCCTTCAAAACAGTGCAGTAACTGTATTCCAAGTTACAGACAAAATTGAGTCTTTCGTTAGAAAACTAGAATTTTGGAAATTATGTATTGAGAAAAACCAATCTGAAGTTTTTGAAACATTACACGATTTTCTCTCTGAAACGGATGCTCATGTATCTCTAGAAATTAAGAAGCAAATTATACAACATCTGAATGGACTGAAGGCTGCTTTCGACAAATATTTCCCCAAACGTAGAACAGACGATTACTGGATTGCGTACCCTTTCAGTGAAAAGTATTTCGAGTGTGCCTCTTATCACTTCAAGAAAAAGTTAAATTGATCGAACTGAAAACGGATTCTTCACTTAAGCAAGAATTTGAAAAGAAATCCCTCATTTCATTCTGGGCTGACTTGAAAGAAGAATATCCTGAATTATTTAACAAAGCAATAACTATTTTGTTACCGTTCACAAGCGCCGTACTAGTGGAGAGAGCTTTTTCGTCCTATACTTATTTAAAAAATAAGTACAGGAACAGACTTGCCAGTGTAAGTTCGAACCTGAGACTATATTTATCATCTTCCGATCCAGATTTCAAATTACTGAGTGCTTCCAAACAGCCTCAAGGTTCTCATTAATGTGCATCTTACATATTTACATTTTTTAGTTTAACTAAATGTGTATAATTAGTATATAATATGCATTATTTTGTAATAACTGGTAGAAATAAAAATATTTCAGTGTTATAGACTTATAGAGTTATTACTGTACCTATATGTACATATTAGTAATTATAATATGCATATCATGGAGAAGGGGTACGTGGAGCACTGATGATAGGTCAGGGGGTACGCGAGTAAAAAAAGGTTGAGAAACGCTGTTTTAAATAAACTATTTTTCAAAAAAAAAGCAAAGTTTGTCAACTATTGGTACTTGAGGTATGTCAACTACTGGATTTTGGGGAAAAATTGCATGTCAACTAAAGGTACATTGTCACAGCTGTCTTTAAAATATTCTAAAAAAAAAACTGTGCACCTAAATACCGCAAAAAACATTTTACCCTTAATCTAAAACGTTATTCATTTCACTTTATCAGTTCTAAAATATGCCTAACTCTAAAACTTGATTTGTAACAATTTTTTTAATAATTCTTTTTCTTATATTGTCAACTACTGGTACACTCACCTTATTGCTTATTTTTGTCGCATATAAATTCAAGCCTTAATTATTATTAATTTGAGCAGGGATGTTGCGGAACGATCATTGGTCTTGACAGATTTCCTGACAATTGCTAAACACCCATGCAAAGAAGCAATGGCCGACAAAGCCTTGTTGAGTTTGTACAAAACCTCAAAAACGCAGAGAAACACGTTATTTCTGCCCAGTCTGTGAAGAGAAGCCTGCTCTTTGTGTTGAAGACTGTTTTCAAATTTATCATAAACAATTCTATATAGTCAATTCTATATATACGATATTCTTTTTCTGTTACCTAATGAATAAACATTGAATGTATATTTTTGATTTATTTTTAATAAAATTTCTATTGGTATAAGCCATGTTTAATATTGAAACAAGTAGTTTAGACAACCAAACATAGAACAAAACATAACCTTAATAAGAACGTAATGTAAACGTTAAGACATAGTTCTATTGTGAATAAAGTGATTAGATTAAATAAAGTATTAACGACTATTAGTGTCATTTATTAACAAATCAATGCTATTGAATGCTCTTGGTGGTGATGGTCTCCATTTGTACCACACATTTTCGTTGGGGGAAGAGAAAAAAATTTATAAAACTTTTATAGAATCGTTTGATATCTATTGCAATCCAAGAAAAAACATAGTATTTAACAGATATAAATTCTTTAATAGGAGCCAAGACGAAGAAATTTTTGAAAGATATCTAACTGATTTAAGAAAACTAGCAAAAGATTGTGATTTTGGCACGCAAGAAGAATCTTTGGTGAGAGATAGAATAATATTAGGAATAAAAGATATAGCATTACAGGAAAGAATGTTAAGAGAATCAACAATGGATTTAGAGAAAGCTGCTGAATTGTGTCGAGCACATGAAGCGAGCAAGAGACCAGTGAAAGTACTAAGAGAAGGGAAAAGTGCACAAATAGATACTATAAAAAAGAAAAAACAATATGCAAAAGAAGGAAAATTTGATGAAAATATGGGGAAAAAGTTTAAATGTAAGAAATGTGCTACAGAGCACGAGAGAAGAAATTGTCCGGCATATAATAGAAAATGCAACCAATGTGGAAAATATGGTCGTTTTATGATAGCACGCAGACAAAGAACATACCAAAAGGGAAGAAAACAGAAGAAACAAAAGAATATTCATGAAATTGAAGACAATGGTGAAGAGGAAGAAGAGGATAACCTGTATATCGATGGTCTCAAAGCAATACCTCGTAAGTCCAAAAAATGTCAATTTTCGATTTTTGCGTAAAAGGGAACTGTATTATTATCTGCTCCCTCTGGTAGAATATTATAGATTTAAAAAAAACCGTTAACCTTAAATTGGCGCCAAAACAATAACTCGTATCTCAAAATCTTCAAAAGCACAGCAATAGCACGTAAGTCGTTAGGAGTGAGTAGGGGTGTTGTGCTGTCCGTTAATAAAATAGGTATGTAGTTTTATTTTTTATATTATATTATCTGATAATGATTGAACAGAACATAAATAACTGCTTTTCTTTTGAATATTAAGCAATGAATTCAAAATTCATTCAATTAACTCCTTATTATGCACTTTTAAACTTGTAATTACTTACGTGTTATTGATTTCAATTTTAAATTTGTTTTACGAGGTATTGTTACTTTGTTTTTATTCTAAATATTATTATAGATAACGCAATAATGGATAATTCAAGATCAAAAAGGATTTTACAAATGTGCAATGTAGTAACCCAGCCAAATAAATTACCAAAGTTATGTGATACTCTTTATAGCGTAATGTTAAGCGATGCGAAGAATAATAAAAACATCTGTTATTAACGCAATACAAGACAAAGAAAATATTGAGGGTGATATTACTAATCTTTCTGCTGTGATAAACAATAATAGTATACCAATAGATATTCTTAACGATAGCTTTATAGAATATTTAGATCCTGCGTTTTCAAATGAAATCGAAGTAGTTAGTGCAATAACTTGTCATAATTTATCTGCAAATGATCCTGAAAACTTACAAGGATCTCAGTCTACTTTATCTGTGACCAACTTACTGATAGAAAGACGGAATAATAAAAATGTTACTATCATTGATCAACATTCAGAATCTTTGCCTGATTGTCACTACGACGAAATCAATGATATTTTTGAAAGTAATGAAAATAATAAAAATGAGACTGAAGCTGAACTATCTGACGATGAGAATAACCATGAAATAAATAATAATGAAACCATTGGCTGTGATGAGTCTGAGTCAGGAAGAAGAAAGCGTAAAATAGGGGTAAATATTAAGGATGTCAATAAAAAATTAAGAATGAAGGGCCAACAATATTTAGGATATAGACGACCAGCTAATCAGACAAAAATTTTTCATGATTGCACAAGAAAAGCAAGATCAATTGCACCAGCGTGTACATCAAGGTTTTGCCTAAAGTCGAAGAAAAAGATATGTAACGAAATAACTGAAGAGGATCGGAAAGAACTGTTCACCTACTTCTGGAATGAACTAACGTGGGATGAAAGAAAAATTTTGGTTTGCAATCTAGTTTCCAAGGATGAACCCAAACAAAGAAAAAGTTCACAAGGACCAACATCACGTAGAAGTGGTACGTTGAAATATTCTATCAAAATAAATAATGTGAGCAAGCCAATTTGCAAGATGTTCTTGTCCACTTTTGATCTAAAAGAATGGCAGGTGGCAAATTGGGTGAACAACAGTCAGGATGGCATGAATGGAAATAGACGATCCAAAACCGACACCAAAACAGGAGTTTTGTCAAATAGAGTTGCAAACGTATTCATGAAAACCTTTTTAGAAAATCTAAATAAACTACCATCCCATTATTGTCGAAAAGACACACAAAAAATGTACTTAGAACAATCTTTTACAAGTATAACAGATACACCTGGTCAAAACTGTCACCTTTGTGGAGCTTCTCCGAAGCAAATGAATGACATAGATGTCGTATTAAAACGAGTGATAAAAGAAGATAAGTTGGAATATGGAATTTCAAGCCTCCATGCGTGGATAAAAGCGTTTGAATGCATTTTACATATTGCATACAGATTAGAGATATGTAAATGGCAAGTCAGGAAAGAAGATAAGGTAAAAGTAGAAACAAGGAAGAAAGAAATACAAGAAAAATTTCGTCGTAACATGGGTCTTCTAGTTGATATGTCTAAGCCAGGTTTTGGGACAACCAATGACGGCAATACAGCCAGACGTTTTTTCAGAAGTCCTGAATTAGCTTCTGAAATCACAGGAGTGAATGAAAATTTCACAAAACGAATAAGAACAGTTTTAATTACCATTTCCTGTGGTTTCGAAGTAAATAGCATACTATTCAAAACTTATTGTATAGATACTGCAAGGATCTATGTTAATTTGTATCCTTGGTATTATATGCCACAAAGTTTACATAAAATATTATTTCATAGGGCAGATCTAATTAAAAAGTCGGTTTTACCTATCGGACAAATGTCCGAAGAGGTACAAGAATCACGAAATAAGGATTCAAAACAATATAGACAGTTCTTTTCGCGTAAATTCACTCGGCAGCAGACACTCGAGTATATGATGCACTTGCTACTCGTATCATCCGATCCACTAATTAGTAGTTTGCGACCATCACAACTCACAACCTAAGAAAAGTAGCACTTTGCCATCAGAAGTTAAAAAAATGATTAAATGTAGCATAAATGATAGTAGTGAAAGTGAATCTTACAATAGTGACATAGACAATAACTAAAAAATAAAAAGCGTTTTTTTTTCTATTTTCAGTTACATGTTACACTTTAAAAATGGTGTTGTTTGATTAAGTGTAATTATATCAAAAACCATCGTCTTGAAGCGTTTCTTCGTTTATTTATACTTTGTACGTTAATTTTCTTTTATTTTAGTACTTTTTCAGTAATATATCCTTCAATATTTACAAACTATTCACCTGAATTAGTGTTCTATCTTTTCGTAAACTTTTTCAAGAGTTAATTATATGTTTTATCAGACAAAATAATTTCGCTCGCTTAGATCGACAAAAGTGACCACTGTGCACCGCTTAGATATGTATTAAAAAATAATGTTCCATGGGAATAGACTGAAAAAACAGCAGTCATCCTTAGATCAATTAAAATATTTAGTTACTAGCAAATTAATTGTACGATATTGTGATCCGAATAGAAAAATAATAACACAGACTGACGCAAGCAAAGATGGGTTAGGTTGTTGTTTGCTTCAAGACAATAAGCCGATTGCATTTGCTTCTACAAGTTTAACGCAAGCTCAGAAGAATTGTCCAATAATTGAAAAGGAAATGCTAGGGTTAGTTTTTGCTTGTAAAAGGTTCCATCAGTTCATTTATGGACGTGAAATCGAAATGCAAACAGATCATAAACCGCTTGTTAATATATTGAAAGGTGATATTCATAAAAGTAGTACCAAAGTTGGTTAAATCAAGGTTTGTAAAACGTATTGTAACCGTACTCTTCCAGGAACGTCAAAAGTTACCACAGTAAGTTTACCACTGAAAAATGTTAAATATAGATACTAGGCAAATCCAATTTGGCACAATAATTCTCTAGGTATTTTCAATGTTGGGATTTCCCATTCTTTTTGTCTCATCCTCCAGAAAGTACAGAATACACAACCAATATTCTAATACCTTGTCGCGTCACAGCAGCAAATTGTATTTTCCAACTTGGTATTATATTAATAATTAGTTTAACTCTTCTCTACAGTCAAACAATACCCAAAATGAGACAGCAGCAACTACATCTGCACCATCCGTTCAGTTAGATAAAGAACCACAACCATTTACGTCAGCATTAGTCCCGTCTATTCGCAACCAGCCAACACAATTAAAACTTGATACATTTTTAATCAAAAACAATTCGGTCAAATCAAATGATAAATTTAATAAAGAATTATTAAGATTGTTTATTTTTGATTATCAACCCTTTAGTATAGTGGAGGATAAAGGGTTTATAGATTTTGTTAAAGCTTTAAATCCGTTACCTAGCAGAACGGTAATATCAAAAACGTTGATTCCGGCTATTTACGAGGAATGTAAATATAATACAAAAACATTACTGAATTCAGGAAAAACGTTCTGTATAACAACAGATACATCGACCTCTATAAACACAGAGAATTTTATTGCTGTTACCGCACATTTTTTAGATGACCAATACAAATTAATGTCCTTATTATTACAACTTTTAAAGGCAGCAGTTTAAAAAAAAATTACAGTTAACGAATGGAACATTTGCCATAAAATTATATTTGCCGTTTCCGATAATGCTTCGAATATTACAAACGCCATACAATTAGCCGGTTGGAAACATTTCGGTTGTATGACACATACACTCAATCTAATAGTAAAAGACGGTTTAAAAAATGTAGAAATAACGGAAACTGTTAACAAAGTAAGAGAGATTGTAAAACATTTGAGAAAAAGCAATATTGCTAACGATAAATTACATAAATTTCAAACAAATTCTGGGGTTGAGGTGCCACTAAAAGTATTTCTAGATGTTGCAACAAAGTGGAATTCCACATTTTTTTTTTGCTACGAAGATTTTTAGAATTGGAAGAAGCAATTAAAGCACTGTTGCCATTATTGACAAAGAGTTACCAGTCTTAAATATCAATGATTGGAATGCAATCAGACAATTGTGCAAAGTTCTGGAACCATTCGAAGATATTACCAAAACAATAAGTGGGGAAAAATACTGTACTGGTTCAATTGTTATACCAGTATAGATCGGCCTTAAAAGAGTTCTCGAAAGCCTGTCCCAAACGCAATTTTTACTGCCAATACGAGAAGTATTAAGAGAAATACAAACAAGCTTTGAAAGAGGTCTTGGATTAATTGAAAACAGTAACACATTAGCTATATGTGCTTTTCTCGACCCAAAATTTAAAAACATTGGTTTATCTAATTCTGACGTGGCGACAAATACCAAACAAAAAATCATCGGTATAATAGCGACAAAAATTACGGCCAAAGAACGCCACGAAGAACTAATAAAGGCGCCTAAACCACAGGCGGAAGATAACCAACTACAAAAATTCTCTATTTGGTCGCATTTTGACAAAAATGTAGCTAATAACCAAACGAAAGGATCAGCAACAGCAAGAGCCATAATAGAAATGCAGCGATATATGGAGGAAAATATTATACAGGGGCATGAGGACTCTCTTTTATGGTGGAAAGAAACACAACAATTGTTTCCAAAATTATCGCAACTTGCTCAGGAAAAAATATGTATTTTAGCAAGATCTGTTCCTTGTGAACGATTGTTTTCAAAGGCGGGCCAACTTTTGACGGAAAGGAGACATAGATTGAACGAAAGTACAGTTCAAAAACTGTTATTTTTAAATTCAAATTCCATTTATCTTTAATTTTTCGTTTTTGTTCCTAAAGTTTATCTCTTTCATATTATACACTATTTTTTTGATGTATAAAACCATTGTAAACAGTAAGTAAATAATGTAAAATAACGTTTCGTTTCTTTAGCTTTCGTTATGTTTTCAAATTTTTAGTTTTGTTTTTGTTACATACTACAGTATTACGTTACATAGTTATTATTTATTTTTTACTTTAATAAAAAGATGCATACCAGAGCAATTATTTTTTGATTGTTTCAATAAATTATTAATTTTATTTAAAAAAAACTAATTTTTTCAAGTTTTTTAATTGTTAAATCAATATGTTTTTCAAATACATATGCATATTGCAAATCACGCCGATAAATAGCAATGTTTGGTAAAATTATTAGGAGATAGAATTTATTCCCCGTGGTAGGCAACTACTAGATAGTTCTACACGTCGCAGCTCTCGATGCGGTAGGAGGTCACACATTTAACTGATCGTGTGGTTGTGGTTATGCATAACGGCGACGCAACGCGATGTTAACGGGCTAGCGAATAGCGACAGCAGCGTTGCCAACCCTACCGATTTATCGGTATATCTACCGATTTAGAAAGCCATTTACCGATATACCGATTTGATATGTCATCTACCGATTTTTAAATTTTAGAAAATAATGTAATTCTATATCGACGCCCAAATAAATTAAATTTTATTAGTTATTTTCTTGTAAAACTTATTAGTGCGTACAATAGATGGCCTTTGTAGATGTTCAGAATTTTGATTTTACGGGAATTCCCTTGTTCGTTTATTCGTTGTGTAAAATTTACGTTTGTTTCACTTCATACTTAGTAGTAACATGTCTTCAAGTTCATCGAGTGAATGTGAAATAGAACCAAAAAGTAAAAAAATCAAATATGATCAAAAATATAAGGATGAATGGGAGAGAATACCGCAATATCAAGGTTGGGTTCAGAAAAGTAAAAAAGGCAGCTTTGCGCTTTGTTTACCATGTGATAAAAATATTAATATCAAAAGTAGGAAAACGCACTTACAAAACATTCTCAAACAACCGTCCACAAAGATAATAGTAACACGATAATAAAACAAAAGTCTATCACCTCGTTTCTGAAACCTAGCGCATCCACTGCATCTGGGGAACAGGAAATTAAAGAAGGTAGGTAATTCTGAACTTATACGTTTTATCAATGTTTTCCCAATATTTCTTTTACGTTCATACTAGTTATATGGATTTCTATATTTTAGCGGAAATACGTTTAACTGGATTTATTGCCGAACACAATTTATCATTCACTATCATGTACCATCTTCCAAAATTGATTACAAAAATATGCCCTGATTCGACCATTGCTAAAGGATTAGCATGTGGCCGTACCAAAACCACAGGAATCGTAAAAAATGTGCTAGGACGCCAAAACTTTGAAGCAATCTGCAGAGACCTGAGAAACACAAAGTTTTCCTTAATAGCGGATGAATCCACTGACCGAAGTATGGTAAAGCACTTGTGTTTAGTGGTAAGATACAACAGCGACAAAGCTAAAATTAAAGACAGTTTCTTGGGTTTAATTAAACTCTGTGGCTCTGATGCTTTAACTTTACATAAACATATTGTGGAATTTTTTAATGATAATAAAATACCTTACAAAAACAATATGATTGGTTTTGCATCAGATGGCGCGCACTCAATGATTTGATCTAAACATTCTTTAATGACACTATTAAAACAGAATATACCATCATTATTTATAATGAAATGTATATGCCACTCATTCCATTTGTGCGCATCTAAGTCATGCGAAAAAATACCACGATTTGTAGAAGACTAGGGATATATACAATTATTTTAGTTCTAGCCCGAAAAGGATTGCCGAATTTGGCGAATGTCAGGCATTCTGTGGGGTGAAGATTCATAAAATTTTGCATCCTTCACAAACTAGATGGCTATCCGTACACAGTGTCGTATGTCGTATTTTGCAACAGTATGGCCCCTTACAATTATTTTTTACTGATGCAGTAGCATCAAGTGATGTTTTAGCCGCTAAAACTACCTACTAAACGACCCAACAAGTAAACTATTTTTACAATTTTTAGAATTTGTTTTGCCGTTCTTTAATAATTTAAATAAAGAAATGCAATCAGAATCCCCAAAATTATACACCTACCGATTTTATCCGAGACCTACCTAGAGATATTTTACGATTGGAAATACCGACTTTTAGATTTGTGGGTTGGCAACGCTGAGCGACAGACAAGAGTAGCGACACCAGTGGAACAAAAGCCGTGATCACAGTAACGGTTTAGGAACGTCTGTAGGAACGATCGTTCCGTGTTATTTTTAAGTGGCAGTGAAAAAGTAACAGTTCGTGATATATCGCCCATCACTACAACCAAACATACAACAAGACATAACCTTAATAAGAACGTAATGTAAACGTTAAAACGTAGATTCGTAGATTCTATTGTGAATAAAGTGATTAGATTAAATAAAGTATTAACGACTATTAGTGTCATTTATTAACAACTCTCCAAGATACAATACAAGCCAAACTTGATTGTTTATTTTCTTCCAGGAGACCATCCATTCATATTTACACTTATAAACAAGGAACTCACTGATAGTGGCGCGAACATGGCAAGTCAAAAAAGCGCAATACGAGATAACTTGTATTGGGCGTCCTGAGGAAGAGCGCTAATACGTGTTATCTCGTGTTGGGCAGTCAACATGTTAACTAATTTTGAGAAATTATTGCGGAAAAAGAAATAACGAATAATTTTCCAAGTGTATATCTAATACTGTTGAAGTTTATGTATAAGTGCCGCCATCTATGGTATCAATGGTAAATTAGAGTAAGAAAGAAGTAGTTTTTAAGTCGGTAAAAAGAGTAGTACAAAAATAAATAAAAAAGTAGAATAAGTGAATGTAAGACTGTGTTAAAGTTAAGTAGATAATAATAAAATACTCAAAAGAACAATTCCCTGTTTTTGCTAACCACGTTCTACGGACACAAAACTACAAATACAAAACAATTTTTGGGAAGAAGGAAATAGATAATAAGATAAAATTGAAAGTGTACAACGCCGTGGCAGTTCCAATATTAACATATCGTCGGCCTAATGTGAAAATTGCATAAGTCCAATTTTTCACAAAATTGGTTTTTAGCTCCATCTGTTAGAAACGCAGCGTATCTATACACCCAAATAAAAAAACTATGCAAAAAGTATTTAGATGGCGCTAGAAACAACAGTATGAAATGCGCGTAAGTCCAACTCGTTCTACATCAGTAAGAAAGTTGCACAAGTCCTAGCAAGGTGTACGACGACGTGTTGATGTTCTGTCTATGTTTGGTGTCGTGCTTTTTAGTTTGTCAGGCTTTAAATTGGCCGTTATTTTATCAGACCGAGCTTCAATATCATTTAGGTAAGTACATACTATGTAAATTTAAGCTTTTTAAATGTGTTATTATACATTACACTGGATTAATGCCATTTTTGTAAACTTAAGGAGTTGTGCATTTTGCACACTGTTGATATATTTAGAACTCACGGGAGTTATGCATGTTTCAAAGCATTTTGAATACCAATTACTGCAAAGAATGATGAGAATTTCACATTTTTTTACCTTACCTACAAGTTTTGAACAGTTCGCGTAGATGGAAATTCTTGTCAAATCTTGAGGTATTAGTAAACCCTCCTTTTGGTATAAAAAAGAAACAAATTTGGCACTTTCTGGTTAAACAAGTATTTTGTTTCAGCTATGGATCGTAGAACCAGGGGTTTCAAACTGTTGAGTTTAACACTACATCCGGCCAACGCTTTGAAGGACATAACAAACGATAGCTTTGGAAAATTAACTAGTGTCACTAGTGATTCTGTTGAATTAAACAAGACAATAGGACTGTTCAAAGAAAAAGATGAAGACAATCATACTGATACAAAGAGCGCGGAAAATGAAAAGTGTTTTGCAGAAGAAAACAAGGAACTGCAGTCAGCTCTAACAGACTTACAAGAACAAATTCATATGACACAAAACATTTTAGACATAGGGGAAAACAATGATTTATCGTCCAGCTTTCTCAACAATGAAATATTTTTTCCGATAAGATGCTCAATGCCAATACAACAAACGCTATTGCTGCGCAAACAGAAACTCCCTTGAATTTCAATAAAAACCAACGAGAAGGAAATATTAGAAATGAAGATAATGATGAAGAAGATGCAACAAATCACCCAGAAGAAGTAGATAATGAAAACAATGACCCTACATATCAAATAGACGATAATGGGGAACAACATTATGATGAAGAAAATAATGATTCCAGTGAAGAAGTTACACAAAAAAGGAAAAAGAAAAGATTTTGTAATCCTGCAGAATGGAAATATAATACTAATAAAAGAAATAGAGAGAAAGGGGTAGAGTATATGGGTAGAAAAAATAACAAATTCGACAGAAAGAAAACTAAGAGAGTAATGAAAACGAGATGCCTGTGTTCAAATAAACCATTGAAAACCGGTAAAGAAATAGCAATTCAGTGTTACAAGTTGACGGATGAAGAGCGAAAGTTAATTTTCGCGAAGTTTTGGTTCCTGTCGTGGCCGGAAAAGAAGATCTACATTTCTGCAAGAGTCTTGAAGAATAAAACGGAAAGGTCAAGGCATAGAAAGGATCCAGAAGTTAGCCAAAGGACAAGTTCGTATAAGTATTTTTTTAAAAAGAAAAGCGAAGAAATTAGGGTTTGTAAGCTGATGTTTTGCAATACGTTAGGACTTTCTATGAGGACCATATCAGCGTGGATAAAAGATGAAATGTCTAGCCCATCAGCCAAAAGTGAAGAACAGAATAGTGACAAAAATACTCGCAAAAATATTTAAAAAAAACCTTACGTTTTGATGAAGAAAGGATAAGTTTGAAAAAATTCTTTGAAGAACTGCCTAAAGTTGAATCACACTATTGTCGCAAATCGTCAACAAAATTATATCTAGAGCCAACGTTCAAAACTAAATCGGAGCTTTATTTACTTTATAAAGATAATTGGTGTGTAGAACATAATGTAGCTCCCTTATCCATTGCCACATTCTCAAACATGTTTGAAGATCTGAATCTTGCATTGTTTTTGCCAAAGAAAGACGAATGCGATGTCTGCATAGGCTACAAGACCAAAAACGTAGAGGAATCTGTCTACCGGGAACACATTGTCAAGAAAGAAGAAGCACGGGAAGCAAAAGCAAAAGACAAAAATTCCAAAAACAGGGTATTTATGATGGACCTCCAGTCTGTACTGTTGTGCCCGAAATCGAACGTATCAGCTCTGTACTATCGCACGAAGCTTATTGTACACAATTTTACAATCTTTGATTTGCATTCTAAAAATGGCTATTGTTTTCTCTGGCACAAAGGTCAAGGGGAGCTCAGTGCAAACTGTTTTTCATCAATAATTTGTAACTTCTTGATTAATAATGTAATTCCCCAGCTTGAGCCAATGCAACAAATAATATTATATAGTGACGGTTGTAGCGCTCAAAATCGTAATTCCACTTTAAGCAACGCCTTGTTGAATCTTGCTCTCGAAAAACATTTTATATCATCCAGAAATATTTAGAAAAGGGTCACACTCAAATGGAGTGTGACTCGATGCACTCTACCATAGAGAGGCAATTAAAAGGTAGAACCATTAATTTGCCAGCTGATTATGTCTCCCTATGTAAATTGGCTCGAAAAAATCCTAGACCGTATGAGGTGAGCTATTTGGATTATACTTTTTTCAAAGACTTTAGTAAACTTAATTTAATAAAATCAATTAGACCCGGATTTAAAGTTGGTGATCCAACTGTCAACAATCTTAGAGCACTGAAGTATAATCCAGATGGTAAAATCGAGTTTAAGATTAAACATTCCGAGGAGTTTCAAGATATGCCTAAGAGATTAAAACCAAACTTAAATTATATATCAATTGACTCTCCTCCCTTATTGTACAAAGAACAACTGAAAATAAAAAAAGAAAAATTTGAACATCTTATGTTTTTGAAAAAATCTCTTGCCAAAGATTATCATGATTTTTATGACAATCTAAGACATGAATAACTTATTATCCATAAGACTTAACCATTTGATTATTTTTAATATTAAAGTTATGTACTATTATCTTCCAAGTTCTTTAATGTTGTTTTATTAGTAGTTATTTTCGATTTAATAAAAATAATGCCTTAGGTAGGTAAATACTAGCGTTGTTTTATTATGTGAAATTTGCATAAGTCCATCTTTGTACTGGATATAAGAATGAATTTTGCATAACTCCTTTATTTTTCAACAGGTAACTATTATAAAAGAAATCAATACTTGATAACAGTTCCCTAATGTTTTTTTAATCCAAATTCCACTTTCACCCGAATTACTTTATTTTTAAAGAAATAAAATAGTTTTTTTGCTCTCCTGCAAAATTTAGGTTTTGGGACTTGTGCAATTTTCACATTAGGCCGACGATATGCTAGTGAATAATGGACACTCCAAGATAAACAAGAAGGAAACATCACAGCAATGGAAATGAAATTTTTACAAATTTTTTTTAAATAAGAAATGAGTAAATAAGACTGGGAATAGAACAAGAGGAGATAAGTAGTAAAATAGAAAGAAGGGAACTGAACTGGTAGGCCCACATAATTAGAATGGAACATAACACAATAAAAAAGGTATTTGAAGCAAAGAATAAGGATATGACCTAGGAAGAAATGGGAGGAAAGAATAGCAGAAGTTGGGAAAAAGAGAGGGAAGACTCTAGCAGATATAAAGGAATTATCCAGGAACCAGAGGGAGTGGAAGAGGCGATGGAGGAACATTAAAAAGGTTTATCCGACTCCATCAGGCATAAGGATCAGGAGAAGAAGAAGAAGATATCTAATATTTCTAAGCAAAATGTATAATTAAAACAAATAACCCACCTAACCTTTTTGTGTTTTTAAACTTAAGAAAAATGGGAAATGTAGTTTTTACCCAGGGATTTTTTTAATGTCCTTGGTCACCATTTTATCTTGACTTTTTATTCAAAATTTTAATCCATATTCTACCATTGTGATACCTAAAATTATTTAGAAACAAAAATCAAGTATTAATTATCGTTTTCTACATTTTTAAGGAACATACATTATTTTGAAGCGTTTTTATTGCTATTAAATTATTGAAATAGGTATAACAAAATAATTTTATTGATGTAAAATTAAAAAAGATATCTTACATTTTTATCCAAAGCAGCATCCAGTTTCCATCTGATTCATCTTTGAAAACGAAAAAGAATCATAATCATTGACATAAGCCTTGCAAAAACCATCACTTTTTGGATATTTACCCATTTTAATTTAATAGATAACTTAAAATAAATGACTTTATCAGTAAATTGAACTAAAAGCTTCCTTCAGGGGACGGTAACTGGCTTCCTTCCGGTAAACAAAAATGGCTAAAACGATGTTATCCAATGCCCATGCGTGGTTACAGAAAACGTTAGAAAGCATTGTAGTTAAGGATTTTCAACTATAGATGGTGGTTTTGAATTTAGCTGGTTTGCGCCGAATGGAAATAATTCTTCAAATTTCAGTTTTTTAATTAATTATTTATAATTTTTTTGACGAAGGATATGGCGTACTGCCAACGATAATACTATTTATTGTACTATTTTTATACAATTTAATCAATGCCGGTATAACGAACCGCGGGTTCGGTTAGTAATATCATTGTCTTTAAATATTATAGTCTGCCAGCTGATTTAGTTCGATTTCTAATGCCCAGATGGGGTGCTACCAATATGTGCCCATTCGTTAAATTTTACTACACAAATACTACATTGTTACTTGGATTGCCTATAGTATATGTATGTTAATTTAAAAGTATTTCTAAAAACTTTTCTCCCTTATTGGTTGAATACATTTTCAAGTGGGAGTTGTTGACAAAACTCAAATTAAATTGTTAATGCAAACTCATTCATGTAAAGTTTAGAACTGTTTTTATTTTATATCAACTTTAAGGTATATACAGAATGTACAGTTGGTTGTCTATATTAAAACAAATCGAATGCAAATATAACAACACCCTTCATTTTTTATTATTAACTATTTATTTTTTTTTACAAATCTTTAAACTTATTTACAATTTTTCTTCCATATCTTGTGGTATAATAATTAAAATTTTTAATGATTGTTAGCTCGTCTTTTTTAGGAGATTTGGAATAGGTTTCTTCTTAATTTTCACCTTTTCCACGCTCTGCTTCACCACTTTCTTCTTCTTTTTGTTTTCTTACAAAAATATGTTTTTCATTTCGTCTGTACTCGTTTCCTAAATCGTCTTGAACGATGTAATATTATAAATATTATTTTTTATACGTCTGTTTGTGTTTTTCTAGATTTTTTATGTCTTCATCTATTGTATTATACGGTTTCAGTTGTTTTAATTGTATTGTAATATTTGTTCACAAGTTTTTACTGAATAAGATCTTTGCATTTGAATTCATTTTATCTCTTGGAGTATTTCGTAGATTTAATAATGCTAAATAAATATCTTGATTAGAGTCTTTACATTTCTTGAATAAATGTTTGATGTTCTTTACCGCGCTTTCAGTCATTCCATTAGATTGAGGATAATGCAGGCTTGATATGATCTGATTAAAATTCCAGTTATCTGAAAATTCTCTAAACAGATTTTATTTTCGTTATTATTGTGGTACTTTTTAAGTCATTAACTTGTGACGTCTCTATAAAATTAGATAAGTAATCAGCAATTACTACAGTGAAAGAAATGTTGTATGTATTATTAATAAACACCTTTTATTAATAGCAACTTCATTGTCACATTGAAATTTTCATCGATATTATGAAAATGTTATAGATTTTTCTTGGTGACTCTATAATGCATTTATCAATATTACAAATTCGATTTATTGAAATTGTGTACAAAAATTATTCTGGCAACAACCTTTTTAATTTGGGCGAAGTATTCAATCATTACATCAATGAAACTTTTCGTTATGCTGATAATAAAAATCAATAACACGAATTCGTAGTATTAATGTATACGTGTATTGGTCAATGAACCTTAACATACACATCGAAGAAAAATTGATAAACATAATTATTAACATTACGAATCCGATTTATTAATATTAATGTACAAATGATCATTGTCTCAACAAATTATTTTTTTAGGGAGACGTATTTTATTCATTATAATGACGAAATAATTTGTTGTGCCAATAACAATATTATTTAAGAACGCCAAGTTCGTCAAATTAATGTAATATTGATTATCGCAACGTACTAAACATAAAAAAAAAACTGAACGAATCCAATAAGTTATGATAATAAGGGACGAATTGTAACGTCCCTTACGAACCTTGTTTACTTGTTTCTACCGGTTTCTGCTTGATTCCAAGAATCATTTCTTTATTGTGTGCTAGCTCATTCGCGTAACGAAACTTCTGGGTGAAGTGAATTTAGTACTGTTTTGAAAAAAAATACTGTTTTGTTTTACATGCTACAAATTTAATAGTTAAATTGTTGTAGATTTATATTTGAGCTGAGATAATTTTTGATAAAATAAGTTTTGTTCTTCAAAGTGCTCAACTTTGCTTGTTGTTTCTTAAACATGTCTACTAATATTTAGTAGGATACTTAAATTGAGATGCATTGATGACAATAACTTTTGGTAGGTATTTTAAGTTGTTGATAATAATGATTTGATCATTAACATATGATAATCTCTCTTCCGAACATTTGACTATGCTCGGAAAGCCTGCAGACAGTTAAGGTTTACAGACCTTAAAACAGTAACTCAACATCAGAATTACTTGAAAAATGGCCATTTTATAAAAGGCCATATGGGTTTAGTTTGATATAAACAATATCTCTTTCGTAATTATACCAGAAAAGCTTACAACATGTTATTTTACAGATTAACATGGACGTTACGGCAGGGTTTGATACTAATCACGATAGTTTGTTAATGAATTGGAAGCAATGTGAGGAGATAATTATGGATTCTACTAATACAACCTTTTGCGATGGCAATTGCCGAGAATATTTTTAAATTAAATTTTGAAGTTGCCGTCAAAAATCAAATGTATAACGAATAGATAATTCAATAGTTGTAGATAATGAACTTTTTTTGATTTTATATTATTGTATTAAAATAGCTATTAAAATATACATAACTTCCTTTTTTGAACTAGGCGTCATTTAGTCGGTTGATGTCGTAGTGGAGCGCTAGTGGTCTCGATCGAGAGGGTGGACTATAAAGTTTTGATCCGACAAAGTTGAGGTGCCATCATGCGTTGGAACAGTGAGAAGCGTGTGTTTTCCGTTGAGGCCTACTTTTCAAACGGATATTCTGTGATCGTAACCCAGTTCGCCTTTCGGAATCGCTTTAATTTAGCCCCGTTGGCCCCTGTCCCGGATCGAAAAGAAATTGTGAAGTGGGTCACTACGTTCAGACAAACTGCAAGTGCGACAAGACGAAGAACTGGAGTCCCATTAGAGCACCTGAGAACATTGAGGCGGTGAGAGCTTTAGTGTTGCGATCTGCACGGCTAGATGAGTTGGACTTAGGGGACATTTGGTTCCAACAAGACAGTGCAACGGCTCATACTTCAAGAGCGTCGATGGCTGTTTTGAGGGAACACTTCCCAAAACGCTTAATCTCAATTAGAGGCGATTTGGTCTCCCGATTTGGCCCCGAAATTGCCAACATAACCCCTGCTATACTGGCAAGAATCATGACAAACACCAGAAATCGGTTTACTCAGTGTATGAATAATGGGGGACGTGACCTACCTGATTTGATCTTCAAAACTGTGTAAAACAAAACTTTATGTATGTGCCTACAGTATAAAAAACAAACAAAAATTTTCTGATTCATACAATAGATGTTATTAAGTTTTGAAAAAAGGAAGTTATGTTGCCGCACCCTGTATAAATTGGATTAAACCCAATTACTAAATTAAATTAACTAATGTTTACTGAGCATAGTTAAATTTTGCAATATTCCCTTAAACAGTGATTATCTTGGAAACGGAGAACTTTAGAGAAGATTAGTAGGTATACCAAATTTATGTAAAATAGTCTGAAAAACTGTTTCAAGTTGTGTGAGTTGTAAAAATTTTAACGATGAAAAAGATATGACTACTTTAAGGGTGTTTTTTTAGGGTTGGCAGCGCTATCTGAAAATTTCATGTTCATAATTTACGAAAAAGCGAAATTATTAAAGAAAAACGAAAATAAAGTATTAAATTTAACCATCTGTATCTTCTTTGTTATTCACAATTCGACTAAAATAAGTTGAGTTAAATCGTAATAAGTTTATATAAGGAATTCACTGTTCATATACAGTTAGTGTAGTTTTATATAAAAGAAAACAATAATATTTAAGCCGTTTAATATTCAATTATTATTGAATAATTTAATGCTATTACACAATATCACATTTATTGACAACAATCTCCTTTTTTGGCATGCATATATATATATGTATATCCATTTAAACATCAAAATATCGCGTCCAATGCTTTTCTCTTATTAATTATGTAGATACTTAAATAATAGGTTACTTCATTTAAAAATAGTGCAAAATTCGATCTTAATGATTAGTCTTAAATCAAATTTGAATTTGGCTCCTAATTTTTAAATGAGTAGTAGATTGCACATCACATCAAAAAATTTTAATTTGTATAATATTACAACAATATCTATATTATAAGTGGAACACATAATTATTTTCTTTTTAAAGCTCTATTGATAAACAATTTTTTTTGGGTTAGGAACAAACCACTGCGTAAAACCGTCGCGTCGTCGAACATAAAAGACGAATCGTATCGGGTGGAATTGAATCTTTCTTGTTGCTTTTACCTCTGTATCAACTTTGAATTTCATATAAATAAAAATAGAAATCACTGAATAATATTAGCAATACCAGGTACAACCTGTTACAATATACTTCGTGAACCTTTAGTATTAGCAATTGTGTGTGTTGAATGAAAAATTGCATTTAAATTATAGATGAACGTGGGATGGTTCCCAACAAATCTTTCAATAAATTTGATATTTGTAGATATGAAATGTTGAAATAATTCGTGATTTATTATAGTTGGTGTAGATTTATATAAAGAAATATTTAAGCCGTTTAATTATTATTCAATTATTATTGCATAATTTAATACTATTATATAATATCACATTTATTGACAACAATTCTTTTTTCGCATGCATATATATGTGTATATCCATTTAAACATCAAAATATCCCGTCAAATGCTTTCCCCATATTAATTATGTAGACACTGAAATAATAGTTCAATTTATTTAAAAATAGGAGCACAAAATTCAATCTTAATGATTAGTCTTAAATCAAATTTGAATTTGGCTCCTAACTTTTAAACGAGTAGTGGATTGTACATCACATAAAAAAATTTTAATTTGGATAATATTACAACAATATCTATATTAGTGGATGAGTGGAACACATTATTATTTTCTTTTTAAAGCTCGATTGGCAAACAATTTATTTTTGCTTAATAACTTGCGTCATCTCCTCTCATCGATATTATTCAATTAACTGACGAAACTATTTGTCTAGGCGACTTCAACATAGATATGCTTAAACCCAATATGCCCGCGGTTGCTGAGTTTAATGGCACATTAGAGGTGTTTGGGCTGTTACCTCTGCCACTTTATTTGATTTAATTTTGGTCTCTAATGAAGACCTAATACTTAATAGTGGCCGTTGAGTTATGATCTTTCAGATCACTCGTTGATTTTTGCTGAATTGAATATACCACAGGAGAATGAATAATAAGTTGGTTTTTTATGACCATCTACAATCATTGCCCTGGCGTATTCTTTACGAATTACATTCCATTGATGATAAAATTCAATTTTTTAATTAAAATATATTAACGCTTTTGGACCTACATGCACCCGTGGTTGTCCAGTGAGGTTAGAGTGGCCATGCGAACCCGAGATACATTCTTTCAAACCTTTAAACGCTCGCGAAGTACCTTACATTGGCAGCAGTATAAGTTAGCGCGTAACATGGTTACTAATATGCTTCGTGATTGTAAAAAAGACTATTTGCAAAAGTTTTTGGATACAGGTAGCGTGGCTGGGTCTTGGTCTGCGTTGAAGAAGACTAATTTGGTTAAATTCAAACATAGAGCACTACCTAACCATTTTGCGGATGCTTCTGTCGTTAGCGACTATTTTATTGACTCGATTCTCAACAGGAATAATACAGTTGTTGGATATTTACATGGGCGTAAATGAAAACTTAAGTTGTTCTCTTAAACTGTCAACGGTGTCGGAGGATGACATTTTAAGTGCTCTGCAATCAATTAGATCTAATGCAATTGGATCTGACGAAATATCTATTAAGTTGTTAAGGCACTGTATGCCATTTTTATTGCCTTACAGCACCCATATTATTAACTTTTGTATTAAAAACGGCGTTTTCTCTACTGCATGGAAACTGGCGGTTGTGCTTCCGATACCGAAAGTAGCGAATCCAATTCTCACGTGTGACCGTAATTTCAAAGGTTTTAGAAAAAATTGTTAATGTACAATTGCAACAACGCGACACGTCGCATGATTTTTACTTTGTTTTCACATTAGCACGGTACAGCGCAGCACAACTCGACACAGCATTTTATGCAGCAGACAACTGTGCAATATCAGTTGCATTTAGATTTCTTTGAGATGTGCACGTCCGAAGAAAGCTCTTCGTCGTATTCGGAAGAAGAAGTACTGCTTCTTACAACCATGTGTTTGGAACTTGAGGAACCTAAACGAAAAAAGAAGCGTGCTTGTTGGATGCATGACATATTTCGCGCAAGACTATCAATCGGTTACAAAACGATGAAAAAAAATTTTATAAATATTATAGAACGAACCCTGCAAAATATAATCAATTATTTGACATTTTTTTGATAAGGGCACACGTAGCCCTTATCAAAAAAAAAATACAAAATTGGCTGCGATTTATTTTTGGCGTTGGAAGGTTTGAAAGAATTTCATATAAATTAGGGGAACTTAAATGGCTTAATACATATGTCTTATAGGAGACTTTTTCACAGTTGTGTATTTTACCATAATATTGTTCGAAGAGAAAAACCTGAATACCTGTGCCGCAAAATTCAGTACCGCACTGATGTTCACAATTTGAATTTGAGATTCAGGGGGACTCTATCATCGCCCTTTCACCACACTGATCTATTCAAGAGGAGTTTTCATTATCAAATTGTAAAAGTGTACAATAATCTACCCTATGAAACAATCCAACTGGCAAACATTTCGACATATTCGACTAATGACAGCGCTGAAATGGCTACAAGTACGACCCAGTGTCCGCATTTGCTTCTTGTGTTTTATTTATTTATTTTTTTTTCTTTTTCAATTATTATACGAGTATCTAGGTTTAAGTTTTAATTTTAAGTTGAGCAGTGCTTAGGCACTGAACTTCACCTTTTCATACGTTATATGCTATTTATTTTATGTTTCTAATATATTTAGTAACATTGTTGATTTGTATTGCATTAACAGGTAACAATAAAGTCACTATTATGTTAGGGATACTTTGTGTGCGGGAGATTTTCGGTTGGTAGTGCGGAGCGTGGGGTGGCAATGGAGTGATTCCCGCGTTCGAAATATTCCGAGACGTTAGATAAAACGAACAGGTCTGAACAAGATCGAGAGAGTCGAACATGAGAGTTGGTGCGTGGCAGATGTAGAAAACGTGTATCGCGAGAAAAGACGGACAAAAGGGGCGTGTTTTGAGAAATACAAACACTGAACTAAATTTACATTAATATTATGTTTGAAGATTCAATAAAGTTGTTATTTAGATAAATTTACGTGAGTGTATTTACTTTAATTATTATATACTCATTCGTCTATCTGCACGTGCAATTGGGTAAAATTCTTGTTGACTCGTACTGGGTGGTGGATACCTCCATCTCCATGTCTTTGGAAGATATCTGTCCGTTGAAGCTAGTTCTCGGAACAGAGCTTCAGACGGACTCAAACCGCTCTCTTTGGTGTTGTTCTCTTCAACTTCGACCTTCGTCCATCGTCGATTCAAAAGGCTGGGTTTAGAAGGGCTTGGGAAGAAACCACTGAATGAAACCGTCGCCGAACATAAAAGTCGAATCGTATCGGGTGCAATTGGATCTTTGTTGTTGCTCCCGCTCTGTTTCAACTTTGAAGGATTCTTGTTTTGTACGCTCCAAAAACCACAAACGTCTCTGAAAACAGAAGCAACCTAAAAGAAAAAAATTAATATTTTTTTAGAAATGTTGCATTAAAATTTTTACTTGATCTATACTCTCTCGAACGGAAATTTCATGAAAACAAACACAACCGATTTCTTTGCTTCTTTTTTGACCTTCCTCCAGCGTAACCATCCGACCGTTGATTTGATCGATTTTATTTCCGACTAAAACGACGGGAACTTCGGTAATACCCTCTTTCGAACCATTTCCTAATCTTTTTCGACATTTGTGGTAGTTTATCAAGAATTTCAAACGGCAACATTCGTCGAATGAGCATTTATCGGTCACCGAATACATCAAGATAAAAGCTTCTGCCCATCTTATGTTGGCCTCTAAAGTTAAAGATTCGCCATTTTTTTGTTCGATTTGTCCCGCGGTATCTAAAATCTCGAAATAAACCATTCGGTTGTCTATAACGGTATTAAAATTGTAGACTTTTTCCAATGTTGGATCATATTCACCGATGTAACGTCTTGTAATAAATCTAACAACCAGAGCTAAAATTAAATTAAAGTAAATTAAAAAGTAAAGATTGAGTTAACAAATTTAAACCTGATTTTCCAACTCCGGCTTGTCCTAAAACCATAACTTTTAAAGTTTTTTGTCGGGGATAGAGTCCTAAGTTAACTAAAAAAGATTATTTTAAGTCGTTTTAACGTAAATTATCGCAAAACAAAATTTACCTAATTTATTCATCATGTCACGTCGAAACAAAACGGTTCAGGTTTTCAAGCTCAATCGAGTGCTTCTTGATTGTTGTGTAATATTCTCTCTAAGTTTAATTACGAAGAACGAGATTAGAATCCGGACCAGAATAATAATTCGAATACAGTTTAATATTTCTAGGGAGAGTAAAATGGAAGAGATTACGTGAACCTTCCTTTAGGGTAACGATACAAAAAAAAAATAATAATAAAAAGGGACAAAATCAATAAAACCAACTAAAACGGAATGAAATGAAGATTCGATCTCGACTTTTTTGTTTGAGTATTAGTGATGCTTTTTGTGTCCAGTAGAAGGCGTCGTGCAGGTGCTCGTTCAGCACCACAGGGAAGAGTGGAGGAAGACGAAAGTCCTCGACTCCTGCCCGAGGCTCAAGAGGTCGCGCTGGAATGAGAGGGGCCGGTGGGACGACTGTTCCAGCCCAAGCGAGAGGTATGTAAGGGAAACTGTACTCAACTCAGTGGATAAGTCTATTAACTGTTTACAAGTAAACCTGCAGCACGCTACGGCTGTCCTCAGCAGAACCTGGAGGACTGTTACTTACTTTGCTCAGGGGATAGACCCAGAGCTTGCTTACTTATCAAGAATAACATTAATGCATTCTTAATCTTAGAGCATAGCGATCGCGATTGTATGGCTGCGGTTCTGAGAATCCAAGGTGAGAAAGGCTGGACAAAACTTATAATATAATAATGATCTTCCCCCGGCCGCTGTGCGAGACGTAATTGCCTACAGCCAGAGGAATAACCTACAAGTGGTTATTGGATGTGACGCTAATGCACACCACACAATATAGGCAAGCACCAACACAAATGAAAGTGGTGAGTTGCTTTTTGACTACCTATTGGAGGAGGGGCTTACTGTTAATAATATAGGCGCCAAACCAACCTTTGTTACCAGAAATAGAGCAGAGGTACTTGCCATTACGTTCAGCTCAATCATATTAAGCTGAAAGATAATCTCCTATCCTCTGAACCGTCGTGTTCAGATCATAGACATATTCAATTTAAAATTGGCCTAGGGATGAAATCGGACTGTATGTACCGTAATCCCCGTAGCACTAATTGGGATCGGTTTAATAGTTGCCTTGCAGATAACCTAACTAGTGTGATCAATTCGTTCTGCCTACCACAGTAACAATTCACTGAAAGTAAAAAGTAATAATCGGGGCACACCCTGGTGGAACGAATGTCTTAGCTCCGAAAGACAAGAGGTCCAGAGGCTTTTTAACCGGGCCAAGACATTAGGTGCGTGGGAGAAATATAAACAAGCTCTAACGAATTGCACCAAAAATATACGTAAGGGAGTGAAAAACATACCCAGTAGTGCAAGAATTCACAAGATTCTCGCTAGAGATCCGGCACTACTCCTGGGCTCACTTAAGCGGCCTGACGGTAGTTTTACGGACTCTAGCAAAGCCTCGTCATGCAGACTCTAGGAAGTTTGATGATGTGGACTGATAATACCATAGCGGGCTATTCCTACATTGCAAAGCGCCCCTCAAATATGGATTGGGGTGTGGCTCGTCACTTGCACATCCGTCGACCAGGCGATTCAAACGTTGAAGCTGTTCAAATCGCCCGGAGAAGACAATATCTTTCCTGCTATTTTGATAAAAATTTTCAGAGCGAGTATCACTTGGCAATATGTACCGGCAGAATGGATTAAGGTAAGGGTGTTATATATACCTAAAGCGGGCCGTTCGGTCCCTGCTCCTAATGCCTTTCCACCCATCAGCCTAACGTCATTTCTGTTGACAACCGTTGAAAAAGTTCTGGAGCTTTATATCCGTACGGTGCCACAGGTATCCGGTCCACTGAGTCGCCACCAGTATGCTTATCAAGCGGGTAAATCAGCAGAAGTGGCTCTACACAACTTACTTGATAGAGTATCTAGGACAGTGCAGGATAAAGAAATCTTGGTTTGTGCGTTTCTGGATATAGAAGGTACGTTCAACAACGCAATACCACAATCTCTTGAAAGAGCTGCTCTTAACAGGGGAGTGGAAGCAACTATAGCGGATTGGATCCGCAATATGCTTGATAGTAGAACAGTTTCTACTTCACTCTACGGTGATACGATACGCTATCTCCCGTGTTTTCTCCCCTGCTTTGTACCCCTCTTGGTTGACGGTCTGATTGCGATAGTCGAAGCCGTTTTTGTAAAAATAGAAGCTTATGCTGATGACATTGTCGTTATAGTCAAAGGAACCTGTTTATCGAGGATATCTAAAGTCCTCCAGGTGACCCTGAATACCATTTCTGCTTGGTGTAAGGGAGAGAATCTTGCGATAAACCCGCAAAAGACAATTGTTGTGCCCTTCATCAGAAGACGAAAGTTGGATGGACTAATCCGCCCAACTATCCAAGGTGAAGAAATTCCTTTCTCAAAGGAAGTCAAATATCTAGGAGTAATCCTAGACAAAACTCTCTCATGGAATGGACATTTGCAGGGAATTTTGTACAAAGCTGTACAAGCTTTGTAAAAAAAGTAGCTTTGTATTCTTGTAGATTTGTCGCAGCTTTTGTGGAAAAAATTGGGGTCTTACCCCTGAAAGACTGTACTGGCTCTATGTGACTGTGATTAGACCTATGATTACATACGAAGCAGCAACCTGATATAGGAAAGTGCGACAGACTTCAGTTATCAGTAAACTTTCACGAATTCAACGAGTAGCTGGATTGGCAATCTCTGGTGCAATAAGCGCAACGCCAACTCTAGCAACGGATGTTCTGCTTGGCCTGTCTTCTCTGCTTTTGCAGATAGAGAAAGTGGCTAGAACTACCATTTACAGATTTAAGGAATATGCTCAAAACTGTTCCGACATGTCCTACCAATGGGGTGCAGAAGACATTATAAGCACTGATACTGTGCTATCAATGCCGTCAGATTTGGAGGGATTACTATCAGTGATTAATACTCGATATCATATTGTACTGCCTGAACGGCAGTCCTTGATCAAAAACGAAAATTCTCTAGTTCAGGCAGATATTTGTATGTACACAGATGGATCAAAAACGCCGGAAGGAGTCGGAGCAGGAGTATACTGCCAGACACCTCGAATTAAGCAAGCTTACAGCCTGCGTACGTTCTATAATGTATTCCAGGCGGAAGTATTTGCTATTGACATGGGTGCTAAAATTCTTCTTGAGAGAGGGGTGAAGAACATAACAGTACGACTTTTCTCATACAGTCAAGCCGCTTTCCAGGCGCTGCAAGCCGCGAAAACAGTGTTGGCTCTGGTTAATGATTGCAAGAGAACATTAAATACACCGAGTTGTGATAACAGAGTTTCTCTGATCTGTGTCCTGGGTCACTCTGTTGCCGGCAGATGACCTAGTACGAGAGGGCAGCGCTAAAGTGTTTGTGGTGCCAGAACCAGCAGTTGGTGTATCATTTGCGATGGCCAAACATAAGATTGGACTGTGACATTTTAGGACATGCTCGTAGTAGCATAAAAGTTCTAATGGGTATCTTTATTGGGCACTGCTGATTAAAAGCACACAACAAGTTGTTGGGTTTAGCCGACGATGTTGAATGTGGACTATGTGCGGAGGAAGCAGAGACGGATGAGCATGTTTTATGCCACTGCCCTGCTGTTAATCGTATCAGATTCTCGATTTTTGGGTCGCTGTTTATCTCCTCAAAGGATCTGAATGACCTTTGAGCACGGTGAAATTTGATAACGATATCTCTCGGGGTACAATAGATCCTTAGGGTCGCGGTGCAAGGTTGGTTGGTCCGCCTATCCGATATGTAGTCTATGTAATGTAATGTAATGTAAATCTTTATTTAAATTTCGATTTGATGGATTTTCGACAATGGTGATATTTAGAATGTTTAATATGCGAAAGAGTGCGTTGAATTTTCAACACGACTTCGACATTCCATCGACACTCGACAAAAAAGCAAATTTTAAGCCGGCTTCCTGAAAAGCGATATGTATTACGCATTCACGTGAATTAATCACAGAGGTGACAGACATTAATTCACATTGTCACCAAGTACGAATTGAGCGCCGTTCGATCTGCTTGGCCATTGGTCGTCAACCCTACCTACGGATCGGACGGTCGCCAACCAACCTCAACGCCCGGTTGATAGGGTTTTACCCAAGGGCGCCTATTTATGGCGGCCGGGTTTCCATCAGCGGTCAATTCCAACCGAACTCCGAAGCGACAACAACAGCGACAACGATAACAGCGACAACAAGCCAGCACTTCAACCGCCAATTCGAAGACGACCCCTTTCGTCTTAAAAAAACCTTTGAGGGTTTTTTTTTTGTACATATTTTGTAAATAAATTATTTCGTTTTATTCAACAACTGTTGTTTCTTCTTCGGCGCAATCCATCCCCAGTAACAATTGGCACCCAACGTATGGCCCGATAATGTCAAAAGGACCAACAACGAGAAGCCGTTCATTGTCGACACGGCCATATCCGACGAAGGAAGATTTGGCAAGCTCTTCAGAAGAAGAGGGGCCCACCCAACCGATTAAAGAAGAGAAGAAAGGAAAAGAATCCCAAACGCAGAAGATGGGGAAGACCGCCGAAGAACCGAAACAAGACAGTGCGACCGTTCAGACACAGGTTTGCGCCCTGTCAAAGTTATTGGCCGAACATGTCTGCATCCCAAAAGCCGAGCCCCCGTGCTTCACCGGCGATTCCTTGGAGGATCCTGCAGAATTCATCAAGGTAATAAAGACATATTTCACTGACACCGGCATTCCATCAGCGGAACAAACAAAGAAAGCGACCAGTTTTCTTCGAGAAGATGCCGCTGTGTGGTGGAGTGCATTCGATGATGTCCTTCGCGGAATTTCACCAAGCGCTGTTGGAAAGGTTCAACAGTCCGCAAATATTGGCACAAGTCAACGGCCAATACTTCAGCCGCCATCAGCAGACTGATGAATCGGTGCAGGCGTTTTTGAAACGCAAACACCTGCAAGCCCGTCGTCTGCACCGAAAACCGGACGACGACATTGGAATGATGGTTGCCCTGCTGCTACCTCAGCTGCAGCTGCACCTGTCCCCCACGCCGGCCAACATACACGAGTTGCGACACAAAGCAATCCGCACGGAGGCGCTTCTGAAGAAGTCGGGCCTCCTCAAACAACCCTCAACACCATCTCCAAAGGGTAAGAAGACTCCTGAAGGGGACAACGAGGACCCCAAGAAGAAGGTGCCCCGATGCTGGTACTGCCCCGGGTACCATTGGAACCGTGACTGTCCCCTACAACGCAGCACCGGTTCGGGAAACGAAACGGCGGCCGTTCGCCCAGGACAACCCGGACGGCCGCAGTAATCTCCACATTGGAGGAACCTGGTTGCTCCAGCCGCTCGACTGTAATAATCGAGGTAGCAGGAAGGCGCAGCCTAGCTCTCCTGGATTCCGGCTCGACAAGCAACTTCGTCAGCTCAAGAGCCGTCGCGTCTTATAAACCGCTGGGAGACACCACCATCGGTGGACTCCAGTGCACCCAGCAGTTTTTGGTGGTTCCCCGACTCAGCACCCCGTTTGTTTTTGGGGATCCCTGGTTCCGCGACCAAGGGGTGATCCTCGATTTCCAACGAGGCTGTTTTCACTTCGGGAAAGAGAAGAGGACCACGATGTACTTCCGACGGGGCAGCCCCACTGCGCCACTGCCCGCTCTGGACGTCAGTACTATCCGTCACCAATTTCCGGACAAACACAAAGAGGCCTTTCTAACGACGCTTCGTGCCTTCCCCGACGTGTTTACCGACTCCCATAAGAGTACCACAGGGGCAACTCAGCACAAACTGGAGCTCACCGAAGGAGCAAAGCCGTTTCGACTACCGCCATACCGCTGCTCCTATACCAAAAAGGAATTTATCGCCCGTGAAGTAGAGAAGATGTTGGCGGAAGGTGTCATTGAAGCCAGTCGTTCCCCGTATTCATCTCCGATCGTACTGGTGGAGAAGAAAGATGGGGCCAAGAGGTTTTGCGTCGACTACCGTCGATTAAACCAGCAAACGGTGGACGAGTCCTCAGCGTTGCCAATCATCCACGAGACGCTGCGGGACCTCAGCCAGGCTACCGTTTCTTCGAGCCTCGACCTGCGGTCCGGATATTGGCAAATCCCAATGGAGAAGGGGTCTCGACCCTTAACCGCCTTCACAACTCCCGACGGTGCCACCTACCAGTTTCGTGTCATGCCTTTCGGATTGAAGAATGCCCCGGCGACGTTCCAGAAGTTGATGACGCAAGAAGTGCTCCCTGGATACCTCCGGAAATTCGCCCTGGTGTACCTGGATGATGTCATCGTCTACAGCAACTCCTGGGAAGAACACCTTAGACACTTACACCTGGTGTTTGAACGACTCCGGTTACACAACCTCCGGTTATCACCGGAAAAATGCCACTTGGGGGCAACAACCATCGACTACCTGGGTCACCGGATTACACCAGGAGGAGTGGAGCCCTTACCGAACCACGTCAACTCCCTCTGCGACGCATCGAGACCGTCCAACAAGAAGCAGCTGCGATCCTTCTTGGGACTGTGTAACTGGCTACGCGGGTTTATTCCACGCTGCGCCGAAGTGTTAACCCCGCTGACAGATCTCTTGCGGGGCCAGAAACAGTTTAAGTGGACAGCTGAAGCCGAGAACGCCTTTCTCGAGATTAAACAGCTACTGAGCCGCCCACTGCAACTTAGACGCCCGGACTTCACTCAACCTTTCGTGCTACAGACCGATGCCAGCGGGAAGGGAATTGCCGCGGTCCTCTACCAAGAACCGGGAAGGAAGATCATCGCATTTGCCAGCGCCAAGTTGTCTCCCACTGAGCAGCGCTACCATGCTAACGAACAGGAATGCTTGGCAGTCGTCTGGGCGATGCGATTTTTCCGACCGTACCTGGAGGACAGAAGATTCACCCTGCGCACCGACAGTAGAGCATTGTTATGGCTTGACACCATGAAGGACCGGAACGTCAAGTTATCCCGGTGGGCGCTCCTTCTTCAGGAATAGAAATTTGACGTACAACACGTCCCGGGGGAACAGAACGAACTCCCGGACTTTCTCTCGCGCCAACCCGGGCATGAGCCAACGACCCCTGCGGGTCACACAGCTGACGTCGACCGGATGTTTCTTCCACCATCCGCCGAACAAGAACCAAAAAACGTCCGACCCCACATCGCATGTGTCGAATTCCCTGAGCTAGCAGACGACTTAAAAGACAGTCAACGACGAAATCCCCACAGCCAAAACCTGATTCGTACCCTGGACGGAATCAACGAGGCGGGTCCCGCAAACCCGGCGGAAGCTAGAATCGCCGCCCAGTATTTAGTGCATGATGGGCTTTTGTGGAGACGACATCCCGATGGTAACCGATTGATCGTGCCACAGGACATGCACGACCAGGTGTTGCACGCCTACCATGACGCGTCCACCGCAGGCCATCCCGGAGCTGAGGAAACCACGAGGGTCATCCTGAGGAAATACTGGTGGCTCGGCGTAGAGGAAGACCTGGCCAGACACGTCCGGAATTGCTGGGCCTGCTCATCGCTCAAGCGGGGACCCCTACAGGAACGGGCTCCATTACGACCACGAGCGCCCACACAACCATGGGAAGTTTTGGCAGTAGACCTCATGGGCCCATACGTGAAAACACGAGATAACAACAGGTTTGTGTTCGTTGTCACCGACCTGTTCAGTCGATGGGTGGAGGCGTTTCCGGCCGCTACCAGCAGCGCTCCGAAAATCATAAATATCCTGGAGAGTGAGTTGTTTCCCCGGTATGGTTATCCAAGGGCCATTTTATCCGACAACGGGCCTCAGGTTACCAGCGCCAGCTGGGACTCCGCGCTGAGACGTTGGGGGTGCCACCACTGGACGACGCCGATATACCACCCTCAGGCAAATCCTGCGGAGAGGAGGATTCAAGAAATAAAGAAATGCATACGGATCCAACTCCAGGGCATAAATCCAACGACCTGGGATCGACACATCAATCGGGCTCTATTCAACGTTCGGTCACGGCGCAACGCGGCGACAAGAGAAACCCCCGCCGCCCTGCTGTTGGGATACGAGTTACCGCGACCTGGGGAATGGTTTCTTGAGGGCCCCCAAGTTGGTCAACAGCCAGCGGCAGGACGGGCTGAGAGAAGAAGACGAGCGCACAGGAACGAGCACCGATACCGCCAGCGATACGCTGGGGCTGTACCACCACCCAGGCGGTTCCTGCCAAGGCAGCTCGTAATGGAGCGGGCTCATGTAGCGACGCCGTTTGGTCCTCGTTGGATAGGACCCCACATGGTTATAGAGGAGGCCGGACCTACAACGTACTGGATCCGCAGACACCAGACTGCAGAGCCCAGCAAAGTCCACACCAACGACCTACGTCTGGCTCCTCCACCACATCGACACCCACCTGCGCAGCCCGAACCAGCGCCTTGAGGGAGGGGGTGTCACCAAGTACGAATTGAGCGCCGTTCGATCTGCTTGGCCATTGGTCGTCAACCCTACCTACGGATCGGACGGTCGCCAACCAACCTCAACGCCCGGTTGATAGGGTTTTACCCAAGGGCGCCTATTTATGGCGGCCGGGTTTCCATCAGCGGTCAATTCCAACCGAACTCCGAAGCGACAACAACAGCGACAACGACAACAGCGACAACAAGCCAGCACTTCAACCGCCAATTCGAAGACGACCCCTTTCGTCTTAAAAAAACCTTTGAGGGTTTTTTTTTTGTACATATTTTGTAAATAAATTATTTCGTTTTATTCAACAACTGTTGTTTCTTCTTCGGCGCAATCCATCCCCCGTAACAACATGCTGTAACAGGACACTTGAGGAATGTACTAACTATGGGTAATTGTAGTAAGATTTCGGAATCTAATATAATAAGAAAACCTTATAAAAGTGTTTAGTTTTCGTCGAGATATGATATAGTTTAATAATAAGATAAAGTTGTAACACCATTAAAACATCTATAAAACAGGTAAATTGTGGAAAAACGTTGGTCGCGCATTAATACAGCAGACAAATAGACAAATCGCAATTGTTTGTTATAGACCTTTTTTTAAAAAACAAAGGACGACCTAATTACTTAAAAGGCATAATTAATTTTTAACATTACATGGTACTGTTAATAACCATCAGTGTTCATATCTTCATTAGAATTCGCTTTTGATTAAATTTTTTATCGGCTTGGAGTGTCCATCATCCGAAACCGATTTTTTTACCGGCCACTTAACTGATACATCTATGTATAATATTAAACCGATATCATTGAAAATAGAACATGGGTTGGACGAAACCCTCCTCTCCCCGCATAGTTCCTTCTGTTCTTTTTTAATTTATAATTCGCTTAAATCGCTCTAAAAAAAATTCGAGGGACATAACTGTGAAAAACTGATAACGGTATCTGCATTTCGCACATTTCAGCGTTTGCTTAATTAATTTTTAATTTTGTAATATAAGTTTCCTTTTTGCAGGTACAAACTAATTGTTATTTTGACAGGAGGTAGCTTTTGTTATAAAATTTAAAACCTACTTGTTAAAAATAAATTATGCAATTTTTTACACAAATGGTGTAATGTGCGAAATGTAACGCATTTCGCACATTTTTTGATTGGATTAACAAATTTTCTACAAACGTGTTTTTCTTAAAAACTATTGCTTTGATCAAAGTTTTGTAAAAAACCAATTTATAGATAATTGATCACTTTACACGAAAATACTGCCCGTTTGACAAAATTAACAATAGCGTAGGCAATATTTTTAAAAAGGGCTTTTTATTGCAGATAATGTTTAATTTTATAGAAACTTTGACCCGCTATATCTGGTTAAGCAGGCATTTGCGACCCGATGTATATGAAGACTATTCATCTTAATTTTTCTTGTATTATCTACTCTAGAAGTCTAACACCGGTTTTTTGAATCACCCTGTATATTAGTGTTTCATATACACCAATGTATAGCAATTTAGAAATAAACAATAAAATTCTTGAAGTGATTTATTTACCTGTGTTTATGTTTAACGGAAATTCCCTGTACAGCATAAAAAAAGGAATTTTAAGTAGACAATATTAATAAATTATACAGTGCTAGCGTAAAGTAACCCCCCCCCCTGTTTAACTTCTGAACAGATTGGGATATCAATATGAGCAAAAAAACGTCAGTTTCTATATTTTATCAGCACAAATATTGTCTTATGGAAAATTTTGCTATCACTTTTAGTTTTTCCGGAAAATGGATCAACTTTGTTTTTTTAAATGGAACACCCAGTATATTATGGTATCTTTCGAAAGAATAAAACAATACGAATCCAACGATACCTCACAATCAAATATCGGTTTATTAGTTTTTTACATAAATATTAAACAAAATGCGAAATTTCGCCGGAAAAACCAACGCATCTTCGTTAACTACCTGTCGAGATACAATGGGCCAGATAAATGGTGGACGGTCAGTTAAAAGTCGGTCTACGCTCGGGTTAAGCAGGGTTAAAATCGGCAGTTCTTTTAGAATGTTTTTATGAAACAATCAATGCAAGAAAAGGATAAAAAGAAAGTTCTTCTTAAAACTTCTAAGAAAAAATTGTCATAACAACAATTTTAAAGTTTGTAGGTACCTTGAAATTTTCTATTTAAGGCAGCATGCAAATATTGTCCTTCATTTCTATCTTGGAATTCTACCCGACCAAGTATAACCAATGAAAAGCGAGATCAAAATGGCTAGAAGGAGTTTAGAGCACAAAATCGGAGGAATTTTAATATTCTCTCGTGCTGACAGAAATGTACATGAAACAGAGCGACAATTTAATGAACGATTTCCTGAACATCCAATTAGTCGAAAATATTTAAGAGAACTTGTAAATAAGTTTTTGGAAACTGGAAGCGTCGAGGACCGCAAAAGAACTGGTCGTCGTTCGATTTCTGAAGACACACAAGTGCAGATGTTAACAGAAGTACTTAATGCGTGCATGATGTCGTCTGCTGCTATCGCATCAACGTGTGATGTGGGTCCAACAACGGCGGGGAAATATTTTTAGATTTGTTTCAGTGATGAATGTACTTTCTTTTTGGATGGAAAATTGCATCGGCAAAATGTACGTTACTAGAGTGATTTTAGTCCACATGAATATCGTGAAGTTAACACTCAATTTCCCAAGAAAATAAATGTTTGGACAGGCATATTGGGAAATCACATCGTGAGACCAATATTCCTAACCGAAAATTAGACCGGAATTGTATTTAAGATTATTAGAAGAAGATATTAATCCAAGTCTTTTGCAAATTGTACACCAGAATCCTGACGATTTTGAAATGGCTCCTCCACATTATGTGGCAATGGTACGAAATTATCTTGATACAAATTTATTGGACGGTGGATCGGTCGACGTGGGCCGATTGAATGGCCAACAAGATCACCAGATCTGACACCTTTAGATTTCTTTTTATGGTGTTATTGACGAAATTATTGACGTCTGTCAAAATATTGATCATCACATGTTAAGCCGTGTGAGAGGAAACACTACAAAAATGTTTGTTCCTAATAAATAAAAAATTCTTTTATTATTCAATAACAACACTAAGCCAATTTTTCAACCAATACGGCAAAATCTTTAATAAAAAAAATTTCATTTCTTATATTGACTTTGATTTTTTTCTTTATAAATATTTTTTGATAAAATATGATTAATTCATAAATTTAATATACTTCAAAAATAAGTAAGGGAACTATCAATTTTAAATCCGTCTTAGCTCGAGCGTATACCTACCGTTAACCTACCGACCACCATTTAACTGGCCGATTGCATTTCGACAGGTAGTCGACGAAGATACGTTGGTTTTTCCGGCGAAATTCCGCATTTTGTTTAATTTTTATGCGAAAAACTAATAAACCGATATTTGATTGTGAGGTACCGTTGGATTCGTATTGGTTTCATCTTTCGGAAAATACCATAATATACTGGGTGTTCCATTTAAAAAAACAAAGTGGATCCATTTTCCGGAAAAACTAACAGTGATAGCAAAATTTTCCATAAGAAAATATTTGTGCTGATAAAATATAGAACCTGACGTTTTTTTGCTCATATTGATATCTCAATCTGTTGGGAAGTTAAAAAGGGGGGGGGTTACTTTACGCTAGCACTGTATAAAGAAGAATTACTATAAAGTTAACGTAATACAATTAATAATTTTCAAACTGCTTAAGTTTGGGTTATTGTGTGTTTCTGAGATTCTGTAATATTTACGGTCCAGATGCTAAATTTTTGACGAGCGCTATACCTGCTGCGTCAACGTCACGCATTCCTTCTTCTGCGCAATTGATCAGCCAACGTGCATTTTGCAAAACACCTTTTGAAAAAATTGAAACTTCTTCAGAAACAATTAACTAATGTTTATAATCTAGCAAGAACAAATAAGATTTATAAATTTTTAAACATTTTCCTACCCGCTTCGATACATTGTCTTTAGTTCTTATTCTTAAAATACTATTTAAGAATGCTCAACAAAAAAAATCCAGAAGAGGTACATCGGGTGACCTGGCTCGGATACCTATGGAAAGAGGACTAAAAGATTCCGTAATTTTTCCACCTTTGTCAATTTGATAATAGAATAACCCATAAAACAGAGCGTAAAACAAGAGTTCGTGGAACTGCTTATGTCGGTATTTTCAGAATATCGCTTTTAGAGACTTAATTGGTTGAATCAACCAATCATCATCAAAAATCGGTGATCACCGATTTTTGATCTCGTCACTTCGAACCAGTTTCTGAAGAAGGTTGCAACATGGCATCCGAAACGTCAAACCTTTTATTAAAAGACGCACAGCAAAACCCGAAAGTTTCTAGTGTTAGTTCTAGTTCTAATTTTAGTTTAACGGTGAAACTAAATTTGTATAAAAACTGCTTGGCAATAAATTCTGAATTCATTCCATCGTTTTACATTAAGGCAAAGTGTTTAAACTAAGTCATTAAATCATGGATACTCTAGTGTGACAGAAAAAGTCGAAATAATTTTTATTTATGGAGAATGTGGCAGAAAAGTTGCTGATAGTATAGCTTTGTATCGAGAACGTTTTCCTGATCGAAATACACCTTTGAGAAGTACCTTTTACAGAGTTGTGAATGATTTCACTAACACTGGAAATGTGGAATCAAGAAAAAAAACTCGGCGAGCAACTGTAACTACGGAAGAAAAGGAAATTGCGATATTACCTAGCGTTGAGGTAAATCCTCAAGCACTCGACGACTTGCAATTGACGCCGGAATATCGAAGACCAGCATTTTAAGAATATTAAAGCGCAACAAGTATCACCCATACCACATTTCATTGCATCAACAGCAATGGAGGTGATTTTGAAAATCGATTAATATTTTGTCAATGGGCACAAGAACGAATGCGGTTGGACTTCAATTTCTTTGGTAACGTGCTATTCTCGGATGAGTCTACTTTTACAAACAAAGAACAAGTCAATAGACATAACATGCACTATTAGCGTTGAAAATCCGAGATTTTTGCGAGAAGTAGAACATCAACGACCTTGATCGGTTAATGTTTGGTGTGGCATAATTTGGTGATAAATTGATCGGTCCATACTTTATTGATGGTATGCTGAATGGGGAGAAGTACCGAAATTTTTTAGATGACGTCTTACCAACGTTACTTGTAGATTTGAGCAGGACAGAAAGACAAAATATGTGGCTACAAAATGATGGGTGTCCAGCACATTTTTTACATATTGCATGTGAAGCTTTAGATCGGGACTATGCTGGGCGATGGATTGGAAGGGGAGGTCCAATTTCCGGGCCTGCCAGATGACCTGATTTAACATCTCTTGATTTTTTTTGTGGGTGTCCTTAAGGATAATGTTTATCGCGAAGTACCGACTACGCCAGAAAACATGAAAAAGCGGATAAGAAATGCATGCAGAAATAGTAGCCAAGAAAACCTTTTAAGATGTAAAGAAAGTTTTAGTAGAAGGGTTAATAACTGTACTGAAGTGGATGTGGAAATATTTGAACATTTATTATAAATTTTATACTTGTTGTTGACTAATAGTACAGTTTAATCAATTTATTATAAATAAACAATATTTAAAACCATTTAAATGAATAAATTATTTAGATTTTGTCTACAAAAGATGTTTCGCCGTCGTACTGGCAAAACCACACTGTAATTTTTTTTTTTTTAATTATTTTACTTTTATCGATAGATTCAGATTTTGCAATCAAAAACATAGGGTGCCATTTAAAAAATTGGTCGTGACCTTCATATGACCTTGAAAATAAGGTCAAGATCAAAAAATGTTATCGTCATATGGTTTCCCTTTTCGCACAGAACAACTTTGATTTGGTTCATTTTACATAAAAAAAAAATTGATTGAAAAATCAATCAAATTTTTGAGATAATCGCTTGCCTCACGTTAAATTGACTACCCTGTATTATATGTGCCAACGGAATCAACGGAATGGCAAGTGATGTGCACGTTAGCGCTTGTCATCTGAACACTTTCAAATTTCTATCGCGCGTTAACGCGCGTTTTTGTCCGTCACATGTGAACCTAGCCTAAAATGTAAACATTTGAAAGCGCATTGGCCCCCTCTCCCTTATTATGACAGATATGAGAAATATCGCAAAACAAAAGCGATGCGGTATTATTCAAGCTATTAAATGATGTTGTCAAAGTTATAGCTCATCGTCTAAATTTGTGAGATAGCGAGAATATGTATTATGTTTCTCCAAAATAATTTCCAGCTATTACTCTTGCCCACTTTGCTTATAAGGATTTTTTTCCTAAACCTCTAGGCAACTTACTGTTGTCGAGATACAGCTGCTCCGCACCCTTAACGGTGATGTACCTGATACACTACCGTAACCTTTATGTTGTAAAAACCGTTCGCATTCATCCGCAACATCTGAAAGTTTCCATTCAAATAGATGCACATCGTATAAAATCTATAACATTAAACCTCAAATCTATAATATACAGGGTGATTTATAACACACGGAGCAGACTAAAAGGGTAGGTACTTGGGGTCAAACTGAAGAGATTTTCTTAATGTTTTGTTAAAAACTTAATAGTTACATAGATATCGCATGTTAATTTTTTAAATAACTTATCGTCCATTTTTGAGAACGGTTGATATTCAGTAAAGAATAATTAAAATACTTATTAAATGACATGTCCGCTGCTAGGTAACCAAATCAACTGGATTGGCAGCAATAAAAACATGGTATCAGCGGTTCTCAACAAACAAACACCAGTTTTTGAGCGATTTAACAAATTTTTAAATAGCCGTAACTGCCACATTACAAACATTTTATTATTGGTGTATTTAAGTAACCCCAAAATACTCGCAGTTTGAATTTAAACATAGTGTAATATCATATATCGTAAGAAATGCTCGGCCATTGATTCAACTTTAACGTTCTATATCTTTGTGGTTATTACGTTGTAGTCAACACATTATTAAGAAATTATCTTCAGTTTGGCCCCTAGTACCCACCCTTTTAATCTGCTCCGTATGTTATAAATCACCCTGTAGATTTATCAGTTAAGTGGCTGGTAAAAGTCAAAAAAGAAAATCGGTTTCGGATGATGGCCACTCCAAGTCGATAAAAAATTTAATCAAAAGCGGGTGTTAATGAAGACTAGAACACTGATGGTTATTAACAGTGCTATGTAGTGTTAAAAATTAATTATACGTTTTAAGTAATTGGTTTAATAAATAATTAGTAATTGGTAGTAATTAATTAATTTATAAATAATTTTAATTAGTAATAATAGTAATTGGTAATTGTTTTTTTAGTATTTTCTATCATTATGTAACTAATTTTTATTTATAAAATGAACTTATTAATATCTCCATCTTCAACATCAAGATTATTCAACTTAGATTCTAACTTACTTTTGTCTGGTAGTTTTCTAGTCCACGCTGTTGTAGATTTCTGTATGCTCACTTCTTTCTTTATGTTACCTCGATGCATTCTTCGTCAAATCAGTACCTACATACATTGTACTGGTCGCTGGTTTTCTGTCAAATTTCTGCGGCAATGATAGAATCTTTAGAATTTTGACACTAAAAAAAAATTAAATTAATTTAAATGTAAAAAGTTGTTACTAATAAAATTGTAAAATGGACGAACAGTATAGAACTACGTTAAATCTTTATGAAAAGAATACGTGTTTTATAAGAAATCAAGTATGTATATTTACAATTAGTTTTATTAGGTTTGAGTGGAAGAGCTGGTGCTGTTACGGCTGCACCTGAACTCCGCCTAATTTGTCCTGGCTTAATTTATAATAATTTTATGTATATATACTATGCCAATATAAGTACATCTAATGGGACAAATAAAGTCATATTATTATTATTATTATTAAGTTCTCAAAGGACCAAAAATTGAAAGAAAAACGCAAGTGTGAAAACATGAATAGAATTCAAATTCGAAAATGAAATTTAGTTCAAATAAGAATGAAAATAAAATAGAAATAGCAATACGTGGGGGGTTGGGGAAACCAACATGAGTCAATAAGCAATTAAAATTTTATTTTTGGGGAAAAGCAGTAGATAGGTACTTGTATAAAGGAACTTTTTGTAATTCGCGACGGTAATCAAAGCTATAACAGTACTCAAATGGGTGCTGTAATACGACTCCTTACAGCATCGGATGCTGTAATGGGATTTTAGTAACATTTTTTGTAATTCGCGACGGTAATGAAAGCTATAACAGTACTCAAACGGGTGCTGTAATAAGATTCCTTACAGCATCCGATCCTGTAATGACTGTTAGTAACATTTTATGGAACCAGTTCAAGTTGGTGACATTGGGTCATTAATTTTTCTAGTTGTCAATGTGACAATGTTTGTCTATGTATTCACCTGATGTACACCTCCCAAAATAAGAGAAATTGCTCAGAGTTCAATGTCCTCATTATTGTGGACTTTGTATTCGATGCTAAGAAAACACGTTCTTCGTTTAAACACGTTCTTAACATCGAATACAAGGTCCACAATGATGAAGACATTGACTCTGAGCAATTTCTCTTATTTTGGGAGGTGTATATGAAACATTTTTGGTCAGATGAATACATTTTGTGTTTTGACAGTTTCTAATTGTCAATTCAAATTTCTATTTTTAAGTGTTACGGTGTTACTAACTGCTACATACCTATTTCCCTACATTGTCAAATTTATTTATTTTTGAGAAAAAAAAGGATAAAAACGCGAATTACAAAAAATAGCATAAAACACGTTTCATAGACTTAAAGCACTCAGATGATGAGGAAATGCATGTTGAAAAGATAAAAGATAACATAAACTTTTTACATCAGGCAATCAGTCTCAATGTTACACCTAAAACATTCAAAATAAAAACATCCATATTATTCAACGATCATTTAGAGGAGTTGGAAAAGAGATTAATTAGAAAAGGAATAAGATCACAATATAAACTACTAAACAAACAAGAAACCATACTCAAATTCATACACAGAGATCTGCAAAAGTATCTTCGTTATTTGGAATACGAAGAACTCGTGAAGAGGTTTAATGGAGAAATTTTTTATTCAACAATGAGAAACAAAGACAACAAGAAAAAAAACTTAAACGGTTGGCAGAAGAAAAAGTAAATACTCTTGCTCAAAGATCATCACATTCGAAGAATCAACATATAAAAAGTACTATATTTCAAAAAGATAAATTCTATATTAAAAGATTCAATATAACAGAACCACACTTAAATATTAATTTAGACTAACCCAAGATGACATTGACGTTCTTAAATTGGGTAATAAACTCTCATTGCTTAATAAAATAAAGCCTGTACAGTTAGCAATAAAAATTGAATCACAATTATGTTAGAATCTCTCAACCGAAACTCTTATGTGCGAATGAATGAAGAGATCACTCGTTGTCAGGAACAAAAAAATATATATTTAATCAATATAGACAAGATATATACAAGTGAGGTTAGGTTACAAGAATAGACTCACACCCAACAACCGTCCGGTTACGACTAACTGTTCACGTCGCTTGCTCGTGTCCCCACCCTTTCAATCGTTCTCGAATGTTCTTTTGACGGTTTCTAAAACTCGGCTTCTCCTGACGGTTTTTCTCTCCTGAGAAAACTTTTTAAACTAAAACAATTATTATAATTTTCGTACACTCACGCACAAACTTTAGTTTAGGACACGTGCACACACCTATTCACAAACGTAGTCCCTCAAGGCTGCAGGAGTTTTCCGTTGCCTTCTCGCTCTTCCTTTTCCTTGTGCACGGTCCTCTTCTTTCTCCTTCTCCTCTTCGGACTCTTCATCTTGTCCTCGGTCGTCTTCTTTCTTCTTCTCCTCTTCGGACTCTTCATCTTTCTCACTTACGCCGTTACTATCAGTATCACTTTCCTCGTGATTTCTGTAGATTTTCAATTGACTTACATGGGCCGTTGCTGTCCACAATCTTCCTCCTATCTCCGGTAACGTAGTAACCCTATACGTGTCGTTAGGTAGGACTTCAATTATTGTTAAGGGTCCTCTGTACTTTGATTGTAGCTTAGTGGACTCTCCAGTTGGTTTTGGACAGGATTTCATTACTACAATGTCACCAACGGTATAATCTACTGCCCGGCAGCGCTTTCTGTCATACTGCCTCTTGTATGATTCCTGTGCCCTCTCAATGTTTCTTTGAACCATTTCCTGAACGTCACTAATAGCATTGTCTGTCTCATTAATCACTCAATTCTCGTTCCAATCTGGCATCAATAAAATGTGGAATATACCCAAATACGGCCTCGTACGGAGCATACTTCGTGGACTTGTTTACCGCACTATTCATGTTTCTCTCGACTAGTGACAGAGTGAGGTCCCAAGCATCTTCACTTGCTGCCGTACTGATCATAGAATTTACCAACGTTTCCATCACTATCTCAGCTTGTCCATTTGCTTGTGGATGTCGAGGTGAAATGTAATTTATGTCAGTACCATGTTTCGTACAGAATTCCTTGAACGCCTCAGCCGTAAAGCATGTTCAACGATCCACCACGTACATTAAAGATATTCCAAAATCATTAATAAACTTTTTAACGCATTTTATAGTCGTTTGAGCTCTAGTGTCTCGCGCCGAATACAACTTAACGAATTTCGTAAAGGAATCGATTGCCACCAAAACGTAACAATAACCTTTTTTCGTTTTTACGAACGGTCCACAGTGATCCCAATGAATCCTTGCAAATGGTCGTTTGGTTACAGGTAACGGATGAAGAAACCCTGGTTGTCGTCCTCTGGGTTGCTTGTTCATCAAACAAACAAAACAACTCGCAATGTATCTTCGAACATACCTCTTCATTCGCGGAAACCAATAATTTCTCTTAATCCTGGCTACTGTCTCTGATTTTGGCTAACTCCAAAATGACCGCCGTTATCATGAAATCTTACTACCATTGACTTCCAAAGAATCTCCCTAGTCTACTCACCCTTCTTGGACTCTTGAAAAGATAAATTTGTGAGCTGTTGTGGGCTCAAGTGTTAACTTTGTCCTCAAGTAGTGTTTTGCCTGTGCTCATTTTTAATAATTATTAATATTTGTTTTAATTAGTTGGTAGTATTTTTTTAATAATAAGTAGTTTCTTATATTGGTTTTTAGTTTAGTTGAGTAGTTTTAAACTTTTGGTAGTAGATTACATTATTTGTACATTTTTTGTATTTTTTATTTGTATTGTAGATATTTAATTAATTAATAGATTTAATCAATTAGTTGTTTAGTTTTTTTAGGTAGTAATAGTTGTAGAATTATGACCTCCAAGGGAACTTATTGTATTGTCCCGATGTGCAGTAGTACATCAACAATAAAAAAGATAAGAATGTTTAGAGTACCAAAAGATGGTGACAGGTATGTACTTTATGAAAGCAAAAGTTTATAAAGAAGTTTAAAAAAAATGGATTAATTTTAGAGCAATGAAATGGTTAATTGGATGTAACCGGCTGGACCTGAAAAACAAAACCCCATTACAATTGTACACCAATTACACGGTGTGTAGTCTGCATTTTAAGATGTCCATGTTTACTTCTCCTGAATTAAGTAGATACTAAGTACTAAGTATTACCTACTGCCGTTCCGACCGAATTTAGTTTTACATGTACATTACCTGTAGATGAAAAATTACTTACCAATTTTTAGATATAGTTATTACTCCAGGTAATAAGGAAACTGTTGCTCCCCCTGCTGAGGAAACTATTGCTCCCGCCGTTGAGGAAGCTACTGCTTCAGTTATTGAGAAAGATGTAGTACCTGGTAAGATGGAAAATAATTTACAATTTAAATAATTTTCGATAATGATTTCAGTGAAATAAGAATTTTTATTTGTTATAGATTGTTCTTCAACGTCAATAACATCTTTAACTTCCTGTGAAGTAACAACAACACATACTGGTAAAGTATCAAATCCATCATAGTTTCTCTATATATCCCTGTATGTACTTTGAAATACTTACTTATCATGTTTAAATTTCGATACTTATAATACACATTTTAAATATTTATGCATATTTTAACTTTTAAGTATGCCTGGCTTTCGGATTCAAATCCTATGCTAATTGTATGTGGAAGTAAAAGAAACAAATTTTTTGTTTTGTTTTTGTTTTAGTCATAAAAAAAACTATTAAAATTTCGACATCGATCTTTCAAACTGTATAATATATTTTAATTATGGCACATTACTTTTTAAACACTCTTTTACTTTCCAAAGTAACAACTCTTATCTTTTTTAAACAGCTACACAGACGCACAAATTCTTGTCCTACAATACGCCACGGAAGCAGAGGTTACGGGCTGCGTTGAGTGATGCCCGCAAAGACAAGTTAAAGGCCAGGAGACTAGTTGACCAATAAGGGCCAACAAGGGGAAAATTAAGTATTGACGAATTCGAACGAAATTGCGATACTTTATTCCCTGCGAACCTCGCCTCGTTTATCAAAGTGCAATTACGTATATGCACATCGAAAGGTAAAGGACGGCGATATCCCGCTGCCTACAAAGAATTTGCACTGCAGTTATATTTTTTGGGACCACAGTGCTATCGTTTTTTAATGACATTGTTTTATTTACCAACGCCGCGAAGTTTATGCCGTATGACGGAAAAAATTAAATTTTTACCGGGATTGAAAAATGAGGACATGTGGACAGCGCTGGAATTGAAGATACGTACAATGAGCGATGAAAATAAAACAGCTATTATTTGCATTGACGAGATGTCAATAAAAAGAAATTTGTATTACTACATCGCCAGAGATGAAATTATAGGTTTTATAGACGATGGAGAGAATAAAAATTACATTCCAGCTAATAATGTCAGTGTAATAATGGTAACAGGTCTGCACAGCAGCTGGAAATTACCTGTAGGGTACTTCTTGGTAACGCAATTTAATGCTGTTCCATTGAAAACCGCATTGGTAGAATGCATTAAAAAACTTAAAACTGTCAACATTAATGTGAAAGCTATTGTAACTGATGTGGGCGTTAATTTTGTTCAATTAAAAAATTTATTAGGGGTATCGCCAGAAAAACCATTTTTTGATGTGGATGGAGAAATTGTAATATATATATATTTAACACCCCACATTTATTGAAGGCCACAAGAAATAAGTTGTTGAAAAGTCACTTTAATTTTCATAATAAGAAAACATCGTGGACATTCATAGAAGAATTTTATAAAAAAGATTGCGAACAGAGAAACCGACTGGCGCCCAAATTAACTAACGCGCACATAAATCCTTCCAATTTTGAAAAAATGAAGGTCAAATATGCTGCACAAATAATTAGCGACACCGTGGCTAGTGGCTTGGAAACGTACATGGTTCTAGGTATTATTTCAGCAGAAGCAATCGGAACCATTGAAGTAATAGATAAATTCAACAAATTATTCGATGTGTTAAATTCAAGAAACTTTAACGAAGACGACCTAAAGTATTTAAATATAATGAATGATTTTGTTGCCAGTATTAGGATAACGTCTAAAGATGATAAAGTAATCAACAATTCAATCAAATTTTTAACATCGTGGTTGATAACCATAAATGGCGTGAAGAAATTATGGGATTTATTAAAGGTTAATAAACTACTAACTGCAAGAAATTTAAATCAAGATTACCTAGAAAATTTTTTTGGGCGTATTCGACAGCAAGGGGGCAATAATATTAATCCAACCGCCATCCAATTTGAACGGGGTTTCAAGAAGATTTTTTGCAAATCTTATTTTCACAAGGGAAGCGAAAATTGCGCTGATGGTTTCAGTAAATTTTTGCTGAAACTTACTGATATACAGACGGGAGATAAGGTGACTCAGATTGATGAAGTCCCTTCTTTAATATTGATACAGACTATCGTAATCAGGATTTACCAGCACAAAATGCGTTTACGTATGTATGTGGTTACCTTATAAAAAAGGCCTTTGGAAAACATAATTGCGATTCATGCAAAGTATCGCTCTTGAGTGAAGAAGTTTTAGAAAGTGCAAAACTTTTTATGTATTTTAAGGCCAAAAACACAGATCATACATACGGAATGTTACAAAACCCTAGTACTGTACTTTTACAATATACAGGGTCATCCACGACGACCGTCCATTAGAACTATACGGTGTTCTGCCCAAAATAAAAATTTGAAAATTTAGTTTTAAGTATTATCAATTGCGTTCTCTTCGACTAAAATATTTTCAGATTTCTAGCACTTCCGGTTATACCGGAAGTCGCCACCTACTTTATTTTTTAAATGGAACACCTTGTATATTTTTAGCTATTTGGATTTGTCTGTCTTCAAGGTTTATGAATAAATTTACTTTTTGCAATTTGATTCGGCCGTTCTCGAATTATTCGAATTTTTCTAGAAAAATCTACTCCAGCAGACATTTGTTCAAAAAATCAGAGAACACTCGATTTTTGGCATATCAATTTAGGATTCAGAACATGCTTAAGCAACATGATGGAGTCTGTTTTGGTGCCGAGTACGGCTGTATAGAACGTTTGGTCACTTTTCTATGGCACGTTAACTTTCTGAAACTTGGAAGTACCATAACATCAATTTTTTAAATGGCACCCCCCATACTTTACTACTTTGTCGTCTTCGGTGTCTCATTTTACATCTTTTATATCCCATATGTCCTATACCTAACATTTATAGTTTGGGAGATAATTGGGGTTTATTGAAAAATGCACACATATCATACAAATGTCTTTATTTACTGTAACAACAAATTCACAACAAAATGTCCACAAACAAGAAAAACAAAAAAATGTATTATCAATGTTAATTCTTATCAATTTCATTCACTGCCTCCCTAATAAATTCCTCAAAAGTGTAAAATGCACTTTCAATTAAGTGTTTTTTTATAATTATATTGAATTTACTTCTTGACATTGCCGCAATGGAGGGTGGAACTATGTTGAAAAATTTTGGATCCCAATAGTCCATCGATTGTTGTGTTCTTGAGAGTCGGTGATATGGTGTAGCAAGTTGATAGCAAGATCTAGTTGCATAACTATGTGATTCGCCGAGTGTTTGGAAAGTATTCCTATTATCGTACACGTACATTAACATCGTATGTATGTATATACTTGGTAGGGTAAGTACTTCTTCTCTAATGAAATACTCCTTACAGCTATCACGCCGCCGCAGATTACAGAGAGCCCTAATTGCTGACTTTTGTATTTTAAATAATCTATGGAACTCAGTTGACTATGGACTACTTTCTATGGACTAGAAGATGTTGAAATACGACATTTTGGCGGCTTGGTTTGTAGCTATGCTTTTCAAACGTCTTATGGTGAAAACCGCTGTTGATAACTTCTTTGATAGGGTCTCAATATGATGGTGCCAATCCAGCCGTCCATCGAGATGTAACCCGAGGAACCTCACCTTACCGACACGATTTTCTGCTTTTGTGCTGAATATTATGCTTTCTATTTTATTGTGATTTAGTTGCAGATTATTACTTTCAAACCATAACTGCGCTTCGTACATTGCATTGATAGACTTCTGTTTTAGTTCACGCTTGTCTTTACTTTTTACAATGATTGATGTATCGTCCGCATATAAGCCAATTTCTTCATTGACCGTGGCAGGCAAATCATCCTTGGGGCACACCTTGTTTTATGTTTAATAACTTGGAATTTTTATCTTTCCATTGAACGTATTGTTGGCGTTCGGAGAGGTATGAGTTTAGGAGTTCTAGTTGTACTCCTCTTATGCCATAATATTCCAGCTTGTCTAAAAGTATGTTGTGGCTTACAGTATCAAACGCCTTGGTAAGATCTAATAAGTTGATTTCCACTAGTTCTTTGTTATCAAGTGCTTCTGTAATCAAATTTATGACATTAATCATCGCTGTTGTTACCGATTTTTTCCATCTGTATCCATGTTGGCAAGTTGTTAATAGGTTAAATTTTTCTAGGTAATCAATCAAACGATTTGCTATAATTTGCTCAAATATTTTTGAGAAAGCTGGTAATATAGATATCGGTCTGAAATTGTCACATTGATTGCTATCACCTTTTTTGTGTACTGGTAGAATTTTTGCAATTTTTAGTTCATTTGGAAAACATCCTTCATTCACGCATTTGTTTAAAACCTTGGATAGAGGTGACGCTATCACATCGACAACTTGTTTTAGGAAGTTGGTACTAAAGTGGTAGGTGTCTTTAGTGTTTTTGTTTTTTAGGGATTGCACAATATCTATGATTTCAATTAGCGTTATTTCTTTAAAGTAGAATGATCTTTATTATCTATTTTATGGTTTTGAAGTAAAGTACCGTATAGATGTGTATTATGGTGATCATTTTTTGCTTTGTTACTCAAATTTATAAAAAAAGTGTTCATCTCCTCCGATAGTGTTGATTCCTCTCCGCCTGCCAATTTCTTACCAACGCGTTCACTATTGATGACATTCCAGATTGCTTTCGATTTATTTGATGAATTTGATATAAAGTTTTCTTTTTGTTTTTCTCTTGTCACAGTTTTTATGTAAGTATATTTTAATTTCCTATAGATATTGTATGCTTCTGGGCTACCTCCTGCCTTTGCTACGATATACATAGCATCAAGAGTATTTTTCAATGCGTTTAACTCAGGTGTGTTTATTGTATATTTTTTATCTTTGCGTTGTAATATGTATTTTTCAGGGAAACACTCGTCAAATTTCGCCATGAGTAAGGTATAAAATATGGAAAAGAGACTTTGCGCGGTCTCTGTTATGCGATTGTCAACAAATATACTCATTTCTCTTAATTTTTCTCTGAAACGATTAATATTTGAAGGAGCAAAGTTTCTTTGTTTTGTTTTGTTTTTTCCAGGGTGTTTTAGCTCTGTTATGGTGAACTCGAGCATCTACGCAAGATGGTCCGACGTATGGAGATTGATAGTATTTGCAACGTACTGAGATAGTTTCGTATTTATGAATATATTATCGACGCACCTGACACTGTTGAGCCTGGATGGTTCGTTAAAAAGTGGATGAAAGTTAAAAGAAGCTAATATGTCCCGAGTGATTTCTGCATTTTTATTTGTTGACTTCCGATGATATAGGTATTAAATCTGGGCATTCCCTGGCGTGTATGTTGCTTCTGACCAGGATTGCTACCCCACCATGTGTCCTATTCTGTCGACAGAATGAAGCGGCTATACGATAATTTGTTATGTTTACGTTATGTAGTATTTCAGCATTTTGAAAATGTTCTGTTAAACTAATATAATCAATTCCTTCTGTATTCAGAAATTTCTCAAGTGCGTCTATTTTCTTCGTTAATGATTGTATATTAAAATTTATTATTTTTTGAGTTTTTATACTCGAGAATGTCTTATTTCCTTTTTCTGTTAGGTTTTGTGGGTGCGTCTGTAAATCTGTTCGAAAAAACGATTCACTCTGGTTCCAGTCGGCCACGATAATTGTTTCAGGTTGAATTTAATTTTGATTTGTTATTACTTTATTTTGTTTTTTTTATATATTTCTTTTTTTTTGTGTATGGGATTTCCAGGAAGACCAGGACGTCATAAATTGGCTTACTGATGGAAATACCCTTTGGCAAACTCTATACTTAGTTATTTTAGGCCCACTTTTACCACCTCTAGTTAAAGTGGTTGTATAACTTTAACTAATGGTTAGCGCAAAAATCGGCTTTTACCACCATATTTACTTTGTTGATAGCGCTAACTAATAGTTATTTTCGGTCTATCCGTAATTATCGGTTTGGGGGTCGGGTTAAATATTTACCTCATTGATAAACTTGGTTGAAGGTATTTTTAACCAGATGGCGTAACATAAATCTAACCTAAAATCATAATAAACGCTTACGTTCGGTCAAAACTCCATAATAGTGATTAAAACGGTGTTATTGTCTTGTTATAACAGTGTTACAAACCGATAGAATAAAAAATCATGGATTTCGAAAGGTTTGAAATTGATGAGCAAGAAATCTTGGAGAAAATTAATTATCTATTTCCCATTCGAGGTGGACGCGTAATAAAAGACAGAATAGACCACCATCAAACTGATGAATTTATTAAAAGATTTCGATTATCAAAGGAATGTGTGTTTTCACCACATTTTAGCACAAATTGATAATGACATCAAACCACGAACCAGGAAGTATTATATATGTATAGCACTTAGTTTTTATCAGTAGAATGAATTAATAATTAATTTTTTTTAGAAATTTTGTAATCCCTGTTTCAAATAGATTGTTGCTTACTTAAAGATTTTGAGTTTGCTACAGGCAACATGTTATTGGGTGTAGCTGACTTGTGGAATCAGCGAATCATTAGCTTCAGGTCAATAATAGAAGATTAGTAGTTATCAATTATTAATAATAATAAACTTTATAATTATAAAAAATAATAAAGAAAAAACGTTATTTACAATAAATATGTACATTATTATTATTTAAATATCGTCAACAAGTATTTAAAAAATAGATTAACTGTCTTTTTCTTTTCTTAATTTTTTTATCTCCACTTCTTTTTTCAATTTTATCACTTCCATCTCTTTCCTTCTCATTTTCTAACATTAATGTTGTTAACTCTAATCTTTTCTTTAATAACTCATTACAGGTATCGTGGACAACTTTATTGGACACTACACCATATAAAGCAGATCAATTTTTTATAAATACATGGTAGGTTAGTTAGTATTTTGATTGTACTTTTACTTTTCCTTGTTGTTTGCAAAACCCAAACGTTATTTTCCACGTACTAACGTGCCTATTTTTATTTTCGAGGACATTTTTATGATCCGCCACCAAGTCAAGTAAAAGTGTTATTTCTTCAGGTTTAAAATTTGCCCCCCGAATACGCTTTTCAGCCTGATTTGCGGTTTTTATTTTTTCGTGATCGTTAATTGCCACTAACAAAACTGACAGGTTTATGAGAATTACTCACGAATTACCGACCATTACCGACGGACAAAGGAGATAGAAACCTGTAATACCTCTTTTACACCAACAGTCATTATAATATTCCCCTATATTTTTACGTTAACTACTACATAGCCTATACATTAGTTAGATCGAAATGGTAAAAGTCGTTTCGCAGTTAACTAATAGATAAACGTTATCTTATAGTTAGACTAACGACCAGTTTAACTAGAGGTGGTAAAAGCGGGCCTTAATGTATTACTTATATTGTAGTATTCTTTTATGCCAATAAACTATTATTATTATTAATACTCTTGGAAGGTTCTTCGAGTACTCCGTTCCTTTACACCTTAGGAAAAACTTATTATTAAATCAAAGTCTTCTCAATTTATTCCCACCGTCCCCATTTTCTGACCGTGTTTAAAATTAATAAACTGCTCTCCTATTTGATTATTTTTATTGGTAATAAAGTTTATGGTTATTTGTTTCCCGAATTTTGTTGTTTTCTTCTTTCCCTTACCGAAAACTTGGATTCTCCGACTATAACCCCAAAAGCTACTTGGAGGCGAAAGAGTTCCTTAACTCTCTAATAATAAAGTGGCGCCCAAGAACCGTCAACAATCCGTCAAGCGCCAAAGTCCACCTTTTCTAGGACCGTACCAGAAAAGGGACGTCATATTATAATTCGTTTGACTAGTTTCGCCTTATAGCCATCTACAGTGAAAAAATATTTGTTTTACAACTGACATATTGTTTTAATCTAAACTTAAAGTAATCAATAGTTAACAAAAATGACTGGGACCGGGACTTTATTTTAATATTAATTACTTACTCGTTAAAAGTTAAAAGTTACATCCAGCTCTTCAAAAAACATTTATAAGATCGACAGATCATGTTGAAAAAATTTTATAATTCCAAAGTATATTACAAAAATCCAGTGAAATTTTGATGACTAAATTAAGAAACAAAAAAGCAGATTTATCGAATAAATTTAAAATAAATAACATCTCAAAACACCATTTTCATCCAAGAATCACTAGCTTATCCAACACCACATTCACCAACAAAGAATGGGAATAACTAAACAAGGGTCATAAACAAGGTCATAAATACAGCATTACATCACAAGAACACAGCCTACCTAAAATTTCAATAGAACTAGAAATAGCAGCTCATAATACTACGGATGAAGAATACTTGAGAAAAGACCTTATCGACTGGCTAAAAAGAAAAGAGAGAGAAACAAACAAGAACACAACATCTACAACCATAATTGATGAAATAAACACCTTACGTAAGATTAAACATAAAATTAAGTCTAAAGGTGGCTACCACGTAACTGCAAACTTGACAATCATGCATGATCAATCTTTTTGTATAAGCATGTAAAATCTCTCTTCGACACCACACGATACAAGCATAGTATAAGAATATAAGGTAGAACCGAAAGGATTCGATTTTTCAACCGTTCTGCGCAGATCGTCGTCTAAACGTCACAGCTTAATGGCGCCATACTAACTATAGTTTTGTTGTCAACGTTTAGTTTATGTAATTTATAATCTGTAATAAAGCTTATTATGATTATTGTTATTATTATTATTATTTCCTTTATTTCTCAAACTTAAAATTTGGTTACATAATTTGTATAACGACCCATAAGAAGATAAGTATATACAATATTTGTGTAAAGTATAACATTAAATATACATTGTAAAAAACAAAACCCGCTTCCCCTCACAGCATCACTACACGTCCCCACACCACGCACCATCAACTCCCCATCACTCTCCGTATCCCAGCACACGTCTGCAGCACCACCGCCTTTTGCATCCGCCTGTAGAGTTCCGGTGCAAGGCCCATCTCCTTGAGGCTCTCGTGAAGCTTCACTAGGACCTCTCCTGTGGCTCCTATTACCACAGGCAGGATACGCACGCTCTCGACGTTCCACATCTTCTTAATTTCTTCAGCTAGCGGTACGTATTTGCTGATCTTTTCTCTGTTGGTTTTTTGCCATGGTTACCTTGTTTTCAGCCTTTTGGTATATACTCGGTGGGATGTATACTTTCTTCGTGTAGTCGAGATGTTTTCTTATGAGTACACATTGATATGGGAAGGTGTCGCAATATTTCGTAAGCGCATGTTGGTCGTTTACTTGTATCTAAACTTGTAGCTTGGCATAGGTATTCTTCGCGTTGGACTTCTTTACATTTGGTAACGGTCGTAAAGTACTTATCTTTATTTTCTGCTAGGTACGGTTGCGGGATGTTGAGAATAAGATAATGGGATTGTTGTTTAATAGGTAATGGAATTAAGTGATAATACTGGTAGGTTGTCATTTCAATTAAAGGAAATTGTAACAAGAAGGTGAGAATGTGGCCCTTCATGTACACTTTTACTGTTATGGTCTTTTCTATTTGGTATAAATTATCATCGGTCGAAGTTAATAGAACTCGTTGTTCGACTAGTGAAGACTGAATGAAACGTAAATCTTCCAACAGTTCCTGTGCCGGGATGATCGTCGGATGGTATGTTTGCAGTTTAGCGAATGTCTTTGCTATTGCTAGATGATCGACGATTATTAAGGCAGAGTTAACGGCTACTTGTAGTGACGTTTGTGCTCTCATCAAAAGATTAAAGCGCGCCTGTTTATCACCCTGATCTTTAATATGTTGTGTAATCGTATTTATACGCTGAGCTACTTCATGTTGATTTTCTTGAATAGTTCTGATGTTATCTTTGAATATTTTAAGAGTTCCTTGTGAGAGATGGATTTGAGCCTCTATTATTGTTGCTAATTCCTGTTGATATGATCCTATTTCTGTTATCACTTTGTCGTATTTCTCAGCATCTTCTGCATCTAAATTACCAGATACTGCTTTTATAATTGAACCCAAGAAGTTCATTGCTCCTCTGCGATATCTGCTTGTCGGGATGAGTTGTTGTTTTCCAAAGATTAATTGTTGTAGCAGATCTTTGATATTCCTCATAAGGGTCAGGAATGCTGTTTGCTCGGTACCGTTTTCTGTTGTTTCCACAAATTTCATCAGTTCGCCATATTCTTTTGTTAATTTGTCAATTTGTATCGCTAGTGGTTCGAGGTCACATTGTACCACCGTTGTCCATTGGCTGACCTGGTTTTTGGCTGTTCCCAGATGTAATGGAAATAAAGGGCCGATTAGCGTTGTTATTCGGACGTCGGGTCTTGCCCAGGAGCATCTGAAACAATACCGTGTTTAAGATGTCTTGTATGGTATGTCTGTACTCCTCTTCTAGTTTGAACTTCTACTGTGCTATTATCATTTACTTTGATAATGGTGTATGGCCCAAAGTAGGGTTTGACCATGTTATTGCTTTTTGTTATATTTTCTACGTATACCTTTTCTCCAATTTTCCATGTTGAAACTCTTACTTGTTCTTATTGCTTTTCTTGAGTTTTTAGTTTCCTGTTCTCGTCTTTTTTCTTTAAGCTTTCGTACATAATTGCCATTCGGCTTTTATGTTTGTCTATAATATCTTGATACGTCGGGGCATCGTAAAATAGGTCGAGTGGATTTTTCGTTTTTGTATGGTCAAAAAGTGCTTCAAATGGAGTCATTCCTGTTGTGCTATTGATGGTGTTATTGTATGCAATTGTAACAGATCGTATTTTCTTTTTTTTTGTTATACCGAGATCTTCATCAAGGCATCTCAGATGTTCTAGTAAGGTAGAAAGGAATATCTCTACATTAGCTTGACTTTCGGGGTTCTTTGCCGTACCGAAGTGCAAAGTGATTCGATGTAATACGGCCAATTCTTTTACTACTTGGTTGTTAAACTCTGATCCTTTGTCGAAACGAATTTCTCTCTGGATTCCGTAGTAATTGAAGTAGTCCAAAAATGCTTCGATAATATCTATTGGAATTTTACTTTTTTTACTCCAAAACGTGTAAACGAGTCTACAATTTTTAAATATTTATTGTTTGCGAAAGAGAAAGTATCAACAAATAATTTTTCGAATGGGGCGTCTGGAGTTTCAGTTATCGGTAATAATGTACATCGGGTCTTCGATTGTATTTAGCCCTGTTATATGTTTCACAGGCTTTAATAACCTTGGTGATTGTTTCCTCCATTTTCGACCACCAGTACTTCCGTTTGAGATGTTTTAAAGTTTCTTGTATCCCACGATGGTTCGTCATTCCTTTGTGATACGTTATTACTATTTCGATCTTCTTTGCTTCATCTGAAATAACTTCCGCTCGTCGTAGGCACCTGATTATCCGTGGTCCTCTATCTGACATTTCATTATTATAAACGACACACATTTATTGATAGAGCTCGTCGACAGACGTGTAAATATAAAATGTTTTATTTCCAGCCATGTACTTTTTATATAAATTTAGAATGTGCTTCCAACTTTATTCTCCAGCGCATTAGTTTGGAGTTGGGCTCTTTTAACAATCAAAGCCACACTAACGGTCTATGACCAGTGAAGATGGTAAACTTCTTTCCATACACATACGGTCTGAACTGCTTGACAGCATAAACTATCGCCAATAGTTCTTTCTCCGTGGTCGTGTATCTCCTTTCTGTCTGTGAGAGTGTTCGAGACGCGTAACAAATAGGCTGATCTTTTCCAACTATGCCCTGTGAAAGAACAGCTCCAAGAGCGATATCTGACGCATCTGTTGTCACAATAAATTCTTTGGTAAAGTCTGGGTATCTTAGTATAGGATCATTAGTAAGTAATCCTTTACACTGTTCGAATGCGGCTAAGTATGTTGAATCTTCGATATTGATTGTAGCGTTTTTCTTTAGACAAGATGTAAACGGCTTGGTAACCTTGGCGAAATCTTTAATAAATTTACGGTAATATCCCAGTAGTCCGAGAAAACTTTTGATTTCGGTTTTTGGTAGGGGGAATTGTATGATTCCTCTAATTTTCTCTGGGTTCGGTTTAACACTCTTGTCTGTTATAATATGTACTAAATATTTAATTTCTTTCTTGAAAAATTCGCATTTTTGTAGGTTAATTTTTAAATTAGCTGAATTTAAACGGTCGAAGACTTTAATTCGTTTTTGTATAAGCTCTTGCAGTGATGAAGAGTAAATAACGATATCATCGAGATATACCAGGCATCTGTCTTCTAGTAAACCACGTAAAACTTCGTCCATTAGGCGCTGGAAGGTAGTCGGGGCGTTTTGCAATCCGAAAGGCATTCTTTTAAATTCGAAATGGCCCTGTTCGATACTGAACGCTGTTTTTTCTCTATATTCCGGTTCCATTTCGACTTGGTGGCAGCCTGATGCCAAATCGAGAGAGATGAAATAGTTTGCCCTGCCCAATTTATCTAATATATCGGCAATGTTTGGAATTGGATATTTGTCTTCTATCATTCTTTCGTTTAGTCGTCGGAAGTCAACTACCATTCGGTTTTTTATTCTTCCGTCTTTTTGGGTCGTTACGATATGAACAGGTGCGTTCTAAAGCGAAACGCTTTCTTTCACGATGACTTGTTGTAGTAATTCCATAGTTTGTATAAGATGATGTTTTATTTTATGAGCAAAAGTTAATTGTTGTCCCTCTATATGGAATAAATGTTTGTATTTCGATAATAATCCTTGTTTCTTCTCTTCTAAATTTAGATGATCCAATTTCAAATTCTTTTCAACACCTTTTTCTTGAAGTGACGCTAAATGGTTTTTTTCTATAAAATTACAACCGATGTTTATTTCTTCTTCAATTTCGCTTATTGGTTGCACTTCTACGGCGTCGGGTTCAGACGGATCGGGTTTCCACAATTGTTTGTAACAAAAATTTGCGTTTCATGGTTTCTTACTTCGACGAGTGCTTCCGGGATAATTACGTTGTCTGTATCATCTTTCATTACAGGAAACAAAGCTAAGCCATTTTCAATGTTAGTGGCCTGAAAACTCATTAATGACTGCGAGTATGGTTTAATTGTTTGAGTATTGTCAATTTTGTAAGGAATTGTTGTATTATCTAATTTTGTTAACAAATCGAAACCAAATAAACCATCAAAAGTACGTAAAAAATCAAAGCATACAAATAAATGATATTCCGGTGATTTAAAGATGTTAGGAAGCGGTGCGTAAACGGCGCTTCTTGTTTTTTCAACTCCGTGAGGTGTTCTTATATTAAATTCCTGAGTATCGCATGCTTAAACCGATTTAACTTCTTCATATAACTTCGAATTGATAAGAGAACATTCTGGTCCCGTATCTATAAGAAATCTTAAGCCTTCAAATTCGACGTAGGGTAGTAACGGATCTTGTGAATAGGCTTTGTTCGAAATCGCTACGTTAATTGCTCTTGAGACGTGTCCTGGGGAAAATCCTGCGTCTCAACGTCTTCTGTGTATTCGACGTTTTCATCGATATGTCGTTCACCACAGTTATCGTCCGTTTGGTCGTCATCAGGATATTGGACATAGATATTGGCTTCGGTTGTTTCTGATGGAAGCTCAATATTATTTGACATCCATTGTCTCTTTGGAGCTGGTCTGTTGATAGATGAGGCTGGACGTTTGTTACTATTGTCTATTTCCATCGGTGTTGGTCTAAATGGTCGTTGTTGAAATTGTGCCGGTGTTCTCACAAATGGTTGATTGTTTTCTTGTCTGGGATAAACATTGGACGAGGTGGCAGTATTGCGGGTGGAATAAATTTATTTGGCTGTCCATACTGTTGTGGCATAACCATGGGAGGTTTTTGCATCGAGTTTGGACGTAGAGCTACCATGGGATGTGGTCTGATAATGGTACGCATTGGCGATGTAATTGGCTGCCTTGTATTAAAAAGAAAACGCTGTTTCTGTGTGTTATAGTTAGTAATTTCCAGGGCGTAACCTTCTGCACTCTCAATATCGGTGGGCTGTCGTAGTTTAACTTCTAAAGCAATGTTGGGATTTATCAAGTCTAATCCAAATAGATAAATTCTCAGAGCTATCTGGTTGTGTTGCTTCTGTTTGAGATTGCGGATCGCTACATTGTTTTCTTCCAAGTTAACCTTAGAAAAAAGAGTGTAAAGAGTTGATTTAATATTATTAGCGTAGCTGGCTGTACTGTCTTCTTTTTGTGGAACCAAACTATTCAAATCATAAACAAGAACCTCTTCGGATCGTTTATCACCGAATGAATGAATTAGAATTTGTTTAAGCTCGGGCCAAATGGTGGGTGTTTTATTTGCATCTACCGCATCGCGTGCTTTGGCACGTAGTCTACCCATAAAAATCATTAAGAGTCGTTTAGATGTGCGAATTTCTTCTGGTCTTGCAGGTGCTGTTGGTAAATACTCTTCAATTAATAATTCGCAGGCATTAATATAACTCTTCAGAGTTATTCTGTCTCCGTCAAAGACTGGTATCAAATCTTGATCTACTTTCGATATTTCTCTTGCCATTTCTATTTCGTTGATTGCCTCCAGTAACTCGTTTAAATTGTCCAGAGCGTATTAGGTTTAAGTCGCGAAAATGAAAAGGAATAAAAGAATGGCAGAAATAAAGATACTTACAGTACGATAAGAATAAATAAAATTGTTGTCATTGATTCTCTTTTGAGTAGTCCCGGAAATCGATCGGCAATTGGAGAGGATCCAAATTCCTCGGCGGGTTCTACTTTTCTTCTTTCTTCTCGTATCCGGTAATAAAGAACTTGAAAGTTCCGTAAGTCAGACCGATATTAGGCACGATACAAGATTTAATCACTCGCGTTTACCGGATCCTACTGACTGCGCCAATTGTATTATTTAACTGTTATTTAGAGTTTTTTTTATTAAAAGAACGTTTTAATTACTTAACTTTTATTTATTTATAAGACTTTATGAATACGGAAGCGTAACTCGAACACCGCGCAACGATTGGAGTACTTCGTGGAGTCGGAATTACAATTCCCCGATATCAAAGTACTCGCAGTTATTTATAACAATTAATTGCTGACGCTTCATATTCGGCAATTACAGTTGTGAAGGGACGGCTACATTTGGTAACTTTATAGGTTGTACCTCAGTTGAAACATATCCAGAAAATTTACCAGCAGCGGAATTGTGTATTGCCGCAGGTATAACGGCGCTATAATTATTTTGTAAAATATAATTATAATAATAATTATAAACTTATTTTCAGCTAATCCAATTATCACTGCTGATGTAGACCTACCAATTGTATGTCAATCCGAAATGATATTGTTACCTCGCACCGAAGGAATAATAAATTATAAATAACCTTATGTTATAATATCATTATAATCTCTGCAAAATGAAATAAAATTAAATTTAGTATGTAATAAATTTATTTTTTATTGGGATATATGATGTTATTTTAACACAAGCTTTATTCTTTCTTAATTCTAAAGAAGTGATTATTTATACAGATGATGAACAACTAACTGAAGCTGAACAAAATGGTAAGCTCAAGATAGACATTTCTATACTTAATAAAAAGATAAAAGCACAGAGTTTAGAAATAAATCTCCTTAATAATATATTAAACAAATTCTTTACACCAGGACAAGTAAAATACATTAAGTCGGAAAAAAACTTCGTCAAGTGGTCTTCGGAAGATATATCTTCAGCTATATCTTTACGAAGTGTTAGCCCGAAAGCCCATAGATATTTAAGGAGCAATTTTGTTCATTTCCTCATCCTCAGGATAACAATTTAAAGGTTTTTTCTTTCATGATGCGCCACATTTAATAAAATTGGTTAGAAATAATTTATTTGATAGCGGATTAAGATGTGGAGTTCATGTAGCATCGAAACTATGTATTAAAAAATTATTGGCTATCCAAACCGGTGAAATTAAACTCACGCCCAAAATTACTAATTTGCACTTAGATGTTGCTCACCAGCACCGCTAAAATGTTAAACTGGCCGCACAGGTACTGTCACACACGGTAGCACAGGCTTTAAGATGGTGCGGCGAGAAAGGTCTTATGGGTGACGTAGATTGGGAATACACCGCCAAAATCATTAAAATTATAAATGATTGGTTTGACCTGTTCAATACTAAAACAAAATTTTCGAGACAAAGTAATGCCTTTGGTGTGGACATTGAACAACAAACGATTCTTTTAACTTTTAAATAAAGTTAACGAAGAAATAAGAAATATTAAAATGGGTAAGCGGACAGCACTTTTACCATTTCAAAGAGCTATAATATTGAACAATAAATCTTTAGTTTTTATATGATTACCTCCAAAGACAATATAGAATACCAATATAGAATAAGGTGGTATGTAATGGGCAGACACTCGTCTGCTGTATTTACAACATATGAAAATACTAAACCGGACGAAGATGAATCCTTGATTACCATCACAAATGCAGAGGAGTGTTTAACAGATTTTATTCAAACCTTTAATAGAAATCCGAATTTAAAACAGGTTACGGAAGAACAGAATCTTATATCTAGTTTCACTTCGTTTGAAGAATTTGATGCGGAAGATTATTTAGATCTTTTAGAAGAATACCAACAATTTACTGCTGATAATGAAGTTGATGAAGCAAATGAAATTAGTGATGAAAGCTTTACCTATATTGCAGGCTATGTGGCCTTTAAATGCAAAAAAATATATACATTATATGAGGATAAGGAGTATACAATCGACAACACACAACAATATTCGTGGATACATTCCCTGTCAAAGGGACAATTATTTTATCCAAAGGAGGATTTGATTAATCTTGCCAAAATAGTTAAACAGGAGTTTCACAGCTTCCATGGAAAATTATTACTATTACCGAAAGAGTCCAAAATAAAAGTAACCTTTCGAAAGAGGTAATTTTACGAATGGTAAGAGTCTTTACGTATATTCGGCTAAGAAACCTCAACCTTGTAATAAGTAATAACAATGTAAAAAGATTAAATGTAAATAGATGTAAATAAATTACTTCGATCAGTTGGAGGATGTACTTGAGAGACAGACCATTAACTACGATATTTACTGCGCGCTTCAGGTCAGACGTCAACGGTACTCAAGTCGCACCATATCTACTCGTAACTACGCCCAAATCAACTACGAAACCTTGGTATCTGATGCATCTGCGATCGATTGGTTGTCTTTATACTACATGTCAGTTATCGACGCAAAACTCGATTTTTTTAATACAGAATTGAAGAACTTTTACGATCGTCATGCACCCTCAAAATTGCATAAAACAAAGCGTTTGCCTGCTCCGTGGCTCAATAACGAAATCAGAGATCTTATGCGTAAGCGCAACGTAGCTAAGGTCCTTCTTCGCCGAAACGCTTCCAATATTAATAGAGAAAACTACCGCGTTCTACGGAACCTCTGTAACCACCGATGCAGAAATGCCAAAAAAACTTACATTTATCAGAAGTTATCTTACACAACACCAAAAACGTTTTGGAGGACCATGCGTTCTCTTGGCGTAATTCAAACTCCTTCCTCCCATAGCTTTGATTGTAATTGGTTAGGTGCATATTTTGCCAATTCGCCTATTACTCTTGACGAATCAATCAAGAAACCAACATTGCTCACTATCAGTGGTTTTGCTCTTGTCAATTCTCGGTTTTCTTTCACCATGTTAGATGAGTCTGTGACGTTTAAAAAAAAAATGTAAAACGAATCAAAATGAATTTTAAATAATGAGTGAACCAAAATAGCTCCCCCCCTTGAGTCCCTATTTTGCCTGCAGTTCAGTGGAGACGGCTGGGTTCGTTGAAAAAGGGCGCCACACCATTTAATAATAGGGACTCCACTAATGGTGAAATGTGAGGGGTTAATAATAAAAAAAAAATAATAATGGTATGCACTTCTCTTTATTCAAAAAAACTAAAGGAGGAAAAGAAATTAATAAACAGGAAGTATCGAACAGTATTTAAAAAAAAAAATTGGTGAATAAATCTTTCGACAACAACAAAAAAAACCATAGTAAAAAAATCATAGTAAAGCAAAATTCCGCCCTTGTAATATTATCGTTCTCGCAGAGTTCCTGACTTTTTTGTACCTTGTACGACCTGTACCCGTGTTTCTTTAATGTTTTTAGGACGGCAACATGGCTGATAGCAAACGTCTCTGCAACTTGTCTGCTTGACTGATTTTTATTGCGTTCAACATCAGCACATATCATCGTATCACGTAACTCATCTCTTTTACCCCTTCGTAATTTGTGTTTCTGTGGAGACACACATCCATGTCGCTCAAAGTTTTTAATAATATTTGAAATTGTTCCGCGACTGGGAATTGATCTGTTTTCATAGGCCACAGGAAACAAATTAATTATTTGGGCTACAGAATTGCCACCATAAAACCATTTTATAATCTGTACCTTTTCCGCTACAGTAAACAACATCTTAGTTTTTTTTTGCTAGGGTTAACTGCAAAGCGATGCGACCAACTTCGCCTCTCAACAATCTATGAACGATTCAATTTGTGCATTACCCCTACGCTTGTTTATCCCCCACTTAACGACACCGAATATACACACACACACGTATACTTATACGTACGTCCGTGTTGGGTGTATCTCCTAAAATTAAAGTTACCAATCGGTATATTATTTTTCTCCTGTATAAGCTATGTGGCAATAAACTTATTATTATTGTTATTATTAAAAAGAAAAAATAAAATAAAAAAATTTGTTAAATAATTAATTCATCTACTTCATGTATCCATAACAATAATAAATAATCAGTCATTATCTAACTTTCCAGTTTCTCCAAGAATTATTAAAAAATAACTTTTCCCACTACTTATTTCTTTACTTTTTATTATAACACGACGATCGCAAATTGTCTTTACATTTTACTAAAATTTATAAATTTTAAATTAGGGCGCCAGCTATTGTCATCTAAATGTCATCACAATCTGCGTACGGTTATACTTTGTAGTCTTATACCATGGATATAAGTGTGCTTGAACAAGCGCCAGTTTGCGGCGTTTGCGGTTGGACTATGTCAAGCTCGGACGATGCGCTCTCACTGGCTGCTTTTTGCTTTGTCCATAAGAGGAAAACGAGGAAGAAGAAACGTGATATATGGTGTAAAGAGCGGTTATTGAAAAGAAAAACCTACTCCCATATTAATTTACTGAGTGAGTTGAAGATATATCCACCTGACTGGCAATTATCTGAGAATGAACGAAGAAACTTATATGAACCTTCTGTCAAGCAGTGTGCTTGGTACACTCGTACGGTTTCGCTTCCGCAAGCTTGCATGATTAAAATTCAATCCATTATTAAGCAGATTGCACTAGCAAAATGTTTGTGCGAAATTATCCTACAAACGCTAAAGCATACTTCTACAAAAAGATTGATCATGCATACTTGTCAAGTTTGCAGTTACGTGTGTAGCCACCTTAATTCGTTAATTGTCACTAATGCTGATAAAAATGCAGGTTTAGTCATTCTAGACAAACCTTTATACATTACAAATACCTTACGATTTTTTAACGATAACAATTTCATAGAAATAAAGAAAAACCCTACAACCGCCTTTCATACTAAAACTAATTAAATAATTAAATCAGCACAAGAATTTCTCATTCAACAAAACATATCCACATTTAATCTAACACCAATGAACCCAAAAACACCTTTGGTATATATTCATTGATTAAATTACACAAAACTAATTATCCAATAAGACCTATTATTTCATCAATTGACTCCAGTACTCACAAAATCTCTAAATTTTTAATACAATTCCTCAAAAATATTATATAATTTAAAGCTAAATTTACTGTAAATGACAGATTAGATTTAATTAACACTATTCAAAATACTGTATTACCTCAAAATTTCACTCTGCTTTCTTTCGATGTAACAAATCTTTACACAAACATACCTGTTAATGAAACTTTGATTATAACAAAAACACTATTCAGTAACAAACTTAATTCTACAGAATCACAACATATTTACAATTTACTTAAATTATGTATTGAACAAAATTTTTGTTCTTTTAATAACACTTATTATAAATACGACACGGAGTGTTATTATCCGACATATTTTTGAATGATTTAGAACATAAAGTCTTAAATAACGACAACACCAATAACAAAAACATTGTATTATGGCGTAGGTATGTAGATGACATTCTAGTTGTCTGGGATAATAACAACAACATAAACACAATAGATCATTTTCATAAATACATAAACACTTTCAAATTTTAACATACAGAGCTATTACATACCCAGGTAACATGGCATATAGCATACAGCGTATCTTCCGTAAATATAACATCAACATATTTTTCTGAAATAACAATACTATTTTCAAAAAACTATTTAATGCTAAAGATAAAATAAGTCTGTTAGACAATAACGGTGTATATAAACTAGAATGTGAAACTTGTGGTGCCACCTACATAGGTGAAACAGGTAGATCTATCAAAACACGTATCAGAAAACATCTATTAAATGATAATTCCAATTTTGGAAGACACATGACATTACACAGTCATGATTTTGATATCAACAAAAATGTTTCACTTCTTCATATCCAAAATAAAGGTTGAATTTCAACTTTTCATTTTCTCAAAGATTTTTTAAAAATTTAATTATTAAAAGTTCAATACAGTTTCCTACATTTCAAGTTCAAACCCAAACTCATCTCTTTCTACAATACAGGTGTCTCGTTAAGGGTACGGAGCGGCTATATCTCCAGCTTCGCTCTCGCTTTTAAATATTCTTACGTGAATAAAATGCATCTAAAACACGCATGCAATACAACGTTTTATCCACATATTCTGATTCGAAATTCATTTAGAATCGGAATCGCCTAAATTTCATCTGATGTTACCAAAAATGATTTGACATTTTACTCTGACAGCGGCTGTCACCTCAAAAATCATTGCAATTAACTAAAAAAACATGGGAGGTGTTGAATTGTTGCTGTTTATCGACTCCGTTTGTAACATATTTGTAAAAGTGTGAAAGTTGTAAAGATTGTAAAGGTAAAGTTGGTGAAAAATGGAAGAAAGTGATTATGTTCCCAAGAAGATAATTCTTGAGGAAGCTGAAGAAGCAACTGTCCAATTATTGCCTGCAAAGTCCAGGGAACATTACGAAAAAGTATTTTCTGAGTTTAATGAATGGAAAGGAAAACGAGAGGTAATAACAATAAATGAGGAAGTCTTGTTATCGTATTTCTTAAATTTGAAGAAGAGGTTTCATCCATGTGGTCGAAGTATTCGATGCTGAAAGCCGCTATAAAGGTCTATAAAAACATAGACATAGGAAAATATGGTAAGCTCACGGCCTATTTGAAGAATCAGTCAAGAGGATACCAAATGTCTATTAATATAAATGTTAATGTTAATATAAATAATAAATAGGATGTGATTGATTTAAGATTGTATTTTTCATTATTCCACTAGCGGAATAAAATAACTTTATTCCACTAGTGGATAAAGTGGTGCTTTATACGGTTCATAAGTGTGGATAAAACTTCAATTATAAGGTGATTGTGGATAAAATGTTATATTAAATTTGTCATAATATTACTTTTACAGAAAATTGAGAGTTAGCCCAATTGAGCCCGGAGCGCTTAAAACGAAGTGTATTGTGTGCATCTCATTTCAAATAAGAGGATTTTATACGGACAAAGCTAAGCTCCACAGCTATTCCCATATCGTATATATAAATCCACAACGACAAATGTTATTACGAAACCTTCTTCTAGAGAAATTTGTTCCGATTATTATCAGCATACCCAAAGTAGCACAGAAGACGTTTCTCCAGTTCCATCAGTTCAGTTTCCGATATATAAATATGGCACATGGCACACCATTCACATTAACAGGCATTACATCCACACTTCCATCCACATCGACAAGCATTTTTTCACAAAATGGTACAGATCCAATATTTATTGAAAATTACCTTTTGTCAACATACACTATTAATTAATTCATTTATGTATACATATATATTATTTCTCTCCTGTATTGGCTATGTGGCAATAAACTTATTATTATTACTATATCTGAGTATAATGTGCTGAACGATATCACTAATTTGTCATCACCTCCACGAAAAAGAAACAACCCTTTTGAAGATTGATCCCAAGCTATGTTAAAAAGAAGATTAGTAGAAACTGAGAGAAAATTAAAGACTGCCAAATCTGTCTTAAAGAGTTTTATTCCAAGGGATGTTAGCAAATTGCCAACATTTGCGGGATCTCTTGTAGTAATGCAATTATATCACAAAAATCGTCAACCTTTCTGGAGATGAGAAGCAGACAGCGTGTTATTATATCATAAATCGCCATCAACATACCAGTTTCTTAGAAGAAAAGGCGTTATTTTACCATCGCCATCGGCTATTTATACTTGGCTCAGTAAGTACACATTTTACCCAGGCCACAGCAAACTATTGTTTAGATTGTTAGCCTTGAAAATAGAAAGCATTTGACGAAATGGCCCTCAAGAAATCTTTAGAGTTTTCAACAAGCAGAGGAATAATTGATGTATTTGAGAGTAGTGTAAGAATGCCGGTTCTAGAGCGGAAGTTGCTCCTGCTGCTCCTGCGGTGACGTCACGCCTCAATGTATTAGGTATAGGGGGGGATACCAACTAAAGTTTGGGGGAAAAAAAATTAGGTTGGTATTAAAAGTAACTAGAGATCTAGGGATTTTTAGAAAATTAAATAGAAAAATTTAAATACAATGGCGCCACCTAGATTTGAGTGGTGTAAGTAGGACTGAGTTATGCGCACTCTGGTGTGTGGTGGATAAATAAAACACAAAATTAATAAATAAAAATTAATATTATATTTATTTTAAAACACAATTAACCCTAATATATTTAAACATATTAAAGACACTGAACCTCTGATGATCGAAGATGCATCTTTCATCGCTGTGGTTGTTGTAGGTTGATCTTGTTTTGCGGAGGTTCCTCCTCCTTTCTTAGGATTTTTAACTTTGAAACTTACTTTAGGATCTGTCTTCAACCGGAGTAGTTGATAATGAAAATTATTTATTTTTCGAATATCAGCTGGAGATGATGCTAATGTAGTATGTAGTAGTAGTAATCTCTAAGGTTTCAGCTGAAGGTGATGCAGTAACTGCTACGGTTGTTTCTCCTTCTTCTTCTTCTCCGCTATCGCACAATGTTGTCGTAATAAAAAGAAAGAAGAGGAAGACCGTTGTACTTTGACGTTGTAAATTGTACTAAACATTTTCTTTTATATCGTGATTTACGAACTAGACGAATTAGCAGCGGTTAAAAACGAACTGAATCGGGTCTTTCGAGTGCGGCGGTTGTTGACGCGTTAACGAATCGCAGGAAATATGCGGTAGGAAATGTGCGAAGATTAGATAAGAGGAAACTCGCTCGCAGATGATGAATAAGAATAATACATTTAATAAAAAAAAATAATATATTTAATGAATAAAATAAATTTACCTGACGGACTGTTATATTTTTAAAATTTAAATATGCTGAGCGTTTAAAGGCGTGCCTCCCGTCAGCGTCGCTTGAATGCGCATGCGCAGGAAATTAGGAATATTTCTAATAAAATTTCAGCCAACTTAAATACGACTAACTTTATTTTGTTTATATAAAAATTCAGTTCAGCTACTTTATTAAAACATAATGTTATTGACATAGAGTTGTTTACAAACTGATCTATATTTGATTAATCATACCAGTTAAAGGAACATATTTGAAAACTCTATCATGTAAGATTAAACAGTAGAGCGAAGTAGCATTAGGTATCTCTTCACTCGTTTCAAATTCAATGCGAATATCAACGGTTCCAACATTTAAAATATCATTTTGCCGTGAACAATCAATGTATCTCTGTTAAACATTGGTTCTGCAAGTTCTCGATCGTAATAGGTTTTTACCTTAGCAGGCGGTAGACAGTGGAACGCACATCTGTTGAGCGATAAATAGCGCGCTTATAGCTATAGGCGTTCTGGACCAAAATCCCATAAGATTTAACATTGGGGTTCAAAAGTATCCTTTTTATCCCCACCACTATCTCCTTTCGAGGTTCTGGCTACGCCAACATTTTAAATTCGATCAATCAGAGCGCAGCATTCTCCAAGAACCACCTTTTGGCGGGAAATTTGAATGAGGCTATCTAGATCGACAGGCTCAATGCAAATAATATATATGACGTGTTTAAACTCGAATAAATATGAAATCGGTTCGATTTAAGGAGGAGATTGAGATTTATGAAGTAGAGCGTGATGATGTACATAAAAGAGCAAGAAGCGGGCGGGAATGGTTAGAGGCGGTAATTGATAGACAACGATTTCAAAGACGTATTAAAGAAATTGAACGAATTCTTGACAAAATATTGCGTGAAAAATTGTTAAAAATGAATGAATAAATTAAACATAATAAAATACATTGTATTAATTATTTTAGTTTTAATATATAGTTGTATAAAACGTGCATATAAGTTAAATGTTATGTATGGTTGAATTAAATTCTATCCCCACCACCACCACCACTACTACTACAACAACCAGTCTCATAACCCCATGGAACATACTTACTTATTTACTGAGAATGCTTATCGCAAAATACTTGGGAAACGTTGATGCACAAAAGAAATGTTTAAACAAAATATATGATTTGAAGGAGATAAGTATACTACTAAAATAAGGGTCAGATAACATATTACAAAAATTGTTTTATTTAAAAAAATCTACATACTACTACACAATATCTGATTTCTTAATCCAACTTCTTTCATCTATTCCAAACCACTTGACGTACATTCTGTTTCCTTTCCGTTTTAGAATCTTTTCAATCAACTGTATGTCAGGATAATGAGTCCGTTGTAATTCTTCAGTGTAGAAAGCTCCTTTAATGTTATCACCTTTCAAATCTTGTAATAAATACGTCACTGGATTACTATATTGAATCTTAACAATTTTAAAAACTTCATTGCTCCAGTTAGGAGTATACCCTTTGGTGAACACACCACGATGTTTCGATATTCTTACAAAGTCATTCAAACGAAATTTTATGGGTAATGTTTGATTTTGATAATGTATTTTCCTATTATAAACAGTACGCAATAGCTTTTCCTCATCCGCCTCTATTGGTTTCATGCCTGTAGTGGAATGCTTGCGGGTATTATATGTTAATAAAATTTGCGGTAATAAATTTAACCACTTAAAAGATCCCTGCACACTAAATTCTTTCCACATTAAACCTTTTAAAGTTCTATTTAAACATTCAACGATAGATGCTTTTAATGAGCTAAACGTAGAGTAATGATTAATTTTTAATTTACTCATAAGTGAGATAAAATCTTTATTATAAAACTCTTTTCCTTGATCGGTTTGAAGGTTTTTTGGTACGTTTGCATCCTTTAAAATACTTTTCATTGCTTTAGTAACATCTTTACCCGATTTAGTTTTTACCGGAACAGCCCATGCATATTTGCTAAAGACATCAATTACAACGAGTATATAACGATAACCACTATTTTGTCGTGCATAGGGTATCATCTCTACTAAATCAGCCTGGTATAAATCATTTATCCCTTTAGTAAGTACATGTCTCCTTTTAAAATGTATTCGAGCAGGTTTATGAAGTTCTTCAGCTAATTTTCTTTTAATATCAGAGGACATGTTACTACGATTTCAACAAACAGTGTATTAATCGTCGCAGTAGGAGATGGAATAAATCTTAATCTATCACCTTTCTTCAATTTGATACCCTTCCCATTTGAGCTATCATAAATCCTATTGTTTACTATAAAAGTGGTGTCCGATGGCTCAATAGTGATAGAGTAAATTTCTCCTGATTCAATAGGAAAAATATAATATATTTTTAAATTACTCAGCGCATAACTATGTCCAGCTTTCCCACCAGTCAAAGAAATATTCAAATAAGAATAATGGTTATGTTCTACTGAGGAGGCGGAGGAGGAGGAAGAAATATGATGTCCGAACTTGTGGATAGTCATAACTAAAATGATGAATGTATTGTAGGTTTATACAATTATATGAGCTTCTCGTAACTCTTCTGTAATACAATTAATTTCATTACCATGTGACCTATTACCGGCAAGCTGAGAGGCTATTAAAAGTTTTAATCTATTTACTAATTCATTAGGATCATCCCAATAAATAAAATTTGACCGTTGATTATTGTACTGCTGCTGCTGCATGAGACCTTCACCAGTTCTCATACGAACAGGAACGCTTTTTACTCTGCTCCGTCGTACAACTCCTTCCGTTGCATTTAAAACAGGTGCAATTATTTGACGATACTTGTCCGACTTGTCACCCATAATTTGTTTGCTTTTATCTTGGTTTTTGTTTAATGCTGCTGTTGTTTTTAGTATTTCAACGTAATTCTTTTGATCGTCACTAGTATATTGTTCTGGTTCCCTCTTGAAAATTAGCTCATACAGACCTTTCGTACCCTTATAAGTTTTATTTGCAATGGTTATATCATTCGTTTTACTACTAAAGGATATTTCACTATCTCCAATGTAATATTTATCAGTTAAAATATTAACACGAACTCCCTTGTTGCTAGAATCGAATTCATTGTTATCATCTCTTACATAACCCTCAATGTAGGATCTTGTTAGAGGAGCAAATTGTTCCAAGTATAAGAAAAATGATTCTTCAGGAATATTCATAGTTTCTGGTAATGGAGATTCATCTGCTGCTGTCGCTGCTGCTGCTGCTGCAGGTGGTGATGTTTGCGTTGGTTGTGGTGGTGGTGATGGAGATGTTGCAAAAACATCGTCATCGTCATCGCTTAATATTGATATTGTTGGTGATTGAGGCGCTTGTTGTTGTTGTTGTTGTTGATGAAGTTCTGGTAGACGTGATGCTTGTACTGCTTTTGATACTCTTCTTTTCTTTGTAGGTATTACTGTTTTAAATTCTTCTTCTTTAACTTCCTCCGATTTAAGCTCTTCCTCCTCCTCTTCGTCCTCCTCCTCTCCCTTCTTAACTTTAATAGGATGTTTAATTGTGGAAATTATTTTTTCTAAAGGGGTTGTTACTGCTTTATATTGCTGTTGAAGCAAATGTTCAGATTTATGTTTGCTTGATTTTAATTTATCGAATTTCTTTTTCACATTTTCTCTTGTTTTAATAAGCTTTCGTGTTAATTGTTTTGAATCCATGTTTTCTGTACAATGAATGAACACTTACTGACTAATGCATGTGCTTACTGTAGAGTTTTATTAGAACTGTTCAAGTCGGCTTTAACTGATCTGTTTTATCCGACCGGTTTTAACCGATCCGTTTTATCTGGCCGGTTTTAACCGATCCGTTTTATCCGACCGGTTTTAACCAATCCGTTTTATCCGACCAACCGCATTTATCGGCTGAAACACCGATACTTTTTCGGATTCTCCAATCCGAAACCCAACTTTTGTTTTACTTTCATCGCGTTAGTAACAAACCATGCGTTAGCTTTTTCACCAATCGAAGAATCTTTCGCTAATACTCTTTTCCATGCTTCTGCAGCTAATACTTTATCTGCTATATGCCGATTGTGTAAATCTGTGTATTGTGTATAGGCTAAATCATGACGTTTACATGCTCTATCAAGGTCATTAATGCCAGGATCTCCACGTGCTAAGCGTTTCATGAGATTTGTCCCAGGTCCACAGAACTGATAGCCGGGTAAATGCAGCTCTCCACCTGTTCGTATCACTAACATGACTGATATAGAAACATACACAATCACAGTTTTATATAGTAATGAAACCCATTACGATATCTACCATTGTTCATATCGTCCTCCTTACTGATTACAAAAAATCCGAATCTATCTCTCCAACACATTGAACACATTTTCTTAAAGACGTTGAATTTCATATCGGGTATTACATGATCGTTATAAATATGTCTTAAATTTAGATCATCTTGTTTGAAAAGTATTAAAAAGTTTGCATTATCACGTATTAAATGCTTTGGAATATGCGTGTAACTCTGACATAAATAAAAACTGTCTATTGCCTTATGTCGTCCCATACAAAAATAATCACGAATAATTGATTGTTTATCGCATGCTACATCATCAAATATAAAAACCGAATCTTCATTCGCTTTGGAAGGATGCATTATGTCATCACTACTGCTATACTCATAATATCCTAAACCTTTTATAGGCTGTAGTAATTTTCTCAAATATTCATATTTGCTTTGATACAATGACTTTGAATACACATACACATTTTTAAAGGATAGTCCATTAGGATCCTGTAATAAGCTAATTATCAGATTTGTTTTACCAGAGTTAGAAGGTCCGGATATTATGCAACGTAGATTATTTGGAAATAAATAACTATGCTTTTTGTTTTGAGGTGATTGATTATTATTATTAAATTGTATTGTTACATCATCAACATTTAATGTGTAAGGTTGTTTTATCATTTTCATGTTTATTGTATAACTAACTCTTATATCAGTTTGATTTTGAATATATAATGTTCTAATTTGTCTGTTGACCATTGAAGTGATTATCAATATCATCAATATTTAATGTGTAAGATTGTTTTATCACTTTCATGTTTATGGTATAACTGACTCCTATATAAGTCTGAATCTGAACATATAATATTCATTTGTCTGTTGACCATTGAAGTGATTGGATGATCATGAAGAAAAGAGCCAGTGGAAAAGCCATTTCTTTTAATAGAGCCGTTAAAAATGCTAAAATAAAATTAAAAGAGTCAAGCACTAATGATTTGAAATCTGCTGCAAAGTTAGCTTTACGTGCCGTAAAAGGTATTGTCAAAAAGAAACCTCGTTCTAGAATTATTACAATTCCGAAAAGCGGTGGTATCCTTCCGCTCATTCCAATTTTTGCTGGTTTAAGTGCATTAGGAGCTTTAGCAGGTGGCACTGCTTCCGTTATAAGTGCTGTCAATAAAGCGAAGCAAGCACAAACGGCCCTCAAGGAAAGTCAAAGACATAATCAAACGATGGAATCAATAGCTTTAGGTAAAGGTCTATATTTAAAACCATATAAAAAAGGATTAGGTGTTTTTTTAAAGACACGCCAAGAAAAACCATACAACAGCAGAAAGCGCTAACAAACGTTGACTTGATGCGTTATGTAAAAATATTGGGAATACCAGAGTTTAGAGGGATATTCATGCGAGATAAATTGCCTATACGTATTAATAATAATGAAAGAGGTATTATTAACTTGGATAGTGTGAAAGGGCCTGGCACTCATTGGACAGCCTATATTAAGAAAGGAAATATAATTACTTATTTTGATAGTTTTGGTAATTTAAAACCAAGTAAAGAAATTGTGAACTATTTCAAGAGTGCTGGAAATAATGTAATTATTAAATATAATCACCATCAATATCAAACCTATAACACAAGTAATTGTGGTTATTTATGTTTAAATTTCTTACTATCGGACGCATTATAGCTTCAACAATCAAAGGATGTGGACGTTTGATTTAGTAGGAAAAACATCTGTTCTAACAGCAAATTACCACCCTGCAATAGAACTGAATCCTAATTATCAATATGAACTGGCACTTGTAAGCTTTGATGGTTACAACTCAATTCCAAATATTGATGAAACAAACAATTGCTTAAAAATAGATAATGTATTGATAGCACTACCAACAGGATCTTATGAATTAATACACATTTCGAATGCTATTAATAAACAACTTAAAGAAAAGAATATTAATGGTGTGACCTTTAGCCTACAAGCAAATGAGGATACGCTACAAGCAGTGATCACATGTAACAAAACTATTGATTTTAATATAAACAACTCCATCTCAACAATATTAGGATTTAATAAAACAGATGTACTGGATCCAATAAAATCCCCGCATAGAGCTCGCAATATTGTAGATATATTTAAAGTAAATTCTATACAAGTACTATGTAGCATAACTCATGGAGCTTATCACAACGACATACCTGCGCACACTATCTACTCATTTTTCCCTACAGTACCTAAAGGTTATAAAATATCAGAAACTCCCCACAATTTAATATATATGCCTTTGAATACACAAATAATTAATAATATTACCCTTAAAATAGTTGATCAAAACGGAGTGTTGGTCAATTTCAGAGGAGAAGTCATCAAGATAAGACTACATTTAAAGCTCTCTAGTAATAATGGTTCTTAAGGTGAAAGGTTATATAAACCCACGAAATCAAACCAATACTTTTAGTTCTCCTCACACTGTGAAACAGTTAACACCTCAAAACAAACAATTTCTTGAATCATTAGGTTTACAATTAATAAAATAATATTCAATATGAGTATCTTAAACGTCTCGGATAAAGTAGAATTTGATAATTCACTCGTACGGATTCAGTATCATAATCATTTACCATACTCATCAAATTCGTTTAACAATAGCGATGAAATTCGTATTGCAATTCAACAACAGGACGTTTACACGTTACCAAGTCAATCTTTTATTTACGTACAAGGGAAACTATTGAAAGATGACGGAACCGTTGATAAAGATTCAAAATTATCAGTAAATCCGATCGCTCATATGTTTAGTGAAGTACGATTTGAATGTGGAGGGAACGTAATTGACAGAGTAAGAAATCCAGGAATAGCTAGCACATTAAAAAATCTTTGCTCATTAACAAGATCGGAATACTATCATGCCTCTAACGCAGGTTTCGAATATCCAAATGTTAAAGTAAATGAAAATACAGGACATTTTGATTTTTGTGTTCCCTTGAAATATTTTCTTGGTTTCGCAGAAGATTATAACAAAATTTTGATAAATCTCCGTCAAGAATTAGTTTTAGTACGCAGTAATTCAGACAAGAATGTTATCGAAAGTCTTTTACCTAATGTGATAATTACTATTAATAAAATAGTATGGAAAGTCCCTCATGTTTCTGTAGCCGATGTTGAACGTTTAAAACTTTTAGAGTACATTGAACAAGGAATTGAATTAGACATGGGATTTAGATCATTTGATTTACATGAATACCCATCATTACCAAAAAGTAGACAACACACATGGACAATTAAAACATCTACTCAATTAGAAAAACCCAGATACTTTATATTAGGGTTTCAAATCAATAGAAAAGATAATCCGTTACGTTCTGCATCACAATTTGACCACTGTAATTTAACAGATATGAAAGTGTTTTTAAATAGTGAGAAATATCCCTATGAAGCTTTAAATTTAAATTTTAAGACAGGTCAAATTGCAGTTTTATATGAAATGTATTGTAATTTCGCAAAAACCTATTACGATCGAGAACTTGCAGAACCAATGTTTAACAGAGATACATTTTTAGCACATACACCGATTATTGTAGTTGATTGTTCACGGCAAAATGATATTTTAAATGTTGGAACCGTTGATATTCGCATTGAATTTGAAACGAGTGAAGAGATACCTAATGCTACTTCGCTCTACTGTTTAATCTTACATGATAGAGTTTTCAAATATGTTCCTTTAACTGGTATGATTAATCAAATATAGATCAGTTTGTAAACAACTCTATGTCAATAACATTATGTTTTAATAAAGTAGATGAACTGGATTTTTATGTAAACAAAATAAAGTTAGTCGTATTTAAGTTGGCTGAAATTTTATTAGAAATATTCCTAATTTCCTGAGCATGCGCATTCAAGCGACGCCGACGGGAGGCACGCCTTTAAACGCTCAGCAAATTTAAATTTTAAAAATGTAACAGTTCGTCAGGTAAATTTATTTTATTCATTAAATATATTATTTTTTTTTTATTAAATGTATTATTCTTATTCATCGTCTGCGAGCGAGTTTCCTCTTATCTAATCTTCGCACATATTCTACCGCATATTTCCTGCGATTCGCTAACGCGTCAACAACCGCCGCACTCGAAAGACCCGATTCAGTTCGTTTTTAACCGCTGCTAATTCCTCTAGTTCGTAAATCACGATATAAAAGAAAATGTTTAGTACAATTTCAAGTACAACGGTCTTCCTCTTCTTTCTTTTTATTACGACAACATTGTGCGATAGCGGAGAAGAAGAAGAAGGAGAAACAACCGTAGCAGTTACTGCATCACCTTCAGCTGAAACCTTAGAGATTACTACTACTACATACTACATTAACATCATCTCCAGCTGATATTCGAAAAATAAATAATTTTCATTATCAACTACTCTGGTTGAAGACAGATCCTAAAGTAAGTTTTAAAGTTAAAAATCCTAAGAAAGGAGGAGGAACCTCCGCAAAACAAGATCAACCTACAACAACCACAGCGATGAAAGATGCATCTTCGATCATCAGAGGTTCAGTGTCTTTAATATGTTTAAATATATTAGGGTTGATGGTAAAAAAAAATTTGAAGAAAAGAAATTGTGTTTTAAAATAAATATAATATTAATTTTTATTTATTAATTTTGTGTTTTATTTATCCACCACACACCAGAGTGCGCATAACTCAGTCCTACTTACACCACTCAAATCTAGGTGGCGCCATTGTATTTAAATTTTTCTATTTAATTTTCTAAAAATCCCTAGATCTCTAGTTACTTTTAATACCAACCTAATTTTTTTCCCCCAAACTTTAGTTGGTATCCCCCCCTATACCTAATACATTGAGGCGTGACGTCACCGCAGGAGCAGCAGGAGCAACTTCCGCTCTAGAACCGGCATTCTTACACTACTTTTGAGGATCTGATTAAGATCTAATTAAAGAAACTAAAAAAATATATCACTGGAGAAAGTTGAGGTGTTGTTAGGACTAGAACCTTGTAAGTTGGCTGAATTGTTGTGGTTAAACCTATCTAAGGCAAACAAATAAGCATAAATGTTGCTAAGGTTCTGAGTATCTGTTTTAAAATTTATAGCATTCTGTGTATAATTGATGTGTACCATCTTCAAGAACAGTCTATTATGATAATTACTTTCTGAATCCAAGATTTTTACATCCCGAAAATCAAATTCATGTTTTGGAGTGCGGCAAAACGTGTTAGGATAAAGCATTACTATACTTTTTTAGTCTGCAGTCGCTTGCATGTTTTGAGATTCTACACTTCAACCACTGACTGGTCTGACCAACATACTTTCCATCACAACCCCTGCATGAAACACAATAAATCAATTTGAATCTAAAATTATCATCAGTATTATGCTTAAGTTTACTAAAATGGTTTCCTAATTTGTTATCACAACAGTCAATGATCCTTATGTTATCAATACATTTCAACGTTTTCTTTAACTGGTCACTTAACCTTCCTATGTATGGAAGCTTTTTATAAGTGAAACGCTCTGTATTAATTAATTCAGGACTAGTTAAACCGATCTGGTTGATATTATTGTGTGAATATGTTGAAAACAAAAGTTTGTTGACCAATTTACGAGGATAACCATTGTTGACAAAATTTGTTCTAAGAAAATTGAGATGTTATTTTAAAAACAGATTATCACAGATATTCGCAACTCTATGCTTATTATTTGCTATTATTTTCATTTCTTATCATTTTCGTGTCTAGGAAAGAAATACAGTTGTCTTTTTCGATCTCAATTGTGAACTGAATGCTCGGATGAAAACTGTTAAACAAATTCAACATGAATCTATATCATCTTTATGTATTCCAATGATCAAATCATGAACATACTTTTTGATAAAACTGATGCGAAAATCCGAGTTGTTATTAACCAAAATCTCATCCAACGCGAAATCCATCATCATCAGAGCCAGAACCGGCGATATTTTAGAGTCCATAGGGGTGCCCTCTATTTGATGGTAAATTACATTATCAAAGGTGAAAATTGAAGTATCAAAGATAAATTTCAAGCCAAGCAAAAAGGTGTCTTTGTCCCAGGAACAATGATTAGCAATTAAATGCCATTTTTCCTCAACAATTCTGTCAACCAAATCCAACGGAATGACAGTAAAAAGGCTAACAAGATCTAAAGATATTAAAATATGATCCCGAGGAAGGCTATAGCCCCTAAATTTATCCACAAATTGAAAGGTGTTGGTAATGTTGTAGTTAGTTCTATCTGAAGAAGGTTGTAATCAACAATTGAAATATTAGCTATTTGAAAAAAGTTGTTTTACTTTTAATCCTGCTGACCGAAGATCCGATTAATTAATTTTTTCTATTAGACAATTTAAGCAAGACTACCTTTTTTGTGTGGAATTGAAAGCTCTTTCAGGTTTGTGGTTTTAACTCACCATAGCTCAACTGACAAAATAGTCATGTCTAGATTTATCGAACGAGCAGTATGTATCTAGCGCCCTCTACGAGCAATAGCAAAATAAGTCTCAAATTCTTATTTCTCATGCTCGGAAACATAGACTACCAAATTTTATGTTAATAGGACAAACAGTTTCAAAATTATCAAGAAATTTCGAAATAAGAATTTAACTTTCAACACCCTGTACCTTAAAAACCATCGACATCTGTATAAGAGATATTGGATTAAATCGCCATATACGTTTTTCAGCATATTGATTATCTCCCCTAGCAGGTAGTAGTGGAAGGGCGTATATATCCCAATATCCCGGCTCAACTTTAAAAATTTGTACATAATAGAATAGATGAAAAATTGTAATGCAATTTTCACCAAGTACCAATTAAAGTATGTACTTTTTAAATACTTTTTGAATTTGTGAATAATAGAAAACAATAATAGAATAGAGGGCATAATAAGAAAATTTATTATATACTTTTCATCAATTAATTATCAACTATCACATCCACTTTTCAATAGTTTTAAGCAGTATCAATCATATTGGAAATGTTCTGCTTTTTCTGTCGATACATAACAAAATTTATGGCGAGATTTTAAAATCATTTTATTCTGCAGGCACATTTATGATAATAACATTTTTACATGACACGAACAGACCTCTAACATCACATAGAAAATTTTTCCCTTTATGCAGAATTTAATTGCAAGCGATCATTTGATTGCACAAGCATTTTTTTGTAATACTACGTAACCGTACATAATTTCAGCATTTAAATGTGTACGGCAGGCCCGTGGGCCGCTTGCGGCCCGTTAAACATGTTTATGCGGCCTGCCAAGCATTTCTAAAATTGAATTTATTTTATCGACTGTCTCCCATCATATATTGTTATAAAATTAATTATAATAAAATGGTAGTACATACTAAACCGAAACAATTTTTTGTGACGTGTCACACAATTAGTCAGACTGGTATGCTTTTAACTAGCAATTTTAGCAATTCTTGAAAGGCGTGAGTGCCATATTATTGTCAAAAAGGTAATATTAGAGTTTTGTTACTTTCAAATTTTTAATCCATAATAGCATGTCGGAAAAACAAACAAAAAAATGGAAGGTTGCGGATGAGCACAGGCATTTTCAAGAAAAGCGGAAATTTGATAATTTTTTCAGTTTCGTCAAAGATGAAGCTGTATGCTTAATATGCTCAGAGACTGTGTCGACATTAAAAGAATATAACATAAAAAGGCATTACGACACAAAACATGAACAACAATATAAAAACTTAACAGGACAACTCCGGATTGATAAGTTTAATCGAATGGAGAAAAACTAGGGAAAACAACAGGTTATTTTTTAAAATCAAGCTATTTTATCAAATATGGCAGTAAAGGTTAGTTTTGTTGTCAGTCAAATACTGGCAAAAAAAATGAAACCCTTTGCGGATGGAGAGATGATAAAAGAATGTTTGACTGAATAGCATTTCCTGACAAAATAAATATTATTTCAAACATTAGTTTATCAAAATTCACTATTGCAAAGAGAATTGAAGACGTGTCCGAGAACATAGAAACAACGCTTCGTGAACGCATTGCCAAATTCGAATACTGTTCTTTGGCACTTGATGAGAGTTGCGATATTGGCGATACAGCACAACTGGCTATATTTTTACGTGGTATTGACACCAAATTTAATATTACTAATGAATTGTGTTCACTGATTCCAATGAAAGGAACTATAACCGGCCAAGACCTGTACGATGAACTAAAGTCTGAGTTGGAAAATTTTTCAATTTTATTACAAAGATTATTGGTATATCGGCAGATGGAGCACGAGCAATGTCAAGGGAAATATTCGTTAACCACCGTATAATTCACCAGGAAATTTTATGTGCGAAAAGATTGAGTTTGCCAAATGTCACAGTACCAATAATGAAAGTAATCAATAGAAGTACGTTGGCTTAGTAGAGGTGCAATGTCAAAAAGAGTATACAACTTAAAAAGCGAAATACAATCGTTCTTGGATATGAACAGTGCGATTTTGGGTTTCTTATCGACATGACTCAGCATCTCAATGATCTTAATGTGGAACTTCAAGGCAAAGGACAGTTTATTCACAATTTGTATGACAAAATTCAGGGCTTTGAGAGCAAATTTAAATTGTGGAAACAGCATCTTTTGCAGAATAATGTGTCTCACTTTCCACGTTTAGAAAAAGAAAACGTTACTACTTCTCAAAAATACGCACAATATATAGACATTTTAATCAACGAATTTCAATTACGATTCCAAATGTTCAAAGCTGAGAAGACAGCGGTTTCCATGAAAATGTTTTCCTCGCCATTTAATATCGATGTGGATACAATTCCCGAAGGCTGTCGAATGGAAGTGGTTGACATGCAGAATAATACCGATTTAAAAAAATGTATTTTTCTCAGTAAACATCGAAAATTTTTATAAATCTTATGTCAGCCCTGAGAAATTACCGCTTTTGACGAAAAATGCAAACCAAATGATGTCTCTGTTCGGAAGTACGTATGTTTGCGAACAATTATTTTCAAACAATAAGTGGAATTAATATAAACGTGTATGTAACATATAAATGAAATACAACCAGAAGGAAGGACACCTTTACACGTTAAGGACAGGAATAACTGAAAGGAAAAATTAGCAGCGCCGGTACTCGAACCCAGGTCTCCCGTTTGCCGGACGGTTGCACTGACCTCTATGCTACGCCACAAGGTGTAGGGAAATTAACAGACAAGGATTCCTTTCAACCTGCACATTTCTGGACCGCATTAATGTCATTCACATGCACAATTAAAGGACCAACGTCACAAGATTTTAATTCCGGAAAAGCCGGTGAAGCCAAATTATTTAAACAATAAGTGGAATTAATATAAACGTGTATGTAACATATAAATGAAACACAACCAGAAGGAAGGACACCTTTACACGTTAAGGACAGTGCAACCGTCCGGCAAACGGGAGAGCTGGGTTCGAGTCCCGGCGCTGCTAATTTTTCCTTTCAATTATTTTCAACCATGAAATTAATTAAAATTGACCATCGATCAAGAATGAGTGATGCATGATTAGAAAGCTGCGTACGTGTAGCTACCTCATCAATTCCGGCTAATATTGATCAGCTTGTATCGAAAAAACAGCACCAAATTTCTCATTAAAAATTTCAAGTAAATTCGTTTTTCTGTTCTTTTCTTATTTGTTTTTATTTTGCATTAAAATTTATATATGAAATCTTTACTTTTTTTAAAATTCTATATTTTTTTATCCTAATGTTTATTATAAATAAAGTTTTGTAAATTATTACTTGATGTGCGGCCGGCCAAAAAATTTTAAAATTTAAATTGGCCCGTTGATTAAGAAGGTTGCTCACCCCTGGTTTACGGTATCATAACTTTCTTAGGGAAAGGTTACCGAATAAAGACCTCTGACATTTTCCGATATACATGTGTTAGGTTTTTAAAATATAAAAGTCATTCACGTTTAATTTGAAACATTTAATCAACTGTCAATAATACTGTTAAATACAAAACGGTAAAAACATCGTTGCGTCGCGTGGCACGACTTAACACGTCTATCTTTACAACCCAACTGCTCAAGTTGCCCCGGTCGGTTCGACTTATTGGGGTAATATATGTAGATGGTTCTGGATGTCGAAACCGCTAACATTCGGCTTCGCTACCCTCGGAATCGTCCGCGATTCCCTGTGGGTCGAAAGGGACACACCATAGCTTCATGCGATCGGCTGCAAACACAGAAGAGAAGCTGCGCTGGGTTCACTCTGCTCCTGGAATATCGCCCAGTAGGTAACGATCGTTTCTTCAGCTTGCTTAATCCTTCTTGTACGGTTTTGCTTGGGATCATAATATCATCCATGTACACGGCGACCACGTCGGTTCCAATTCTTTTAGCCATCATACCCATAAGTCTGGTGAATACACTAGGTGCGTTGACAAGACCAAATGGCATACGCTTGAACTCGTACTGTCCTTCGGTAGTCACAAATGCTGTGTAACGTATGCTCTCTGGAGTGATAGGAACCTGGTAATATCCACATCGACAGTCTAATGTCGTAAAATACTTATTTCCGGATAATTTGTGAACTGAATTTAACTTGCGGTAATCTATGCACATTCGTTCGCCACCTGTCTTTTTGCTCAGTAAAATCACTGCACTCGCGTATTCAGAATTTGATTCCCGAACTATTCGCGCGCGTATAATTCATCTACGGTTTTCTTCACTATCTCACGTTGAGAATACGGCAGTCTATACGGTCGGTACATCACTGGTTCATTAGTTGTGAGTTTGATGTTCATCGCGGTTAAGTTAGTTAGTCCAATTTCATCGAAACTACTCGCGAAACGCTTTTTATTTTTAAACAATAGCGTTTTCAGTTCAGTTTTTTCGTCACTTTTAAGGCTCGCGTTAAGGCACATTTCGTCTTCAGATATTGTTTCCGTGATTTGGTCATCCTCCTCTTCCATATCATTTCGTTCTTCCTTTTGTTCGATCTCTACTAGTTCTTCATCTTCATGTAAATCAGGTGTAGTATTTTTTGTTCAATTCTGGCAACTCTTTCTATGGTTAAGGTATTTTCTTCATTAGGGTGTGTTTACGTTGGAGCTGCGATAAACGATAATAGCGACAATACTACCAAAACAACGAAATTGTTGTCATAGTTTTATATGCAGGTGTTTATATTGGAACGAGAGCTGCGATAAACGATAAGAACAACAATGAGAGCAGCGATAAGAGCTGCGCAAAATGAATTGAAAACGATTTGTCAGAACAAATCTGTTGTGGTAATTTTTATCTTTTTGGTCCCACAAGGGGAATCTAACAAAAATGTCACTAATTAAACAGTCGATATCCATGCCGACCACACCTGATAATAGCAAAGAAAATAGGGAATACAATTAGCGTCGCTCTTATCGTTAGTCGGCTGTCAAGCTTGTGACAATTCGTCGCTCCAATATAAACACTTGCATATAAAACTATAACAACAATTTCGTTATTTTGCTAGTATCGTTTATCGCAGCTCCAACATAAACGCACCCTAAGTCACCTTTATTCCGGGTTGATCAAGTGCACTTCTTCCAATGATCATCACGTCTTCCTGGGCTTTGTCTGGCACAATAAAGATTTCCACTTCAATACAATGTGCGTATCCACTTCTAGGACTGATATTCGACGGCCTAGTGTCCAACATTTCCCTTCTCCAAATCCTTTTAAACCAAGTCTGTGGGGTATGTACGGAATTTTTAGCTCATCTGAGCATGATTTTCTTACGGTTACAATATCGCTTCCTAAGTCGTTAAAAGCTACGACCTCCACGCCAAATTTTCACTCAATTTTCACATATTTATGATATTCGTCCTTCAGTGGCTGTAAAACACCCATTTTGTTTACATTTTGAGGGATTGCGTGATCTCCTTTTGTTCTATTCGATGGACAATTCTTAGCTATATGTCCTGTACGTTCACAGGTGAACCATCTTGGTCTACGTTGCGGTTTAGGACAATTTTTAGAAATATGGCCAGTTTCCTGACAATTGTAACATTTATCGGCCGTACGATCTTTCGGAATCGCGGATGTTTGATCAGATGTTATATTCGTGGTAGCTGGATGTACAGTTTTGCTAGATAAATAGCGCGTCGTGCTCTCATATCTTTTAATTCGCTCTAATAGATCAGTATCGACATCATATATCGCGTTTATAGCTAACATTCTTCCTAAATCGCGATCTTGTATACCGGCTATTATATACTTAATTAAGCTTTGTTGGCTTATCGAACCCTTTAAAGCAATAGATTTCATCCCGTACACGTAATTCTCGTATGTTTCGTCCGAGCGCTTCTTGCGACATGTGAGTTCAAAATGAATATCAGAATCATTGATTAAAATAGGAAAACCTTTCAATAATTCTCGTTTAAATTTTTCCCAGATCGTTACTTCATGATCAATGCCGTCAAACCATAGTTTAGCAGCCCCATTTAACTTCGAAATAGCTTGATAAAGTAGCGTACGATCATCCCATTTGAACATAATAGCTAAATTTTCTACCTTTTTTATCCATTGTGGCGCCGTCAATCCTGTAGATTTTTCTGGGTTAAACTCTGGCAAAACACGTTGTGACGCATCGTAACACTGCGCGTTGTTCAAATTCAAACCGCTGTTCAACCGCTCTCTCTCTAAAAGTTCTCTTTCGCGACGTAGTAGCTCCCCCTTTTTTAACGGAAATCAAATACAAAATGTTTCCTGTGCTTTAGTGAAATAAGTTTATAGATGGCCAAAAAATGCTACATCTAAAGATTGCAAACGGTGTGTAGTATAGCCTGGCAATTAAAGTAATATGACTCATATAATATGATCGTCAAGTACGAATTATAGGCATGAATACTTTGCTATCCTTGCTGTAGTTTACATACTTGTACTAATGATTGAGCCAGTGATGAATGTTAAATTTGTGTCTCTTAAAAATTATATTGTAATTACATATTGTTGGTATGTAAGTGTAAACCAGCACACAGAAGCGAATAGTTAAAAATCTTGGCCAAAAAGATATTTTTGTCAATGTTTTACTTCAAAATTGGTGGAAATTAAAAAATATATATACAATTAATAAGGATGAAGTATTTTATGATATACTGCGGTTTTATTTAATTGTATCTACCTATATTTTTATATACAGGGAGTGGTAAGTTACTAATAGGATACAGAGGAACAGTGAATTCCTTACATTAAATTGTTACGATTTAACCCAATTTATGTTAGTCCAAATATTAATAATAACTAAAATACAGATGATTAAAGTTAATACTTTATTTTCGCTTTTCTGTAATATTTCGTTTTCTCTTGCATTATGATCATGAAAATTGGTACATTACCATTTTTACCAAGACAATAAATAATAATTTGGTATTAGTTTTGAAAAATAATTCAAATAGCGTCCCGAGTATATTGGTTTGACAAACCAGTCAAATTAAATGATGTTATTTTCATTTCTTATCATTTTCGTATGTAGGAAAGAAATACAGTTGTCTTTTTCGATCTCAATTGTGAACTAGATGCTCGGATGAAAACTGTTAAACAAATTCAACGTTGAATCTATATTATCTTTATGTATTCCAATGATCAAATCATCAACATACTTTTTGATAAAACTGATGAGAAAATCCGAGTTGTTATTAACCAAAACCTCATCCAACGCGAAATCCGTCACCATCAGAGCCAGAACCGGCGATATTTAGAGCCCATAGGGGTGCCCTATGGGAATGGATTTAAATTTCTTTCAACTTAATTTACACATAAAAAATTATTTTAACAAAATCAAAATATTCAATATTTTAGTTAAATCTTGGAAGGTAACATATGTTTAAATCCATTCCTAAACCCCACCTATTAACAAAATACTTTTCCATTGTTTTGTATAATATTCAAAGTACTGAAGATGAAACATTAGTTTCGAAACATGTTTGCTTGAATTGAATTAAACATTTTAGTATTTCTCCAAAAGTTTTTACTTTTACCTACATCATATTTTATTATATTAGAGAAATATGGAGAATTTCATCCCATTTATATCAAAAATAAGTTTCAAGCCAAGCAAAAAGGTGTTTTTATCCCATGAACAATGATCAGCAATTAAATGCCATTTTTCCTCCACAATTCTGTCAACCAAATCCAACGGAATGACAGTAGTAAAATTCTCTGAAGAAGATTGTAATCAATAATCGAAATATTAGCTATTTTAAAAAAGTTGTTTTATTTTTAATCCTGCTGACCGAAAATCCGATTAATTAATTTTTTCTATTAGTTTTCATAGTCAAAGACTTATAGTCTTCTTAGAAAATACATATAAGTTTCTATCTTAGCCACAATGGTGTACGAGCAGAACAACTGCAGTTAATACTAGAAACCACTCTTTAGAAGTTGAAGATACTTTGTCTAAAACCTATCGGCATTGTGTGCGATCAATACACGACCAACCAAAAACTATTTACAAGCTTGGGTGTCACTGTAAATAAGCCGTACTTTACAATTGAAGATTCTAAATATATTGCCTTGTTTTTTTGTTATTGAATTAATTAAAGGTTTGTGATCAGTGAAAACAACGAATTGATTTCCATGCAGAAAATGTTTAAAGAACTTTATCGCGGAATAAATCGCTAAAAGTTCTCTGTCAAAAGTAGAATAATTAATCTGGCATGGAGTTAATTTTTTAGAAAAGAAAGCTAAAGGTCGTGTTTCGTTGTCTGAAGTTTGAGCAAGAACTGCTCCCATGGCACTATTTGAGGCATCCGTTGTTGAAGAAAGCATAGCTTGGGGTGATGGATGAGCAAGGAAGGCAGATTTAGCTAGTTCATTTTTAGATGTTGTAAAAGAAATGTCGTGTTCAGTCGACCAAGTTGATATTAATTTCTGTTTCTTGGAATATAGGGTATTCGATAAATTATATAGAAGACCCAAAATGTTGGAAATGTTAGGAATGAACCTATGATAGAAATTTATCATTCCTAAAAACCATTGCAATTGTTTCAATGTTGTTGGAGTTGGAAATTCCGAAATTGCGGTAATCCTGGACTGAGAAGGTCGGATTCCTTCGGCAGAAATTTGATGACTTAGAAAATTTAGAGAAGTTACACCAAATACACATTTCGAAGGTTGATTGTTCTAAATGTTTGTAATGCTCTTCCTCGCTTTTACTGGCAACGAGGATGTCGTCCAGGTAAACAAAGAGGAAATGCAGCCCAGAAAGCACTTCGTTAATAAATCGAAACCGAAAGGTGTTGTTATTGCGGTTTTGGGGATGTCTTCTTCTTCTATAGGTATCTGATGATAAGCCCTCACCAAGTCTATTTTTGAAAAAATTTTACATCCATGTAAATGGAGGTTAAAATCTTGAATATGTGGTAAGGGGTACCGGTCAGGGACTGTGACATTATTCAAGTGTCGGTAATCGCCACATGGTCGCCAATCGTCAGCGTCTTTTTTCGGAACCATGTGTAAAGCGGATGCCGTAGAGGAAGAAGAGGGCCTGCAAATTCTAATAGAAACCATGTACTCGAATTCTTTTTTGGCAATATTGTATTTTTGTGAATCTAATCTCCTGGGACGACAAAAAGGAAGGTGTAAATTTGTTATAATCTTGTGAGTGGTTGTGTGTTGAACAGGTGTTGAAAAATCTGGTGTAGATGTCAAGTTTGGGTATGAGTTGAGAAGTTTTGTATATGCAGTTTCAATAGAAAAGTTTTTTGGGGTTGGTGTATTAGTATTGACAATAGAACCGATTGAAAATAATTTTGTTGTTGAATCAACTATTCGCTTGTTTTTAATATTGTAGTAATTCAGACTGATACGAATATCTGATCCATATCCATTCCAAAATCTTATTTTCAAAATTTACCGATAATGATAGACTTATTTAAAACCATATTGTTCCTGAAATTGAAGAAATTTAAACAACAAATCGATACAGTATCATCGATAACCATCATTTTTGGAAAAACAAAAAGGAAAACATGTTTAAAATATTTTGATTGACATTGTTTGTCATTCTTCAAGATTAGGAGTCTCTCTTAAAAATCGATGATTTTTTTTTTAATCGATAGGAAATGAGTCAAAAGAGGCGTTAATGATAAAAAAAAAGTGCGGAAAAGTGTAGTACTTACCGAAAAATCACTTTAAAGTTGCGATTTGACATTTCTTTTATGAAGTTAAAAGTAATGTTAAATATGCATTTTCGTATTAAATCCTAACCTAAAATTGTTTAATTTATACCCACGTACAAAATAAAAAGCTATTTTCACTAAACTTATTCAGATTACAACATATTTTCGGATGAAACCTTATTTCTTAGGTTATCAATGCATAATGACAACTACCTGTCGTTAGATAGAATTGTTTCTACCAAATGTGTGTTAATAGACTTTGTATTAATAGATTGTGTATCAATTGATCTGTCAAACGACTGAAATATCTTTATGTTGTAAATACAAATGATAAATAAGTATAGTAGCTTATTTAATAGTAGTTTACTTAAATTAAAATAGTTATTAAAAAAGACATGTGTATACATGGTTACAAAATAAAAATAAATAAATAACCCGTGTGACGATAGCAACAAACCTTCCAACAACAAACTTTTACCCGTAATTTCCTATCTATTTTATTAGCTGATATCTTTCTTATTATTAGAGATAGCGGAAAACTAAATGCACCATTTGAAAGCTTGATTCTTTCTTTATGAAATCGTCGGTCCTCGTTTGCCGATATGTTGATATTAAGATCAATAAAAGATGAAGAACACCGCTCTGTACGTACTTCAAACCCTTGTGCAATTATTATCAAACTGAATTTTAAAAAACTGTGTTCACAATCAGAAAGAACACTTTTTTGCAAAAAAAATTACAAAATTCACACGTTTTAGACACTTTTTAACATTGTTGGGATCAATAACTTTCTTATATGACTAGGAGAAAACTCTATAACCAAGCAACGATCGACGCATGTTATAAACAATTAGAAACAGCAGAAAATTATAGATAAGATAAACATACTTCTATAGTTATACCCCTATCAAATAAGAAATAAGAAAAATATCAGCTAAGAAAGTAGATGGGAAATTACGGATACAAGTTTGTTGCTACTGGACAAATGGGGAAGAGGCTGGAAACTAGAATTCGAAACATAAAACTAAAAATCAACTAAATTCCAATGTTTGTAAACATCACATAGAGACTGAACATAATATAAATTATGGAGGAGTTGAGCTTTTACGTTTGTGTAACAAAGGTATAAAATTGGATTTTTTCGAAATTTTAAACATTACTAGATATAAAAATAATAATAACTATCTACTTTTAAATGAACAAGTTCCACTTTTCCATAAACCTATCTTTTCATACTTAAATAATTACTATTTAAAAATTTATATTTTTTGTATATTGTTTTCCTGTTTTACTACGTCTCGTTTTCTGGTTTCACTACGTCTTGTTCTCTGTTACCCGTCCAACTAGTCTCTTCTTCTCGCTTCGCCGAGGTAGTCATGTTTAACAACCAACGTTTCATATTATATTATTTTTGCAATTTTTAATTACGACCATCATTTTTAAATTGTAAGTTTTTGTATATTTGTTAGATTTTTTTATTCTAATGCTTTGATTATATTTTAGATCATACTACGCATCACGCTATAACGTCTACGCCATTTTAAACTTTTATAAATTTAACGTCGCATTTTCATTTTTTGGCTGTTTATCATAATTTATCAGATATGTAATATTTCAAATATTCTTTCCGTTAGCTTCGCCTTTTGACAGTAAGTATTTTATTATTTAATATTCATAGTATAATTTTGTTACAGTTGTCGATTATCTGTTTAGCTTTTGGCTGATAATAATGTTTTAACTTTGAAACCGGTACCCGGATTTATATTAAAATTATTTGCAAGTTTAAAGTTCATATCTTTCGTTTTATTTACTTATTCAATATTAAAATTATATTAGGAGATTTTGTACTATTTTAAATATTCATTAATATAACTAAAAAACTTATTTCGTTACAAAATTCATAACCCTTCATTAGTCTCGATAATAATAATCATCCATTTGCTTCTCTCTACAAATTTACATTGAATTTGCATCCTTTTAACATAATATAGGGATTTAATCTATTTTAATTAATAAATTATAAACACATTTAGTTAATACGTTTATTTAATACAAATATATGGCAACTATAATAAAATACCAGCTATAAAAGTAAGAATAACTATTTATAGGAACTCAATCTGTTTTTACAATTGATGACTATTGTTTCTTCTGTTCTTAGCGTTACCCAGGTTGCACTACGAGGAAGTGAACAGAGACACAACCCAAAAATAAAGTATAACTAGATATACTTTATAATTTTTAATTGAAAAATTTAAGGCTCGTTATCTGATGGATACTCATCTGCAATTTCCTCCAAGTCCCGTTGCTCAGCTGGCTTCATAGGGTCGTACATCATCGCAGCTAATCGATAAAATTCCGCCGCCTTATCAAGATTCTTCGCTATGCATGATTTGTGGAAAATATATCTGGCAAGATTCCCTGGGAGATGACTTTTAGTACGGCCAGATGTTGACATACTACTCTTCGCATGACGCCAGGTGGATTCGATGGCATTGGTGTGGGCGCCAGTTTCCGGATCCTTAAAATTAATTGAGTGATTAACTTTAAGGTGTACATACCCCTGTCTTTCCAAGCAATCGTATGCTTTCCAGAAATCCGAAATAATGGTTGTACCGGGAAGTATCCACTTTTCAATCAATGGAATCAGGGTATCTGCCTTTCTATCTTCCACAGTCTCCATGAACACGCGACCCGTCCCGCGTTCATATCCGCCAAACACCCACTGGCCTTCAACCCGGTGTCCTCGATGGTATTTTCTTCTACCAAACTTGCTCTCGTCTATCTCGACAATAGAGCCAGGACCACCTAACCTTTCTGGGTGCGACAGATATTTATCCAGGACTACCTCTCGACAGAACGACGCCCAATCAACAGCTGTTTGCAAGGACATCTCGGTAAGCTTCGCAATAAGGTTCAGATTTGCTTTTTCCATCCAAAGAAATGCGAACCCTAAAATTTGCCATATTTCTAATTTTGAATGTGCAAAAAAGGTGCCTTTTCGGAACGATACAACCTTACCGCACTTCTTTCTTTTCTGTTTCCGAATGGAAACGTGCCCATTGCACTTCCATAAGTATCCATCATTTGCCTTACTGCAATGTTGTAACACAAGGGGGGTCTCACATTCAGGACACTTATACTTACCCTCCTTGGGGATGAATCCCCATTCCCTCAAGCGATTAACCAACTCATCTCCTTTCAAAGATCGGAGATTATGCAAATTAACCTGATCAATCAAAAAGAATAAAAATTAATATCTAAAATTATGGACAATAAATCCAACTTACCGTAGTCATGTTCAGTACGTGTACAGTTGAACAAGTTGAATTTTCAGTTCACCACAAAAAAATTCACAGGAAATAGGTTAGTCAAAAATTCAGCAAAATGTCAGTCAAATACAGAGCTTTCAATAAAACGACGTATACGCAAAAACGCTGTTAAATCGACTGTTCCTCCTCCGAAAATTTTACCCCTTATATACGATTTTCGTAAAACAAATGAAAATCGATCATTCTGATTGGTTGGGTTTTTCGATAGATATCCGTTTTATAATAATCCTATTGTTTTGAGGTTATAAAATTAATTTTATTAAATTCTACCATAATCTTTTGAATTTTTCCAAGATAAGTTTTATTATTCTTCTCTTTCAGATTTGACCAAAGGATTTGACGAATATTTTGCCCTACGTTAAGAACTTTTGATGTTAAAACATTGTAACTACGAAAGGGATTATCATCAACAGTATATGTTATTAAGTTCCAAAATAACGTTAAACTAACTAATAAGTATTATAATTATAATATTTAAGTGGTTTGAAGTCTTTTAATAACAAATTTAAAAAATTAAATTAGTAATATGTCAAATTTAAATAGTAAGGTTAGAATCTCAATTCTAAACTTATTTAACTCTCATGCTCTCTCTTTATTTAAATGCGATAACGGATTATAAACATTTCAAATAGATTATTAGAATCTATTTGTATCTTATATTCTATTCAATTTATTTTTTTGAATCTATCTCTGCTCCTATCTGGCAACGTCCTTGTACATAGTTAATAGACACAGTCTATCTAACAACAGATACTTAGTCATTGTGACCTATACGAAGTCAGCCCCCAATTAGATAGAATTTTACATGTATAGTATTTTGATTAGAACAAGAAAACCAGTCAACAAATATCGATAAACAATATCTCATTCGAAAACTTAATCTTTGGCCAATACGAAAGTAGAAATGCCCGATTTGAAATCTCTCGCGGGGTCATTTCAATGGCTGTACGCACAGAATTAGTAAATTTTGAAATCGGCCATTTCCACCTTCGCAATCATTGTAGATCATATTTTCGATCGAGATGTTGATGACTAAAATTGGTCAATTAGTTACGGAGATAATTGATGTGTTTGGTTAATTCGTTTGTCGTGTTTTAATCAAAATCCTTAAATATTTCGAATCGGGCATTTCGACAACAGCATTCAGCCAGACACAAACTTTCGATTGAGATATAAAACCTTAAAATCCGTCAAACTGTTCTTTAATTATAGTCGATTTAGTTTAAATTAATTTTTTTATGTTGGGGACTATACTTTTGAGCGTTCACACGTGCATAAACAACGAACCGAAGACGGTGTCATTCCGAGGGCTGTATAAAGTTAACGGGAGAAAATAGAAATCGGGCATCTTGTAATTTCGATAGAAGACACTATGACGAATCGAGTGACGTATAGATCTTGATTAACGAGTACATCGTTTACGAGTTATCACCATTTAAAGAAAGTAAATTTTGTGTTATTTTTGTGTATGTTCGCATTATTTTGGCGTTTTAACAAAATTCGAAACAAATTTCGAATCGGGCATTTCCACTGTCGTATTGACCAAAGATTAAGCTTTCGAATGAGACATTGTTTATCGAAATCGGTTCACTGGTTCTCATGTTATAATCAAAATACTATACATGTAAAATCCTATCTAATTGGGGGCTAACTTCACGTAGGTGTCATTATGAATAGTTATGTTGTAGTCTCAACAAGTTTAGTGAAAATAACTTTTTATTTTGTGCGTGGGTATAAATTAAACAATTTGAGGTTAGGATTTAATACGAAAATACATGTCATAACATTGCTTGTGTTGTTAGTTGTAATTGTCATTTGGTTAAATACACAGTTTGTTGCCATCGTCACACGGGTTATTATTTTATTGTTATTTTGTAACCATGTACACGTCTTTTTTAATATTAATTTTTAATTAATTAACTATTTTAACTTAAGTAAGGTACTATTAAATAAGCTATTATACTTATTTATCATTTATATTTACAATATAAAGATATTTCAGTCGTTTGACAGATCAATTGATACACAATCTATTAATACAAAGTCTATTAACACACATTTGGTAGAAACAATTCTATCTAACGACAGGTAGTTGTCATTATGCATTGATAGCCTAAGAAATAAGGTTTTCATCCGAAAATATGTTGTAATCTCAATAAGTTTAGTGAAAATTACTCTTTATTTTGTGCGTGGGTATAAATTAAACCATTTTAGGTTAGGATTTAATACGAAAATGCATATTTAACATTGCTTTTAATTTCCAAAACGAAACGTCAAATCGCAACCTTAAAGTGATTTTTCGGTAAGTAGTACACTTTTCCGCACTTTTTTTTATCATTAACGCCTCTTTTGACTCATTTCCTATCGATTAAAAAAAAATCATCGATTTTTAAGAGAGACTCCTAATCTTGATATATGCCGAAGAAGAAATATCTTAATGTGAGTTTAAATATAAAAAAAAACTAGAACTTAAAAAAAAGACTAATTTAATCAAGTGTATTAAAAATTACGTATTAAAAACACGACCGATTTGGAATTGAACACCTAGCGCCAACGTGTGAAATCACCAAGGATTTAAGTTAAGATATAAAAGGCGTCCATAGTAACCATTGTTTGAAGGAGAAACAAATTCTAATTAAGATAAGTCTTTAATTCATTTTTTTTTGGTTCATTAACAAATTAAATTTTTTGAGAATCTAATTTTGATTTAGAACATTCAGTCCGAGTTAACAACATCACATGATATAAAATTTAAGCCCGTATTAATAATTAAACAATTTATTAAGTTATTATTTTTTTTTAAATTAAGTTGGTCTTTTGAACTGAATCCACAATTGAACCCTGAGAAGAACTTTAATTCATCGATATATATATTTCTTCCATAATCAGTACCAATACAATATCAACTAAAAGATTGAATTTATGAAGGAAATCAGCGCCAATGATTGGGTTTTTAACATTGGCGATGGTAAAAATTAAAGGAAAATTCCTTCTTAGATTTAATCAAACTGTTGGTTGTTTTTCGCCGTAGGTTTTAATTATTGTACCATTGGCAGCGGAAAGCGAAGAGATGGTATCTTGTTTTCGATTTGAATAAAATTTAAAAGCTAATACAGAAACATCGGCTCCAGTGTCAATTAAAAAATTTAGATTATTTTGGTTGTCGAAAATGAAAAGACGCGAACTTGTAGGATTAATCGAATATTGGGATTGCCATTTTGGCGAAATTTTGAATTTGGAAAAAGATGGTTTTCTATTGAAACTGGGTATTAGTTTTTTTGGTGGGACAAATTATTTGTTTTATTGTTAAACGATGTGAAAAATTTACACCAAGATCCTTGGCATTTCTCCACCCTATCAGCGAATTTATGGTGATACCAACATATATTAGAAGGCGCAGAGGAATTTAACCTACCACACGAATATTGGGATGAGGAGCGCGATCTACTTCTGGAATGATGGCAACTACGACAGCATTGGGGGGGTATATTATTGTCATCACGTTTGAAATTTACTAAAGACATTTAGTAAAGACCTCTAGAGACGAAAGTCGTTGGGATAACGCTTGAATAGTGACTAAAAGGTTTTGAGGAGATGATGTTATATCTTCTTGGGAATGAGTCGCGAGAGAGGAATTAGACGAAATTTTATGAATTTCGGGTATGTAAGTTGGATTGGGTGAAAGTTGCAGAGCTGTCCATATTTTGTCCGCAATTGACAAAAGGTCAGCAACATCATTTTTGCCAGAAGATAACAAAGCAACTGATATCACCTTCGGAATTCTTTTTTGCCAAAGCCTCAATAGCAATTCTCTGCTGACTACCTGTGAACCGCCGGCAGTAGCCAACATTGATCTATAAAATTCTGACAGCTTTTGATCACCCATTTGAGAATTTGACAGTAAGTCATCGAGACGTCTTTCTTCACTCAAAGAAAGACTGTCAATCAAAATTTTTTTGAATGACAAATACAAATTATCTACCGGAGGATTTTGAATAACGCCTAAAATTAATGTGACGACATCGTTTGGTAGATGAGTTAGAACTAAATGATATTTTGTTTTATCGTTTTGCAGCCGTGACAAAACGAATTGTGATTCAATAATCGTAAACCACACTGCTGGATTTGAAGTCCAAAAAGGCGATAAAGTAATTTTCGTAGTAATGTCCATTCAAAATTGTCGCCGATAGTAGCATCCACCATTGTAAAAAATTATATTAATAATGAAAATAAAACTGTTGGATGTCAAATATGACAATTGATAAAGAATATAGAATGTAATTCGCTGCTTTTTTGTTTAAATTTTCTTAGTTAAGAAAGAATAACTAAAGCCTTACACAAACCGTCCTTCACAAATCCAAAGGAAAAATATAACGGGTCGCTAGTAGGGGCTGCAAAGCAGTTTTCAAACGCAGTAGTAGCAGCGAAGGGATTGGGATAACTTGATTAGGGCAACTGGAAGGGGTCTGGGACAACTGGGCTGTTGCTCTGCTGTTGTCTGGAGCGATGTGGTTGTTAACGGTCGGGTTATAGGGTTGGACTCAGGTTGGTTTTTGCTGCAGGTTCAAAAAGCTTCGTTCAGGGTCACCAATAAAGAGTTGTAGTAATTTTATAATTAAAACACTTTTAAAAATTAAAATACAAAGACAGACGTGTTTTCTAGTTGATTGCTTATAATCGAATAATATTTTTTTTAGGTAATTTATGATAATAAGGTAATTTGATAAAAGTTATAATTTCTATGTGAAGGTAGGCTGTGTACGCTACAAAAACAATTAAAAAAAAAAAAAACCATGCGTTAAAAACAAAATCAGATATTGCAGTAAAATAAGTTAAGTGTAAAAAAATTTTATCTGGTTTTCATCGCTTTGTAGATCGTAGCGGATATGTGCTGCGGAGCGACCGGTATTCATAAATGTTCCTAGCGAACAAGTTGCTCGTGCCGAAATTGTATTAATTTAAACCTTGTTATAGACGGAAAATTACCTTTTACTAGGCACATCAGCATTAGAAAGCTTTTAGCGTATTGAAGGGTATATTTCCTTATAGAACTTTACTCACGCAGGGTAAAACCATATCGAAATAATGGAGCCGCAATATTCTATAATACTGGTGCCCATTATGTATATACATAATATAGAGGGTGTATATTTATAGAAGGCAAAGTTAAACTACTTATGAATTTTTTTTCTTTTCATGACAATTCACACAAATACTCAGTACATTGATAACAATGCTTTTATAATGTTTCATAACATACAAATTTAAAGCTTAAAATTCAATTCACATTTCACTTTTCATTTAATTAATTTTTCAATTTTTTAATACAATTTCCTACTTTCAAGTTTCATAATTTCAAACCTAATCATATCTCTTTCTACAATATACTGCGTACTTTGTCTGATACAAGAGTTTTTCTTGTTTCTCATAACTTGCTTGTTGAGTTTTCATTTCATTTTTAACAACGACGTAGTTCAACAATTTTTAATTTGTAACGTGTTCGTCTTTATAAATCTAAAGTTTAAATGATATTTGTAATATATTTCGGAATTATAAAATGTTTTTCAACATAATCTGTCAATCTTATAAATATTTTTTGAAGAGCTGGATGTAACTTTTAACGTGTAAGTAATTAATATTAAAATTCATTCATTATTGTTAACTTTTTAATAGTTTAAGTTTGGATTAATACAATATTGTAAAACAAATATTTTTCACTGTAGACTCTCTGAAGATGCTTCTTGTAAGGCGAAACTAGTCAGACGAATTATAAATAAAATTTATTCAACCAGTTAAAATACATTGAAACTTTTCTTTTCTCTTGACCATTCATTTCTCCACTGGTAACATGGATTATATCAATTTTAACTCATACTTATGAATACTATAACACAAGAATTTTTATTGTATTAAAAAAAATACATAATTACTCGCAACCTATTTAAACTTAAGCAGGAGATTTTTTTCTTTAATCCCGTTAACACCTCGAACAATAAATTTATTTCCATGATATGATTAAGGACTATTGAAACGACAATTATTTTTTCATACAATATGAAACATATGAACATATGAAAAAATAATTGTCGGTTCAATAGTCCTCAATCCTATCCTGGTAAAAAGTTTATTGTTCGAGATTCTATTTAAAATACATCACTAACTTTTAATAATGTTTAGTACTTGAAATTAAAATGTTATTCATCATATTTCTATCAAGTTGAAGTGGTGATTATCTGAAACTTCATTTTATTTAATATCACTGAAAGTAGTTGAGGAAAGGTGTAAACATTTTTATCAAAACTTATCGATGTAGTGATGTTACGCTTATTTATTGTAATTTCGCCCTTGCCACACTGGCACAATGCTAATTCAGTACGAACATGTGGGATAATCGGGATACGATTGTGCATCTGTTCGAATGGATGTTTTTAGACGTCGCAGATGAATACGAGCGATTTTTGCAACGTAAAGGTTCTGGGGGTGTACAGGTAGAAATAAAGAAACGTCGATGTACAATAAATAAAAGTTATTTATTCTCTATTTAATTTTTTAGTTGTCTCCTGTAAGCGAAAATAGACCATAGTGGGAACGTAGTTAACCCATCAGTTACAATTTTGGTACAAGATCTGGTGGAGAATCTGAATTTGCAGTTGGAGTTAGGTAACAAATCAAGTTGTAGCTTTATTATTAGTGTAATTGTGTTCTTTTTAGAATTTGTGTTGATGTTGTTTTGAATCACATGACAGGAAATTGGGATCATGTAACAGGAACTGCTGGAAATGGTGCAGATTCATCAACAAAATGTTAGCCTGCTGTCCCATATGATTCGACCTATTTTAATTCTGATTGTGCCATTTATGCCAGGTTGATGCCAGATTATAATATCGCAGGATATAATAATATAACAAAATATATATATACAGGGTGTTTCGGTGACTCGGGGAACAAATGTAACCACATGTACTAGAGTGAAAATGATGACGATTCATGTAAAAAAAATTTGTAAAAGTCCTCATATTGCAAAGATACAGGCCATCAAAGTTAGGAAATTTTAACACGTTTTTCTAAATATCTTAAACACTATTTATGGTAAAGCGTTGAAATTTGGTACAGTGTAAACTAATATCACGTAAAATCATTAGGCAATTTTTGAGTTGGATCGGTACGCGGGAACAATGCTATACAGAATGTTCCTAAAGTTTCTTTGCTCAGAACTTTTTTTTTTATCATAATGTTACATTTATTTGCAGTTTCTAACAGTAAATTTAGTTTAGAAACTTTTATCACTCTTAGAGAATATTGATAAAATCCACCGTTTTCGTATTAAATGCAAAAATGTTAGACTCCAAATCCAATAACATTAAAAAAAAAATAAATAAAGAATCTGAATTGGCAATGACAAGTGAAAATCGAACTGAGCTGTCATTACTATTATGTTTGCAACATGTTCAAGTGTAGATTTAGCTAAATCACATTTTTAATTTGTTTTAGTTGATTTAATAAAAGAAACCAAAAACAATAAATTAAAAATCAACAAAAAATAAACAAAAAACGACAACACTAACAGGAATAATAAAAAAAATACTAAAGAAAATGTTCAAAAACTTACATTTCTTTTTTTTAGTGCTATTATTGAAATCGGAACCCAACATTTTTGCATTTAACACGAAAACGGTGATTTTTATCAATATTATCTAAGGGTAATAAAAGTTTCTAAACTAAATTTTCTATTAGAAACTGCAAAAATAAATGTAGGGTTATGATAGAATAAAAAAGTTCTGAGCAAACAAACTTTAGGAACAGCCTGTATAGCATTGTTCCCGAGGACCGAACCAACTAATAAATTGCCTAACGATTTTACATCACATTGATTTATACTGTACCAAATTTCAGCGCTTTACTGTAAATAGTGTTTACGACATTTGGCAAAATGTGTTAAACTTTCCTAACTTTGATGGCCTGTATCTTTGAAATTTGAAGACTTTTACTAATTATTTTTTACATGAATCGTCATCATTTTCACTCGAGTATATGTGACTAAATTTGTTCCCCGAGTCACCGAAACACCCTGTATATACAATAATATGAATATACAGTATGTCCCCGGTTCGAGTTACAAAGAGGAAAAAAATTTTTGTTACTGATTTTTCAAATTTATCTCATCATAAATAATGCGTCGGATGTGTTCAAACTAGTAAATCGCATGAATTTTATACTCTAACTATAAAAGCTAACTAATTATTCCAATTTTTATGTAAAAATTGGACTTTTTTCTAAATTGAAAATTGAAATTGAAGTTCAATTTGTGATATGTAACGATAGAAACCATAAAACTTACAACTTATGTTGGTGAGATTAAGTCTTTTCATGCGATGTTAACCGTGAAAGAGAGAATTTATTTAGTACTGTGCTATGGTACTAGTGAATCATGTTTTCGTGTAGTTATACAAAAATTCCAGCAAAAATATCCGGACACAAGAATATTTCATGCGGGGCTCGCAAACTGATGAAAAAAAATTTGGAAACGGGTTCTGTATTATCCATAAAGAGGCAGACAAAGAAACTAAATGAAGAAGACGCTGCTTTTCAGATAGCTTTTCAACAAATGATATTGTTTCTTCCCAACATTGTTGTTATTGGAGCGATGTAAATCCAATTACCCTTAAATTTTATACGGTCAATGTACTTTCAGCAAGACAGTTGCCCAGCTTACCATTCACACATTGTGTCAAATGGTTAAATTTACAATTTCGTCAAAAATGGATTGAACAAAATGGTCCTATTTGATGGCCAGCACGCAGTTCTGATTTTACAATTATGAATTTTTATTTTTGGGGATGATTGAAACAAATTGTTTACAGTGAACTATTATAAGATGATGCAGAACTATTAAAACTAAGAATAATTAAAGCGATAGAATCTCTACCACTGGCGGAAATTCGTACTTCTTATAAAGAATTTAGAACTCGTCTTCAAATGTGTGCCGAATTGGGAGGGAATTTGTTTGAATGAGGATTTGTTCACTTACAAATAAATAATATTTATTACTTACATAGTGTGTTATTACATAAATTTACATTTAAAATATTTTATTCAATTAGCCATATTTTAATTTGATTTGTCCTTATATTTTTCACTAACATAAGTTGTAACTTTTATGGTTTCTATGGTTACATATTGTAAATTGAACTTGAAAAATTTGAAATTTAGGAAAAGTATAATTTTTACATACAAATGGAGTTAATTAGTTAACTTCTATAGTTACAATATAAAGTTCGTTTAGTGGTTTGAACATATCCGACGCATTATTTATGATGAGATAAGTTTGAAAAATCAGTAATAAATTTCTTTTTCTCTTTGTAACTCGATCCGGGGACATACTGTATATTGTTTTTATATTAATTATAATTATTATTTTTTGTCTTAATTTACTTCTTCACGCATTTGTTACGATTTACAAAACCTTCTCTTGGCATAAAAATGAAATAATGTTATTCCAGACAAACAGAATCTGTTTCTAGGAATTTCCGAAACATTTTTGTGTTGAACATATTAACATTATTATTCGCTTTTCTACAAATTATGTAAAAATTTTGTTCACTTAAAAACGGCAAACACATCTTTTAATCTTTTTAATAAAAAGATTTTATTAAATTCATTTAATTCATTCATTATAAAATATGATCAAAATTAAGCCTGACCAAATTAAGAGAAAAAATCGCAAATTTTTTAGTGTGAATTTACTTTACTATTAATCCCACATCATGGGAGTCACATTATGGTATAAGAATTGTTAAAAAATAAAACTATAAATTTGGTCATTTTTAATGCAATTTCTTGAAATTCTGGTCTGGGTTATCTCAGATATATTATCAAAGGTATTGTATACGCTAGATGTTAACCGACAGTGCAGAGGGTTCCTTGGTATAGAACGATGCCGTTTGTATCACGATACTTCTTTACGCTTATTGTAAGGTTGAGACTGGGTCACGCGCTGTATATCGCGTGAAGTTTACAAAGTTTATTAAAGTTTAAAATAAATTTTCTTACTTTATATAGAAGATTTTCCTACGGTTTTTTCTTTTCTTCTAATTTAATCACCATAATTTAATCCATAATTTCTTATAATAACTCACAAAACGATAAATTTTTTATTCTTATTTAACAAAGGGAAATATAAACACAAATAAATTAGGATTGTATCCCGAGATCCTTCTGGTCGCGATGTTACCAGGATACTGAAGCGTTCCGGGATGCATAAGAGCACTCTGGGTATCGGTACTGCACACGAATTTAACCATAGAAAATTGGGTAGAGGGGAAATCAAGTCAATAAAGCACCTCAGTAAATCAAAAAAGAATTTTTATTACACTTTATATATCAGAAAGTGTTCATTTTAAACTAATTAATTTTAATTTATTTCACAATAATATATGATTAAAACTCATTGCATCTTGAAGAAAAGAGGGAAAAAAAGAGAAACTCTCAGTGGGAATGATAATTTAAAGTGAAAATTTCCCTTGAATTCGGGAAGATCTTCATCAAGCGTGTCTTTATTACATTCGACGGTTTATTTGAATTAATAAACGTATTACATAGAACGTAGAGGTTGCGAGAATTCAAGGAGTTTTACAGTTTTCTCAAACGTTTATATATTGTTTAATTCAGACCACTTTTTCCTCTGTAAATATTCTATATTAAACGGTTAGAGACGTTTCGGGATCAACTCCCATCTTCAGTCAACAACTTTGTTACTCTTAATCATAATCATATCTACAAAAAACCACAACAAAACCATGAAAAACTCGGTGACAAATAAAGACTCCTTGGGAACGATGAAATAGTTATTTACGATACAAATGCGGAAAGGCTCGCTTTTCACATGAGCACGCTAGTTTGCAGAACGAACCACCGAAGGGAGTGAGTTCTGCATATGCGTGCGAATGCTGGAAAAATCCTTTGCGCATGAGTATTGTACAATATTTTTTGTAACGAATAAAACGTCCCTGTGTGACTATATGAGTTGCATGTGGGGTTTTTGACAGGAAACAATCAACCGAAATTCAAAACGTCAATATTGATTTTATTGATTGCAAATTGATTTTTATAGATTTTTTTAAATATTTTAAAACTGTGTTATCTGCACACGAATGTATAAAACGTTCTTATTAACCTTTTCTTATAAACATGCACATTTGGTCATTAAATATTCCTGTTAGTTGCGGTAACAAAAAGCATTTGTGCGGGAAAACGCGTTTCCCGCACGTCCTCTCTGTGCGGGAAATAGGTATCTAGATGCTATGAGTACAAAAACTTTATTTTTTATTACAAGATCAGTGCAACATGTTTCGAGATTCAAAATCTCTCCATCAGGCACGACTAGAAACACAAAATTAAAGCAAGAAAATTGTTATACATAAATTTAATTTTGTTTAGTTACCGTCAATTATAGGCATTACTCAAATTTAAAGGCCTTAAGGGTAAGTTAGTTTAGTTAAAAATATTCTAAAACAAAGTAAAGACATGTGTTATGTTAAAGGAATCGAGAAAAATGGCCACTTACTTTTTATCGTTAAAAAAACTGGTTTTTATAGAAATTGAAATTAATTGAACTGCTTAAAATCTGAAAGGAGAAAATTTATTTAGTATAGTTGGAAAAATTAATTAAGAGTTGCATAAACTTACAGAAGAAATTTTTTATAAAATTATCGAAAAATTAAAGTTTTATTCTTAGGCGTCCATCTGCGACGTGAAGAAACTTGAGGTGGACTGAAGCAGATAAAATTTTGGGAAAAGTCCTGCGCCGGAAAAGTAAAATGGAAGTGGAGGGGGAGGTTAAATTTTAAATGAATTTTAAAAATTGGTGGGTATTATTAAGCTCTGTTGTGTCATTTAGAAGTTTGTTATTGTGATTGTTTAAATAAATATGCAACTCTTCAAGAAGGTCCATTTCTCTCGATTTCCCCACATTTAAAAGTAATTTAACATTATTAAATTCTATTTCATGTTATTGTTCATTGATATGTTTCTAAACTGCAGATGAGGTTTTGCTTAGGTGTTCTTTAAAACGTTTTTTAAATGCTGCGTCCAGTCTGACCAATATAAATTTTATCGCAATCTGGACATTTGATTTCATAAATACCACTCAGCTCCTCTTTGTTAAATTGATGTTTATTGTTAACAAGGTGTTTATGAATTTTGTTTTGAGAGACAAAGGCAGCGGCAAGGCCAAATTTCAACAAGTTATGTTTAACGGGGTTAACAATAGATGGGTGGTAAAGTAAGGCAATATATTTCGTTTTGGACTTAATGTGAGGATAGATTAATTTAGTAATTTGTGAGTTGTGTACTTTATAGTAAATGTTTTGTAAATCTTTTATAGAAAAACCATTATTGAGTCCTAGTTTTAAAATCTTTTTTATTTCAAGGTTGAGGTTGTCATTGTTTAAAGGAACGTTATAAATTCTATTGAAAAAGAAGCGAAAACTGGCAAATTTATGTTGATCACAAGAATAGGAATTTTTTGGTATTACACAATATGTGGTAGTGGGTTTGCTAAAAACATTGAAGTTGATAATATTTTCCTCGTTTCTAGAAGCCTCCAAACCTAGGAAATTAATTTTATAATTATTTTCTTTTTCGAGGGTAAATTCTAAATCATCCACGTATCTGGCATAGAAAGCAATATCCTTATTGAAAAAATGGTTTTTATCTGAAAATGGTTCTTTTTCAAATGCATTAACATAAATATCTGAAAGAATACCTGAAATAGGTGAGCCCATAGGCAAACCGTCTTTCATTTTGTAAAATTTATTGTTAAAGGTAAAAAAGTTCTGACCACATACAATCTCTAAAAGACCAATGAAACTATTAATTTCTAATATGTTTAATTTATTGATATCCTGTGAACTGATCAAGTATTTTTTGACGATAGATAATGTTTTATCGATTGGAACGTTAGAGTATAAATTTTTTATGTCGATAGAAATTAGTTTACTAACGTTTTTAATTTTGAAGTTCTTTAGTTTATTTATTAGATCTGTAGAATTTTTGATTGTGTGTGTGAAGTTGTTGTGAAAATGTTTATAAAGGAAGTTTTGGATTAGTTTAGAAATTTTATTGGTTGGAGTGTTATAATAATAATAATAATAATAACTATAAACTTTACTAGAATGGCATTTCACAAAATAACAATATAAATATAACTGGTTGGCAAGGGCGAAGTTAAGATAATCGTCTTCTCTTCGACTCAACCCTGCCATAAAAATAAACAAAATATAATATTAATAAAAAAAACAAAAAGAAAACAAAACTAAACTAGGTACAAAAAAAACTAATAATAACAGTAGCTCACCAATTAAAAATAAACGAAAGAAAAAAAAAATTTTTAGAAATAATAATATACTTGCATAAAAAGCAAAACCAAATCATCGCATTCCACGTGTCCCGCCCTGTATATGATCACACTGTTCTCCATATAAATATTTTTTGATCTTTACTTTAAACGCCGGCAAGCTCATTATCAAGCTCAATCATTTTCAATGATTGGGGTAAACTATTATAAAATGTCGGTAAGTTGTAAGAGAATGATCGCTCAAATAATGTAGTCACATGCAGCGGTGGTGTCACAATACAATTGCTTCAACATTTAAGCTATGGACATCAGTGCGGAATTTAATCTTATCATACAAATAAGATGGACATTTAAGCAACAGTAACTTATGAAAAAATGAAACCATATGGTATATACGACGATTAAACATATTCAGCCACCCAAGATCGATCAGCCTGTGTGAGACATTTCACCCTCGTCGAAGCCCGAAAATCATTCGGAGACATGAATTCTGAACACGCTGAATCCTTTGTGATGTTTTTAAGTTCAGACAACTATGATATACTGTATCACAAAAGTTAAAATGACTCAGCACTAAAGAATCGCAAAGCATAACCTTTGTGCTGCGATTTAAAATATTTCTCATGCTGTATATGAGGTTCAAAGCAGCAAATGAGATTTTTGTTTTGTTCAGGATTTGCTGTTCGAACCTAAGATTCGAGTCGAGCTGTAATCCTAAATTTCTAGCACACTCCTTAAAACCAATACATTCCCCACCAATGTTGATTTTAAAATTTTCTGCAATAGAGTCTCGTGCACTCCGCCTGCCAAAGAGCATAACCACTGAATTATTTGAATTTACCCGTAACGAGTGTTTAGTGGATACATCTATCAAATTATTGATGTCCTCACTCAATTTAACTTGAGCAGTGGCCATGTAGGCAGGAACGATAGATAAATTTGGGAATCATCCGCATAAAAATGTGACTCTAAATATTTCGAAACTGTCGACAGATTAGAGGTGTAGATACAAAATAGTAGAGGCCCCAAGATAGAACCCTGTGGCACTCCTGATTTCAAGCCTCGCAGTTCAGATCTCCGAACACCCAATTTAACGGCTTGTTGTCTGTCTGACACATAACTATCAATCATGCTTACAGCAGAATCATTGAACCCAATGAAGTATTATCAATATTAATATCTCCAGCACATATCAACTCATCACACTGTGGAATGAGCAAAGATAAAGTTTCATCAAACGTATCAAAAAATTCACTACAAGCCTAGCAAGGAGGCCTATGCAATGCACCAATACAGTACCTGATATTTTTTAAAATGACTGAAATCCACAACTGTTCCAAATGCTCAAAACTGGGAACACCAAGTCTATGAAACTTATAATTAGTTTTAATGTATATACCAACACCACCGCCACGTTTGCTTGTAATTCTACGTTGGTGAATAAAATAATAATTTGGAATGTGACACGCTGTCAGCGTAAAATCATCTGATATCCAAGTTTCAGATACTAATACAACATCAAAATTTTGTTCCAACACAAAGTCCGAAAATATAGAAAACCCCGACAGTAATGATCTGATATTCATATTGGCAAACTTAATCATAAGACAAGGCAGAACACTTTAGGAAAGCAATAAATATAACAAAGAGTAAACAGCAATAAAATGCACAATCTAAATGTACTAATTAAACTAATTAATTAAACTATTCAATTATGTAAGTACCAAGCAAGAACAAAAAAAAATACGCTATGTTTGAGATCTAATATGAATTAACAATACGTTTAATAAAGAGTAGCATACAATCTACATGAAACAATATCAATCATAATATATAAATAATATATCATAATATATAGGATAAAAGGTTGGTCAAACACTGACTCTTATAGTGGTCAATTATTATCAAAAAATTGAAAATCTATATGGAAAATTTAGATTTCCACTATAAGAGTCAGTGTTTGACCAACCTTTTATCCTCCAATTTTACAGATTGATTACTGCTTAAGTGTGTTCAATTACTTTTATTGTTAAAAATAAAAAAACATTTACACTTTTTATATTTTTTATTAGGCTTAACTATTTATAAAATTTAAAATCGGTTAAAAAACTCAGTGTTTGCCCTGTTTCTGTACTATAAATGACCAAAAGAAGAATCAGTAATTGACCGCATATTTAAACTGATTGTATCTTACTTTTAAAGTATAAAAGTTTTGGTCAAATACTAAACAATTTAAACGGAAAGATATAAATTTTAAAAATAGGTATTACACATTTTTCCATTTTATTAATCAAATATAAATACTTGTGAGATTATACAACAACCAATTCGTCTAGTATTTGATCGTTTGGTCAAATACTAATTTTTAATTAAATTTAGAACTACTAGTCTTTGACCGCCTTTATTTTCACAAATAATTAATTAAAGCGGTAATTTTTTAATATAACCAATAGAAATAGTTATTTATGTACCAAGTCGGCAAAGTGATGCTTTATCGAACGAGTCTGAGTTTGCGAGTCGAGCGAGCGAAGCGAGCGAGGCGAGTAAACAGGCGAGTTCGATAAAGACACTTTGCTGACGTGTTGCATACAACATTTTATCGCCAACCGCAAAATTTAACGATATGAAGATGATATTCTAACTTACCAATATTATGACATGTGTCAAACGATTTGTTTTGTTAATATACCTCGGGAAAGTTACACTATGTATCAAAGGTCGGTAGTATAGTGGAGAGGGAAGTGCGCTTTCATACAGAAGGTACCGGGTTCAAATCCAGCTGTTCAAAGTAAATTTCACTTTAGCGCCATAACGTTGAAGAACATTTCACTTTAGCGCCGTATTATTTGCAACGTTTGAAGAAAAAATACTATGTTTTATTCGGAAGAGAAGCAGATTCGTTTGTGGCTGGTCCGGCAAACTGTCGGACACGCCACAATTTTAACGGCTCATCTGTCATTAGCGACTCACTGCGTTCGTCGCTAAGCGACAGACCACGCCATAAAAAGCACTGCTTCTCTTCCATATAAAACAATATACTATTGTCTGCCGCATATGCGGCAGGTAAAGTGCTTTGTCTGCCGCTAAATGCACAGTTTACTAGATAGTAGCACAAAGTGTCACTTTACTGCCGCGAATGGATAGCATAAAGTATGGTTTTGCTACCGTTTGGCGATAATAGTTATTTATGTACCAAGTCAGCAAAGTGATGCTTATCGATAAAGACACTTTGCTGACGTGTTGCATACAACATTTTATCGCCAACTGCAAAATTTAACGATATGAAGATATTGGTACTTACCAATATATGACATATGACAAACGATTTGTTTTGTTAATATACCTCGGTAAAGTCACACTACGTATGAGAGGTCATTAGTATGGTGGAAAGGCAGTGCGCTTTCAAGTAGGAGGTACCGGGTTCAAATCCCGGTGTTGTTTTACGAGATTTTTTTCAAATTGACAGCATTTAGCGGCAGGTAAAGTACTTTTTGTAATTCGCGTTTTTATACTTTTTTTTTAACAAAAATAAAGTAAATTTTGGCAATGTAGGGAAATAGGTATGTAGCAGTTGGTAGCACCCGAACACTTGAAAATAGAAATTTGAATTGACAATTAGAAACTGTCAAAACACAAAATGTATTCACCTGACAAAAATGTTTCATGTACACCTCCCAAAATAAGATAAATTGCTTAGAGTTCAATGTCCTCATCATTGTAGACCTTGTATTCGATGCTAAGAACGTGTTTAAACATCCATAGACAAACATTGTCACATTGACAACTAGAAAAATTAATGACCCAATGTCACCAACTTGAACTGGTTCCATAAAATGTTACTAAAATCTCATCGCATATGCGGCAGGTAAAGTAAAACAAATGAATTAAATGCACACTTTACTGGACAGTAGCACAAAGTGTCATTTTACTGCCGTAAATGGATAGCATAAAGTATTGTTTTGCTGCCGGTGGGCGATAAACATTATTAGATCACTGGCAAACAAAAAAAAACACTATACATGCAAAAACGTCTGAATAGTACTACCCAAAGCCTACTAGGTATTTCTAGTAACAAAGCCTACTAGAAATATAGGCCCCCGTGTCGTAGGGTAATAAACGCTACGGTCCAACCCGCTCAACGGTTTAAACGCAACTGAGCGTTCCTTCCAAACCGAGTGTAATTCCACAGAAGCTACTCATTGTTCTGTGGTAATTCTTCGAGATTCAATCGTCCCCTCCACTACACGACGGCCTGTATTTCTAGTAGGCTTTGTACTACCTTGTTTGGGCGAATTTCTAAACATAAAAATTACCCTTTTTAGCACGATGTGAATAGGCCGGCAGTTAGCGCAAATTAAACAAGAAGAAAATCAAGAACGGTATGGTCGTAGACTTTTTGCGTAGTAGGGGGTGAAGAAGAGACCGGTGGCTATTTATGGACAGATTTATTTTTTTTTAGATATTCCTTAGATCCTTATTTTTTACATTTTTTTACAAGAACGGTCAATTACTGGCGTTTTACCCTAATGGACAAACGATTTCATTAAGTAGCTCTAACTTTAGAACGTTAATATCAACCGAAAACATGAATTGTCCTTTGTCCAAGATGTACAGGGTGGGCAAATTTGGGTGTTATTATAGGCTATCTCAGAAACTACAAGAGATACGAAAAAAGTAGGTGCCATGTCCCGGTCTATTTTTTCGAGACTAACCCAATCCCGCAAACACCAAACCTCTATCTTCTTTTGTTTTTAAGTTATAGCTAAAAAGTCAAACTTTCGTGATTTCTAAAAATGCTCATATTTCATTTATTTTTGAAATTAGAGAAATGGGGTGGATATGTTCTTAAGACACTTTTTTAATTAGAATATACTACCGATGAAAAATTTTAAAAATATTTGATGATTTTTGAGATACAACACAAAGTTGTCTTGTACCATTGTGCAGGATAAAGTTGGTTTTGTACCAACGAATAAAAACTTTGAATTAGTTGATTTAAATTTCTCAGTGTCTTATCCCTCACTTTGTTCACCAATAAAAAATGATTTGTAGATAAAGTTTGTTTATTAAAAATACGAGAAACGTATTAATTAATGAATAATTAAATATGAACAACAACTTCGGGAACTGAACAGTCACAGACTGTGTCATCTTCTTCTACTAAACTTACTGGTTGTAAGTATCTTCCCAGTTTTCCCCAACCATGAGATTTAGAAGTTTTTTCATATTAGCAACCATTTCTTTTGAAATTGGGTGAGATAGAGGAAGATTAAATAATTAAATTATTTTTAAATATGAATTGTTTTTCCAACATATCCTGGAAGCTTTCTATGTGGCGTTTCCCTTACGCCGTCAAGTGTCAAGGTCCACTGATGGCAGTGTAACATGGTTTAACCAGCCATTATCACACTTGAGGTCTAGGTACAACCTGCTTTGTGAATTGCATAGTCGTTATAAAACAAATAACTTACTTCATTTACGAAACACTACAAGAGCTATCTATCGGAAAGCTATATCCGAAGCGAAAATTAACGCGACTAGCTCTTTTATCGAAAATTCAAGTAACAAATCTTGTGCCGCATGGAAACTGATTAATGCTCAGCGGAGGGACAGAGAGAGTCAGTGCCTGGATCTGAATCCAGATGAAGTAAATAATTATTTTGTGAACATGCCTGTAACTATTGTTCGAAACTTAACTGGAGTACGAAATGATCATACCAGTGTTTGCACTATTCCGAGTAATTTTAATATGTTTAGCTTGCAGGCAGTAACACACAATGAGGTTCGCGAAATTTTTCGCGGCCTAAAAAATAGTCCATCTAGAGATATCTTCGGCCTGTCAGTTAACTTCATAAAAAATAAGATAAGCTTATATGTTCTTCCTTTATGTAAATTAATTAATACTGCATTTAAGGAGGAAATATTCCCTGACAGCCTGAAGAAAGCCTCTGTGCCGGTGTTTAAAAGTGGTAGCAAGAGCGAGGTCACTAATTATAGACCGATTAGCATCCTTCCCGTGTTCTCCAAGGTGTATGAGCGAGCGATCTATAATCGAATAATGTCTCACGTAAAAAAATATAATATATTGTATGATAATCAATTTGGATTTCAGGGGGGTAAATGTGCGGAGGATGCAATAATAAAGTTAACGAATGTTTGCATGGATACTTTCGAGAATGGCGAGTATTGTATTTCTTTGTTCTTGGACCTGTCTCGTGCCTTTGACTGTGTATCGCATACTATTCTAATGCATAAATTAATAAATATATATCACTTTGATGATCTTTCTATCAGTCTCATTCACTCATATCTAAACGGGAGGACGCAGGTGACAAGAGTTAATAACTCTACATCTGACTCCTTGCCGATAGTGAGAGGGGTACCACAAGGATCAATCTTGGGCCCTCTCTTATTTCTGTTGTTCTTCAATGATTTTGCTTATTACATAAAAGCAGGTCTTGATAACTGTGATTGCATCCTATATGCTGATGATGCTACAGTCTTAATAAGAGGTAGAAATCGGGATGATACTGCTAGTGGGGCTGAGTTGGCTCTGTCGAGGGCGCGGGACTGGTGCCTTGCGAACGAGCTTTGTCTTAATGAAAATAAAACTGTCACACTTCCGTTCACATTGAGGCAGATTGACGCTCCTTGTCCCGATGTAACCAAGTTTTTGGGCCTCTCATCGCCGCTCCTGCGTTGCGTTTTCACGAACATAGTGTGGAGATGGGCAAACAAGTTAACCGTAATATATTTCTCCTAAGGCGGCTTGCAGTAACTGTTACGCCAAAAGTAGTAAAAAGTGCTTATTTTGCATTTGTTCATTCCATACTGTCTTACTCTATACTAGCATGGGGAGCAGCCCCTGAAGCTGCTCACATGTTCGGGCTGCAGCGCAGGGCGGCAAGAATAGTAGGGTTTAGGTTATCGTGATGATTGCAGAAATGCTTTTATTGCGCAGTCTATACTCACCATTCCATCTCTGTACATCCTTCGCTGCGTGGGATACATCTTGGAGAGCATGAACTCCTTAAGGATGCACGGTGATATTCACCCGTATGAAACGCGTGGGAGAGAAGACCTCTACCCAGACTTTGCGCGGTTATGCAAGACACAATCAGGTCCTATATACATGGGACAAAAATTGTATAATCACGTGCCACATAGTGTGAGAGCTCTTCCAGCGGACGAGTTGCTTGGGAAGTTAAAAACATTCTTGCTAAAGAAGGGATTCTATTCTATACGGGAATTTCTTGAGACCTCCGTAGACCTATTTAGTGCTTGAGATTCATTTTCTCTTTTTTTGTATACTGTAATTTTGTGGTTTGTAGGGTCGTTTTATTATATTCTAATTAATTAATTGATATTTTGTTGTACTACTGATTGACGAGTGTAAAGAGTGTAAGTTTCTTATTAGCACAATAAAGAGAACAACAATCTGAAGATTAGGGATCATAAGCTGGGCAGCGGACTTTCCATTGAAATAATGTTTATATGGGATATGGAGCCTTATCTATCATTTTCAAAGAATCGTTTTTTAAATTTTATCGCTTTATGTATTTAAAGATAATGAGGAATTTTTAAGCGGGAAAGTCGTTTCGAAAAATTCATGAATGAAATGGTCAGTAAACTCACGTCACTACAGTAACTAACAAGGGAAGTATCAGAACTGTCCGTCACCGATTTTGTTGATATTTTTACAGCGATAGTATGGCCAAAAATAAGGTTCACGTATTTTTTTATACGTGCTAATAAAGCCCCTGGGGCGAGTTATAAGGGTTGGAAATCGGGGCGAAATATATATATTCGCTTATAGGCTGAAAACGAAAACAGCTATCGAAATGTGGTAAATGTAAACTGATATTTATTTTCAAAGAGCTTTCCATTGATATATCACACATATATCTGAGGGCTTCAGGGGGTAAACTATAAGTAAACCCCTAGTTTTTTGGAATATTTTAAAAACTACCCTGTCGATTTTGGCGATATTATGTATGCTTATAGTACGTTTAAAAATATTAATGACGTGTTTTTTCTTATTTGCCTCTGACCATCCCCTGCAAAGTTACGGGGTACGATAGATAACCCCTTTCCTTAAGAATAATGTGATAAACTGTTACACTTTTAAACAATATTTTGAAAAAAACCATTAATTAGATGTAAATTAAGATTTAGGCAGTAAAATAAACCCTATACGACATTAAGGGTTAACTACCCTAACAACCCCAAAAATAATTTTTTTTTCCGGAAAATTGTTTGTCGATTTTAGTGCAATTTACCACGATGATTTTTTTATACGTTAGGTAGTACTATTGTAAGAACTTACAAGGGTTAGAAGTTTGGGGTAGAAAATATATTCTCGCTAATAACTTTCATACTCCTACAGAAAAAGCTTTTTTATTCTTATTCTATTCAAATAACACAAAAGTTAGAATAATTATAGAAATATTTATTAATAATGAGTTATAAAGCAACTGAAAAAAAATGGTTAAGTATCACAAATTGTATTCTACATTGTTAGTTTAGTTTTTTTTTAATTTATTTTTATTTAAAAGGGGTTTTAGGGGTTAAAACCGTGCAAAGCGTGGTCCAGTCGGTGTCATCGACAACACATAGCTACACAATTCAACCCATCATATCTGGAAATGGAAAGCTACTTTCTCCTCTTTTCATTGTTCTAAAAGAATCCTCTGGTACGTTTGGACCGAGGGTAATAAATACAATGTTCAAAGCAGATAACATATTCGTTTTAGCATCAAAATCTGGTAAACTGACTTCTGCTCATATGAAAAATTGGCTACAAAATGTCTATTTCCCAAACACCGGACCCAAATCATTACTATTACTAGATTCTTGTAGACAACAGGTCAAATTCAACCCCTGGATGTATTTGGTTTTAGAATATGGGAAAATTTCATTAGAAGATTTTCTGATCAAGTTATTCTCTACCAGTACGATGTCAATTTGCATCAGTGAGATAATATTTTAAAATTGCAATCCTTAACGCATAACCAGTTGTCTTTCCCACGATTTATTAATGTTTTTAAATACGCCCGGTTTGTATCTGGATATACAGCCTGATTCAAAGTAAGCGCCTTATTTTTTTTTTAGCCACACTAGGGTACTACTTTCAAAATATTTGGCAGTAATATGTTTTAGGACATTCTCTACACGATGGTGATATCACATTTTCAATTGGACGAATTCTTTCAAAATGGCGACTGTCAACTTTTTTTTTTAAATGGAATGCCAAAATTTTTTTTTTATTATTGAGATCCTAAAAACATTCTTTATACGAATAGTATTTTGTTTTTCTTAAAAATTCATTTCTTTCCCCATCAAAAAGCACACATTTTAATCTAGTAGCGCATGAATGTTTTACACTCGATGTTATTTTTGTCCAAATATCAAGTAGCGCTAGACACAAAAGAAACAATCAAACTTTATTTTGTAATAAACATCTACTTATTTATTTATTTGGACAAAAATAACATCGAGTGTAAAACATTCATGCGCTACTAGATTAAAATGTTAGGGTGCTTTTTGATGGGGAAAGAAATGAATTTTTAAGAAAAACACAATACTATCGTAAAAAGAATGTTTTTAGGATCTCAATAATAACAAAAAATTTTGGCATTCCATTTAAAAAAAAAGTTGACAGTCCAATTGAAAATGTGATATCACCATCGTGTAGAGAATGTCCTAAAACATATTACTGCCATATATTTTGCAAGTACTACCCATAGTGTGGCTAAAAAAAAATAAGGCACTTACTCTGAATCAGGCTCTATAGAGGAAAGACCAGTACAGTTTGAAAATCCCGGGGAGGTTTGCTTTTCCAATGAAAAATCTACGTGCCATATCTGTGGAGATATAGCTGTTATAACTTGTGCATGGTGTAAACAATCGTTGTGTTTAAAACATTTTTTCCATGATTTTCATTATTGCCAACAATATATTGAATAAAAAAAGTAAAAAAAAAGGAAATTAAATTAATAATGTAGAATATAATTTGTGATGGTCAACCATTCTTTTGTCAGTTACTTTTTAACTCATTATTAATAAATATTTATAAAATTATCCTAACTTTTGTGTTATTTAAATAGAATAAGGATAAAAAACATTTTTCTGTAGGAGTATGAAAGTTATTACTGAAAATATATTTTCTACCCCAAACTTCTAACCCTTGTAAGTTCTTACAATAGTACTACCTAAAGGCGCGTACACATAGAGCGAACGAAGGCGAACGAATTCAATCGAACAAATTTGGACGAATTCGTTCGGTATTTGCTGGAAATATCGGCTTGCGTCCACATAAAAACAAGTGTGTAGCAAACGAATTGTTTCGCGCTCATGGCTTGTTTTCGGTCATTAGTGGAAGTTGGAAGTCGGCCCATGTGATAATGGCAACAAATGATGACTTAATTATTGTTGCAAGTGCAGCATGTATAATTATAAGTGACGAAGAGGAAAGGCAAAAACGAAAACGACGCTGGTGGATGACATCTTTATTTAAAAGCAGAAGTAGATATAGGGGAATGGATTTATTGAAAGATTTAACGTCCGAAGTCGAATATGGGCTTTTTGAAAATTTCTGTAGAATGAAATCTGCAGATTTTGAATGGCTACTGAATCGTATTGGCCCGAAAATAGCAAAACAAAATACATCATTCAGAGAAGCGATACCACCAACGGAAAGATTAATGCTTACATTACGTTACCTAGCCACCGGGGACTCATTCACTAGTTTAATGTACACCTTCAAAATTTCCAAGCAACTAATTTCTTACATCATACCGGAAGTTTGTTCAGCAATAATTGAAAGCCTCGATGATTACGTGAAGGTAAGTAAAATAAGTAAGTAAAAATAATATATTTTCTTAATACAAGTTTATTAACGAAAATACAAAAGAACAATCATTATTATTTGAATTAATTTAAATTAATTATCGACATCGCTAAAAGTATTAATGTAATCTATTAAAGGTGCCAAAGGAGTTGTAGTATTGGTTTGAGGTTGTTGATAGGGAGTGTTAATATATGTGGGTTGGTTGTATGTCGTTGATGCGTTTGAGGGTGAAGGTGATGGAGCGGAAGAACAAATACTTTGTGGGTATGATAAATTTTGATCATATTGCGAGCATGATGAATCTGTGGGTGAAGGTGAAGGAATGGGTACTGTAGCAGGGGCATTGTATTTACCCATATCAGCATCAAATAAAATATTACCAATTAGGTGTTCAATTACATTTCTAGTGTACTGGCTATAAGTTCTATGTTTTGAGGCTATGTGCTCCCCGTAAATTGTGCTGGCATCTCTGAAACTGCGACTTTTGACTGTGTCTTTTAATATTTCGTAGGTTTCTTCTGCACGAGAATTTTTCGTTTTGATAGCCGGCCGTTTTATCTTCCTTGGTGAACAGAAATCAGATTTTCGTTTCGGTGTTTCAACTGATGTTCTTATATTTTCTGCGTGCTCAGTATAATCACTGGGTTCTTCAACAATTTTTTTGAGATCGCCCACCTCTTGTTCTTGGGTGTTCCTTTGAAGCACGGATAATTCCTACAAAAAAATATTTTAATTGACCGTATATTATATGTACATATGAATATTGTATAAACTCAGTAAGTTTGGCCCTATTGGTGACTGATTAGATATTGGTATTCATTTTTTCAGATGCCTAGTAATGCAGAAGAGTGGCGGAGTGTAGCTGAAAACTTTAATACTCAATGGAATTTTCCTCAATGCCTTGGAGCTGTAGATGGCAGACATTGCATACTACAAGCTCCAATAGACAGCGGAAGTGACTATTTTAATTATAAACAGAATTTTAGTATTGTTTTAATTGGTATTGCCGACTCAAATTATACGTTTTTGTTTGCCGACGTCGGTTGCCAGGGTAGAATTTCAGATGGGGGTGTGTTAAAAAATTCTGTTTTCTGGAAAACACTACAAAACAGTGACTTAAATTTAGCGCCTGAAGAAGTTCCGTATGTGTTCGTCGGCGATGATGCTTTCAGCCTTCATGAACACATTCTGAAAGCATATCCAGTAGAACAAAAAAAGGGATCAAAAAAACGAATTTTCAATTACAGATTATGTCGTGCCCAACGAGTAATCGAAAACGTGTTTGGGATAATGTCAGCTGTGTTTAGAGTATTAAGAAAAGTAATGTTATTATCCCCAGAAAAGGCTACAACAGTAGTTTTGACTTGTGTCTATTTACATAATTTCTTAAGAGAAAGCAGACATTCCCGAAACCTTTATATACCGCCCGGAACGTTTGATGATGCTATCTTTATCACCGTCATGCCTGGAAGTTGGCGCAAAGTCACAGATATGACGTCACAATCGTTTGTTCCAATGACAAAAGTTGGAAGAAAAACTTCAGCTAATTGTGAAGCAATAAGAAACGAGTTTGCAGATTATTTTATGAACGAAGGGAGAGTTGATTGGCAAAACGATTATGCTTAAATATTCTGTAATTACTCTATAACATTCAATAAGATATTGCCTAAACTTCAACAATATGTACGTTACTAACTATACTTATCTACTGTATTCTTTTGTATACTAAAATATAACAATGTCTTCACTTACCTCGGTATTTTTTGTTTTTTTCGGAATAAATTTATCCATTAAAAATAACATATTCTTGAAAGCAAACCAAGTTGATGTATACACATCACTGGTGCCTGAGCCAATTTTCATAGTTTGTTCGTGTTTCTGACGTTCTCGCCTGAATGAACTTAAAAGGGAATCCATTTTTTTTTGCTTCGCCTGCTTCACAATTAAGATTTTTATCAATTTTATTCCAAGCGTCCATTTTTTTAATTTTATTTTTATATTCGTTTTCAACCGGATTCCACAGGCATTCATTACTGCGGTACTCATTAATGAGTTCCAGAGCCTTAGAATTACATTACATTACATAGAATACATATCGGGTAGGCGGACCAACCAACCTTGCACCGCGACCCTAAGGATCTATTGTACCCCGATAGATATCGTTATCAAATTTCACCGTGTAGTCCAATGCTCTTAACGAACATTAATACCTTGCTCGGCGAAAGGTCATTCAGATCTTTTGAGGAGATAAACTGCGACCCAAAAATCGAGAATCTGATACGGTTAACGGCAGGGCAGTGGCATAAAACATGCTCAACCGTCTCTGCTTCCTCCGCACATAGTCGGCATTCAACATCGTCGGCTAAACCCAACAAGTTGAGGTGTGCTATTAATCGGCAGTGCCCAGTAAAAACACCCACTAGAACTTTTATGCTACTACGGGCAAGTCCTAAAATATTCCCGGGTTTGACAGCGGCGATGTTAATAAACACCTTAGCATGTCTCATTCCAGGAGAACTGGTCCACAGTAGGCGAAGTCTCTCTTCAGCCCACAGTCCAATCCTATATTTGGCCATCGCAAATGATACACCAACTGCTGGTTCCGGTCCCACAAACGCTTCAGCGCTGCCATCTCGTGCTAGCTTATCTGCCGCTTCATTGCCAGCAACACCAGAGTGACCCGGGACCCAGATCAGAGAGACTCTGTTTCACAACTCAGTGTGTTTAATGTTCTCTTACAATCATTAACCAGAGCCGACACCGTTTTCACGGCTTGCAGCGCCTGGAGAGCGGCTTGACTGTCTGAGAAAATTCGTACTGTCATGTTCTTCACCCCTCTTTCAAGAAGGATTTTAGCACCCATGTCAATAGCAAATACTTCCGCCTGGAATACAGTACAGTACGTACCCAGGCTGTAGGCTTGCTTAATTCGAGGTGTCTGGCAGTATACTCCTGCTCCTACCCCTTCAGGCGTTTTTGATCCATCTGTGTACAAGCAAATGTCTGCCCGAACCAGAGAATTTTCATTTTCGATCCAGGACTGCCGCCCAGGCAGTACAATCTGGTATCGAGCATTAATCATTGATAGTGATACCGCCAAATCTGACGGCATTGATAGCACAGTATCAGTGCTTATAATGTCTTCCGCAGCCCATTGGTAGGACATGTCGGAACAGTTTTGAGCATATTGCTTAAATCTGTAAATGGTTGTTCTAGCCACTTTCTCTATATGCAAATGCAGAGGAGATAGGCCAAGCAGAACCTCCATTGCTAGAGTTGGCGTTGTGCCTATCGCAGAAGAGATTGCCAATCCAGCTACTCGTTGAATTCGTGAAAGTTTAATTACTTCAGTTATCAGTGAAGTCTGTCGGACTTTTCTATACCAGGCTGCTGCTCCGTATGTGATCATAGGTCTAACCACAGTCGCATAGAGCCAGTACAGTCTTTCAGAGGTAAGACCCCAATTTTTTCCACAAAGACTGCGACAAGTCCACAAGGATAGTCTAGCTTTGTGCAAAACTCCCTGCAAATGTCCATTCCATGACAGGGTTTTGTCTAGGATTACTCCTAGATATTTGACTTCCTTTGAGAAAGGAATTTCTTCACCTTGGATAGTTGGGCGGATTAGTCCATCCAACTTTCGCTTCCTGGTGAAGGGCACAACAATTGTCTTTTGCGGGTTTATTGAGAGGTTCTCTCCCTTACACCAAGCGCAAATGGTATCTAGGGTCACCTGGAGGACTTTAGATATCCTCGGCAAACAGGTTCCTTTGACCATAACGACAATGTCATCAGCATAAGCTTGTATTTCCACACCAACGGCTTCGACTATCGCAATCAGGTCGTCAACTAGGAGGGACCAAAGCAGGGGAGATAACACCCCTCCCTGCGGGCAGCCACCTCCCGGCCTGAAGCGTATCGTATCACCGTGGAGTGAAGTAGAAACTATTCTACTATCTAGCATATTGCGGATCCAACCCGCTATAGTTGCTTCCACTCCCCTGTCAAGAGCAGCTCTTTCAAGAGATTGTGGTATTGCGTTGTTCAACGCTCCCTCTATATCCAGAAACGCACAAACCAAGATTTCTTTATCCTGCAGCGTCCTGGATACTCTACCAACTAAGTTGTGTAAAGCCAATTCTGCTGATTTTCCCGCTTGATAAGCATACTGGTGGCGACTCAGTGGACCAGATACCAATGGCACCGTACGGATATACCGTTCCAGAACTTTTTCAAGGGTTTTCAGCAGAAATGACGTTAGGCTGATGGGTCGAAAGGCATTAGGAGTAGGGACCGAACGGCCCGCTTTGGGTATGTAAGATACCCGTACCTTAGTCCATTCTGCCGGCACATATTTCCAGGCGACACTCGCTCTGAAAATTTTTACCAAAATTTGCAACAACAAAGACCTCCCCTGCTGTAACAAAGCAGGAAAGATATTGTCTTCTCCAGGCGATTTGAACGGCTTAAACGTTTGAATTGCCTGGTCCACGGATGTGTAAGTGACGACTTTTCTAGCCACACTCCAATCCGTATTTGAGGGGTGCTTTGCCTTGCAGGAATAGCCCGCTGTGGCATTATCGGCCCTCATCATCAGGCTTCCTGGGAAGTGAGTCTGCATGAGAAGCTCCAACGAGGCTCTGCTAGAGTCCGTAAAACTACCGTCAGGCCGCCTAAGTGAGCCCAGGGGTAGTGCCGGATCTCTAGCGAGAATCTTGTGAATTCTTGCACTGCTGGGTGTGTCTTTCACTCCCTCACAGAACCTCCTCCAAGACTCTCTTTTTGCCCTACGTATGTTTTTGGTGTAATTCGTTAGAGCTTGTTTATATTTCTCCCATTCACCTAATGTCTTGGCCCGGTTGAAAAGCTTTCGGACCTCTTGTCTTTCGGAGCTAAGAGATTCGTTCCACCAGGGTGTGCCCCGATTACTACTTTTCACCTTCAGTGGACTGCTACTGTGATATGCAGAGCGAATTGCCACAGAGATCTGCTCCGTGGCTATTTCAACCTGATCACAGTTCCTAGCGGTTGCGATAACACTAGTTAGGTTATCTGCAAGGCAACTCTTAAACAGATCCCAATTAGTGCTACGGGGATTACGGTACGTACAGTCCGATTTCATATCTAGATCAATTTTAAATTGAATATGTCTATGATCTGAACACGACGGTTCAGAGGATACCCTCCAGGAGGTTATCTTAGAGCTTAATATAATTGAGCTGAACGTAATGTCAAGTACCTCTGCTCTATTTCTGGTAACAAAGGTTGGTTTGGCGCCTACATTATTAACAGTAAGCCCCTCCCCTAATAGGTAGTCAAAAAGTAACTCACCTCTTTCATTTGTGTTGGTGCTTGCCCACATTGTGTGGTGGGCATTGGCGTCACATCCAACAACAACTTGCAGGTTATTCCTCCGGCTGTAGGCAATTATGTCTCGCACAGCGGCCGGGGGAAGGTCATTTTCCGTTCCGGGGAAGTATGCCGAGCAGATGACAATTTCTGTCCAGCCCCTCTCACCACGGATTCTCAGAACCGCAGCCACACAATCGTGGTCGCTATGCTCTGAGATTAAGAAAGCATTAATGTTGTTCCTGATAAGTAAACAAGCTCTGGGTCTATCTCCTGAGCAAAGTAACTTACCGGATAAATTACCGAGTCCGCTGATGCGCCCGGTATTGGCGAGCCATGGTTCCTGCATGAGGGCAATATCAATTCGCTCACTCATCCAGGTTCTGCTAAGGACAGCCGTAGCCGCCCTAGCGTGCTGCAGGTTTACCTGTAAACAGTTAATAGACTTATCCACTGAGCTGAGTACAGTTTCCCCTACTTACCTCTCGCATGGGATGGAGCAGCCGTCCCACCGGCCCCTCTCATTCCAGCGCGCCCTCTCGAGCCTCGGGCAGGAGTCGAGGACTTTCCTCTTTCTCCACTCTCCCGTGGTGCAGAACGAGCACCTGCACGACGCCCCCTGCTGGACACCCCGGCACGTGCGGATATCCCGCCTCAGCCGGGTTTCACACCTGGCGATCTTTTCACGCGCTTGGCGCTTGTTGCCGCGGGAGCTGATGATGTCGACGGGGCGACTGTCACAGCCTCCGTCGTCTCGGTAGTAGGTGCGGGATTCTCCACTCCCTTTCCTTTCAGTCGGAACTGAATTCTTCCATATCCGAAGTACGGCCGCCAGCACAGTTCTTCCAGGGCGTTGCAAGACACTTCGTCAACCGCGAAGGTCCACGTCTGCCTCGGTCCGGATCTGGTGGTGTTCAGAACCGTCCACTCGGATGTTTGGAGTGAGTTGTTCATCACATCCAATAGGGTTAACACCGTCTCTTTGGTGAGAGGAACATTAGCTTCATCGTCTGGGATATATGCTACACAGACGTGCGTCCTGGGAATATCTTTCCCCTCGACCGCCTTAATCTGGGCACCCTCCCATGGATGAAGGCTATTGGCTGTATTCACAAGCCAGTCCTTCGAGCAGGCATGCGCAGGTGACTAAAAGCCAGCCTGGACGCGTCGCACAGCCCTGGAACCGGACTTGTGTTCGCACACCCCCTTTTTGGATGTTGTCTACGGCTGAAATAACCTCCCTCCGTAGCAACCCCACTTGTTCTACATTGAACTGCTGGGCGGGATAGTCTGGGTGGATTAATCCAACCCTGATACCGCTCACAGCAGCTTTGTAAGTCAGCTGCTTCTCTGAAGCAGCTTTGGTTTCCGTCGGCACGATCTCAGCCGGCTTGGGCTTCTTAGCCACTTGCTCGGGCATCGACTCATGAGAGCGCGCCCTCTTGGCCAAAGGCTTAGAGGTCTCTGCGCTCTTTTCCGATGGAGTGTTGATCTTTTCAATCACCTGCTTGAGGGCGGTCTCATAAGGCACCCCGCTCCCCATAAGCTTGCGCAGGTTCCTTCTAGCGGACCCTGGCAGCCGCAGGCGTTTTTGTTTGAGGGTGAGACTGTCTAGTGCCTTAACAGCCTCCTCCTCATCTTCCTCCCCTTCAGAGTGCAGAAGAACCTGCTCCTCTTCCAGAGAGGGAGAACTTGACTTGGGTGCGGACGGTCCGGCTACCACAAGTGTAGATTGTGATGGAGGACTATCCTCCATCTTTTTGGTTTCCTTTTCAGGATCGAGGTTTATCCCCCCCTCGTCTAAGGTTTTACTAATACTGGGCGTCTCCATACTAATCCCACGAGTAGGGCAGAAAGGGTAGTCCATCGAGGCAGTGCTCCCATACCCCGATAAGCCTATTGAAACTGAAGGGCGGCAGGTCTCCAGAGTCCGCTTATTAGCAGCCATCACTTCCCGGATGACTAGACCGTCAGATGACAGCCTAAAGTGCTCTGCATAAGCTGTTCCACATTCACTTTGGGGTTTTTAATGAGGTTGTCTCCTCTTGACCCAGGCAATTAAGCCAAGATCCCCCGCATGCCCTGCCCGTGGAACAGGTCCACAAACAATAGGCATGCATGGTATAACGGTTTCGACTATATCAGTCGTCCCCGGCCACGTTTTCTCCCGTGCAAGCCCTAAGCCACGCGACGACAGCCGGGCGGGAGGCCTGTTTATCGACTGGCAAGTCTAGATCCGACACTTTTGGTATGGTACAGGGGCACCTCGTGAAGGAGCAGTAAAAACTGCAGTGTCGGTCTTGATTCAGGTCATAAGACAAGAACTCTGAGTACGGCAAAACAAGTAGGACAAGCCTACCTAGGATTCACCGCACCCTCACCCCCTAGAATTACTAGAGCCTTAGAATCACTCCATTCCATTTTAAACTATCAGCAACTCTACTATGAACTGAAATAAATAATTCGGCCAATCGCCACAAAACCACGTACACATTAAAACAAATTCGAACGACTTTTATGGCAAATATCCTTTGATGTTTACCAGTTTACCGCCTCGCAAGCGAACCGCAACGAATGCGAACAAACACGTTCAAACGGGTTCGTTGATACGTACACATCAACCGAAAGAATTCGTTCGCGACCGTTCATTCGCTGTATGTGTACGCGCCTTAACGTATAAAAAAATCATCGTGGGAAATTGCACCAAAATCGACAAAATTTTCGCAAAAAAAAATATTTTTGGGGTGGTTAGGGTAGTTAACCCCAGCCACCCCTTAATGTCATATAGGGTTTATTTTACTGCGTAAATCTTAATTTACAACTAATTTATGGTTTTCTTCAAAATATTGTTCAAAAGTGTTACAGTTTATCACATTATTCTTAAGGAAAGGGGTTATCTATCATACCCCGTAATTTTGCAGGGGATGGTCAGAGGCAAATAAGAAAAAACACGTCATTAATATTTTTAAACGTACTATAAGGACACATAATATCGCCAAAATCGACAGGGTAGTTTTTAAAATATTCCAAAAAACTAGGGGTAGTTTACCACCTGAAACCCTCAGATATATGTGTGATATATCAATGGAAAGCTCTTTGATAATGAATATCAGTTTACATTTACCACATTTCGATAGCTATTTTCGTTCTCAGAATATAAGCGAATATATATATTTCGCCCCGATTTCCAACCCTTATAACTCGTCCCAGGGGCTTTATTAGCACGTATACAAAAATACGTAAAGCTTATTTTTGGCCATCACCCATTACTCATGACTGACAAAGTGTTGAATAATGAAGGCATTATTCCACAGTTCTGACACGGCCTACTAATCAAAAAAATAAAATATTAACAGAAATGACAGCTTTCTTATATTGAGGTTATGTCTGAAATGTCTATCAAGTTTTTTTTTTCCTTTTTTTGATTTTTTTTTTCAAAATTAAATAGTTTTAGATAAAGTATAGTATTCAACTTGCGTATAATGGATGTTACCCACTCAGATTACAACACTCGCTCGCTTCGCTCGCTCGTGTTGCAACTTCACCTTCATGGGTGACAGCCGCCATTATACGCTTGTTGAATAATATACTATTCCTCGCCTACTATAATTAAAATTTTGAATATTAATCTTTAATATTTTAGAATTAAAAAATAACGCTTATTTTCCCCAAATACACCATGCGTGCATTACATCATTGGAAAGCTAAAAATATGCTCTTTTCAGTAACACCATAATTTACTATAGTTTGTATTTAAAAAACTACAACTTTGTCTTGTATCTCAAAAGTCATCAAATATTTTTAAAATTTTTCAACGGCAGTATATTCTACTTAAAAAATGTCTTAAGAACGTATCAACTCCATTTCTCTAATTTCAAAAATAAACAAAATATGAGCATTTTTAAAAATCATCAAAATTTGACTTTTTGGCTATAACTTAAAAACAAAAGAAGATAGAAGTTTGGTGTTTGCGGGATTGGGTCAGTCTCGAAAAAAGAGGCCGGGACATGGCACCTACTTTTTTCGTATCTCTTATAGTTTCTGAGATAGCCTATAATAACACCCAAATTTGCCCACCTTGTACACAAGTTCATGGGTTGCAGTTTATTGCATAGATTCTCTGGCATTTACTTTATTTAAAGACCGCGAAGACATTTATTACATCAACACAATATCCGTCTAAATTTTGTTTTCAGATCAGATAAAGAATTCGTCTAAATTTTTACCTTTTATAAAACCACTTAAAGAAATCCGTTTTATTCTGTTGCCCCACAATTGTAACAACAATCATTGGATATTAATTATATTAGATTTAAGACATAATAGAAAAATAACTTTTTCCTTGCTTTTTTATTAAACTTCCTCGGTACCGGTTTCGACTAAACAGTCATCCTCAGCCGAATCTACATATATGTTAAAAAATATTTTACATAAAAAACTTATTTCTATAATTAATACACTTATGGTCAAATAAATCTAATTATGAAACATTGAACATAGAACACCATCATCATTATGAAATAAATCATGCATAAAAATTTTAGTGAATGGAAGGTATAAAAATATATCAAAGAATCAAATCCAAAGAAGAGGGATTCAAAATCCAAAATGGGGTTATGTTATGTTGTGTGAGAGAAGTAAAATTAAAACCAATTACGTGATGAAGTAAAAAGATAAAAATACTTTAATAAACAGATGTTAACAGATTAAAAATGAAAACTTAAACCAAACGGACATGACATGATAACAAAACGATAAGACGATGACATATGAAGTTGGTGAAGAAAATACGGAAGACGGAGGATGGAGTATGCGCGATAAAAATAAAACTGACATGCATATCAGATAGCGGGAATATATAAAATTGTGTATATTTATAAATTTTGGAGTAACGTTCTCCAAAATTGATAGCTGCTGATTACAGAGCTTATCTGAGTTCCATTCAGGCAGATGTGTTGGGGAAACCAAAGAAGATATGGTCGTTTGTTAATGGCAAAAGAGGTTCCTCATCTGGCATGCCAGCCTCAATGACTTCCTTTGATGGAACCATGGTTGACTCATGTTCTGCGATCTCTTGTGCTTTCTCGGATTACTTCTCGTCTGTTTTTGTAGATGGCACAATCGACAGCTCAGTGATTGCCCATGGCTCTGGGGTTTTGCCGTGGTTTTCCGCTAATGCAATTCATAACGTTCTGTTGCATCTTGACCAGTCGTTTAGTCCTGGCCCGGATGGTATTCCATCTTTATTCTTAAAAGAGTTTGCTACTGAGCTGTCAATGCCACTGTTTCGTATTTTTTCGAAGTTCTTACTTGAAGGTGTTTTCCCAAGTATGTGGAAAACGGCTTTCGTTATTCCAATATTTAAATCCGGTGTTAAACAGTTGGTATCCAATTACCGTCCTATTTCTATCCTTTCAGCTATCCCCAAGGTATTTGAAAAAATTGTCCACGAATATCTTAGTCTGTCTATTTCTCACTCTATAATCAATGAACAACATGGTTTTCTGTCTGGGCGATCGGTGGAGTCTAATCTGTTGTCTTATGTAAACTTTATTCATTCTGCTTTAAACGAGGATATTCAGATTGATACAATCTACACCGATTACTCCAAAGCCTTCGACAAAATCGATCATACTATTCTTGTACAGAAACTTTACTCCTTTGATATTCCAGATGGTCTTGTTCACTGGATTATGTCGTATTTATCTAACCGAAGTCAAGCAGTTAGGATTGGTAGCTTTATATCTGGCTACAAACCTATCACATCCGGTGTGCCTCAGGGCAGTCATCTTGGACCCTTACTATTCGTAATGTACATAAATGATATTTCTTCGTGTTTATATTTTCTAAGTTTCTACTCTATGCCGACGATAATAAAATATTCACAAGGATCGGGTCTAATCTGGACTGCCTTAGACTACAGGAGGATCTTGACCGCCTGCATGAGTACTGTCGCCTCAACAAACTGCACCTAAATTATGACAAATGCCAAAAAATTACATTTACTAGGAAACGTTATCCTCTTAACTTTCCTTACAACTTTAACGGTGCTGCTATCCCGCCCACTTATAAAGTAAACATCTTGGCATCATATTGGATTTCAAGTTGCGATTTCATCAGTAAGGTCAGTAAGGTCAGTAAGAATTTCACGAACTTTTTGTGTATAAAAACCCTTTATTTGGCATTTGTCAACAGTGTGCTTTGTTATGGTTCCGTAATATGGAACCCCATGTATGCGGTGTATCGTGGTCGTATTGAAGCTATTCAGCGACGCTTTGTACGTTATTTGGCACATAAATTTCATCTTCCTTACTGCGATTACGATAGGCGTTGCGTGGTCTTCAACTTGTTGTCACTGCAGCAGCGTCGAATTGTTGCTGACTTGATCTTCCTCTTCAAGCTTGTTAATGGCATGCTGCATACCCCCGATCTTCTGCCTGAGTTGAGTTTCAATGTACCGCAACGGGTTATACGTTTCAACGCTACATTTCGTCTTGATAGATCTAACACCAACCTTTACCAAAGCTCTCCATTAGTTCGAATTCTTAATTCCTATAACCAAGGCTTCAACCATGTACCTTTCTTTGACGTTTCCTTACGCTCTTTTAGAAAATATGTACTAACTAATGTATAGCGGATGTTTTGTTGATCGCTTTATCGTTGTATTTATTTTAGTTTATATCACAATTTTTTTTATATTAATTTTCGTTATTATGAGGATGCTTTGTTGGGGATATTCTCCCCGTATGCATCCCGAATATGTAATAAATAAATAAATAAAGGACTTTGGTAATGCCGCTGATGTAGATCAGCTAAATCGCTTAGTTTTTAAAGAAATTGACGAAAATGTGACTTTACCGGATAACGATTTCAAAGAATCAGATGATTCAGAAACTGAAGATAACATTGAACAGAGACCTGTTGACTCTGATACGGATCATGACATGGACGATGATGATGAAAATGAGGATGATGAAGATCAAGAAGCTGGTTATTATATCGGTAAGTAAACGTAGTTTCTTTGGATAAATGATGCGTTGCAAACATAAACTTTTGGTAGGTAAAGATGGAACAAAATGGAAAACGACACCATGGAAACGAACTCAGGCACGCCCATATAATGTTTTAGTAAAATTACCCGGCGTAGTAGGTAGATTTGCAAAAGACGCTAAATGCGAACAAGATTCTTGGAAGTTATTTTTTGATAATAATATATTGAGCATCATAGTTGACAGTACAAATAAGTACATATTGAATATAAAAGAAAAATTTGTCCGCGATCGAGATTGCAACCCCACTGACATTATTGAAATTGAAGCTTTACTGGGGTTGTTATACTTGGCAGGAGTTTTTCGAGGCGGTCACCAAAATATTTGTGATTTTTGGGCAACTGATGGCTCGACATCTTTAGAATGGTTATGTCAATTTCACGATTGCGTTTCCTTATGCGATGCATCCGATTTGATGACCGATCTACACGACAAAGAAGGTGTGAAACTGACAAGTTAGCGTAGGTTCGTGAAATATTTGTTTTATTTATTGAGAACAGCAAATTACATTACAATTTAGGCGAAAACGTCACTATTGATGAGATGCTTCCAGCATTTCGTGGTCATTGTGGTTTCCGGCAATATATATCTTCAAAGCCAACAAAATATGGTATAAAAATCTTTTGTCTTGCTGACGCAAAACTTTTTTATACAGCCAACATGGAGATCTATTGCGGCCAACAACCTGACGGACCTTACAAAAAAAGTAATTCTGCGGAAGATATTATCATGCGAATTTCAGAGTCAATTTATGGAAGCGGAAGAAACATTACCGCAGACAATTGATTTACAAGTTTGAAACTTGTAAAAGTTTTGGAAAAGAAGAAAATATCATACGTTGGAACTGTCCGAAAAAACAAGAGAGATTTACCACCAAGTTTTGCTTTGCCAAAACGTAGAGCACAGTATGACAGCATTTTCGGTTACACAAGAAACGAAACCCTTGTCTCCTACGCACCAAAGAAGGGTAAGACTATTGTATTGCTATCCAGCTTGCATACGTCAAACAATGAAGTGGCAACTAATAGACAACGGAAACCGGAAATTATCAAATACTATAATAGTACAAAATCTGGAGTAGATGTAGTGGACAAATTGTGCTACGTACAACGTTGCTAGAGCAACAAAAATTGAGCTGTTTTCTGCTATGGGACTGATAGTCCCAGTACGTGTATTGGCGTTACATATAAGCAATAATTTTTGAGTTATGACACAAACTTGTAATTTTTCTAATGGAAACCATAGTTGACCATGACTTTATAAATAAGGCCTTTTCTCAACGATTCTAACGATATACCACTTGACATAGATATTTGTATTAATAAATAAATTATAGCCGTTTATTCTTTTAATTGGAAAACTCTTCAGGTAGTATGCTATGGAAACAATTGATAGATACGTTTGCAAACGTAAGTTTCCATGATTTCGTATCGCTAGCTTAATAAGTGGTGGTCCCCCGTCGCGTTGAAACCATTTAAACAAATGACGTGTCTGCAGGAGCAATCCATCCAACATATTACTGAACTCGTTCTGTAGAAAGTGAAGATAACGATCTCCGTTTAATGTATCATAAAAAAATGTACGGACCAAGAATTCTTGAACAAATGACACCGCACCAAACATTAAATCCAAACTTAACTTGAGGTCTCCTCTCTTAGTATGGATTTGAATATTTTAGAATAGGGTGTTTTCGAATAAACTGGATCTAATGTTTTATTATTTTTTCTTATTAAATTTTTAATGATATGAATTGGGAATTTATTGTACTTTGCTAACTCAAAAGGATGGTTAAATTCCTTTGTTCGGTTATAAAGGGTATTTAAACCATCACTCCCCTAGCTTTTTCTACTAAAAAAATCTTTGCTTCTTCTAATATTGCCCTTTCTTTTTCCAATAATAGTTCAATTGATAAATTATTGTCTAATTACCATTTTAATGATTACAACATTGAGAATGAGACTGGAATTTATTTGATCAGTTGCTTTAATTGTAACGCTATACAATATGTCTCCGGATCGAGTTACAAAGAGGAAAAAAAATTTTATTACTGATTTTTCAAACTTATCTCAGCATAAATAATTCGTCGGATATGTTCAAACTACTAAATCGCACGAATTTTATACTCTAACTATAGAAGTTAACAAATTATTCCCATTTTTTATGTAATGTTTTTTAAGTATATGGTGTTCTCAATGTTTCATAATTAGATTTATTTGACCGTAAGTGTATTAATTATAGAAATAAGTTTTTATGTAAAATATTTTTTAACATATATGTAGATTCGGCTCAGGATGACTGTTTAGTCGAAACCGGTACCGAGGAAATTTAATAAAAAAGCAAGAAAGAAGTTATTTTTCTTTTATTTCTTAATTATATATAAATCTTGCAACATGGATTCTATCACATATATTAGATTTGACTACTAACTCTATTTGTATTTTGAATCCTGGTAAATTATAAAAAGGGTTAAAAGACTATTTTCCACTAGAGACCGTCTACACCTACACGAAGACAAACTAAATGCTAGGAAGTGGAAACTAACAATAATAGCATATCCTACCCAAGAGACTGAGGATTCAATCAATTGTGGAATCTATGTTATATGGTACATGATGGTTTTGCAAAAAAATGAAACACTGCAATATTTATAAACATCATTATTACAAAGTAATTTTAATCCTGACCTTTTCAGAATTTCTTTACAAAATATTTTATTACTGTCATCTCACGTTATGTATGATAAATGTTTTAAAAGTAGTATAGGATCAGAAGAAAATTATGTAGGCTGCAACTTATGTAACAGATGGTTACATATAGATCGTTGCTCGAACATATCTAATATAATTTCTATAGATACCATTAAACTTGGCAACTTTATAGTTGTCCATCATGTCAATACTATAAAGCAGGTTTGTGGCAGGTTTATTCAAGACATCAATTAAAAATGTTGCGTTGGATAATATATCTCTAAAATATTTTGTTATTCATTATAAAAACGAGTTACAAGAAATATACAATACAAGAGATACAAACGATTTTTGTGAACGGTACCGTTCTGTTGATAAACCAGAGTACCATTTGAAATGGGATATGTTAACTCCGTTTATATCATTTAGTGCAGCAGTCTATAATGTCAACAACCAATATAGCAGACAAGGCATTTGTGAAATATGTTCTTCTAAGATTTCTGAATTAAAAAATTATACATAAATATTAGGAATGAACGACGAAGCAAGCTTGTTTGAGCAATATAAAACGTTTTATGATATTACGGAAAGGTATCATGTTTATCCAGATCACTACACATTAGATCAAATTCAATTTTAATTACAATTATTTATATATACAATTATTATTACACACCCCTTTTATCAACGTAATATCCGCGTGTCTCATAGATAATATATGTTATTCGAAACGTTATTTTCGATCGTTGGACTGAATTTGGAGGTGTCACACAATTTTTGGACAAAGTTATGAATTTGTTACGTATTTCGAGAGTGATTTCGACCCTTTATCCTCTGAATTTTCGGGTGGTGCTTAAATATGTTATTCGAAATAGTGATTTTGATATTTGGAGTGAACTTAATGGATCATCAAGCTTTATTATTTTGATCATCAAATATGAATTTTTCACATATTAAGAGGGTCCGCTGTGAAAATGTGAATTTCGTTTCTCAATCCGTTGCTAACTTCAACGACATCACTTTGTAATGGAATACAAGACAGGAAATGATTGCGGAATTTATGTAATATCGATGCGTGCAATTCGGAGGTGCATTGCACCTACGAATTGAGGACATTCAATAAAAATGTTGAACTTGCAAATTAGTTTATGTTTAATTCGAATAATATTAAGTTTTAAAATTTTAGTCTAGTATATGTAATCGTAGAGTAAGAATGAATAAATAGAACGTTATAATTTAAACAATCTTTCAATTCCATCACCATCTAATATTCAACTTATTGAGATAACCACCAACGGTTATCACATGGCGACCCTGCCTATTAAGAACCAAAACAACTAATTAAAAGTAAATTTAAGAAAAGAAAAAGAAGATAAATTCAACAAAATGGGATACAATCAGTCTAAAGAAAATAAAGAAATAATAATAAGTCAAGCGGGAAATTCTGGAGGAGCAACGTCTGGATTAGATAAATCGTTCACCACATGGGAAATTGGTTATGCAGTAATTATAATCCTTATCCTGATTTTCGTGGGTGCATACATTTGGCGTCGGTGTATGAAGAAGTTAGAGAAGAGAATCCGACTGGAAGTTTCTAGGAGCCAAGAATTAGTGTCTATGCGCGACAATGTTTAACAATAAATAAGTGCGTACCTAAACTGCTTTATGGAGACAGTGGATAAATTTAAAAAAGTTTTGGAAGAACTTAAGGTAAATAAGACAAATATAATTAAAGATAATCAAGAAAGAAGAAAAAACTTAGAATTAACTCATAAAAGATTAGCAGATATAGATAAATTTTCAGATAGGTTAGATTTATTAAAATTAGAAGCTAGTAAGGATTTTTCAAATTTAGACGTTTTAGATCAAATAAAAAAGTATGTTAATAAAATAGATAATATTATTATAGAATCTCGTAATATTCTTAAAGATAGGTTAAAAATAGATATAAAAATGGGGGAAAAATTTGATTTAAAAACAGCGGGTAGTTTGTTGCCTGTTATGGATGGTAGTGAAGATACTACTAAAAAACTATTAGATTCAATAGAACTGTACTCTGAATTATTACAAGCTGATGACCAAAAATTTTTAATAACGTATGTGCTAAAAACTAGACTGTCCGAGAACGCTAAAATTCGGCTAAATAAACAATATACATCAGTAAATGCGCTTATAAAAGATATTCGTGATAATTATGTAACGAAAAAATCCGCTACAACACTGTCGATGCAACTTCATCAAGCTCGACAACTAAATAAATCAGTAACTGAATTTGGTCAGGAAATCGAACAATTGCTGAGTGATTTAACATTATCACAGGCGGGAGATGATGACAATCTTTTAATATCTTTACGCGGAGTAAATGAAAAAATAGCAATTAATTCTTTTTGTAATGGTGTTAGAAACCATGATTTGCGAACGATATTAAAATCAAGAAATTGCAAATCATTAAAAGATGTGATCTCTGTGGCATTAGATGAAGAACGGAATAAACCATCATCTTCAAATATGTTTTATTTCAACAAATCCTCAAATAATAATCAAGGGTTTCAGTTTAGATCAGGTCGTGGTAGTAGAAATAGGGGTCAACTAAGGGCCTGCCGTCCTTTTAATCATAATCGCGGTGGAAATTTCAGAGGATCATATAACCAATACAGTAATAGTAACCCAAATAATCAATCAAATAAATCAAATTTAAATAATTTTAACCAAAGAGGCAATAGAAGTCGTGGAAGATTTCAATCGGGTCGACAGTCTCAACCAAGTCGAGAGAATGTTTGGACTGCAAATTCGGAAGAAAATTCATCCGAAACTCAGTTTTTTCGTGAATAAAAGTTCAGAATGTGAGGTATTATGTATGAACGGTATGAATTATGTTTCACTGCATTATAGAAATCAATTATTGACTTTTCTTTTAGACACGGGTACTACTGCTAGTGTAATTTTTTCAAAATTTTTAAAAGGTGATGAAATTATTGATAAAAGTCGTAACATCGTAATAAATGGAATTGCAGGTTCCATTACTTCATCTGGTACAGTAGATCTTTCACTAGAATCAAATAATCACGCAATTAACCATAAATTTTTAATAATTAATGATTTAGGATCAGGTATGAATGGAATTATTGGATCTGATTTCTTTACGAAACACGCAGCTACGATCGATTTTGAAAAATTTTTATTTTCTTTTTGGGATAAGACTTCAAAAATAACAATTAATTTAGAATCTAGTTACAACAGTTTTACAACTATCCCTCCACGTTGTGAAATAATAAAGTATTACAGGGTAAATGAAGTAGAGGATTGTGTAATTTTGCCTAACGAAATTACTAAAGAAATTAAAATTCGAAATTTTTCACCAAACACATGTAAATTATCCAAATTTTACTTATATAATTTTGATGACAATCATAATTCGGTAGATAAAGTAAGTAAATTGTTAAATAAAATTGATGTAAAAGATTTAAACAGCGAAGAAAGAAATTCGGTTCACAAAATTTGCGCGAAATATGCTGATGTGTTTCTTTTAGAAGGAGATTCGTTAACAGTGACGAATATTGTTTCAGAACGCATTCGATTAAAGAAAGATGCAAAACCTGTTTATATTAAACCCTATAGATTACCTCATTCACAGAAAACTGAGATCGATAAGCAAATTCAGACATTATTGCAAAACGGTATTATTGAGGAAACCAAATCAACTTGGTCTTCTCCTCTTTTAATTGTTCCAAAAAAGACGGACAATTTTGGTAATAAAAGTTGGAGAGTAGTGATTGACTACCGACAGTTAAATTCAAATATCGAAGACGATCGATTCCCGTTACCAAATGTGACAGAGATTTTAGATTCCTTATCGGGAGCGGTTTATTTTTCACACTTAGATTTATCTCAAGGGTACTACCAGGTTAAATTAGATGAAGACAGCAGGAAGTACACAGCTTTTACTATTAGTAAGGGTCAATATCAAATGACTAGGTTACCCATGGGGTTAAAAACTAGTCCAAATTCTTTTTCAACGGTTATGACTATAGCTATGTCCGGATTAAATTATGAATCGTGTTTTGTTTATTTGGATGATCTCATAATATTTGGTAATAACTTAAGCAATCACAATCAAAATTTAACAAAAGTGCTTAATAGACTTAGAAAGGTTAATTTAAAATTGAACCCCGGAAAGTGCAAATTTTTGAAAAAACAAGTTTTATATTTAGGGCATGTAATTTCGTCTGAAGGGATTCTTCCGGATCCAAGCAAAATTACTGTTGTTAGAGATTATCCTGTTCCAAAAGATTCAAACGAATGTAAAAGATTTATTGCTTTCGCAAATTACTACCGAAAATTTATTCCAAATTTTGCAAAAATTGCTTATCCTTTAAATAAACTAACGCGTAAAATGGTAGAATTTAATTAGGACGAACAATGTCAAGAATCTTTTGAAACCTTAAAAAACGCTTTGGTTAGCCCACCTATTTTGCAATATCCTGATTTTAATCCGTCAAACGAATTTACATTAACAACAGATGCGTCTGGTTACGCGATTGGTGCAGTACTATCAAATGCAGATAATAAACCAGTAGCATACGCCAGTAGAGCATTAAACAAATCAGAGACCAATTATGCAACAATAGAAAAAGAGCTTTTAGCTATTGTTTGGGCTGTAAAACACTTTCGACCATATTTATATGGGAAAAAATTTAAAGTTTATACTGACCATAGACCCTTGACATATCTTTTTGGAATGAATAACCCGTCTTCTCGGTTGATAAAGTTTAGACTCGTATTAGAGGAATTCGATTTCTCAGTACATTACGTTAAAGGTAAAGACAATTCAACAGCTGATGCTTTATCAAGAATTGTTGTTAATTCCAATGATTTTAAAACCATGTCGGAGAATATTTTTGTACTTACAAGATCGAAACAAAAACTAAAACAAAATTCTGAAATGGATGAAGGTGTAAATGACGAAACTGATGAAGGGACTGGCCACCTCGGAATCGTTGAGTTATTGAACCAAATTCAATAGAATTACGGCAATGTAACAATAAACGCTTAATGGAAGAAGAGAAAGTAATTTATGATAAAAAACTGAAGATAATTTTTATTAAATCGAGTTCTCGATCAATTCTTGCCTTCGAAGCGGTGTTGAGAGACTTGAGTCACACGTGTGAAATAAATAATATTGCGCAAATATTTATATTAAAATCTCGAGATAATGATAAATTAATTAAGCGATTGTCGAAAAGTGTTACTTTACTAAACGAATTAAAATTACAAATAAACGTAATCAGTAAAGCATGTTATATCGATTGTAAGCAAACACGTCAATTGATATTGAATGATTTTCATATTCTTCCGACTGGGGGACATGCGGGTATAAATCGTATGTATGCTAACATTAAACGGTATTATTTATGGGAAAATCTAAAAGTTGATATAACAAAATTCGTAAAAAGGTGCGAAGAATGCCAACGTTATAAACATTCGATACCTCATAAAGAACCGGTAACAATAACAACAACAGCTTCATCTGCGTTTGAAAAAGTTTATTTAGATTTGGTAGGTCCGTTAAATCAGGATGATGATGATAATCGGTATATATTAACCATTCAATGCGAACTCACAAAATTCGTAGAAGGATATCCTCTTAAAAACAAAGAATCCGAAACTGTGGCGAGATCATTCGTAAACAACTTTATATTAAGATACGGGATCCCAAATGAGATTGCTACAGATAAGGGAACTGAGTTTTTAAGTCAGGTGTTCAAAGAAACAGCAAAATTGTTAGGTATTAAACAATTAAATTCAACCGCTTATCACCACCAATCCCTGGGTGCCATAGAAAATAGTCATAAGCATTTAGGATCTTATTTAAGAATTCAAACATCAAATTTTTCAGACACATGGAGCTCGTGGGTACCGTTTTGGTGTTTTTCGTATAATAACAGTGTACATACCGAGACAAAATACACTCCTTACGAATTAACTTTTGGAAAAAAGAGTAAATTGCCAAGTAATATCTTAAATAATAATAATCAACCAATTTATAATTTTGATAATTATTGCAATGAATTAAAATTTAGACTCAAATCAGCTTGGAATAATGCAAAAGATCAGTTAATTGAATCGAAAATAAAAAGAAAAAGTAGGTTAGATAGGAAATCTGATATTGTTAGTTATAAATTTAATGATAAAGTACTATTAAAAAATGAGTCAACAAATAAATTAGACGAACTGTTCAAAGGTCCGTTTAAAGTAATTAAAGAAGACACTCCAAATGTAACACTGAAAATAAACAATAAATTAGTTACAGTGCATAAAAATCTAGTGAAAAGATATTTAAAGTAAAGACAAATAAAAATAAAAATTAAGTGATTTAAGTGAAAATTTATATTTAATTTTAAGTGCAATAGTTATTAAGGAGATAATAAAGAAAAACGGATTAAAGATAAACTAATAGGTCAAAATTTTTTCAAAAAAAAAAAAAAAAGGATGAAGATGTAATGGAATACAAGACAGGAAATGATTGCGGAATTTATGTAATATCGATGCGTGCAATTCGGAGGTGCATTGCACCTACGAATTGAGGACATTCAATAAAAATGTTGAACTTGCAAATTAGTTTATGTTTAATTCGAATAATATTAAGTTTTAAAATTTTAGTCTAGTATATGTAATCGTAGAGTAAGAATGAATAAATAGAACGTTATAATTTAAACAATCTTTCAATTCCATCACCATCTAATATTCAACTTATTGAGATAACCATCAACGGTTATCACAGTTTGTTATTGTTTCGCTCACTTTAATATCATATTAACTTTAAGTTATAGTAATAATAATAAAGCATTAATTAAGTTTCAAATATTTTTGCATTTTAATTGATAGGAACAGAAACAAATAAAAAGAAATATTAAAGTTTTATATCAATTGTTAATACGGAAACAATAATTATTTTATAACTAAAACAACATTTTATCACTAATACTGTGTACTGCTCATTTTCGCTGTAATACTTGTAATTTTAGTTGCTCTGTAGTATTTTTTTATTCTGGCTGTCTTAAATCTGTTGTTTACAATAACAATTCGTATTCCTAAATTTGTCTAGAAGTTTATTTGACTTATGGTATGCTAGAGTTTTTCATGGGTTTTCTTCTAGCCTTGAAGCAAATGCTTTACCATTGTACAAAAATGCACCGTTTTGCCATGAAAACGATTAAATATTTAAAAATTTATAGTTGTAAATTTTTGTCTATAAATATACATAGATTTCTTCTTCTGAAGTTTGCATTTTTATTTAATAATTTTTTATTAGTTTTTTTTAATAACAAGTCCAAAAAAATCACAGTTTTCATCTTAAAACTTGTTCAAGTTTTGAGATGACAATTTTTGATTTTTTGGAACTTATTATTAAAAAAAAATTTAAAGAGTAATGAGATTTTTATTTAAACGAGCATTCAAATTCCCGCTCGTATTTATCGATCGACTACACTACCGCCATCTACACAGTTTCAATTCTCTAGAGAGAGATAGAATATGAGGTCCAAATGAGAGCGGTATAAGTTAAGCATCTGGTCATCTGTGGTTAAAACGATGTTATCCAATGCCCATGCGTGGTTACAGAAAACGTTAGAAAGCATTGTAGTTAAGGATTTTCAACTATAGATGGTGGTTTTGAATTTAGCTGGTTTGCGCCGAATGGAAATAATTCTTCAAATTTCAGTTTTTTAATTAATTATTTATAATTTATTTGATGAAGGATACGGCGTACTGCCAACGATAATACTATTTATTGTACTATTTTTATACAATTTAATCAATGCCGGTATAACGAACCGCGGGTTCTGTTAGTAATATCATTGTCTTTAAATATTATAGTCTGCCAGCTGATTTAGTTCGATTTCTAATGCCCAGATGGGGTGCTACCAATATGTGCCCATTCGTTAAATTTTACTACACAAATACTACATTGTTACTTGGATTGCCTATAGTATATGTATGTTAATTTAAAAGTATTTCTAAAAACTTTTCTCCCTTATTGGTTGAATACATTTTCAAGTGGGAGTTGTTGACAAAACTCAAATTAAATTGTTAATGCAAACTCATTCATGTAAAGTTTAGAACTGTTTTTATTTTATATCAACTTTAAGGTATATATGTTGGAGGCAGATGACGAATTCGGCCCGTGGCCGATTTATTTAGACATATCGGCATATGTCTAAAGCTGTTACGTCACATGACGAAAAAATGATACAATCGGGATATTTTTTGCATAGTCGGGGCACCTTGCTTGCTTCATAGTGACAATGGCAGAGAATTTGTGAATCAAGTAATTACTAGCCTTGCAGATATATTTCAAGCGAAAATAATTCATGGTAAACCACGTCATTCTCAAAGCCAAGGGTCCATCGAGAGAGCGAACCAAGATGTAAGAGACATTTTAATTACTTCGATGCAGGAAAATGAGACAACTAAGTGGGCAGAAGGTCTAAGATTTGTGCAATTAAAAAAGAATAGATCATTTCACCGAGGCATCCAACGTACTCCATACGAGGCTATGTTTGGCATCCCACTTGTTAATGGCTTAAAAGATTCAAATCTTCCGCTTGAAATTGTAGAGAAGTTACACGATGACGACGACATTTATAGATTAGAAAGCAGTGTTGGTAGAAACATAGAACAGGTAGTATCTGAAAAATCAGATTCAGAATTTCAAAACAGTGATGTTGAGGAAGAATTGTTGAGGTAACCTAAAAAAACGCAGAGAATTTACATTGCTTATTATTATTATTATATGTTTCATTTTAGGAACAACGAAATCCGATTAAAATCAATAAATCAACATCGATCTCATAGTATTGCATGTTTAAAAAAGCAAGCAACAGAAATGTTACAGCAAAGTTGTTCCAATTTCCCAAAAATTGAAATTGGGCAGAACGTTTTAGTTAAGATTCCTGATGTCGACAGAGGACGCTTAGCTCCTCGTAACATTTTGGCTGTTGTATTGTCCGAGAAAGATGATTTATACCAACTTGGTATATCAACTGGCGTCTTGGAAAAACTATATGCAAGGAATGAGTTCCAGGTATGTACTTAACTAATATTTTATATATTTAAACGGTAATAAGGTTTTTCTTTTCAGCCTTCTCAAACGAACTCATTGACATCGTCAGATGTACCCATCGAAAATAAACTAAGTTTGCGAACGGTGGCGGCAAAAGAATCAAATTCTTCCCAGGGGTTTGTAAGATGCAACTGTCGTAAACAGTGCAGTAATAAAAAGTGCAAATGCTTATTAAAGAACTTGAAATGTAACAGTAAATGTCATTCAAGTACTTCATGTCGCAATAAGTAATAAAATAAATATTATGTTAGTTCCTACATTGCATTTGTTTCTCATATGACCAAAGTTACAATTAACATTTCGGGATATGTTTAACTGCTAAAAACAGTAAAACGTACTAATAAACACACTGCACGTAAGTGATGTCCCTCATAAACATCCCAAAAGAGGTTATGTGTAGTTCCGATCGGATCGGCGCATTGTGCAAATGTACATATCGGGACGTGTTCAAACTGATATGGTCAGATCCCGATTGTATCATTTTTTCGTCATGTGACCTAACAGCTTTAGATATATGCCGATATGTCTAAATAAATCGGCCACGGGCCGAATTCGTCATCTGCCTCCAACATATACAAAATGTACAGTTGGTTGTCTATATTAAAACAAATCGAATGCAAATATAACAACACCCTTCATTTTTTATTATTAACTAATTTTTTTTTTTTTACAAATCTTTAAACTTATTTACAATTTTTCTTCCATATCTTGTGGTGTAATAATTAAAATTTTTAATGATTGTTAGCTCATCTTTTTTAGGAGATTTGGAATAGGTTTCTTCTTCATTTTCACCTTTTCCACGCTCTGCTTCACCACTTTCTTCTTCTTTTTGTTTTCTTACGAAAATATGTTTTTCATTTCGTCTATACTCGTTTCCTAAATCGTCTTGAACGATGTAAGACCTTGGTTCTTTAGTAGGACTTACGATTTTTCCTTTTACCAATGTATCATTCATCTTTTTTCTTAACATAATACTTTGATTATTATTGAAAATACTTTTTTTCGTTGATCTCTTGTGGTCAAATTTTTTATACGTCTGTTTGTGTTTTTCTAGATTTTTTATGTCTTCACCTATTGTATTATACGGTTTCAGTTGTTTTAATTGTATTGTAATATTTGTTCACAAGTTTTTACTGAATAAGATCTTTGCATTTGAATTCATTTTATCTCTTGGAGTATTTCGTAGATTTAATAATGCTAAATAAATATCTTGATTAGAGTCTTTACATTTCTTGAATAAATGTTTGATGTTCTTTACCGCGCTTTCAGTCATTCCATTAAATTGAGGATAATGCGGGCTTGATATGACCTAATTAAAATTCCAGTTATCTGAAAATTCTCTAAACAGATTTTATTTTCGTTATTATTGTGGTACTTTTTAAGTCATTAACTTGTGACGTCTCTATAAAATTAGATAAGTAATCAGCAATTACTACAGTGAAAGAAATGTTGTACGTATTATTAATAAACACCTTTTATTAATAGCAACTTCATTGTCACATTGAAATTTTCATCGATATTATGAAAATGTTATAGATTTTTCTTGGTGACTCTATAATGCATTTATCAATATTACAAATTCGATTTATTGAAATTGTGTACAAAAATTATTCTGGCAACAACCTTTTTAATTTGGGCGAAGTATTCAATCATTACATCAATGAAACTTTTCGTTATGCTGATAATAAAAATCAATAACACGAATTCGTAGTATTAATGTATACGTTTATTGGTCAATGAACCTTAACATACACATCGAAGAAAAATTGATAAACATAATTATTCACATTACGAATCCGATTTATTAATATTAATGTACAAATGATCATTGTCTCAACAAATTATTTTTTTAGGGAGACGTATTTTATTCATTATAATGACGAAATAATTTGTTGTGCCAATAACAATATTATTTAAGAACGCCAAGTTCGTCAAATTAATGTAATATTGATTATCGCAACGTACTAAACATTAAAAAAAAACTGAACGAATCCAATAAGTTATGATAATAAGGGACGAATTGTAACGTCCCTTACGAACCTTGTTTACTTGTTTCTACCGGTTTCTGCTTAATTCCAAGAATCATTTCTTTATTGTGTGCTAGCTCATTCGCGCAACGAAACTTCTGGGTGAAGTGAATTTAGTACTGTTTTGAAAAAAAATACTGTTTTGTTTTACATGCTACAAATTTAATAGTTAAATTGTTGTAGATTTATATTTGAGCTGAGATAATTTTTGATAAAATAAGTTTTGTTCTTCAAAGTGCTAAACTTTGCTTGTTGTTTCTTAAACATGTCTACTAATATTTAGTAGGATACTTAAATTGAGGTGCATTGATGACAATAACTTTTGGTAGGTATTTTAAGTTGTTGATAATAATGATTTGATCATTAACATATGATAATCTCTCTTCCGAAGATTTTGACTATGCTCGGAAAGCCTGCAGACAGTTAAGGTTTAGAGACCTTAAAACAGTAACCTCAACATCAGAATTACTTGAAAAATGGCCATTTTATAAAAGGCCATATGGGTTTAGTTTGATATAAACAATATCTCTTTCGTAATTATACCAGAAAAGCTTACAACATGTTATTTTACAGATTAACATGGACGTTACGGCAGGGTTTGATACTAATCACGATAGTTTGTTAATGAATTGGAAGCAATGTGAGGAGATAATTATGGATTCTACTAATACAACCTTTTGCGATAGCAATTGCCGAGAATATTTTTAAATTAAATTTTGAAGTTGCCGTCAAAAATCAAATGTATAACGAATAGATAATTCAATAGTTGTAGATAAAAGATTTTTTTTTGATTTTATATTATTGTATTAAAATAGCTATTAAAATATACATAACTTCCTTTTTTGAACTAGGCGTCAATTAGTCGGTTGATGTCGTAGTGGAGCGCTAGTGGTCTCGATCGAGAGGGTGGACTATAAAGTTTTGATCCGACAAAGTTGAGGTGCCATCATGCGTTGGAACAGTGAGAAGCGTGTGTTTTCCGTTGAGGCCTACTTTTCAAACGGATATTCTGTGATCGTAACCCAGTGCGCCTTTCGGAATCGCTTTAATTTAGCCCCGTTGGCCCCTGTCCCGGATCGAAAAGAAATTGTGAGGTGGGTCACTACGTTCAGACAAACTGCAAGTGCGACAAGACGAAGAACTGGAGTCCCATTAGAGCACCTGAGAACATTGAGGCGGTGAGAGCTTTAGTGTTGCGATCTGCACGGCTAGATGAGTTGGACTTAGGGGACATTTGGTTCCAACAAGACAGTGCAACGGCTCATACTTCAAGAGCGTCGATGGCTGTTTTGAGGGAACACTTCCCAAAACGCTTAATCTCAATTAGAGGCGATTTGGTCTCCCGATTTGGCCCCGAAATTGCCAACATAACCCCTGCTATACTGGCAAGAGTCATGACAAACACCAGAAATCGGTTTACTCAGTGTATGAATAATGGGGAACGTGACCTACCTGATTTGATCTTCAAAACTGTGTAAAACAAAACTTTATGTATGTGCCTACAGTATAAAAAACAAACAAAAATTTTCTGATTCATACAATAGATGTTATTAAGTTTTGAAAAAAGGAAGTTATGTTGCCGCACCCTGTATAAATTGGATTAAATCCAATTACTAAATTAAATTAACTAATGTTTACTGAGCATAGTTAAATTTTGCAATATTCCCTTAAACAGTGATTATCCTGGAAACGGAGAACTTTAGAGAAGATTAGTAGGTATACCAAATTTATGTAAAATAGTCTGAAAAATATTCGCAAAAAATATTAGCAATACCAGGTACAACCTGTTACAATATACTTCGTGAACCTTTAGTATTAGCAATTGTGTGTGTTGAATGAAAAATTGCATTTAAATTATAGATGAACGTGGGATGGTTCCCAACAAATCTTTCAATAAATTTGATATTTGTAGATATGAAATGTTGAAATAATTCGTGATTTATTATAGTTGGTGTAGATTTATATAAAGAAATATTTAAGCCGTTTAATTATTATTCAATTATTATTGCATAATTTAATACTATTATATAACATCACATTTATTGACAACAATTCTTTTTTCGCATGCATATATATGTGTATATCCATTTAAACATCAAAATATCCCGTCAAATGCTTTCCCCATATTAATTATGTAGACACTTAAATAATAGGTTAATTTATTTAAAAATAGGAGCACAAAATTCAATCTTAATGATTAGTCTTAAATCAAATTTGAATTTGGCTCCTAACTTTTAAACGAGTTGTGGATTGTACATCACATAAAAAAATTTTAATTTGGATAATATTACAACAATATCTATATTAGTGGATGAGTGGAACACATTATTATTTTCTTTTTAAAGCTCGATTGGCAAACAATTTATTTTTGCTTAATAACTTGCGTTATCTCCTCTCATCGATATTATTCAATTAACTGACGAAACTATTTGTCTAGGCGACTTCAACATAGATATGCTTAAACCCAATATGCCCGCGGTTGCTGAGTTTAATGGCACATTAGAGGTGTTTGGGCTTTTACCTCTGCCACTTTATTTGATTTAATTTTGGTCTCTAATGAAGACCTAATACTTAATAGTGGCCTGTTGAGTTACGATCTTTCAGATCACTCGTTGATTTTTGCTGAATTGAATATACCACAGGAGAATGTAATAATAAGTTGGTTTTTTATGACCATCTACAATCATTGCCCTGGCGTATTCTTTACGAATTACATTCCATTGATGATAAAATTCAATTTTTTAATGAAAATATATTAACGCTTTTGGACCTACATGCACCCGTGGTTGTCCAGTGAGGTTAGAGTGGCCATGCGAACCCGAGATACATTCTTTCAAACCTTTAAACGCTCGCGAAGTACCTTACATTGGCAGCAGTATAAGTTAGCGCGTAACATGGTTACTAATATGCTTCGTGATTGTAAAAAAGACTATTTGCAAAAGTTTTTGGATACAGGTAGCGTGGCTGGGTCTTGGTCTGCGTTGAAGAAGACTAATTTGGTTAAATTCAAACATAGAGCACGACCTAACCATTTTGCGGATGCTTCTGTCGTTAGCGACTATTTTATTGACTCGATTCCCAACAGGAATAATACAGTTATTGGATATTTACATGGGCGTAAATGAAAACTTAAGTTGTTCTCTTAAACTGTCAACGGTGTCGGAGGATGACATTTTCAGTGCTCTGCAATCAATTAGATCTAATGCAATTGGATCTGACGAAATATCTATTAAGTTGTTAAGGCACTGTATGCCATCTTTATTGCCTTACATCACCCATATTATTAACTTTTGTATTAAAAACGGCGTTTTCTCTACTGCATGGAAACTGGCGGTTGTGCTTCCGATACCGAAAGTAGCGAATCCAATTCTCACGTCTGACCGTAATTTCAAAGGTTGTAGAAAAAATTGTTAATGTACAATTGCAACAACGCGACACGTCGCATGATTTTTACTTTGTTTTCACATTAGCACGGTACAGCGCAGCACAACTCGACACAGCATTTTATGCAGCAGACAACTGTGCAATATCAGTTGCATTTAGATTTCTTTGAGATGTGCACGTCCGAAGAAAGCTCTTCGTCGTATTCGGAAGAAGAAGTACTGCTTCTTACAACCATGTGTTTGGAACTTGAGAAACCTAAACGAAAAAAGAAGCGTGCTTGTTGGATGCATGACATATTTCGCGCAAGACTGGACGAAGGGGAGTTTCATACGCTATTCAATCGGTTACAAAACGATGAAAAAAAAATTTATAAATATTATAGAACGAACCCTGCAAAATATAATCAATTATTTGACATTTTTTTGATAAGGGCACACGTAGCCCTTATCAAAAAAAAATACAAAATTGGCTGCGATTTATTTTTGGCGTTGGAAGGTTTGAAAGAATTTCATATAAATTAGGGGAACTTAAATGGCTTAATACATATGTCTTATAGGAGACTTTTTCACAGTTGTGTATTTTACCATAATATTGTTCGAAGAGAAAAACCTGAATACCTGTGCCGCAAAATTCAGTACCGCACTGATGTTCACAATTTGAATTTGAGATTCAGGGGGACTCTATCACCGCCCTTTCACCACACTGATCTATTCAAGAGGAGTTTTCATTATCAAATTGTAAAAGTGTACAATAATCTACCCTATGAAACAATCCAACTGGCAAACATTTCCACCTTTAAAAAGTAGATTTTTGGTGACATATTCGACTAATGACAGCGCTGAAATGGCTACAAGTACGACCCAGTGTCCGCATTTGCTTCTTGTGTTTTATTTATTTTTTTTTTTCTTTTTCAATTATTATACGAGTATCTAGGTTTAAGTTTTAATTTTAAGTTGAGCAGTGCTTAGGCACTGAACTTCACCTTTTCATACCTTATATGTTATTTATTTTATGTTTCTAATATATTTAGTAACATTGTTGATTTGTATTGCATTAACAGGTAACAATAAAGTCACTATTATGTTAGGGATATTTTGTGTGCGGGAGATTTTGGGTTGGTAGTGCGGAGCGTGGGGTGGCAATGGAGTGATTCCCGCGTTCGAAATGTTCCGAGACGTTAGATAAAACGAACAGGTCTGAACAAGATCGAGAGAGTCGAACATGAGAGTTGGTGCGTGGCAGATGTAGAAAACGTGTATTGCGAGAAAAGACGGACAAAACGGGCGTGTTTTGAGAAATACAAACGCTGAACTAAATTTACATTAATATTATGTTTGAAGATTCAATAAAGTTGTTCTTTAGATAAATTTACGTGAGTGTATTTACTTTAATTATTATATACTCATTCGTCTATCTGCACGTGCAATTGGGTAAAATTCTTGTTGACTCGTACTGGGTGGTGGATATCTCCATCTCCATGTCTTTGGAAGATATCTGTCAGTTGAAGCTAGTTCTCGGAACAGAGCTTCAGACGGACTCAAACCGCTCTCTTTGGTGTTATTCTCTTCAACTTCGACCTTCGTCCATCGTCGATTCAAAAGGCTGGGTTTAGAAGGGCTTGGGAAGAAACCACTGGATGAAACCGTCGCCGAACATAAAAGTCGAATCGTATCGGGTGCAATTGGATCTTTGTTGTTGCTCCCGCTCTGTTTCAACTTTGAAGGATTAAAATTATTAAAATTTTTACTTGATCTATACTCTCTCGAACGGAAATTTCATGAAAACAAACACAACCGATTTCTTTGCTTCTTTTTTGACCTTCCTCCAGCGTAACCATCCGACCGTTGATTTGATCGATTTTATTTCCGACTAAAACGACGGGAACTTCGGTAATACCCTCTTTCGAACCATTTCCTAATCTTTTTCCACATTTGTGGTAGTTTATCAAGAATTTCAAACGGCAACATTCGTCGAATGAGCATTTATCGGTCACCGAATACATCAAGATAAAAGCTTCTGCCCATCTTATGTTGGCCGCTAAAGTTAAAGATTCGCCATTTTCTTGTTCGATTTGTCCCGCGGTATCTAAAATCTCGAAATAAACCATTCGGTTGTCTATAACGGTATTAAAATTGTAGACTTTTTCCAATGTTGGATCATATTCACCGATGTAACGTCTTGTAATAAATCTAACAACCAGAGCTAAAATTAAATTAAAGTAAATTAAAAAGTAAAGATTGAGTTAACAAATTTAAACCTGATTTTCCAACTCCGGCTTGTCCTAAAACCATAACTTTTAAAGTTTTTTGTCGGGGATAGAGTCCTAAGTTAACTAAAAAAGATTATTTTGAGTCGTTTTAACGTAAATTATCGCAAAACAAAATTTACCTAATTTATTCATCATGTCACGTCGAAACAAAACGGTTCAGGTTTTCAAGCTCAATCGAGTGCTTCTTGATTGTTGTGTAATATTCTCTGTAAGTTTAATTACGAAGAACGAGATTAGAATCCGGACCAGAATAATAATTCGAATACAGTTTAATATTTCTAGGGAGAGTAAAATGGAAGAGATTACGTGAACCTTCCTTTATGGTTACGATACCAAAAAAAAAAAATAATAAAAAGGGACAAAATCAATAAAACCAACTAAAACGGAATGAAATGAAGATTCGATCTCGACTTTTTTGTTTGAGTATTAGTGATGCTTTTTACAAAAATAAATTCCCAAAAAAAATTGTAATCGGATCTAGTTTCTGATTCTTTTTTAAATATTAATTTGCCAGGTGTGAAACCCCGCCGAGGTACGATTTCCGCACGTGCCGGTGTGTCCAGCAGAAGGCGTCGTGCAGGTGCTCGTTCAGCACCACAGGGAAGAGTGGAGGAAGACGAAAGTCCTCGACTCCTGCCCGAGGCTCAAGAGGTCGCGCTGGAATGAGAGGGGCCGGTGGGACGACTGTTCCAGCCCAAGCGAGAGGTATGTAAGGGAAACTGTACTCAACTCAGTGGATAAGTCTATTAACTGTTTACAAGTAACCCTGCAGCACGCTACGGCTGCCCTCAGCGGAACCTGGAGGAGTGTTACTTACTTTGCTCAGGGGATAGACCCAGAGCTTGCTTACTTATCAAGAATAACATTAATGCATTCTTAATCTCAGAGCATAGCGATCGCGATTGTATGGCTGCGGTTCTGAGAATCCAAGGTGAGAAAGGCTGGACAAAAGTTATATAATAATGATCTTCCCCCGGCCGCTATGCGACACGTAATTGCCTACAGCCAGAGGAATAACCTAAAAGTGGTTATTGGATGTGACGCTAATGCACACCACACAATATAGGCAAGCACCAACACAAATGGGTCTTACCCCTGAAAGACTGTACTGGCTCTATGTGACTGTGGTTAGACCTATGATTACATACGAACCAGCAGCCTGATATAGGAAAGTGCGACAGACTTCAGTTATCAGTAAACTTTCACGAATTCAACGAGTAGTTGGATTGGCAATCTCTGGTGCAATAAGCACAACGCCAACTCTAGCAACGGATGTTCTGCTTGGCCTGTCTCCTCTGCTTTTGCATATAGAGAAAGTGGCTAGAACTACCATTTACAGATTTAAGCAATATGCTCAAAACTGTTCCGACATGTCCTACCAATGGGGTGCAGAAGACATTATAAGCACTGATGCTGTGCTATCAATGCCGTCAGATTTGGAAGGATTACTATCAGTGATTAATACTCGATATCATATTGTACTGCCTGAACGGCAGTCCTTGATCAAAAACGAAAATTCTCTGGTTCAGGCAGATATTTGTATGTACACAGATGGATCAAAAACGCCGGAAGGAGTCGGAGCAGGAGTATACTGCCAGACACCTCGAATTAAGCAAGCTTACAGCCTGGGTACGTTCTATAATGTATTGCAGGCGGAAGTATTTGCTATTGACATGGGTGCTAAAATTCTTCTTGAGAGAGGGGTGAAGAACATAACAGTACGACTTTTTTCAGCCAGTCAAGCCGCTTTCCAGGCGCTGCAAGCCGCGAAAACAGTGTCGTCTCTGGTTAATGATTGCAAGAGAACATTAAATACACCGAGTTGTGATAACAGAGTTTCTCTGATCTGTGTCCCGGGTCACTCTGGGGTTGCCGGCAGATGACCTAGTACGAGAGGGCAGCGCTAAAGTGTTTGTGGTGCCAGAACCAGCAGTTGGTGTATCATTTGCGATGGCCAAACATAAGATTGGACTGTGACATTTTAGGACATGCTCGTAGTAGCATAAAAGTTCTAATGGGTGTCTTTATTGGGCACTGCCGATTAAAAGCACACAACAAGTTGGTGGGTTTAGCCGACGATGTTGAATGTGGACTATGTGCGGAGGAAGCAGAGACGGATGAGCATGTTTTATGCCATTGCCCTGCTGTTAATCGTATCAGATTCTCGATTTTTGGATCGCTGATTATCTCCTCAAAGGATCTGAATAACCTTTCACCGAGCTAGGTATTAATGTTCGTTAAGACTGCACGGTGAAATTTGATAACGATATCTCTCGGGGTACAATAGATCCTTAGGGTCGCGGTGCAAGGTTGGTTGGTCCGCCTACCCGATATGTAGTCTATGTAATGTAATGTAATGTAAATCTTAATTTAAATCCCGATGTGATGGATTTTCGACAATGGTGTTATTTAAAATGTTTAATATGCGAAAGAGTGCGTTGAATTTTCAACACGACTCGACATTATATCGACACTCGACAAAAAAGCAAATTTTAAGCCGGCTTCCTGAAAAGCGATATATATTACGCATTCACGTGAATTAATGACAGACGTGGCAGATATTAATTCACATGCTGTAACAGGACACTTGAGGAATGTACTAATTATAGGTAATTTTGGTAAGATTTCGGAATCTAATATAATAAGAAAACCTTGTAATAGTGTTTAGTTTTCGTCGAGATCTTTTATCGATTGAACTTCTTCCCTAAGAGAAATTGAAGCGTTTTCTTTCTATGGAAAACCCAACCAGCACCAACCAAAAAAAGATACGGTAGCTAAACCTACAGCCAACCGTATAACTCGTGATCGGTTTATTGAAAACCGCAACTTTGTTGCGTAAAAGCGGCATCTATAAAACAGGTAAATTGTGGAAAAACGTTGGTCGCACATTAATACAGCAGACAAATAGACAAATCACAATCGTTTGTTACAGACGTTTTTTTAAAAAACAAAAGACGAACTAATTACTTAAAACGCATAATTAATTTTTAACATTCCATGGTACTGTTAATGAACATGGATTGGACGAAACCCTCCTCTCCCCGCATAGTTCCTTCTGTTCCTTTTTAATTTATAATTCGCTTAAATCCTGGTGACCTGGCTCGGATACCTATGGAAAGAGGTCTAAAAGATTCCGTAATTTTTCCGCCTTTGTCAATTTGATAATAGAATAACGCATAAAACAGAGCGTAAAACAAGAGTTCGTGGAACTGCTTATGTCGGCATTTTCAGAATATTCGCTTTCACAGACTTAATTAGTTGAATTGTTTTAAAATGTAACAGGTAAAACAAAATTTGTATAAAAATTGCTTGGCAATAAATTCTGAATTCATTCCATCGTTTTACATTAAGGCAAAGTGTTTAAACTAAGTCATTAAATCATGGATACTCTAGTGTGACAGAAAAAGTCGAAATAATTTTTATTTATGGAGAATGTGGCAGAAAAGTTGCTGATAGTATAGCTTTGTATCGAGAACGTTTTCCTGATCGAAATACACCTTTGAGAAGTACCTTTTACAGAGTTGTGAATGATTTCACTAACACTGGAAATGTGGAATCAAGAAAAAAAACTCGGCGAGCAACTGTAACTACGGAAGAAAAGGAAATTGCGATATTACCTAGAGTTGAGGTAAATCCTCAAGCACTCGACGACTTGCAATTGACGCCGGAATATCGAAGACCAGCATTTTAAGAATATTAAAGCGCAACAAGTATCACCCATACCACATTTCATTGCATCAACAGCAATGGAGGTGATTTTGAAAATCGATTAATATTTTGTCAATGGGCACAAGAACGAATGCGGTTGGACTTCAATTTCTTTGGTAACGTGCTATTCTCGGATGAGTCTACTTTTACAAACAGTTAGCGTTATTAGCGTTGAAAATCCGAGATGGTTGCGAGAAGTAGAACATCAACGACCTTGATCGGTTAATGTTTGGTGTGGCATAATTTGGTGATAAATTGATCGGTCCATACTTTATTGATGGTATGCTGAATGGGAAGAAGTGCCGAAATTTTTTAGATGACGTCTTACCAACGTTACTTGTAGATTTGAGCAGGGCAGAAAGACAAAATATGTGGCTACAAAATGATGGGTGTCCAGCACATTTTTTACATATTGCATGTGAAGCTTTAGATCGGGACTATGCTGGGCGATGGATTGGAAGGGGAGGTCCAATTTCCGGGCCTGCCAGATGACCTGATTTAACATCCCTTGTATTTTTTTTGTGGGTGTCCTTAAGGATAATGTTTATCGCGAAGTACCGACTACGCCAGAAAACATGAAAAAGCGGATAAGAAATGCATGCAGAAATAGTAGCCAAGAAAACCTATTAAGATGTAAAGAAAGTTTTAATAGAAGGGTTAATAACTGTATTGAAGTGGATGTGGAAATATTTGAACATTTATTATAAATTTTATATTTGTTGTTGACTAATAGTACAGTTTAATCATTTCATTATAAATAAACAATATTTAAAACCATTTTAATGAATAAATTATTTAGATTTTGTCTACAAAAGATGTTTCGCCGTCGTACTGGCAAAACCACACTGTAATTTTTTTTTTTTAATTATTTTACTTTTATCGATAGATTCAGATTTTGCAATCAAAAACATAGAGTGCCATTTAAAAAATTGGTCGTGACCTTCATATGACCTTGAAAATAAGGTCAAGGTCAAAAAATGTTATCGTCATATGGTTTCCCCCTTCGCACAGAACAACTTTGATTTGGTTCATTTTACATAAAAATGAAATTGATTGAAAAATCAATCAAATTTTTGAGATAACCGCTTGCCTCACGTTAAATTGACTACCCTGTATTATATGTGCCAACGGAATCAACGGAATGGCAAGTACTCAAACGGGTGCTGTAATAAGACTCCTTACAGCATCGGATGCTGTAATGAGATTTTAGTAACATTTTTTGTAATTCGCGACGGTAATGAAAGCTATAACAGTACTCAAACGGGTGCTGTAATGAGATTCCTTACAGTATCTGATCCTGTAATGACTGTTAGTAACATTTTATGGAACCAGTTCAAGTTGGTGACATTGGGTCATTAATTCTTCTAGTTGTCAATGTGACAATGTTTGTCTATGGATGTTTAAACACTTTCTTAGCATCGAATACAAAGTCCACAATAATGAGGACATTGAACTCTGAGCAATTTCTCTTATTTTGGGAGGTGTACATCAGGTGAATACATTTTGTGTTTTGACAGTTTCTAATTGTCAATTCAAATTTCTATTTTCAAGTGTTACGGTGTTACCAACTGCTGCATACCTATTTCCCTACATTGTCAACATTTATTTTATTTTTGAGAAAAGAAAAAGGATAAAAACGCGAATTACAAAAATAGCATAAAAAACACGTTTCATAAGACTTAAAGCACTCAGATGATGAGGAAATGCATGTTGAAAAGATAAAAGATAACATAAACTTTTTACATCAGGCAATCAGTCTCAATGTTACACCTAAAACATTCAAAATAAAAACATCCATATTATTCAACGATCATTTAGAGGAGTTGGAAAAGAGATTAATTAGAAAAGGAATAAGATCACAATATAAACTACTAAACAAACAAGAAACCATACTCAAATTCATACACAGAGATCTGCAAAAGTATCTTCGTTATTTGGAATACGAAGAACTCGTGAAGAGGTTTAATGGAGAAATTTTTTATTCAACAATGAGAAACAAAGACAACAAGAAAAAAAACTTAAACGGTTGGCAGAAGAAAAAGTAAATACTCTTGCTCAAAGATCATCACATTCGAAGAATCAACATATAAAAAGTACTATATTTCAAAAAGATAAATTCTATATTAAAAGATTCAATATAACAGAACTACACCTAAATATTAATTTAGACTAACCCAAGATGACATTGACGTTCTTAAATTGGGTAATAAACTCTCATTGCTTAATAAAATAAAGCCTGTACACTTAGCAATAAAAATTGAATCACAATTATGTTAGAATCTCTCAACCGAAACTCTTATGTGCGAATGAATGAAGAGATCACTCGTTGTCAGGAACAAAAAAATATGTATTTAATCAATATAGACAAGATATATACAAGTGAGGTTAGGTTACAAGAATAAACTCACACCTAACAACCGTCCGGTTACGACTAACTGTTGACGTCGCTTGCTCGTGTCCCCACCATTTCAATCGTTCTCGAATGTTCTTTTGACGGTTTCTAAAACTCGGCTTCTCCTGACGGTTTTTCTCTCCTGAGAAAACTTTTTAAACTAAAACAATTATTCCTTTTCCTTGTGCACGGTCCTCTTCTTTCTCCTTCTCCTCTTCGGACTCTTCATCTTGTCCTCGGTCGTCTTCTTTCTTCTTCTCCTCTTCGGACTCTTCATCTTTCTCACTTACGCCGTCACTATCAGTATCACTTTCCTCGTGATTTCTGTCGATATTCAATTGACTTACATGGGCCGTTGCTGTCCACAATCTTCCTCCTATCTCCGGTAACTTAGCAACCCTATACGTGTCGTTAGGTAGGACTTCAATTATTGTTAAGGGTCCTCTGTACTTTGATTGTAGCGTAGTGGACTCTCCAGTTGGTTTTGGACAGGATTTCATTACTACAATGTCACCAACGGTATAATCTACTGCCCGGCAGCGCTTTCTGTCATACTGCCTCTTGTATGATTCCTGTGCCCTCTCAATGTTTCTTTGAACCATTTCCTGAACGTCACTAATAGCATTGTCTGTCTCATTAATCAGTCAATTCTCGTTCCAATCTGGCATCAATAAAATGTGGAATATACCCAAATACGGCCTCGTACGGAGCATACTTCGTGGACTTGTTTACCGCACTATTCATGTTTCTCTCGACTAGTGACAGAGTGAGGTCCCAAGCATCTTCACTTGCTGCCGTACTGATCATAGAATTTACCAACGTTTCCATCACTATCTCAGCTTGTCCATTTGCTTGTGGATGTCGAGGTGAAATGTAATTTATGTCAGTACCATGTTTCGTACAGAATTCCTTGAACGCCTCAGCCGTAAAGCATGTTCAACGATCCACCACGTACATTAAAGATATTCCAAAATCATTAATAAACTTTTTAACGCATTTTATAGTCGTTTGAGCTCTAGTGTCTCGCGCCGAATACAACTTAACGAATTTCGTAAAGGAATCGATTGCCACCAAAACGTAACAATAACCTTTTTTCGTTTTTACTAACGGTCCACAGTGATCCCAATGAATCCTTGCAAATGGTCGCTTGGTTACAGGTAACGGATGAAGAAACCCTGGTTGTCGTCCTCTGGGTTGCTTGTTCATCAAACAAACAAAACAACTCGCAATGTATCTTCGAACATACCTCTTCATTCGCGGAAACCAATAATTTCTCTTGATCCTGGCTACTGTCCGATCAACTCCAAAATGACCGCCGTTATCATGAAATCTTACTACCATTGACTTCCAAAGAATCCCCCTACTCTACTCACCCTTCTTGGACTCTTGAAAAGATAAATTTGTGAGCTGTTGTGGGCTCAAGTGTTAACTTTGTCCTCAAGTAGTGTTTTGCCTGTGCTCATTTTTAATAATTATTAATATTTGTTTTAATTAGTTGGTAGTATTTTTTTAATAATAAGTAGTTTCTTATATTGGTTTTTAGTTTAGTTGAGTAGTTTTAAACTTTTGGTAGTAGATTACATTATTTGTACATTTTTTGTATTTTTTATTTGTATTGTAGATATTTAATTAATTAATAGATTTAATCAATTAGTTGTTTAGTTTTTTTAGGTAGTAATAGTTGTAGAATTATGACCTCCAAGGGAACTTATTGTATTGTCCCGATGTGCAGTAGTACATCAACAATAAAAAAGATAAGAATGTTTAGAGTACCAAAAGATGGTGACAGGTATGTACTTTATGAAAGCAAAAGTTTATAAAGTTTATAAAGAAGTTTAAAAAAAATGGATTAATTTTAGAGCAATGAAATGGTTAATTGGATATAACCGGCTGGACCTGAAAAACAAAACCCCATTACAATTGTACACCAATTACAGGGTGTGTAGTCTGCATTTTAAGATGTCCATGTTTACTTCTCCTGAATTAAGTAGATACTAAGTACTAAGTATTACCTACTGCCGTTCCGACCGAATTTAGTTTTACATGTACATTACCTGTAGATGAAAAATTACTTACCAATTTTTAGATATAGTTATTACTCCAGGTAATAAGGAAACTGTTGCTCCCCCTGCTGAGGAAACTATTGCTCCCGCCATTGAGGAAGCTACTGCTTCAGTTATTGAGAAAGATGTAGTACCTGGTAAGATGGAAAATAATTTACAATTTAAATAATTTTCGATAATGATTTCAGTGAAATAAGAATTTTTATTTGTTATAGATTGTTCTTCAACGTCAATAAGATCTTTAACTTCCTGTGAAGTAACAACAACACATACTGGTAAAGTATCAAATCCATCATAGTTTCTCTATAAAACCCTGTATGTACTTTGAAATACTTACTTATCATGTTTAAATTTCGATACTTATAATACACATTTTAAATATTTATGCATATTTTAACTTTTAAGTATGCCTGGCTTTCGGATTCAAACCCTATGCTAATTGTATGTCGAAGTAAAAGAAACAAATTTTTTGTTTTGTTTTTGTTTTAGTCATAAAAAAAACTATTAAAATTTCGACATCGATCTTTCAAACTGTATAATATGATTTAATTATGGCACATTACTTTTTAAACACTCTTTTACTTTCCAAAGTAACAACTCTTATCTTTTTTAAACAGCTACACAGACGCACAAATTCTTGTCCTGCAATACGCCACGGAAGCAGAGGTTACGGGCTGCGTTGAGTGATGCCCGCAAAGACAAGTTAAAGGCCAGGAGACTAGTTGACCAATAAGGGCCAACAAGGGGAAAATTAAGTATTGACGAATTCGAGCGAAATTGCGATACTTTATTACCTGCGAACCTCGCCTCGTTTATCAAAGTGTAATTACGTATATGCACATCGAATGGTAAAGGACGGCGATATCCCGCTGCCTACAAAGAATTTGCACTGCAGTTATATTTTTTGGGACCACAGTGCTATCGTTTTTTAATGACATTGTTTTATTTACCAACGCCGCGAAGTTTATGCCGTATGACGGAAAAAATTAAATTTTTATCGGGATTGAAAAATGAGGACATGTGGACAGGGCTGGAATTGAAGATACGTACAATGAGCGATGAAAATAAAACAGCTATTATTTGCATTGACGAGATGTCAATAAAAAGAAATTTGTAGTACTACATCGCCAGAGATGAAATTATAGGTTTTATAGACGATGGAGAGAATAAAAATTACATTCCAGCTAATAATGTCAGTGTAATAATGGTAACAGGTCTTCACAGCAGCTGGAAATTACCTGTAGGGTACTTCTTGGTAACGCAATTTAATGCTGTTCCATTGAAAACCGCATTGGTAGCATGCATTAAAAAACTTAAAACTGTCAACATTAATGTGAAAGCTATTGTAACTGATGTCAATTAAAAAATTTATTAGGGGTATCGCCAGAAAACCATTTTTTGATATGGATGGAGAAATTGTAATATATATATATTTAACACCCCACATTTATTGAAGGCCACAAGAAATAAGTTGTTGAAAAGTCACTTTAATTTTCATAATAAGAAAACATCGTGGACATACATAGAAGAATTTTATAAAAAAGATTGCGAACAGACAAACGGACTGGCGCCCAAATTAACTAACGCGCATATAAATCCTTCCAATTTTGAAAAAATGAAGGTCAAATATGCTGCACATATAATTAGCGACACCGTGGCTAGTGGCTTGGAAACGTACATGGTTCTAGGTATTATTTCAGCAGAAGCAATCGGAACCATTGAAGTAATAGATAAATTCAACAAATTATTCGATGTGTTAAATTCAAGAAACTTTAACGAAGACGACCTAAAGTATTTAAATATAATAAATGATTTTGTTGTCAGTATTAGGATAACGTCTAAAGATGATAAAGTAATCAACAATTCAATGAAATTTTTAACATCGTGGTTGATAACCATAAATGGCGTGAAGAAATTATGGGATTTATTAAAGGTTAATAAACTACTAACTACAAGAAATTTAAACCAAGATTGCCTAGAAAATTTTTTTGGGCGTATTCGACAGCAAGGGGCAATAATATTAATCCAACCGCCATCCACTTTGAACGAGGTTTCAAGAAGATTTTTTGCCAATCTTATTTTCAAAAGGGAAGCGAAAATTGCGCTGATGATTTCAGTAAATTTTTGCTGAAACTTACTGATATACAGACGGGAGATAAGGTGACTCAGATTGCTGAAGTGCCGCGCGAAGAGAGGGATCCCTTCTTTAATATTGATACAGACTATCGTAATCAGGATTTACCAGCACAAAATGCGTTTACGTATGTATGTGGTTACCTTATAAAAAAGGCCTTTGGAAAACATAATTGCGATTCATGCAAAGTATCGCTCTTGAGTGAAGAAGTTTTAGAAAGTGCAAAACTTTTGATGTATTTTAAGGCCAAAAACACAGATCATACATACGGAATGTTACAAAACCCTAGTACTGTACTTTTACAATATACAGGGTCATCCACGACGACCGTCCATTAGAACTATACGGTGTTCTGTCCAAAATAAAAATTTGAAAATTTAGTTTTAAGTATTATCAATTGCGTTCTCTTTGACTAAAATATTTTCAGATTTCTAGCACTTCCGGTTATACCGGAAGTCGTCACCTACTTTATTTTTTAAATGGAACACCTTATATATTTTCAGATATTCGGATTTGTCTGTCTTGATGGTTTATGAGTAAATTTACTTTTTGCAATTTGATTCGGCCGTTCTCGAATTATTCGAATTTTTCTAGAAAAATGTACTCCAGCAGACATTTGTTCAAAAAATCAGAGAACACTCGATTTTTGGCATATCAATTTAGGATTCAGAACATGCTTAAGCAACATGATGGAGTCTGTTTTAGTGCCGAGTACGGCTGTATAGAACGTTTGGTCACTTTTCTATGGCACGTTAACTTTCCGAAACTTGGAAGTACCATAACATCATTTTTTTAAATGGCACCCCCCATATTTTATTACTTTGTCGTCTTCGGTGTCTCATTTTACATCTTTTATATCCCATATGTCCTATACCTAACATTTATAGTTTGGGAGATAATTGGGGTTTATTGAAAAATGCACACATATCATACAAATATCTTTATTTACTGTGACAACAAATTTACAATAAAATGTCCTCAAACAAGAAAAACAAAAAAATGTATTATCAATGTTAATTCTTATCAATTTCATTCACTGCCTCCCTAATAAATTCCTCAAAAGTGTAAAATGCACTTTCAATTAAGTGTTTTTTTATAATTATATTGAATTTACTTCTTGACATTGCCGCAATGGAGGGTGGAACGATGTTGAAAAATTTTGGATCCCAATAGTCCATCGATTGTTGTGTTCTTGAGAGTCGGTGATATGGTGTAGCAAGTTGATAGCAAGATCTAGTTGCATAACTATGTGATTCGCCGAGTGTTTGGAAAGTATTCCTATTATCGTACACGTACATTAACATCGTATGTATGTATATACTTGGTAGGGTAAGTACTTCTTCTCTAATGAAATACTCCTTACAGCTATCACGCCGTCGCAGATTACAGAGAGCCCTAATTGCTGACTTTTGTATTTTAAATATTCTATGGAACTCAGTTGACTATCCCCAGAATAGAATTCCGTATGATGCCACGGACTAGAAGAGGTTGAAATACGACATTTTGGCGGCTTGGTGTGTAGCTATGCTTTTCAAACGTCTTATGGTGAAAACCGCTGTTGATAACTTCTTTGATAGGGCCTCAATATGATGGTGCCAACCCAGCCGTCCATCGAGATGTAACCCGAGGAACCTCGCCTTACCGACACGATTTTCTGCTTTTGTGCTGAATATTATGCTTTCTGTTTATTGTGGTTTAGTTGCAGATTATTACTTTCAAACCATAACTGCGCTTCGTACATTGCATTGATAGACTTCTGTTTTAGTTCACGCTTGTCTTTACTTTTTACAATGATTGATGTATCGTCCGCATATAAGCCAATTTCTTCATTGACCGTGGGAGGCAAATCATCCTTGGGCACACCTTGTTTTATGTTTAATAACTTGGAATTTTTATCTTTCCATTGAACGTATTGTTGGCGTTCGGAGAGGTATGAGTTTAGGAGTTCTAGTTGTACTCCTCTTACGCCATAATATTCCAGCTTGTCTAAAAGTATGTTGTGGCTTACAGTATCAAACGCCTTGGTAAGATCTAATAAGTTGATTTCCACTAGTTCTTTGTTATCAAGTGCTTCTGTAATAAAATTTATGACATTCATCATTGTCATAAACAACAGTGTCAGCAGCTGTTGTTACCGATTTTTTCCGTCTGTATCCATGTTGGCAAGTTGTCAATAGGTTAAATTTTTCTAGGTAGTCAATCAAACGATTTGCTATAATTTGCTCAAATATTTTTGAGAAAGCTGGTAATATAGATATCGGTCTGAAATTGTCACATTGATTGCTATCACCTTTTTTGTGTACTGGTAGAATTTTTGCAATTTTTAGTTCATTTGGAAAACATCCTTCATTCACGCATTTGTTTAAAACCTTGGATAGAGGTGACGCTATCACATCGACAACTTGTTTTAGGAGGTTGGTACTAAAGTGGTAGGTGTCTTAAGTGTTTTTGTTTTTTAGGGATTGCACAATATCTATAATTTCAATTGGCGTTATTTTCTTAAAGTAGAATGATCTTTTATTATCTATTTTATGGTTTTGAAGTAAAGTACCGTATAGATGTGTATTATGGTGATCATTTTTTGCTTTGTTACTCAAATTTATAAAAAAAGTGTTCATCTCCTCTGCCGATAGTGTTGATTCCTCTCCGTCTGCCAATTTCTTACCAACGCGTTCACTATTGATGATATTCCAGATTGCTTTCGATTTATTTGATGAATTTGATATAAAGTTTTCTTTTTGTTTTTGTTTTTCTGTTGTCACAGTTTTTATGTAAGTATATTTTAATTTCCTATAGATATTGTATGCTTCTGGACTACCTCCTGCCTTTACTACGATATACATGGCATCAAGAGTATTTTTCAATGCGTTTAACTCAGGTGTGTTTATTGTATATTTTTTATCTTTGCGTCGTAATATGTATTTTTCAGGGAAAAATTTTTCAGTAAAAATGTTTAGGTCTCCCAGTGGAGAACGGTATATAGCTATTAGTAGTGTTTTGTTTTCCACTATTTCAGCGACAGCCACTTCGATGTTGACTTCCGATGATATAGGTATTAAATCTGGGCATTCCCTGGCCTGTATGTTGCTTCTGACCAGGATTGCTACCCCACCATGTGTCCTATTCTGTCGGCAGAATGCAGCGGCTATACGATAATTTGTTATGTTTACGTTATGTGGTATTTCAGCATTTTGAAAATGTTCTGTTAAACTAATATAATCAATTCCTTCTGTATTCAGAAATTTCTCAAGTGCGTCTATTTTCTTCGTTAATGATTGTATATTAAAATTTATTATTTTTTGAGTTTTTATACTCGAGAATGTCTTATTTCCTTTTTCTGTTAGGTTTTGTGGGTGCGTCTGTAAATCTGTTCGAAAAAACGATTCACTCTGGTTCCCGTCGGCCACTATAATTGTTTCAGGTTGAATTTAATTTTGATTTGTTATTACTTTATTTTGTTTTTTTTATATACTTTTTTTTTTTTGTGTATGGGATTTCCAGGAAGACCAGGACGCCATAAATTGGCTTACTGATGGAAATACCCTTTGGCAAACTCTATACTTAGTTATTTTAGGCCCACTTTTACCACCTCTAGTTAAAGTGGTTGTTAACTTTAACTAATGGTTAGCGCAAAAATCGGCTTTTACCACCATATTTACCTTGTTGATAGCGCTAACTAATAGTTATTTTCGGTCTATCCGTAACTATCATTGATAAACTTGGTTGAAGGTATTTTTAACCAGATGGCGTAACATAAATCTAACCTAAAATCATAATAAACGCTTACGTTCGCTCAAAACTCCATAATAGTGATTAAAACGGTGTTATTGTCGTGTTATAACAGTGTTACACAGCGATAGAATAAAAAATCATGGATTTCGAAAGGTTTGAAATTGATGAGCAAGAAATCTTGGAGAAAATTAATTATCTATTTCCCATTCGAGGTGAACGCGTAATAAAAGACAGAATAGACCACGCCCGCCATCAAACTAATGAATTTATTAAAAGATTTCGATTATCAAAGGAATGTGTGTTTTCACCACATTTTAGCACAAATTGATAATGACATCAAACCACGAACGAGGAAGTATTATATATGTATAGCACCTAGTTTTTATCAGTAGAAGAATTAATAATTAATTTTTTTTAGAAATTTTGTAATCCCCGTTTCAAATAGATTGTTGCTTACTTTAAGATTTTGAGTTTGCTACAGGCAACATGTTATTGGGTGTAGCTGACTTGTGGAATCGGCGAATCATTAGCTTCAGGTCAATAATAGAAGATTAGTAGTTATCAATTATTAATAATAATAAACTTTATAATTATAAAAAATAATAAAAAAAAACGTTATTTACAATAAATATGTACATTATTATTATTTAAGTATCGTCAACAAGTATTTAAAAAATAGATTAACTGTCTTTATCTTTTCTTAATTTTTTTATCTCCACTTCTTTTTTCAATTTTATCACTTCCACCTCTTTCTTTCTCATTTTCTAACATTAATGTTGTTAACTCTAATCTTTTCTTTAATAACTTGTTATAGGTATCCGGGACAGCTTTATTGGACACTACACCATATAAAGCAGATCAATTTTTTGTAAATACATGGTAGGTTAGTTAGTATTTTGATTGTACTTTTACTTTTCCTTGTTGTTTGCAAAACCCAAATGTTATTTTCCACGTACTAACGTGCCTATTTTTATTTTCGAGGACATTTTTATGATCCGCCACCAAGTCTAGTAAAAGTGTTATTTCTTCAGGTTTAAAATTTGCCCCCCGAATACGCTTTTCAGCCTGATTTGCGGTTTTTATTTTTTCGTGATCGTTAATTGCCACTAACAGAACTGACAGGTTTATGAGAATTACTCGCGAATTACCGACGGACAAAGGAGATAGAAACCTGTAATACCTCTTTTACACGTAGTCACCAACAGTCATTATAATATTCCCCTAGATTTTTACGTTAACTACTACATAACCTATCCATTAGTTAGATCGAAATGGTAAAAGTCGTTTCGCAGTTAACTAATAGATAAACGTTATCTTATAGTTAGACTAACGACCAGTTTAACTAGAGGTGGTAAAAGCGCGCCTTAATGTATTACTTATATTGTAGTATTCTTTTATGCCAATAAACTATTATTATTATTATTATTAATACTCTTGGAAGGTTCTTCGAGTACTCCGTTCCTTTACACCTTAGGAAAAACTTATTATTAAATCAAAGTCTTCTCAATTTATTCCCACCGTCCCCATTTTCTGACCGTGTTTAAAATTAATAAACTGCTCTCCTATTTGATTATTTTTATTGGTAATAAAGTTTATGGTTATTTGTTTCTCGAATTTTGTTGTTTTCTTCTTTCCCTTACCGAAAACTTGGCTTCTCCGACTATAACCCCAAAAGCTACTTGGAGGCGAAAGAGTTCCTTAACTCTCTAATAATAAAGTGGCGCCCGAAAACCGTCAACAATCCGTCAAGCGCCAAAGTCGACCTTTTCTAGGACCGTACCAGAAAAGGGACGTCATATTATAATTCGTTTGACTAGTTTCAAACTTAAAGTAATAGTTAACAAAAATGACTGAGGCCGGGACTTTATTTTAATATTAATTACTTACTCGTTAAAAGTTAAAAGTTAAAAGTTACATCCAGCTCTTCAAAAAACATTTATAAGATCGACAGATCATGTTGAAAAAATTTTATAATTCCAAAGTATATTACAAAAATCCAGTGAAATTTTGATGACTAAATTAAGAAACAAAAAAGCAGATTTATCGAATAAATTTAAAATAAATAACATCTCAAAACACCATTTTCATCCAAGAATCACTAACTTATCCAACACCACATTCACCAACAAAGAATGGGAATATCTAAACAAGGATCATAAACAAGGTCATAAATACAGCATTACACCACAAGAACACAGCCTACCTAAAATTTCAATAGAACTAGAAACAGCAGCTAAGAATACTACCGATGAAGAATACTTGAGAAAAGACCTTATCGACTGGCTAAAAAGAAAAGAGAGAGAAACAAACAAGAACACAACATCTACAACCATAATTGATGAAATAAACACCTTACGGAAGATTAAACATAAAATTAAATCTAAAGGTGGCTACACACGTAACTGCAAACTTGACAAGCATGCATGATCAATCTTTTTGTATAAGCATGTAAAATTTCTCTTCGACACCAAACGATAGAAGCATGGTATAAAAATATAAGGTAGAACCGAAAGGATTCGATTTTTCAACCGTTCTGCGCAGATCGTCGTCTAAACGTCACAGCTTAATGGCGCCATACTAACTGTAGTTTTGTTGTCAACGTTTAGTTTATGTAATTTATAATCTGTAATAAAGCTTATTATGATTATTGTTATTATTATTGATATTGTTATTATTATTATTATTATTCCCCTTATTTCTCAAACTTAGAAACTTAGAGATGTTTTCTTATGAGTACACATTGATATGGGAAGGTGTCGCAACATTTCGTGAGCGCATGTTGGTCGTTTACTTGTATCTAAACTTGTAGCTTAGCATAGGTATTCTTCGCGTTGGACTTCTTTACATTTGGTAACGGTCGTAAAGTACTTATCTTTATTTTCTGCTAGGTACGGTTGGGGGATGTTGAGAATAAGATAATGGGATTGTTGTTTAATAGGTAATGGAATTAAGTGATAATACTGGTAGGTTGTCATTTCAATGAAAGGAAATTGTAACAAGAAGGTGAGAATGTGGCCCTTCATGTACACTTTTACTGTTATGGTCTTTTCTATTTGGTATAAATTATCATCGGTCGAAGTTAATAGAACTCGTTGTTCGACTAGTGAAGACTGAATGAAACGTAAATCTTCCAACAGTTCCTGTGCCGGGATGATCGTCGGATGGTATGTTTGCAATTTAGCGAATGTTTTTGCTGTTGCTAGATGATCGACGATTATTAAGGCAGAGTGAACGGCTACTTGTTACGGCTTCTGTTATCACTTTGTCGTATTTCTCAGCATCTTCTGCATCTAAATTACCAGATACTGCTTTTATAATTGAACCCAAGAACTTCATTGCTCCTCTGCGATATCTGGTTGTCGGGATGAGTTGTTGTTTTCCAAAGATTAATTGTTGTAGCAGATCTTTGATATTCCTCATAAGGGTCAGGAATGCTGTTTGCTCGGTACCGTTTTCTATTGTTTCCACAAATTTCAGTTCGCCATATTCTTTTGTTAATTTGTCAATTTGTATCGCTAGTGGTTCGAGGTCACACTGTACCACCGTTGTTCATTGGCTGACCTGGTTTTTGGCTGTTCCCAGATGTAATGGAAATAAAGGGCCGTCTAACGTTGTTATTCGGACGTTGGGTCTTGCCCAGGAGCATCTGAAACAATACCGTGTTTAAGATGTCTTGTATGGTATGTCTGTACTCCTCTTCTACTTTGAACTTCTACTGTGCTATTATCATTTACTTTGATAATGCTGTATGGTCCAAAGTAGGGTTTGAAAATTTTATTGCTTTTTGTTATATTTTCTACGTATACCTTTTCTCCAATTTTCCATGTTGAAACTCTTACTTGTTCTTGTTGTTTTTTTTGAGTTTTTAGTTTCCTGTTCTCGTCTTTTTTCTCTAAGCTTTGGTACATAATTGCCATTCGACTTTTATGTTTGTCTATAATATCTTGATACGTCGGGGCATCGTAAAATAGGTCGAGTGGATTTCTCGTTTTTGTATGGCCAAAAAGTGCTTCAAATGGAGTCATTCCTGTTGCGCTATTGATGGTGTTATTGTATGCAATTGTAGCAGATCGAATTTTCTTTTTTTTTGTTACACCGGGATCTTCATAAAGGCATCTCAGATGTTCTAGTAAGGTAGAATGGAATCTCTCTACATTAGCTTGACTTCCGGGGTTCTTTGCCGTACCGAAGTGCAAAGTGATTCGATGTTATACGGCCAATTCTTTTACTACTTGGTTGTTAAACTCTGATCCTTTGTCGAAACGAATTTCTCTCTGGATTCCGTAGTAATTAAAGTAGTCCAGAAATGCTTCGATAATATCTATTGGATTTTTACTTTTTTTACTCCAAAACGTGTAAACCAGTCTACAATTGTTAAATATTTATTGTTTGCGAAAGAGAAAGTATCAACAAATAATTTTTCGAATGGGGCGTCTGGAGTTTCAGTTATCGGTAATAATGGTACATCGGGTCTTCGATTTAGCCCTGTTATATGTTTCACAGGCTTTAATAACCTTGGTGATTGTTTCCTCCATTTTCGACCACCAGTATTTCCGTTTGAGATGTTCTAAAGTTTCTTGTATCCCACGATGGTTCGTCATTCCTTTGTGATACGTTATTACTATTTCGATCTTCTTTACTTCATCTGAAGTAACTTCCGCTCGTCGTAGGCACCTGCTTATCCGTGGTCCTCTATCTGACATTCCATTATTATAAACGTTACACATTTATTGATAGAGCTCGTCGACAGACGTGTAAATATAAAATGTTTTATTTCCAGCCATGTACTTTTTATATAAATTTAGAATGTGCTCATATTGGTTTCTGCTGGGATTCGTACCAAGTGTATGGTGTTATCTCCTCTTGTTTTGATTGTAATTTCTAATCCATTTCCCAAACTCTTTGTTATAGTGAACTGCGTCTTTTTGTTGTCAATAATAGTGTCCTGGATTTCAATCGATTTCTTTGCCTCTACTGTCTGTGTAGTATGAATAGTATTATTGTCAGAATTTTCTTTGTTTTCTTCTATCCGACGTGTTGATCTTAGTTGTCTGGTTGGTCTATCCGATATTTGTATTTCTGTTCGAGCAATTCCTTGTCCTGTAGCAGGGATAGCTGGAGGTGCAGGTGAGTCAATCAGTGCAATTGACATTTCGCTCGCTATTTCTAATAATTCTGTATCGTCAAAATTTGGTAGAATGCTATCTAGATCGGTCTGTGTAATTACATTCAGATCGTTTAATGTAATTCTCGATAACGCATCTGCGTTCGTGTTGGCTTTGCCCTTTTTATAAACGATGTCAAAATCGTACTCTTCCAACTTTATTCTCCAGCGCATTAGTTTGGAGTTGGGCTCTTTTAACGACCAAAGCCACACTAACGGTCTATGATCCGTGAAGATGGTAAACTTCTTTCCATACACATACGGTCATCGCCAAAAGTTCTTTCTCCGTATTCGTGTATCTCCTTTCTGTCTCTGAGAGTGTTCGAGACGCGTAACAAATAGGCTGATCTTTTCCAATTATGCCCTGTGAAAGAACAGCTCCAAGAGCGATATCTGACGCATCTGTTGTCACAATAAATTCTTTGGAAAAGTCTGGGTATCTTAGTATAGGATCATTAGTAAGTAATTCTTTACACTGTTCGAATGCGGCTATATATGTTGAATCTTCGATGTTGATTTTAGCGTTTTTCTTTAGACAAGATGTAAACGGCTTGGTAATCTTGGCGAAATCTTTAATAAATTTACGGTAATATCCCAGTAGTCCGAGAAAACTTTTAATTTCGGTTTTTGTTTTTGGTAGGAGGAATTGTATCTAATTAATATTTCTCTAATTGTCTCTGGGTTAGGTTTAACACCCTTGTCTGTTATAATATGTACTAAATAATTAATTTCTTTCTTGAGAAATTCGCATTTTTGTAGGTTAATTTTAAAATTAGATGAATTTAAACGGCCGAAGACTTTAATTAGTTTTTGTATATGCTCTTGCAGTGATGACGTGTAAATAACGATATCATCGAGATATACCAGGCATGTGTCTTCTAGTAAACCACGTAAAACTTCGTCCATTAGACGCTGGAAGGTAGCCGGGGCGTTTTTCAATCCGAAAGGCACGTTTAAATTCGAAATGGCCCTGTTCGGTACTGAACGCTGTTTTTTCTCTATCTTCCCGTTCCATTTCGACTTGGTGGTAGCCTGATGCCAAATCGAGGGAGGTGAAATAGTTTGCCCTGCCCAATTTATCTAATATATCGGCAATGTTTGGAATTGGATATTTGTCTTCTATCATTCTTTCGTTTAGTCGTCGGAAGTCAACTACCATTCGGTTTTTTATTCTTCCGTCTTTTTGGGTCGTTACGATATGAACAGATGTGTTCCAAAGCGAAACGCTTTCTTTCACGATGACTTGTTGTAGTAATTCCATAGTTTGTATAAGATGATGTTTTATTTTATGACCAAAAGTTAATTGTTGTCCCTCTATATGGAATAAATGTTTGTATTTCGATAATAATGCTTGAAGAGCCTTCTTCTCTTCTAAATTTAGATGATCCAATTTCAAATTCTTTTCAACACCTTTTTCTTGAAGTGACGCTAAATGGTTTTTTTCTATAAAATTACAACCGATATTTATTTCTTCTTCAATTTCGCTTACTGGTTGCACTTCTACGGCGTCGGGTTCAGACGGATCGGGTTTCCATAATTGTTTGTAACAAAAATTTGCGTTTCATGGTTTCTTACTTCGACGAGTGCTTCCGGGATAATTACGTTGTCTGTATCATCTTTCATTACAGGAAACAAAGCTAAGCTATTTTCAATGTTAGTGGCCTGAAAACTCATTAATGACTGCGAGTATGGTTTAATTGTTTGAGTATTGTCAATTTTGTAAGGAATTGTATTATCTGTAACAATGATTTGTTTCTTTGTATCAAGCAAAGCTCCTAATTTTGTTAACAGATCGAAACCAAATAAACCATCAAATGTACGTAAAAAATCAAAGCATACAAATAAATGATATTCCGGTGATTTAAAGATGTTAGGAAGCGGTGCGTAATCCGCGCTTCTTGTTTTTTCAACTCCGTGAGGTGTTCTTATTTTAAATTCCTGAGTATCGCATGCTTAAACCGATTTAACTTCTTCATATAACTTCGAATTGATAAGAGAACATTCTGCTCCCGTATCTATAAGAAATCTTAAGCCTTCAAATTCGACGTAGGATAGTAACGGATCTTGTGAATAGGCTTTGTTCGAAATCGTTACGTTAATTGCTCCTGAGACGTGTCCTGGGGAAAATCCTGCGTCTCAACGTCTTCTGTGTATTCGACGTTTTCATCGATATGCCGTATTGGCTTCGGTTGTTTCTGATGGAAGCTCAATATTATTTGACATCCATTGTCTCTTTGGGGCTGGTCGGTTGATAGTTGAGGCTGGACGTTTGTTACTATTGTCTATTTCCATCGGTGTTGGTCTAAATGGTTGTTGTTGAAATTGTGCCGAGGTTCTCACAAATGGTTGATTGTTTTCTTGTCTGGGATAAAACATTGGACGAGGTGGCAGTATTGCGGGTGGAATAAATTTATTTGGCTGTCCATACTATTGTGGCATAACCATGGGAGGTTTTTGCATCGAGTTTGGACGTTGAGCTACCATGGGATGTGGTCTGATAATGGTACGCATTGGCGATGCAATTGGCTGCCTTATATTAAAAAGAAAACGCTGTTTCTGGGTGTTATAGTTAGTAATTTCCAGGGCGTAACCTTCTGCTGTCTCGATATCGGTGGGCTGTCGTAGTTTAACTTCTAAACCAATGTTGGGATTTATCAAGTCTAATCCAAATAGATAAGTTCTCAGAGCTATCTGGTTGTATTGCTCTTGTTTGAGATTGCGGATCGCCACATTGTTTTCTTCCAAGTTAACCTTAGAAAGAAGAGTGTAAAGAGTTGATTTAATATTATTAGCGTAGCTGGCTGTACTGTCTTCTTTTTGTGGAACCAAACTATTCAAATCATAAACAAGAACCTCTTTGGATCGTTTATCACCGAATGAATGAATTAGAATTTGTTTAAGCTCGGGCCAAGTGGTGGGTGTTTTATTTGCATCCACCGCCTCGCGCGCTTTGGCACGTAGTCTACCCATAAAAATCATTAAGAGTCGTTTAGATGTGCGAATTTCTTCTGGTCTTGCAGGTGCTGTTGGTAAATACTCTTCAATTAAGAATTCGCAGGCATTAATATAACTCTTCAGAGTTATTCTGTCTCCGTCAAAGACTGGTATCAAATCTTGATCTACTTTCGATATTTCTCTTGCCATTTCTATTTCGTTGATTGCCTCCAGTAAGTCGTTTAAATTGTCCAGAGCGTATTAGGTTTAAGTCGCGAAAATGAAAAGGAATAAACGATAAGAATGAATAAAATTGTTGTCATTGATTCTCTTTTGAGTAGTCCCGGAAATCGATCGGCAATTGGAGAGGATCCAAATTCTTCGACGGGTTCTACTTTTCTTCATTCTTCTCGTATTCGGTAATAACGAACTTGAAAGTTCACCACAAGTGTTCCGTAAGTCAGACCGATATTAGGTACGATACAAGATTTAATCACTCGCGTTTACCGGATCCTACTGACTGCGCCAATTATATTATTTAACTGTTATTTAGAGTTTTTTTTTATTAAAAGAACGTTTTAATTATTTAACTTTTATTTAAAACTATAATTTATTACATAAGACTTTATGAATACGGAAGCGTAACTCGAACACCGCGCAACGATTGGAGTACTTCGTGGAGTCGGAATTACAATTCCCCGATGTCAAAGTACTCGCAGTTATTTATAACAATTAATTGCTGACGCTTCATACTCGGCAATTACAGTTGTTAAGGGACGGCTACATTTGGTAACTTTATAGGTTGTACCTCAGTTGAAACATATCTAGAAAATTTACCAGCAGCGGAATTGTGTATTGCCGCAGGTATAACGGCGCTATAATTATTTTGTAAAATACAATTATAATAATAATTATAAACTTATTTTCAGCTAATCCAATTATCACTGCTGATGTAGACCTACCAACTGTATGTCAATCCGAAATGATATTGTTATCTCGCACCGAAAATAATAAATTAATAATATAAATTATAAATTACGAAAATTAAACGAAAATATAAATTATAAATAACCTAATGTTATAATATCATTATAATCTCTGCAAAATGAAATAAAATTAAATTTAGTATGTAATAAATTTATTTTTTATTGGGATATATGATGTTATTTTAACACAAGCTTTATTCTTTCTTAATTCTAAAGAAGTTATTATTTATACAGATGATGAACAACTAACTGAAGCTGAACAAAATGCTAAGCTCAAGATAGACATTTCTATACTTAATAAAAAGATAAAAGCACAGAGTTTAGAAATAGATCTCCTTAATAATATATTAAACAAATTCTTTACTCCAGGACAAGTAAAATGCATAAAGTTTAAAAAAAACTTCGTCAAGTGGTCTTCGGAAGATATATTTTCGGCTAAATTTTTACGAAGTGTTAGCCCGAAAGCCCATAGATATTTAAGGAGTGTAAGGAACTATCCTTTACCATCCATTACAACATTGCGGCGATGGGTTTTCAAAATAAAATTTGAGCCAGGTGTATTAACAGATATGTTAACTATTATAAAATATAAATCATATAGTATGACTGAGATGGAACGGATTTGTGTCATTGCTTTCGATGAAGTGTACATTTCAAATAAAATAATGATTGAGAAACGATTGTAAACAGTTGTGGCGCCACACAGGACATTTCAGACTGTAATGGTGAGAGGCATGTTCGCTAATTGGAAGCAACTAGTTTATTATGATTTTGACCAGCCCATGACCAAGGAAATACTACTTGAATTAATAACACAATCCGTTTCTAATATGATTGTAGTAGCTGTGGTGTGTGATCTTGGTCCATCAAATTTATTCCTAAAAAAAACTTCAATATAGGTTGTGATGAAATTGGTTAGAAATAATTTATTTGATAGCGGATTAAGATGTGGAGTTCATGTAGCATCGAAACAATGTATTAAAAAATTATTGGATATCCAAACCGGTGAAATTAAACTCACGCCCAAAATTACTAATTTGCACTTAGATGTTGCTCACCAGCACCGCTAAAATGTTAAACTGGCCGCACAGGTACTGTCACACACGGTAGCACAGGCTTTAAGATGGTGCGGCGAGAAAGGTCTTATGGGTGACGTAGATTGGGAATACACCGCCAAAATCATTAAAATTATAAATGATTGGTTTGACCTGTTCAATACTAAAACAAAATTTTCGAAACAAAGTAATGCCTTTGGTGTGGACATTGACCAACAAACGATTCTTTTAAATAAAGTTAACGAAGAAATAAGAAATATTAAAGTGGGTAAGCGGGCAGCACTTTTACCATTTCAAAGAGCTATAATATTGAACAATAAATTTTTAGTTAATTTATATGATTACCTCCAAAGACAATATAGTGTACAATACATACTAACATATCGCCTCAACCAAGATGTTGTAGAAAACTTCTTCTCGCATATCCGGGCTGCTGGAGCAGCCAATGAACACCCATCAGCTCTTGATTACCAATATAGAATAAGGTGGTATGTAATGGGCAGACACTCGTCTGCTGTATTTACAACATATGAAAATACTAAACCGGACGAAGATGAATCCTTGATTACCATCACAAATGCAGAGGAGTGTTTAACAGATTTTGTTCAAACCTTTAATAGAAATCCGAATTTAGAACAGGTTACGGAAGAACAGAATGTGTTCGCTCCGCTTTAAATTCACATATTTTATTTTGTATTTGTTCACCTCTTCACCCGGAAGAGGTCGTTCTTAAGATCGATAAACGATCGATGGTGACATCGAACAGTCAATCGTTAGCTCTCTGGTGTGAGTCGTAGTGCCCAATTTTTTACATCGTTTCTTGGTACGTTAACCAACCGATATATATTTTCTTCTTCATCTTTAACGATATTCATTTAGTTTTTATTATTTTTTTTAATCAATATAATTATATTTAATTATTCATCTTTTTCATTTATTTTTTCTTAAATTTTTTGGTGTGACCAGCACCTTCTTTTGAATCGCCGACTTATTCGTGCGAACAAATTAATTGGTCCTTCGACCCGGATTCATATCAATTTTATTTCATTTCATTATCTATTTAACCATTTACATCGCATTATCGCTATTGTCCACGCGCTACGTGTTCATCTCGTCACACGACCGGTTCGCATTCGCATTTTTTGCACACTTTCCACATCTGGCGTTCACATATTCTTGTCTTTTCAACATTTTCATTTTTGAAATTTAAATTTATTTATCTTGTTAATTGTTTATTTTCATCATCATGTCTGCCGATGAAAATATTGATAAACTCGTCTTGATCCGTGGTATATTTCTGAATAGATTGATGGAAACAATGGGCGTCGGCCGCAATTTAAAAGATCATCCAGACCAAGAATCAATTTTTATTGCTCCCGCTCTTGATTGTGACGATCCCTATAGCAAATTTAAGGAAATCCATAATGAAATTATTGGTTTAATTAAAGATGATGTTTTCGATACACACGATCAGGTACGTCGTCAAGCCGATTCCGCATATTATTCTATCAAGGCAATCTATTATGATATTAAAAATCGCGATGATGCGATCCAAAACGCCAACCTTAATATTACCGCTGCCTCTCCTAAATTAAACAAAATCACCCTTCCGGTTTTTTCCGGAGATTATAAAGCATGGCCCAGTTTTTACGACTTATTCAGAACGATGGTACATGAAAACACTTCACTGTCAGTTGTTGCTAAGTATCAATATTTATTGACGTCGTTGTCCGGAGAGCCGTTTAATCTTATCAAAGGGTTACCCATGACAGATGCCAATTATTCAATTGCATTCGAAACCTTAAAAAACCGCTATCAGAACAAGAGACAATTAGCAACAATTTATTATAACGAGATACAGAAGTTAACAATTAAACAAGATAACACATCAAAGGCTTTTCGATTGTTGACTGATACCTTTTCAGAAAATTTCGAAGGATTGAAGTCACTCGGATTTCCCGTAGATAAATGGGATTTTTTGTTGTTTAGTATTTTGCTCGAAAAATTTGATATGACTACAAAAACTCAGTTTGAGTTCGAACATCGCAATTTTCAGATACCCACATATCAACAATTGATGACCTTCCTTGAAAGCCATGCTAAAGCTCTGGACTCCGCTAAACTCACTACATCAAATTCCAAAGATGTGAAATTCGCTTCTAAGCTCAATCCATCAAGTTTTGCTACCGAAATAAAATTCAAACAAACTCATTTTGCGTGTTCGTTGTGTAATGATGATCATAATTTAGAACAGATGTCCAAAATTTCATGATAAATAGCCAGAACAAAGATTTGAGCATGTCAATAAGCATAATCTTTGCAAAAATTGTCTGGGAGATCAACATTCAACAAGCAAATGCATCTCAAAAAATACTTGTCGAACCTGCAAAAGGCGCCATCATACGTTATTGCATTTAGACCGTCCAGAGGTTTCCCAAAACCAGCCATCTAAAAGTAATTCTATTCATTCAAATAACACCGTTGGCTCTGTTGTGAATACCATGCTTACCGTAGTTCTACCTGTAGCTGAATTGGACATACAAGACCGGTTTGGTAGATACCATCGTGTGCGTGCTCTGGTCGATTCTGGTAGCATGATCAATTTTATTACTGAAAATTTACAAAAAACTTTACAACTTACAAAAGGCATTCGATCAGTTATGATTGAAGGGTTGAACAACATGCAGTCAAATTGCAATAGCGGGTCCGTTGAATGTATTATTAAGCCATATGACAGCCATCATCCAATATTAAATTTTACAGCCGTTATATCTGAAAATATATGTTCCTATCAACCAAGAACGGCGATTGACATCTCTAGATACTCTCATCTTCGAGATTTAACAATTCCACGAAGCCAAACATCTCCAGACTCTATCGATCTTCTTTTGGGGGCAGAATTGGTTCCGCATATATTTACCGGAGATCGTCGTATAGGTCAAATGGACGAGCCAGCTGCAGTAAAATCAATTTTTGGTTGGCTTCTGATGGGCAAAAATCCTGATCATCAACATGTTTTTTTGAACAATTATAAAATAATGTTAGATACTATACGCTAGTGAATTTCGGTACATTTTATTGTTCTTTAATGTTCTAATCCTAAACTATCACTTGTAAAGTCGATGCGAAGTAATTGTAAAGATTCGATATCAGATAACCTCAATTTAAATTTTTCAAAATTATTTATTTAAATCTTTATCTACCCGGATCAAACCTATTTAGAACGATAAACTTAACTTGGTTAACAAAGAAAATAATTAATATTTGTATAGAATAATGAAATTTGGATGAAAATTTACAAAATTAATTTGAATATATTGGAAAATTTATCGTTGAGATCAGAAGAAAATGAATGGATATTTGAAAATTGATTTAAAAGAGCATCAAAATTACGAAATATCACGCTAATTATAAATAATTTTAAAAATTTAAAAAATAATTTGACAAATTGAATTAGAGACATTTTAAATGTCAAAGTTGGCTACATTGAAAAAACTAAGACACAAATTCCAAATCCATAAATTTAACCAATCAGGAGAGGTTATTTGGAAATTTAACATCCGAAAAACGGAATTTATCAACAAAAAAGGTGTGCTTCCTGTTGTCTAAAGAAACACACTCATTTTTTTTTTGCTCTGCTGAAAATTAATTAAATCAACGTGTTAACGAGTTTAAAAAAATATATCCGTTCCTGTTCAACTGTGAAAAAACAATTCATCCTGTTCCTATTAAAGAAAAATATCCGTTCCTGTTCAATAATTTCGAAGAAACGATTAAACTCGCTCCTGATCAAGTAAAGCAATTGGTTCCGTTTCTGGTAGAAACCATCATCACTAGTGAAGAGAAAAATTGTTTCCCAATCCTGAATCCAACTGTTCCTGTCACGAAGAAAATATTATTCTGCGTTTGACCTCCAAAGTCCCCATAGAAACAAATTGGCTAAGTAATTTTATGTTATAATTTATTGTTTTTGTTGATACATTTTTTAAAGAAAAAAACTCTTCTTACCTTCAATACGAGAAGTTCTTGATAAGTTCAATATAAATTTTGAGATTACGATTACAATTTCCTAATTAATTTAATATTTGACGAGTTGTTTAAGACCATAACATATCCGAGTTGATAAATATTACTTCGAATTAACTAATTTAGAATATTTGTTTATATAATCAGTAAATTTTGTTAATTTTGTCGACAACATCTCAATTTGATTGCACCTTAAGTTGTACACATGTTTGTCTTGACAGTGTTACCAGAACCTGCCTTTAACCCTGAGATAATTCGACAATTCTGTTTAAATATTTAAATTTTTTTCAATTTAATAAAAAACAAATTATTATAAAATTTAGTAATGTTGTTTTGCGGTCCATTTGGAAAAACATTACAATACATCCACATCTACAAACATTTCTCTTTTGATCGAGCCATCTTTGGATCAATGTCTTCAAAAATTCTGGGAACTTGATCAAATCAAGAATGACATGACTCAGTCACCTGAAGATCTGAAGTGCGAAGAAATATTTGTAAATAATTATCAACGAACACAAAGCGGACGATTTATAGTCAAACTGCCATTTCGAAATGAAAGTCATGATTTGGATCAATCGTACTCACAAGCTTTACGAAGATTTTTATCTTTAGAAAAGAGACTAATTAAAATGTCTACTGTGTATGCTAAATATAAAGTATTCATGGAAGATTATCTGGGAAAGGGTCACATGTCTCCTATTCCTTCTCACGATTATCATGATCCACAATCCTATTACCTTCCGCATCATGCTGTTTACCGTCATGATTCTTCTAAAATTAGAGTTGTATTCGATGCTTCAGCCAAAACTAATAATGGACACTCTCTTAATGATCTTCTAATTACTGGTTCTAAGCTTCAAAGCGATTTAGTTTCTATTCTCGTTAATTTCCGATGTTTACCTGTCGTATTTATTTGTGACATAAGACAAATGTATCGTCAGATTCTAATTCATCCACAACACCGCAATTATCAACGCATAATTTGGAGAAATTCTCCTCATGACAATATTAGTGAATATCAATTGAACACTGTAACTTATGGTATCTCATCTTCCCCATATTTGGCACTACGAACCATCCAAGAGCTTGCAAAAATATATGCAGATCAATATCCTGCGGCCTCGCACACGTTGTTGCACGACACATATGCCGATGATATCGTTACGGGCAGTGTATCACTTCAAGATGCTTTAAATCTACAACAACAACTTATAACATTGTTATCGCTGGGTGGTTTTGAGCTCGCTAAATGGGCAAGCAACGAATCTGAATTGATGAGAAACATTGATGACATTCAACATGGTGCTCCAGTTTTATTGGATAACCGAGAAGACGGTTTTATTAAGGTCCTGGGTCTCCATTGGGATCCTCAAGATGATACATTTGGGTTTTCATACGTCCCTAGAGAAACAAATTGCACTAAAAGATCAATTTTGTCAAACATTGCAAGAATACATGATCCGATCGGCTTTATCACGCTTTGTATTCTTGCTGCTAAGCGTCTGATGCAAAAATTGTGGTGGCAAGGATTTATACAACGAAAACTTTAGAATACTTGATCTCATTTTGTGTAACATTGACACTGTACGGGAAATTAAATGTTGTCCGGATCCGTTGGTTAAGCCGGATCGTCACCACCCCGCCATTGAATTTGTTGTTGTCAACGTTCATTTGCGTTGTTTTCATGATGGTCCTTCAATTAAATATTTTTATAACAAAGCTGACTATGTAGCGATTAACGATGCTCTTTACGCGATCGACTGGTCGGAACGATTTGATGGTCGTGGGATTGAGGAAGTTGTTAGAGCCTTCTATGATGCGGTTAACGATCTCGTCAGCACTCATGTTCCGCATAAACCCGTGTCTAAATGTCGTTTTCCACCATGGTATTCTCCATCCACAGTAAGAGTCATTCGTGAGAAACTTAAAGCTCATCGTAATTGGAAGAGGTTTGGCAACAATAACTATTATTTGTCTTTTACTATTCTCCGTAAACGTTCTAAAGTTTTGATTAAATCTGACTATCAGAAGTACTTGCGCTCGGTCCAAGAAAATTTGATTGAGCGCCCTGATCATTTGTGGTCTTTCGTTAAAAATAGGAGGGGTGGATGTGCCGGTATTCCCACTCACATGAGGCTTGGTAATGAGGTCGCGGATAATATCCTTGATGTGTGTTCTCTGTTTTCACGTTATTTTAATGAGGCATTTGTCGGCGCTACCATTGCTAACCGGACTGATTCAGTCGGTATTCTCCCGTGGTTTACTGAGGAAAATGTGTTGTCCGTTCTTAATGAAGTCGATCCTAAAGCTGGAGCCGGTCCTGATAATTTACCTGGTAACTTTATTAGACACTGCGCGAATGGTCTATCTAAACCGCTATTTTTAATCTTTTCCTTGTCCTTACGTATTGGTTCCTTTCCTGGTGAGTGGAAGAGGGGATTTGTGCTGCCGGTTTTTAAGTCCAGTGACAGGGGTGACGTCTCTAAATACCGCCCGATTACTATCTTGTCATTGGTTTCGAAAGTTTTTGAAAAAATCATATATTCTTATTTACTTTACCTCTTGAAACCTAGCCTGATTACAGGTTTTTTACCGGGTAAATCGGTGGAAACTAACCTAGTTTATTATACTAATTTTATTCATAATTCCCTCAATTGTTCCAATCAGGTCGATGCGGTTTACACCGATTTTAGTAAAGCCTTTGACAAGATAGATCATAATATTCTGATGCAGAAATTAAGTACCTTTAATGTACCGCAAGGTCTTTTGACATGGTTGGGATCGTACGTAACGGGTCGTTGTCAGGCGGTGAGGATTGGTGGGGTTACATCCTCATATAACCCTGTCACATCGGGTGTTCCGCAGGGTAGCCATCTTGGCCCTATCCTCTTTGTGGCGTATATTAATGACATTTCTTCTTGCTTTAAACATGCAAAATTCCTGTTGTATGCGGATGATTGCAAAATATTTTCTAACATTACAAACAAATGTGATTCCGAAAATCTTCAGGAGGATCTAGACCGGTTCCAGCTTTACTGCGCTGATAACGGCCTGTTCCTGAACTATGATAAGTGTTCTAAAATTACTTTCACACGTAAACGTTATTCACTAAACAATTCGTATACATTGGGGACCGGAACTTTAACCTCGAATGACCACATTAATGATCTTGGCGTTTTATTGGACAGCAGGCTGATGTTCAATTTACATGTGGACTTTACTATTGCCAAGGCTCTAAAGCGGTTGGGTTTTGTGATTAGGACCTGCCGTATGTTCACAAATATTCAATGCATCAAATCTCTTTATATGGCGTTAGTGGTTAGTGTTCTTAGCTACGCCTCTACTGTCTGGAACCCTCATTATACTATTCACATTAACCGCATTGAATCCGTACAGCGGAAGTTCTTGAGGTATTTAGCTCACAAAACATTTTTACCTTACGGTGATTATCTTTTGCGTTGCAGAGCTCTAGGGTTCCAGACATTAAAGCAAAGGAGGCTATGCTACGATTTATTATTCTTGTTTAAAGTAGTTAACAATCTTTTCAATTCCTCGGAATTGGTAAGAGAATTATGTTTTTATGTACCGTCATATCAAACACGTGGTGAATATTTGTTTAGAATTAGTAGATCCTTGTCTTCTGCACATCTTTACTCTGCTCTTGTGAGATTGATGAATGCGCATGACTCTTGCTGTAGGAATATCGACATCTTCAATGTGTCTTTGGCTGTTTTCAAGCGTTTTTTGCGGGGCGTGGGTGTGGAGAGATCGTTATTACTCCGTTAATGAATATTTTTATTTATATAATATTGTAACAATCCGTTAATGAATATTTTTATTTATATAATATTGTAACAATAATTTTGTATATGCGTTCTGATTTTTTTTTTTTTGTTGGAGTGTTACTTTTGATTTTGTTTTCTTTTTGATTTAGAATATTATTTTTTGTTGTACTCTTAAGTTTTTTGTTATTAATTTTTAGCTGAGTATCTTGTGGATGCTTAGTTGGGGGTCAACCCTGTATGCATCCCGAATGTAATAAATAAATAAATAAATTCGAGTTGGTGGACGGCTTAAATTTGCAGACCTGCCTTATGATGCAAAGCATCCCATTTTATTGCCCAGCAATCATCGATTGAGTGAACTCATTGTTGAGGATATCCATCGGAAACATCTGCATCTTGGATTTAAAACACTGTGCTCAATTATAAATAATCAATTTTGGATTCTTTCTCCAAGACACGTTGTAAATCGAGTTATCTCTCGTTGTATCCAATGTTTTAAGGTACGTCGCAAGTCATACAATCCATTGATGGCTGATTTGCCTGGGTTTCGCATCAATCAGATGAAGGCATTTTCTTCAGTGGGCATCGATTATGCCGGCCCTTTTTCCACAATAACTAGAAGACATCGCGGAGCAAAATCATTCAAATCATACGTATGTGTATTTCTTCAAAAATATTATATAATTTAAAGCTAAATTTACTGTAAATGACAGATTAGATTTAATTAACACTATTCAAAATACTGTATTACCTCAACATTTCACTCTGCTCTCTTTCGATGTAACAAATCTTTACACAAACATACCTGTTAATGAAACTTTGATTATAACAAAAACACTATTCAGTAACAAACTTAATTCTACAGAATCACTACATATTTACAATTTACTTAAATTATGTATTGAACAAAATTTTTGTTCTTTTAATAACACTTATTATAAATACGACACGGAGTGTTATTATCCGACATATTTTTGAATGATTTAGAACATAAAGTCTTAAATAACGACAATACCAATAACAAAAACATTGTATTATGGTGTAGGTATGTAGATGATATTCTAGTTGTCCGGGATAATAACAACAACATAAACACAATAGATCATTTTCATAAATACATAAACACTTTCAAATTTTAACATACAGATCTATTACATACCCAGGTAACATGGCATATAGCATACAGCGTATCTTCCGTAAATATAACATCAACATATCATTCTGAAATAACAATACTATTTTCAAAAAACTATTTAATGCTAAAGATAAAATAATAAGTCTGTTAGACAATAACGGTGTATATAAACTAGAATGTGAAACTTGTGGTGCCACCTACATAGGTGAAACAGGTAGATCTATCAAAACACGTATCAGAAAACATCTATTAAATGATAATTCCAATTTTGGAAGACACATAACATTACACAGTCATGATTTTGATGTCAACAAAAATGTTTCACTTCTTCATATCCAAAATAAAGGTTTCAAATTAAACCTCTTAGAAAATTATGAAATAGATAATTTCAAAAACACAAACAATAATCCACACTGTTTAATGACCAGGTTCATTCTTCCCAAACACCTTTATACACTTTCCTATCTACCGCCTTTCCCCCAAAGTAAAGAGGACTTATGTCTTTGGCCGCACACATATTTCGCATGCTTTGGGGTACCGCGGCTACCTGTCTCCTTTTTTACCCACCATTCCTTATTTCCCTTCTTCCTTCAATTTTCGAATAATTTAAACTCCCAATTTAAATATCTATCCAATTTTCCTTTATTAGAAAACTTACATATTTTTTGTTTTTGTAAGCGGATTCTTAACCTACATTGACAACAATGTTTTTACTATGTTTTATAATATATAAATTCAAAATTTAAATTACAACTTTTCATTTTCTCAGATTTTAAAAAAATTTAATTATTAAAAGTTCAATACAGTTTCCTACATTTCTAGTTTCAAAATTTCAAACCCAAACTCATCTCTTTCTACAATATACTGCGCCCTTTTTCTGATATAAAAATTTTTCTTGTTTCACAAATGTTGCTTGTTGAAGTTTTCATTTCATTTTTAAAAACGACGTAGTTCAACCATTTTTAATTTGTAACGGATTTTTGTAATATATTTCGGAATTATAAAATTTTTTCAATATGATCTGTCGATCTTATAAATGTTTTTTGAAGAGCTGGATGTAACTTTTAACTTTTAACGAGTAAGTAATTAATATTAAAATACATTCATTTTTGTTAACTATTGATTAGTTTAAGTTTGGATTAAAACAATATTGTAAAACAAATATTTTTTCACTATAGAGGCTCTGAAGATGCGTATAAGGCGAAACTAGTCAGACGAACATTAAAGCTTTTGTTTTCTCTTGACCATTTATTTCTCCACTGGTAATTCAGTGGAATTCAACATGGATACTCAAAGTTGAAATAAAAGTCCATAAATAATAATTAATTTTCAATACCTGTTGGTAGAAATGACTGTAATTTAGTATAAAAACAATTTTTAAAACTAATTTTTTTATTAACGTAGGCATTCTGTACGAAGGAATATTATTGCTTACTTGTTATACATGTAACAAATAATAGTTATTTATTGTGTAAGTGTCTTAGACAGCATTTTATTCACGCAAGAATATTTAAACGCGAGAGCGAAACTCGAGCGTTTAATTTTCTTAAGGGGAGATATCAGTGTGAAAAAAAAATTCGATTTTTTTTGCTTAAATAGATAGTTTTGACCTTTAAGAACATGCCTACAAAATTTTAAAACAATATTCGGCTTAGAAGTATTCGAAATTGGCGTCAAGCGTCGACGCTCTCAGAGCGATCTATAGAATACGCCTCCGGCCGGACGTTTTCGTCTATAACTACGTGCTAGAGGAAGCCAGCTCTACTGGTCTACGGCGAAAAAGATAAACAAAATGGACAGAAAGAGTAAAAGACACGTTCCGGGTGACAAGGTGGTAAGGCCTGATAGAAAAAGAAGTAGATTCGTCACTTCGAAGAACGGATATGATCTGGAAAAAGAAGTACCTCTTCGGCCAAACTAAGCGTATTTGGCGAGACATCGGTAACAGTGAATCCGAGTGTTTCTTACCGCCTTATAGATTTCTCCAGTATTTTTTCCAAACTGAAAACATTTATTAAGTGTAAAGAATGTGGAAGTGACATTGACTTTGCGGAATCCAACATACGCGGATTGGGTTTTAAATTAGTTGTGAAATGCAAATCATGCGTCGAAAAAAAAATTAATTCATGTCCGCTTGTCAACAACAATGCGTATGAAGTGAATCGGCGGCTCACATTTTCGATGAGATTGCTTGGAGTTGGATTGTGAGGTTTGGAAAAGTTTTGTGCCTTCATGGATTTACCGAGACCTGTATTCCAAACAGCCTTCGACGATTCAACACGGATGATACTTTCAGCCAGCGAGGGTGTAAAAAAGAAGTCAATAACACAAGCAGGGACCATTGAAAAAGAAAAAACAAAAGAGAAATGTGAAAACTCGCTTGGTTTAATGGTGTCAGGTGATGGAACTTGGCAAAAACGAGGTTTCAACTCCTTGCACGGTGTCTCGTCGGTTATTGGGTACTATTCGAAAAAGATTTTGGACATCGAAGTGGTATCTTCTTTTTGTAGAGAATGTACCCAATGGAAACCGAAAATGAATACACCGGAGTACGACTTATGGTACGACGAGCACGCCGATAAATGCAGCGCAAACCATACAGGCCCAGCAGATAATATGGAACCTGCAGCCATCGTTAAAATTTTTCAACGAGCCAAAGAATTACACGATGCTCAATACGCAAATTACATTGGCGACGGCGACTCAAAAACATTTAATAAGATTATTGAGAATGTTTCATATGAAGTAAAGAAGAAGGAGTGTGTCAACCACGTTCAAAAGAGAATGGGCACGCGGTTGCGAAATTGCAAAAAGTTAAATAAAGGACTCGGAGGTAAAGGAAAACTCACGGATGGGTTGATAAAAGATTTAACTCTATACTATGGACTCGCCATTCGACGCAACAGTGACTCACAGGACAATATGAAAAAAGCAATATGGGGCAGTTTTTACCATAAGTGCTCCACAGACGAGAATTTACAACACCATTACTGTCCGGAGGGCGTCGAATCGTGGTGTACTTCGCAAAAGGCTCGCGCGCTCGGTGCTCTTGACTCGTACAAACACAAAGCAGCACTACCACCAAATGTTGCGGAGGCCATCAAGCCAATTTATGAAGACCTTAGACGTGATGAGTTGCTCGAAAATACCACTACGTGGTATTTTATACGGTTCATAAGTGTGTTCATAAATGTTATATTAAATTTGTCACAATATATTACTTTTACAGAAAATTGAGAGTTAGCCCAATTGAGCCCCGAGCGCTTAAAACGAAGTGTATTGCGTGCAGATCATTTCAAATAAGAGGATTTTATACGGAGAAAGCTAAGCTCCACAGCTATTCCCATATCGTATACAGTGTGTCCCCGGATTGTGTAACCGTAAGGTATAATTGACGATAAATTTTTGAATTCAAATTCCATCTTTTGCAATTAATGTCTGGATGTCAAAAAACGAAATATAACCAAGTTTTACGTCAAATGTCCTCAAAGTATCAAAGTTAACGCAAGAAGTTTGTTAACCGTTACAGGTAAAGTGTCTTTCTGAGCAATGTACAACAAAAGTTGATTAAGATAAAAAGGTTGCTATGTTAAATTATAGCGATATGCCGAATTTTATTAATTTAGGATATAAAAGCAAAATGTGCAGATTTTTAAATCATAAGATTAACAAAACATTTTGGATCTAAACTAAATTAACATAAAAGCTTATTCAATGATATCACCACCAACACTAACACATAATTCAGTCCTTTTCCGATATTGTTTATAACTTTTTCTAATATGGTCCAAAGGAATTTCTCTAATAATAGTTTCAATTTTTTGTTTTAAATTAAATTTTAAATTCTTTGTAAATAGGATTTACTTATACCGACTTGAACTGTCCTTTGCATCCATTGCGTTCGTTACTGCAACAATCGACCCCGCATCATGTTCATCTAAAAGCTTTTTTTCCTTCCTTTTAGTTTTCACATTGCCCGTTTTCAAAAAATTTTTAACAACTCTTAATTGTTTTTTTATCTACTAAAAATCCAAATTTTTCCTCAAATTGCCTTAAAACTGCATTGTAACTAATGTTCCTCAATCCATAGCACTGCACTATAAATATTTTATGTTGTAATGTAAACATGATAAATTAATATTTGACAATAGGCTAAAGCTCATTCAAGATCATTTGTTTTTATTGTAAAACGTTAATAAAATTTGGCATATAGCTATAATTTAACATAAAAAACATTTTATCTTAATCAACTTTTGTTGTACATTGCTCAGAAAGACCACTTTACCTGCAACGGTTAACAATCTTCTTGCGTTAACTTTGGTACTTTGAGGATATTTGACGTAAAACTTGGTTATATTTCGTTTTATGACATCCAGACTTTAATTGTAAAAGATGGAATTTGAATTCAAAAATGTATCGTCAATTATACCTTACGGGGACACAATCCGGGGACACACTGTATATAACTCCACAACGTCAAATGTTATTACGAAACCTTCTTCTAGAGAAATTTGTTCCGATCATTACCAGCATACCCAAAGTAACACAGAAGACGTTTCTCCAGTTCCATCAGTTCAGTTTCCAATATATAAATATGGCACATGGCACACCATTCACATTAACAGGCATTACATCCACACTTCCATCCACATCGACAAGCATTTTTTCACAAAATTGTACAGATCCAATATTTATTGAAAATGACCTTTTGTCAACATACACTATTCATTAATTCATTTATGTATACATATATATTATTTTTCTCCTGTATTGGCTATGTGGCAATAAACTTATTATTATTACTATATCTGAGTATAATGTACTGAACGATATCACTAATTTGTCATCACCTCCACGAAAAAGAAACAACACTTTTGAAGATTGGTCCCAAGCTATGTTAAAAAGAAGATTAGTGGAAACTGAGAGAAAATTAAAGACTGTCAAATCTGCCTTAAAGAGTTTTATTCCAAGGGATGTTAGCAAATTGCCAACATTTGCGGGATCTCTTGTAGTAATGCAATTATATCACAAAAATCGTCAACCTTTCTGGAGATGAGAAGCAGACAGCGTGTTATTATAACATAAATCGCCATCAACATACCAGTTTCTTAGAAGAAAAGGCGTTATTTTACCATCGCCATCGGCTATTTATACTTGGCTCAGCAAATACACATTTTACCCAGGCCACAGCAAAATATTGTTTAGATTGTTAGCCTTGAAAATAGAAACCATTTCACAAAATGGCCCTCAAGAAATCGTTAGTGTTTTCAACAAGCAGAGGAATAATTGATGTATTTGTGGATCTGGGAGAACTGGGTCGCACATCGAAACATGCAAAACAAGCCTTAGTTTTCATATTACAGCAAGTATCATCGACCAAAACGTGAGCAGCAAATAGAATAAATTAATTAATCGGATTTTCGGTTAGCAGGATTAAAAGTAAAACAACATTTTTAAAATAGCTAAGAAAAAACGTAACTCGAAGTGGCGTAATATCTCAAAATTCGTCAAAAATTAATTGATCAAAAACATGTTAAAATTCAAAAACAATCAAAATTGAGCAATGAACCATTAAAAACTCGAAAAACTTAATAAAACAACGTGGAACAAATAGACGCAAGACGCACGGCCGTCAAATATAGAAAGGGAAACTTGTTTTTCGGAGTGAGAACACCAATCCCAAAATTCAAGATGTACAGTGTAAAACAAAAATTCATCAAACGTATGAACATAAAACAAATATGACAGCTTAAGGAATGATCTCATCAAACTACTGAAAAGGAAAGAAAAGAACACCAAAACTGAAGAGATTTCTAATTGGGAAGAAATTCAAACATTACGTAAGATTAAACATAAAATTAAAGTCAATTCACTGATTGTTACAAATGCTGATAAAAACGCCGGTTTAGTCATTTTAGACAAACCTTCATATATTTCAAAAACTTTAAAATTTTTTAATGAAAATAATTTTATTGAAATTAAGAAAAACCCAACATCTAGTTTTCACACTAAAACTAAAAAAGTAGTTAAATCAGCACAAGATTTCCTTAAGGAACATTTTGTTACTATGTTTAATTTTCTACCAATGAATCCAAAAACACCTTTGATTTATTCATTGATCAAATTACACAAAACTAACTTCCCAATTAGACGTATTATTTCTTCCATAGATTCAAGTACTTATAAAATTTCTAAATTTTTAATATAATTTTTCAAAAATATAATTCAATTTAAAGCAGATTTCGCTATAAACAATATATATGATTTAATTAACATAATTCAAAACACACAATTACCAAACAAATTCACTTTACTTTCCTTTGACGTAACAAATTTATACACTAATATACCAGTGTCCGAAACCTTGATTCTTTCTAAAAATATGATAAGTAACAAAATTAATCAGGTTGATGCAGAACATGTTTACAATTTACTGAAAATATCGATGTGGATCTGACAAAACGACGTAAGCGCCAAATCTAAAAAACTTGGGTTTTAGCGGTTTCGTGTAAATAGAAGTACGCTGCGTCGATTGGTACCGGTCTCATAAGCGACAAATTAAGCCGTGGCATTTTATTCACGATTAAATTTGCTTAAGCTCCAAATTAAGCCCCTAACCTCAAAATTCAGTGTTCATGCGTGGTCGTAACCGACAAGTTTAGTGATTTTGTGCTTACATTATTAAATAGGTAAGTGAGTATTTATGTTTATTATTTGCATTTGTTGTAACATCATTCTTTTTTAAAGACCCCAAACTTAATTATTATAGGAGTATACTGCATTTTTGTAAAGAAATTTCATAAAATTATAATATGTCGCTTAAGCACTTTACGCTAATAAAATCCAACCGCGTAACCGCCAGTGAAAGCATTTTGTTTTATGAGAGTTCTTGAATTGGTTAATGCGCTTGTTTGACCTTTTAAATGAATGTATTTTACGGTATAACAACATTGGGTCACACTAATCATTCAATTGAATAATAACACCTGCCTTGAAAATCCTCAATTTTATCACAAAAAACCTGTTAATAGCTGTTCATGTTTGTCGCTTACGCGGAAACATGGTATTAAAGGAGAAAGAAAACCAAGATAGCAATATTATTATTGTGGAAGACCCTAAAAATGCCACTGCAAAACAACAAAATATTCCCGAAGAACCTAATGCACCCGATGAGAACTGGATTGCAGAATCGTTTGAAAAAAATGATTTAATTTTTATAAACTTAAACAATGAAAATAAATGTGCGAATTTGAATGAATTAGCAGTCATGACAGAGCTACTTCCTGTCATGGATTTTGGAGATAATACTGTCTTAAATGTATTAATGAACCCTGAAGATAATACACAATCTAATGAAAACCTCAACGAGTGTGCTCGTCAGCGACTTGTAGTATACAGTAGCAGCTCTTCGGAATACGAATTTGAAACTGAAACTGGTCAACCGAAACAAGATGACAAACTCCCACAATCCTATGACTTCTCTTACGACCAGGCCTCCTGCGAGCCCTGTACCTCTCAGCAATCTCCCGACTCTTCTGACATATCTGACTCCCATCTTACTGATAACTTATCAGGTCTAAACTTTTCTAATGATAATGATTTAGCTGAAAAGCGGAAGCGAAAGAGGAGCGACTTGGGAAGTAAAGCGACAAATAAAAGAAGAAAATCTATTGGGAAACGTTACAAAGACTACAAAGGAAGAACAGTTCCCCCTAAAACAATGCTACCAAATCCATGTAAGGATAAAAAGTGTAGGAATAACTGCAATCTCTTTTCCGTTGAAGAGCGACAGGAGTTATTCAATAACTTTTGGAGAATGGGAAATGGCGTATCTCAAAAATCCTATATAAATGGATGCATAAAATTGGTTCCAGTGAAACGGAAAAGAACTCCAAATGAAAATTCAAGAAGATTATTAACATATGAACACCATTTTCTACGTGAACAAGTTCAAGAGAAAGTTTGTCAACAATTTTTCATTGCAACTTTAGGAATTACGCAGAGAATAATAAGAAACGCCATAGAGGGAAAATTTTCTGAAGTGAAAGACTTGAGAGGTAAGCATGAGCCATCACATAAAATTACCAAAGATCAGAAGTTGGACCTTGAAAATTTTATTAAAAGGTTACCAGCTGTTCCCTCGCATTATTGTAGAGGGTCTTCTTCTAAGTTGTATCTTCCTGCGGATATAAAAACGTTTAAAAATTTGTATACTATGTATACCAATGAAATTTCCGGCAAAGTTATTAGTAACTCTAGCTTCAAAAGAATTTTAAAAAAGGAGTACAATATAGGAATTCATGTCCCTAAGAATGACAAATGTGTCAATTGTGAGAGATATAAAAATCTACCCAAAAACTTAAGAACAGAAAAGGATGAAGCTGATTACCTTATCCATATAGAAAAAATAAATAAAGCGAAGCAATATTTTCTAAATAAACAAACCAAAATAGATGAGACCTCTATTGTGGCTAGCTTTGACCTACAAAAAGTGTTGACCACTCCACATGGCACTAGTATGTTATTAGGCTTCTCTAGAAAATACGCCACTTATAACTTTTGCATATACGAAAGTGGATCTTCCAATACATTTTGTTATGTATGGGGGGAAAATGATGGAAAACGAGGGGCAAATGAAATATGCACGCATCTGTTTTCATACTTATCTAATTTAGACTCTAATATAGCAACTGCGAAACAAAACATTCATCTTTTTTGTGATAACTGTCCAGGACAGAATAAAAATAAGCATATGATTAGCATGATCTCGTATTTTCTCAGCAAGTCAGAAAACATTAAAACAATCAGAATTACTTACTTGGTATCCGGGCATACATACATGCCAGTTGATAGTGTCCACGCAGTAATCGAACGAAGATCAAAGAAAATGTTCATTCAAGCTCCTTCAGAATGGCCGACAGTAATAAGAAATTCTCGAACGAAACCAAAGCCCTATAATGTGATTGTTACCAAATATGATGCAATTTTCGATTGGAAGAGCATAATTCCAAATAAAAAACTTAAAACGTCGTCCGGCATTGATATTAAAATATCTGATATAGTAGAAATACTTTTTGACAAGCGCTGTTCAAATAGTATTAAAATAAAGTACGCTTATGAGGAGGACGATGGAAATGCAGACGAAGTCCCCTTCCAGACTAAAAACTTGGGTAAAGCTGTCCCACAACGTGCCTACAACTCTGAATTGCCAATCAATAAAAACAAATATGATGATCTTACTGACCTGTGTAAAAAGTTTGTAATAGAGCCCCAATATCATCATGAATATTTTTCATTAAAAACGAAAGCTAATATCCCGGACATCTTACCTGACACTGATATTGAAGACTTCCAGCAGAACTGAATTTATTACCTTATTGTATTCGTGTCTATACCTACTTAAAATGTGATTTTTAGTTTAGTATTATTTATGTCACTAATGAATATTTTTATTTTTGTTGTTAAAAGAGTCATTTACAATTTTTATTTGTTTAAAAAAGTATTTTTTATTTTATGTTATTGCGTAGGTACATAAGAAAAAATTTTATATTTTTCTTACTTTGATTCTTACTATGTTACTGAATAAATATTCTTTTTTTCATATTAAGATCATAATTTGTATGATTTAGTTATTGATAGAGTATTCAAAAAATAATAACCATTGGCAGCACTGTGACTGTTACGCATCACTAAATCAATTGGCCTTAGTAAACACTTTGCTTAAGCAACGAAACATACAGGTGCGTAAGAGGCAACAAGTGATCAATGGAAAAAATTATCTACGACGTAAGTTTGACGTAAGTACCACTTTGATCACAATTTCATACAAAGTGAATGGCGTAACTACATGTATTTAAGACTTAAGCGCCATTTGTAATCTTAAAACGACTTAAGCGACATGAAAACCTTTTTTACTGGAAATCCAAGTATTTGTTGCTAACTTTGTTGTACTAGAACGGTTATGGTAGTTAAACAAAACATGAAAAATGTATTGGCGTTATAATTCAATTATAATTATACATAGCAATCATTTTTATTAAGTTACTGCAAAATTTGACAAATGGCGCTTACGTCGTTTTGTCAGATCCACATCGATATACACTGAACAAAATTTTTGTCAATTTGACAATAAATTTTATAAATATAACGAAGGCTTACCTATGGGATCTCCTTTGAGCGGCCTTCTCTCGGATATTTTCTTTAATCATCTTGAAAATACAATTTTTGATACTAACAATCCTCTAAATAAGAACGTAACCCTTTGGCGTAGATATGTTGATGACGTATTAATTATTTGGAATAATGAGAATGATGTCTCTATTAATGAGTTTCATAATTACATCAATAATTTACATAGTAATATTAAATTCACTTTGGAATTATAAAGCGACAACCAACTAAATTTTTTAGATTTAACTCTCATTAAGAAAGGAGAATTAATTGAATTTAAAATTTATAGAAAACCCACACAAACTGACACTGTAATTCCTAATCTTTCTTTCCATCATAATTCTCATAAAGCTGCAGCTTTCAGAGCTTATATACACCACTATCTGAACAAGATAGAAATAATGAATTTAATATCATTAGATCTATAGCAATTAATAGTGGTTTCTCAATACCACAGATAAATTCTTTAATTAAAAAACTTCAGATAAAACATCAACTTAAAAATTCAACCACTTTACAACCACTCACACAAAATAATAATTTAATATATAGATCAATTAACTTCCCTGGTAATGTTGCTTATAATATCCAGAAGATTTTCCGTAAATACGATATTAATATTTTCTATAGAAACGTAAACACTTTACAGAAAAAACTATTCAACGCCAAAGACAAAATCAATTTATTAGATCAGAATGGTGTTTATAAATTAGAATGCAGTACTTGGTGAAACAGGTAGATCTATCAAAACTAGAATTAAAGAACACCAACATCATGATAATTCCAATTTTGGTAGACATATGTTAATGTTTAGACATGATCTTGACATACAAGAGGGTGTTACGTTGATACATAAACAGTACAAAGGTTTTAAACTTAGTTTATTAGAACAATACGAAATAGATAAGTTTAAGAATAACAACACAGATTTAGAATGCCTTAATGATCAGGTACTTTCTTTAAAAATCCCACTTTACTAATATTTAACCATTCCTTTCCCCCAAAATGCAGGGGATTAATGCATCCGGTCCGCGTGCATTTTTCGCACTTTTTGGGGTCTCAGCGGCCAATCCCCCTCCCCCCTTTCCCCCTTTTTCTTTTTTCGAACCCCAATCCTTATACACCTCTTCCTATTTTTTATATTTTAAAGTTCCCATTTCAAAATCCAACATCCCTATTAACTCCACTATAATAGTTCATAACTATGAAATATTATATAAAAATCATAAATTTTTAATTACATTTAACTACAGAAAATTTATTTTCATGTTAGTCCTTGATAGTTTGATTTAAATGAGTTTTCAAAATATTTTCCAGTTTGAATTTAAATTTAAAATGCGTCACCAAATATTTTTGTACATGCGTATTTTATATTGTTCTCTTACGAAGAAAAATTAAAAAAGAAAAACCTGAACTCAGACCATCTTGTAACATCTGCCACAAAAGACGTCCATGCGGAGTTAAATCTTTAAAGATTTTAAAAAAAATTTTGCGTTTATTTTAAGTAAATTATGTGACAATAATAATTTAATTTGTTCACCGCTTTATGTTTTCGATGTTAATTTCCTGTAATATTCATTACTGTAACTATTTTTTAAAAAACTTTTTATTGTTAATTCACATATTTAAATTTCACTTATTGATTAAAAATTGTTAATTCTTGTTTGTAGTTGTCTCTGATGATGGCTTTTTGCCGAAACTAGTTAGACAACAAAAATATAAATAAACCAGTAAAAGTACAACAAAATTCGAAATTTTTTCTATCACATAAAACAAATAATTAGTTTAATTTATAATGAATTTCTTAATCTTTATCTTTACTTAATTTAACTGTAATTAATTAATACAAATCTAATTAAAGAAACTAAAAAAATATATCACTGGAGAAAGTTGAGGTGTTATTAGGACTAGAACCTTGTAAGTTGGCTGAATTGTTGTGGTTAAACCTATCTACGGCAAACAAATAAGCATAAATGTTGCTAAGGTTCTGACTATCTGTTTTAAAATTTATAGCATTCTGTGTATAATTGATGTGTACCATCTTCAAGAACAGTTATGATAATTACTTTCTGAATCCCAGATTTTTACATCCAGAAAATCAAATTCATGTTTTGGAGTGCGGCAAAACGTGCTGGGATAAAGCATTACTATACTTTTTTAGTCTGCAGTCGCTTGCATGTTTTGAGATTCTACACTTCAACCACTGACTGGTCTGACCAACATACTTTCCATCACAACCCCTGCATGAAACACAATAAATCAATTTGGATCTAAAATTATCATCAGTATTATGCTTAAGTTTAGTAAAATGGTTTTCTAATCTGTTATCACAACAGTCAATGATCCTTATGTTATCAATATATTTTAACGTTTTTTTTAACTGGTCACTTAACCTTCCTATGTATGGAAGCTTTTTATAAGTGAAACGCTTTGTATTAATTAATTCAGGATTACTTAAACTGATCTGGTTGATATTATTGTGTGAATACGTTGAAAACAAAAGTTTGTTGACCAATTTACGAGGATAACCATTGTTGACAAAATTTGTTCTAAGAAAATTGAGATTTTGTTGTAAAAACTGATTATCACAGATACGGTGGAAATTTTATGTTTTAAATTGTGACTTGAGAAATAATTCAAATAGCGTCCCGAGTACGTTGGTTTGACAAACCAGTCAAATTGAATGATGTTATTTTCGTTTCTTATCATTTTCGTGTCTAGGAAAGAAATACAGTTGTCTTTTTCGATCTCAATTGTGAACCGAATGCTCGGATGAAAACTGTTAAACAAATTCAACGTTGAATCTATATCATCTTTATGTATTCCAATGATCAAATCATGAACATACTTTTTGATAAAACTGATGCGAAAATCCGAGTTGTTATTAACCAAAATCTCATCCAACGCGAAATCCATCATCATCAGAGCCAGAACCGGCGATATTTTAGAGTCCATAGGGGTGCCCTCTATTTGATGGTAAATTACATTATCAAAGGTGAAAATTGAAGTATCAAAGATAAATTTCAAGCCAAGCAAAAAGGTGTCTTTGTCCCAGGAACAATGATTAGCAATTAAATGCCATTTTTCCTCAACAATTCTGTCAACCAAATCCAACGGAATGACAGTAAAAAGGCTAACAAGATCTAAAGATATTAAAATATGATCCCGAGGAAGGCTATAGCCCCTAAATTTATCCACAAATTGAAAGGTGTTGGTAATGTTGTAGTTAGTTCTATCTGAAGAAGGTTGTAATCAACAATTGAAATATTAGCTATTTGAAAAAAGTTGTTTTACTTTTAATCCTGCTGACCGAAGATCCGATTAATTAATTTTTTCTATTAGACAATTTAAGCAAGACTACCTTTTTTGTGTGGAATTGAAAGCTCTTTCAGGTTTGTGGTTTTAACTCACCATACCTCAACTGACAAAATAGTCATTTCTAGATTTATCGAACGAGCAGTATGTATCTAACGCCCTCTACGAGCAATAGCAAAAGAAGTCTCAAATTCTTATTTCAAATGCTCGAAAACATAAACTACCAAATTTTATGTTAATAGTACAAACAGTTTCAAAATTATCAAGAAATTTCGAAATAAAAATTTAACTTTCAACACCCTGTTGAAATTGTGGATTGAATCGTCATATGCATTTTTCAGCATATTGATTATCACCCCTAGCAGGTAGTAGTGGAAGGGCGTATTTATTATTTTTGGGGTATTAAATCGATATTTTCGTATATTTCCCAACATCCCAGCTCAACTTTAAAAATTTGTACATAATAGAATAGATGAAAAATTGTAATGCAATTTTCACCAAGTACCAATTAAAGTATGTACTTTTCAATAAAGGAGTCCGTTTCAAAATATTGTTTTTAGCTTTTGAGATATAAACTTATGAGTACAATCGCAATTGCTGGTAATTATTGTAATTTCCTTACTTAAATTTAAGAATTTGTGAATAATAGAAAATAATAATAGAATATAGGGCATAATAAGAAAATTTATTTATACTTTTCACCAATTAATTATCAACTATCACATCCACTTTTCAATAGTTTTATCAGACTCACTAACAATAGAGAGAACAGTTCGGGTGGTTTGCGACGTTTGCTCATTATCTTTTCGCTTAAAGTTGTTAATTAAATTTATTGTGCAGTGTATATCTCTTAGACGTTGGATTTATTGTAAGAATTAGATTTTTTTTTTGTTTTTCGTTTAATTTAATTTTTTTAAACGGTTCAAGTGAATAAACTTTGTTGTATAATTTTAAACCCAGAGTTATTTAATTGAAGTAATAAACTTATTCAAAACGATTATTTAACAAAACCTTTCTTTTCAAGCTTTATCAAACATATATTGTTATAAAATTAATTATAATAAAATGGTAGTACATACTAAACCGAAACAATTTTTTGTGACGTGTCACACAATTAGTCAGACTGGTATGCTTTTAACTAGCAATTTTAGCAATTCTTGTGTTTCTTGAAAGGCGTGAGTGCAATATTATTGTCAAAAAGGTAATATTAGAGTTTTTTTACTTTCAAATTTTTAATCCATAATAGCATGTCGGAAAAGCAAACAAAAAAACGGAAGGTTGCGGATGAGCACAGGCATTTTCAAGAAAAGCGGAAATTCGATAATTGTTTCAGTTTCGTCAAAGATAAAGCTGTATGCTTAATATGCTCAGAGACTGTGTCGACATTAAAAGAATATAACATAAAAAGGCATTACGACACAAAACATGAACAACAATATGAAAACTTAACAGGACAACTCCGGATAGATAAGTTTAATCAAATGGAGAAAAACTTGGGAAAACAACAGGCTATTTTTTAAAATCAAGCTATTTTATCAAATATGGCAGTAAAGGCCAATTTTCTTGTCAGTCAAATACTGGAAAAAAATGAAACCCTTTGCGGATGGAGAGATAAAAGAATATTTGACTGAATAGCATTTCCTGACAAAATAAATATTATTTCAAACATTAGTTTATCAAAATTCACTATTGCAAGGAGAATTGAAGACTTGTCCGAGAACATAGCAACAACACTTCGTGAACGCATTGCAAAATTCGAATACTGTTCTTTGGCACTTGATGAGAGTTACGATATTAGCGATACAGCACAACTGGCTATATTTTTACGTGGTATTGAGACCAAATTTAATATTACTGAAGAATTGTGTTCACTGATTCCAATGAAAGGAACTACAACCCGCAAAGACCTGTACGATGAACTAAACTCTGTGTTGGAAAATTTTTCAATTTTATTAGTAAGGTTATTGGTATATCGACAGATGTAGCACGAGCAATGTCAAGAGAAATATTCGTTAACCAATGCATAATTCACCAGGAAAATTTATGTGCGAAAAGATTGAGTTTGCCAAAGGTCATAGTACTACTAATTAAAGTAATCAATTTTAAAAAAGTCGCGCGCGTTAAATCACCGTGAATTTAAAGAATTCCTGAAAGATTTAGAAACTGAATATGGCGATGTGGATTTTAATACTGAAGTACGTTGGCTTAGTAGAGGTGCAATGTCAAAAAGAGTATACAATTTAAAAAGCGAAATACAATCGTTCTTGGATATGAACAGTGCGATTTTGGGTTTCTTATCGACATGACTCAGCATCTCAATGATGTTAATGTGGAACTTCAAGGCAAAGGACAGTTTATTCACAATTTGTATGACAAAATTCAGGGCTTTGAGCGCAAATTTAAATTGTGGAAATAGCATCTTTTGCAGAATAATGTGTCTCACTTTCCACATTTAGAAAAAGAAAACGTTACTACTTCTCAAAAATACGCACAATATATAGACATTTTAATCAACGAATTTCAATTACGATTCCAAATGTTCAAAACTAAGAAGACAGCGGTTTCCATGAAAATGTTTTCCTCGCCATTTAATATCGATGTGGATACAATTCCCGAAGGCTGTCGAATGGAAGTGGTTGACATGCAGAATAATACCGATTTAAAAAATGTATTTTTCTCAGTAAACATCGAAAATTTTTATAAATCTTATGTCAGCCCTGAGAAATTGCCGCTTTTGACGAAAAATGCAAACCAAATGATGTCTCTGTTCGGAAGTACGTATGTTTGCGAACAATTATTTTCAACGATGAAATTAATTAAAATTGACCATCGATCGAGAATGAGTGATGCATGATTAGAAAGCTGCGTACGTGTAGCTACCTCATCGATTCCGGCTAATATTGATCAGCTTGTATCGAAAAAACAGTACCAAATTTCTCATTAAAAATTTCAAGTAAATTCGTTTTTCTGTTCTTTTCTTATTTGTTTTTATTTTGCATTAAAATTTATATATGAAATCTTTACTTTTTTTAAAATTCTATATTTTTTTATCCTAATGTTTATTATAAATAAAGTTTTGTAAATTATTAATAAGTGTTACTTGATGTGCGGCCCGCCAAAAAATTTTAAAATTTAAATTGGCCCGTTGATTAAGAAGGTTGCTCACCCCTGGTTTACGGTATCATAACTTTCTTAGGGAAAGGTTACCGAATAAAGACCTCTGACATTTTCCGATATACATATGTTAGGTTTTTAAAATATAAAAGTCATTCACGTTTAATTTGAAACATTTAATCAACTGTCAATAATACTGTTAAATACAAAACGGTAAAAACATCGTTGCGTCGCCTGGCACGACTTAACACGTCTATCTTACCCAACTGCTCAAGTTGCCCCGGTCGGTTCGACTTATTGGGGTAATATATGTAGATGGCTCTGGATGTCGAAACCGCTAACATATATGTATAGAGATACATAAACACTATTAAAAATGATGTAATTGATAAAGAAACTAAGTAATGAAAAATTAATCTAAAGAAATTTAGTCATCGGTTCAAATAAAGAAACTGATTATCTAAATTGGATCACTTGCTTTTTTAACGTAAATCAAATACAAAATGTTTCCTGGGCCTTAGTGAAATAAGTTTATAGATGGCCAAAAAATGCTACTTCTAAAGATTGCAAACGGTGTGTAGTAAACTGGCAATTAAAGTAATATTATATATGGAATAAGTTAGATGGAGTTTTTTTGATCGCAAAAATTGACAAATATGATAAGGTTATTGGGTGTAGCGATCGGTTTCTTGGTGGACCGTTGAAATGTTCCGCAATCGTGCCGCTTATCAACTAACCTGTAAGTTTCTTCCTTTTTATGTAAGCCATTGCTAGTTTGAGTGTTAATTTTGATACATTTGTTAGTTTTTTGCCTGTAGAAGAAACAATTAGTGTCGAAATATAGCAAAGAAAAAAAAAAAAATTTAGTTCTCTTTTTTTGGTATACCGATCGCTACACCCAATAACCTTATCATATTTGTCATATAATATGATCATCAAGCACGAATTATACGCAGAAATACTTTGCTATCCTTGCTGTAGTTTACATACAGTGCTAGCGTAAAGTAACCCCCCCCCTGTTTAACTTCTGAACAGATTGAGATATCAATATGAACAAAAAAACGTCAGTTTCTATATTTTATCAGCACAAATATTTTCTTATGGAAAATTTTGGTATCACTTTTAGTTTTTCCGGAAAATGGAACAGCTTTGTTTTTTTAAATGGAACACCCAGTATATTATGGTATCTTTCGAAAGAATAAAACAATACGAATTCAACGATACCTCACAATCAAATATCGGTTTATTAGTTTTTTACATAAAAATTAAACAAAATGCGGAATTTCGCCGGAAAAACCAACGTATCTTCGTTGACTACCTGTCGAGATACAATGGGCCAGGTAAATGGTGGACGGTCGGTATACGCTCGAGCTAAGACGGATTTAAAATTGCAAGTTCAATTACTTATTTTTTTTAGAAATGAAATAAAAGTTGTTTGGAAGTATATTAAATTTATGAATTAATCATATTTTATCAAAAAATATTTATAAAGAAAAAAAGTCAATATAAGAAATGAAATTTTCTTATTAAAGATTTTGCTAGTATAGGTAACGGTTGAAAAATTTGCTTAGTGTTGTTATTGAATAATAAAAGAATTTTTTATTTATTAAGAATCAAATATTAAGTAAATTGTTCGATATGATTACCTTGAACTTCTAGGCAGTGGTACCATCTTTGTAGTGTTTCCTCTCTCACACGGCTTAACATGTGATCAATATTTTGGCAGACGTCAATAATTTTTTGTTTTAAATCCTCAATACTACCCAACGGAATTTCATATACCTTGGATTTTAAATAACCCCATAAAAAGAAATCTAAAGGTGTCAGATCTGGTGATCTTGTTGTCCATTAAAATTTTTATCAAGATAATTTCGTACCATTGGCGCATAATGTGGAGGTGCTCCGTCTTGATGAAACACTAGTTCCATTTCAAAATCGTCAGAATTCTGTTGTACAATTTGCAAAAGTCTTGAAAAAAAAACATTTACTTTCTAATGAAATTGAGTGATAACGTCACGATATTCATGTGGATTAAATTCATTTTAATAATATATTCATTTTCGTTGGATTCGTATTGTTTTCATCTTTCGGAAGATACCATAATATACTGGGTGTTCCATTTAAAAAAACAAAGTTAATCTATTTTCCGGAAAAACTAAAAGTGATGGCAAAATTTTCCATAAGAAAATATTTGTGCTGATAAAATATAGAAACTGACGTTTTTTTGTTCATAGTGATATCTCAATTTGTTCGGAAGTTAAACAGGGGGGGGGTTACTTTACGCTAGCACTGTACTTGTGCTAATGCTTGAGCCAGTCATCAATGTTAAATTTTTGTCTCTTAAAAATTATATTGTAATTACATATTGTTGGTATGTAAGTGTAGTCACAGAAGTCACAGAAGCGAATTAGTTAAAAATCTTGGCCAAAAAGATATTTTTGTCAATTTTTTACTTCAAAATTATTGGAAATTAAAAAATATCTATACAATTAATAAGGATGAAGTATTTTATGATATACTGCGATTTTATTTAATTGTATCTACCTATATTTTTATATACAAAGGCTGGTCCGTTACTAATGGGATACAGAGGAACAGTGAATTCCTTACATTAAATTATTACGATTTAACCCAATTTATGTTAGTCCAATTGTTAATAATAACGAAAATACAGATGATTAAAGTTAATATTTTATTTTCGCTTTTCTCTAATATTTCGTTTTCTCTTGCAATATGACCATGAAAATTGGTACATTACCATTTTTTAAGACAATAAATAATAATTTGGTATTAGTTTTGAGAAGTAATTCAAATAGCGTCCCGAGTACGTTGGTTTGACAAACCAGTCAAATTGAATGATGTTATTTTCATTTCTTATCATTTTCGTGTCTAAGAAAGAAATACAGTTTTCTTTTTCGATCTCAATTGAGAACTGAATGCTCGGATGAAAACTATTAAACAAATTCTACGTTGAATCTATATCATCTTTATGTATTCCAATGATCAAATCATCAACATACTTTTTGATAAAACTCCGAAAATTTGCGAAAATCCGAGTTGTTATTAACCAAAATCTCATCCAACGCGAAATCCGTCACCATCAGAGACAGAACCGGCGATATTTTCGAGCCCATAGGTGTGCCCTCTATTTGATGGTAAATTACATTATCAACGGTGAAAATTGAACTATCAAAGATAAATTTCAAGCCAAGCAAAAAGGTGTCTGTCCCATGAACAATGATCAGCAATTAAATGCCATTTTTCCTCCACAATTCTGTCAACCAAATCCAACGGAATGACAGTAATAAAATTCTCTGAAGAAGATTGTAATCAATAATCGAAATATTAGCTATTTTAAAAAAATTGTTTTATTTTTAATCCTGCTGACCGAAAATCCGATTAATTAATTTTTTCTATTAGTTTTCATAGTCAAAGACTTATAGTCTTCTTAGAAAATACATATAAGTTTCTAGCTTAGCCACAATGGTGTACGAGCAGAACAACTGCAGTTAATACTAGAAACCACTCTTTAGAAGTTGACGATACTTTGTCTAAAACCTATCGGCATTGTGTGCGATCAATACACGACCAACCAAAAACTATTTACAAGCTTGGGTGTCACTGTAAATAAGCCGTGCTTTACAATTGAAGATTCTAAATATATTGCCTTGTTTTTTTGTTATTGAATTAATTAAAGGTTTGTGATCAGTGAAAACAACGAATTGATTTCCATGCAGAAAATGTTTAAAGAACTTTATCGGGGAATAAATCGCTAAAAGTTCTCTGTTAAAAGTAGAATAATTAATCTGGCATGGAGTTAATTTTTTAGAAAAGAAAGCTAAAGGTCGTATTTCGTTGTCTGAAGTTTGAGCAAGAACTGCTCCCATGGCACTATTTGAGGCATCCGTTGTTGAAGAAAGCATAGCTTGGGGTGATGGATGAGCAAGGATGGCAGATTTAGCTAGTTCATTCTTAGATGTTGTAAAAGAAATGTCGTGTTCAGTCGACCATGTTGATATTAATTTCTTTTTTTGGAATATAGGGTATTCGATAAATTATATAGAGGACCCAATATATTGGAAATGTTAGGAATGAACCTATGATAGAAATTTATCATTCCTAAAAACCTTTGCAATTGTTTCAATGTTGTTGGAGTTGGAAACTCCGAAATTGCGGTAATCCTGGACTGAGAAGGTCGGATTCCTTCGGCAGAAATTTGATGACTTAGAAAATTTAGAGAAGTTACACCAAATACACATTTCGAAGGTTGATTGTTCTAAATGTTTGTAATGCTCTTCCTCGCTTTCACTGGCAACGAGGATGTCGTCCAGGTAAACAAAGAGGAAATGCAGCCCAGAAAGCACTTCGTTAATAAATCTTTGGAAAGTTTGAGCTGCATTCCTCAGACCAAAAGGCATTCGAGTAAATTCGAATAAACCGAAAGGTGTTGTTATTGCGGTTTTGGGGATGTCTTCTTCTTCTATAGGTATCTGATGATAAGCCCTCACCAAGTCTATTTTTGAAAAAATTTTACATCCATGTAAATGGAGGTTAAAATCTTGAATATGTGGTAAGGGGTACCGGTCAGGGACTGTGACATTATTCAAGTGTCGGTAATCGCCACATGGTCGCCAATCGTCAGCGTCTTTTTTCGGAACCATGTGTAAAGCGGATGCCGTAGAGGAAGAAGAGGGCCTGCAAATTCTAATAGAAACCATGTACTCGAATTCTTTTTTGGCAATATTGTATTTTTGTGAATCTAATCTCCTGGGACGACAAAAAGGAAGGTGTAAATTTGTTATAATCTTGTGAGTGGTTGTGTGTTGAACAGGTGTTGAAAAATCTGGTGTAGATGTCAAGTTTGGGTATGAGTTGAGAAGTTTTGTATATGCAGTTTCAATAGAAAAGGGGGGTTGGTGTATTAGTATAGACAATAGAACCGATTGAAAATAATTTTGTTGTTGAATCAACTAATCGCTTGTTTTTAATATCAACTAAAAGATTGAATTTATGAAGGAAATCAGCGCCAATGATTGGGTTTTTAACATTGGCGATGGTAAAAATGAAAGGAAAATTCCTTCTTAGATTTAATGAAACTGTTAGTTGTTTTTTGCCGTAGGTTTTAATTGTTGTACCGTTGGCAGCGGAAAGCGAAGAGATGGTATCTTGTTTTCGATTTGAATAAAATTTAAAAGGTAATACAGAAACATCGGCTCCAGTGTCAATTAAAAAATTTAGATTATTTTGGTTGTCGAAAATGAAAAGACGCGAACTTGTAGGATTGATCGAAAATTGGGATTCCCATTTTGGCGAAATTTTGAATTTGGAAAAAGATGGTTTTCTATTGAAACTGGGTATTAGTTTTTTTGGTGGGACAAATTATTTGTTTTATTGTTGAACCATATTTTGTCCGCAATTGACAAAAGGTCAGCAACATCATTTTTGCCAGAAGATAACAAAGCAACTGACATCACCTTCGGAATTCTTTTTTGCCAAAACCTCAATAGCAATTCTCTGCTGACTACCTGTGAACCGCCGGCAGTAGTCAACATTGATCTATAAAATTCTGACGGCTTTTGATCACCCATTTGAGAATTTGACAGTAAGTCATCGAGACGTCTTTCTTCACTCAAAGAAAGTCTGTCAATCAAAATTTTTTTGAATGGCAAATACAAATTATCTACCGGGGGATTTTGAATAACGCCTAAAATTAATGTGATGACATCGTTTGGTAGATGAGTTAGAACTAAATGATATTTTGTTTTATCGTTTTGCAGCCGTGACAAAACGAATTGTGATTCAATAATCGTAAACCACACTGCTGGATTTGAAGTCCAAAAAGGCGGTAAAGTTAATTTCGTAGTAATGTCCATTCAAAATTGTCGCCGATGGTAGCATCCACCATTGTAAAAAATTATATTAATAATGAAAATAAAACTGTTGGATGTCAAATATGACAATTGATAAAGAATATAGAATGTAATTCGCTGCTTTTTTGTTTAAATTTTCTTAGTTAAGAAAGAATAACTAAAGCCTTACACAAACCGTCCTTCACAAATCCAAAGGAAAAATATAACGGGTCGCTAGTAGGGGCTGCAAAGCAGTTTTCTAACGCAGTAGTAGCAGCGAAGGGATTGGGACAACTTGATTGGGGCAACTGGTTGTTAATGGTCGGGTTATAGGGTTGGACTCAGGTTGGTTTTTGCTGCAGGTTCAAAAAACTTCGTTCAGGGTCACCAATAAAGAGTTGTAGTAATTTTAATAAATATTACAACGAATTTACAAAGATTTTAATAATAATAAGTTATAATTTCTATATGAAGGTGGGCAGTGTACGCTACAAAAACAATTAAAAAAATAAAAAATCATGCGTTAAAAACAAAATGAGATATTGCAGTAAAATAAGTTAAGTGTAAAAAAATTTTATCTGGTTTTCATCGCTTTGTAGATCGTAGCGGATATGTGCTGCGGAGCGACCGGTATTCATAAAAGTTCCTAGCGAACAAGTTGCTCGTGCCGAAATTGTATTAATTTAAACCTTGTTATAGACGGAAAATTACCTTTTACTAGGCACATCAGCATTAGAAAGCTTTTAGCGTATTGAAGGGTATATTTCCTTCTAGAACTTTACTCACGCAGGGTAAAACCGTATCGAAATAATGGAGCCGCAATATTCTATAATACTGGTGCCCATTATGTATATACATAATATAGAGGGTGTATATTTATAGAAGGCAAAGTTAAACTACATATGAATTTTTTTTCTTTTCATGACAACTTACACAAATACTCAGTACATTGATAACAATGCTTTTATAATGTTTCATAACATACAAATTTAAAGCTTAAAATTCAATTCACATTTCACTTTTCATATAATTCATTTTTCAATTTTTTAATACAATTTCCTACTTGCAAGTTTCAAAATTTCAAACCTAACCATATCTCTTTCTTCAATATACTGCGTACTTTGGCTGATACAAGAATTTTTCTTGTTTCGCATAACTTGCTTGTTGAGTTTTCATTTCATTTTTAACAACGACGTAGTTCAACCATTTTTAATTTGTAATGTGTTCTTTATAAATTTAAAGTTTATATGGTATTTGTAATATATTTCGGAATTATAAAATGTTTTTCAACATGATCTGTCAATCTTAAAAATATTTTTTGAAGAGCTGGATGTAACTTTTAACGAGTAAGTAATTAATATTAAAATTCATTCATTATTGTTAACTTTTGAATCGTTTAAGTTTGGATTAAAACAATATTGTAAAACAAATATTTTTCACTGTAGAGTCTCTAAAGATGCTTGTAAGGCGAAACTAGTCAGACGAATTATAAATAAAATTTATTCAACCAGTTAAAGTACATTGAAACTTTTCTTTTCTCTTGACCATTCATTTCTCCACTGGTAACATGGATTATATCAATTTTAAGTCATACATGATATATGGTTATATGAAACTATAACACAACAATTTTTATTGTATTAAAAAAAATACATAATTACTCGCATTCTATTTAAACTTAAGCAGGAGATTTTTTTCTTTAATCCCGTTAACACCTCGAACAATAAATTTATTTCCAGGATATGATTAAGGACTATTGAAACGACAATTATTTTTTCATACAATATGAAACATATGAACATATGAAAAAATAATTGTCGGTTCAATAGTCCTCAATCCTATCCTGGTAAAAAATTTATTGTTCGAGATTCTATTTAAAATACATCACTAACTTTTAATAATGTTTAGTACTTGAAATTAAAATGTTATTCATCATATTTCTATCAAGTTGAAGTGGTGATTATCTGAAACTTCATTTTATTTGATATCACTGAAAGTAGTTGAGGAAAGGTGTAAACATTTTTATCAAAACTTATCGATGTAGTGATGTTACGCTTATTTATTGTAATTTTCGCCCTTGCCACACTGGCACAATGCTAATTCAATACGAACATGTGGGATAATCGGGATACGATTGTGCATCTGTTCGAATGGATGTTTTTAGACGTCGCAGATGAATACGAGCGGTTTTTGCAACGTAAAGGTTCTGGGGGTGTACAGGTAGAAATAAAGAAACGTCGATGTGCAATAAATAAAAGTTATTTATTCTCTATTTAATTTTTTAGTTGTCTCCTGTAAGCGAAAATAGACCATGGTGGGAACGTAGTTAACCCATCAGTTACAATTTTGGTACAAGATCTGGTGGAGAATCTGAATTTGCAGATATGACTAAAAGATGTAACGCAGTTGGAGTTAGGTAACAAATCAAGTTTTAGCTTTATTATTAGTGTAATTGTGTTCTTTTTAGAATTTGTGTTGATGTTGTTTTGAATCACATGACAGGAAATTGGGATCATGTAACAGGAACTGCTGGAAATGGTGCAGATTCATCAACAAAATGTTACCCTGCTGTCCCATATGATTCGACCTATTTTAATTCTGATTGTGTCATTTATGCCAGGTTGATGCCAGATTATAATATCGCAGGATATAATAATATAACAAAATATATATATACAGGGTGTTTCGGTGACTCGGGGAACAAATGTAACCACATGTACTAGAGTGAAAATGATGACGATTCATGTAAAAAAAATTTGTAAAAGTAATCATATTGCAAAGATACAGGCCATCAAAGTTAGGAAATTTTAACACGTTTTTCTAAATATCTTAAACACTATTTATGGTAAAGCGTTGAAATTTGGTACAGTGTAAACTAATATCACGTAAAATCATTAGGCAATTTTTGAGTTGGAACTAAATTTACTATTAGAAACTGCAAAAATAAATGTAGGGTTATGATAGAATAAAAAAGTTCTGAGCAAACAAACTTTAGGAACAGCCTGTATAGCAATGTTCCCGAGGACCGAACCAACTAATAAATTGCCTAACGATTTTACATCACATTGATTTATACTGTACCAAATTTCAGCGCTTTACTGTAAATAGTGTTTAAGACATTTGGAAAAATGTGTTAAACTTTCCTAACTTTGATGGCCTGTATCTTTGAAATTTGAAGACTTTTACTAATTTTTTTTTTACATGAATCGTCATCATTTTCACTCGAGTATATGTGACTAAATTTGTTCCCGGAGTCACCGAAACATCCTGTATATACAATAATATGAATATACAGTATGTCCCCGGATCGAGTTACAAAGAGGAAAAAAAGTTTTGTTACTGATTTTTCAAACTTATCTCAGCATAAATAATGCGTCGGATATGTTCAAACTACTAAATCGCATGAATTTTATACTCTAACTATAAAAGCTAACTAATTATTCCAATTTTTATGTAAAAATTGGACTTTTTTCCAAATTGAAAATTGAAATTGAAGTTCAATTTATGATATGTAACGATAGAAACCATAAAACTTACAACTTATGTTGGTGAGATTAAGTCTTTTCATGCGATGTTAACCGTGAAAGAGAGAATTTATTTAGTACTGTGCTATGGTACTAGTGAATCATGTTTTCGTGTAGTTATACAAAAATTCCAGCAAAAATATCCGGACACAAGAATATTTCATGCGGGGCTCGCAAACTGATGAAAAAAAATGTGGAAACGGGTTCTGTATTATCCATAAAGAGGCAGACAAAGAAACTAAATGAAGAAGACGCTGCTTTTCAGATAGCTTTTCAACAAATGATATTGTTTCTTCCCAACATTGTTGTTAATGGAGCGATGTAAATCCAATTACCCTTAAATTTTATACGGTCAATGTACTTTCAGCAAGACAGTTGCCCAGCTTACCATTCACACATTGTGTCAAATGGTTAAATTTACAATTTCGTCAAAAATGGATTGAACGAAATGGTCCTATTTGGTGGCCAGCACGCAGTTCTGATTTTACAATTATGAATTTTTATTTTTGGGGATGATTGAAACAAATTGTTTACAGTGAACCATTATAAGATGATGCAGAACTATTAAAACTAAGAATAATTAAAGCGATAGAATCTCTACCACTGGCGGAAATTCGTACTTCTTATAAAGAATTTAGAACTCGTCTTCAAATGTGTGCCGAATTGGGAGGGAATTTGTTTGAATGAGGATTTGTTCACTTACAAATAAATAATATTTATTACTTACATAGTGTGTTATTACATAAATTCACATTTAAAATATTTTATTCAATTAGCCATATTTTAATTTGATTTGTCCTTATATTTTTCACTAACATAAGTTGTAACTTTTATGGTTTCTATGGTTACATATTGTAAATTGAACTTGAAAAATTTGAAATTTAGGAAAAGTATAATTTTTACATACAAATGGGGTTAATTAGTTAACTTCTATAGTTAGAATATAAAGTTCGTTTAGTGGTTTGAACATATCCGACGCATTATTTATGATGAGATAAGTTTGAAAAATCAATAATAAATTTTTTTTCCTCTTTGTAACTCGATCCGGGGACATACTGTATATTGTTTTTATATTAATTATAATTATTATTTTTTGTCTTAATTTTTTTCTTCACGCATTTGTTTCAATTTACAAAACCTTCTCTTGGCATAAAAATGAAATAATGTTATTCCAGACAAACAGAATCATTAATCTGTTTCTAGGAATTTCCGAAACATTTTTGTGTTGAACATATTAACATTATTATTCGCTTTTCTACAAATTATGTAAAAATTTTGTTCACTTAAAAACGGCAAACACATCTTTAATAAAAGATAATAAAAAAGATTTTATTAAATTCATTTAATTCATTCATTATAAAATATGATCAAAATTAAGCCTGACCAAATTAAGAGAAAAAATGAAACACACCAGTTAGCTGGTCACTCACTGCTAGTGAGGGTATGTGACTGCTAGTGACTAGTAATCTCGGTCCACGGTACTATACATTGAACTGTTATTTCATTTTTCTTAATTTTTGTCATAAATAATGAATAAATCGCAAATTTTTTAGTGTGGATTTACTTTACTATTAATCCCACATCATGGGAGTCACATTATGGTATAAGAATCGTTAAAAAATAAAACTATAAATTTCGTCATTTTTAATGCAATTTCTTGAAATTCTGGTCTGGGTTATCTCAGATATATTATCAAAGGTATTATATACGCTAGATGTTAACCGACAGTGCAGAGGGTTCCTTGGTATAGAACGATGCCGTTTGTATCATGATACTTCTTTACGCTTATTGTAAGGTTGAGACTGGGTCACGCGCTGTATATCGCGTGAAGTTTACAAAGTTTATTAAAGTTTAAAATAAATTTTCTTACTTTATATAAAAGATTTTCCTACGGTTTTTTCTTTTCTTCTAACTTTAATTTTAAATAATCCGTAATTTCCATAATTATGGTAACTCACAAAACTATAAATTTATTCTTATTTAAGAAAGTGAAATATAAACACAAATAAATTAGGATTGTATCCCGAGATCCTTCTGGTCGCGATGTTACCAGGATACTGAAGCGTTCCGGGATGCAGAAGAGCACTCTGGGTATCGGTACTGCACACGAATTTAACCAAATTGGGTAGAGGGGAAATCAACTCAATAAATCACCTCAGTAAATCAAAAAAGAATTTTTATTACACTTTATATATCAGAAAGTGTTCATTTTAAACTAATTAATTTTAATTTATTTCACAATAATATATGATTAAAACTCATTACATCTTGAAGAAAAGAGGGAAAGAAAGAGAAACTCTCAGTGGGAATGATAATTTAAAGTGAAAATTTTCCTTGAATTCGGGAAGATCTTCATCAAGCGTGTCTTTATTACATTCGACGGTTTATTTGAATTAATAAACGTATTACATAGAACGTAGAGGTTGCGAGAATTCAAGGAGTTTTGCAGTTCTCTTAAACGTTTATATATTGTTTAATTCAGACCACTTTTTCCTCTGTAAATATTCTATATTAAACGGTTAGAGACGTTTCGGGATCAACTCCCATCTTCAGTCAACAACTTTGTTACTCTTAATCACAATCATATCTACAAAAAACCACAACAAAACCATGAAAAACTCGGTGACAAATAAAGACTCCTTGGGAACAATGAAATAGTTATTTACGATACAAATGCGGAAAGGCTCGCTTTTCACATGAGCACGCTAGTTTGCAAAACGAACGACCGAAGGGAGTGAGTTCTGCATTTGCATGCGAATGCTGGAAAAATCCTTTGCGCATGAGTATTGTACAATATTTTTTGTAACGAATAAAACGTCCCTGTGTGACTATATGAGTTGCATGTGGGGTTTTTGACAGGAAACAATCAACCGAAATTCAAAACGTCAATATTGATTTTATTGATTGCAAATTGATTTTTATAGATTTTTTTAAATATTTTAAAACTGTGTTATCTGCACACGAATGTAGAAAACGTTCTTATTAACCTTTTCTTATAAACATGCACATTTGGTCATTAAATATTCCTGTTAGTTGCGGTAACAAAAAGCATTTGTGCGGGAAAACGCGTTTCCCGCACGTCCTCTCTGTGCGGGAAATAAGTATCTAGATGCTATGAGTACAAAAAATTTATTTTTTATTACAAGATCAGTGCAACATGTTTCGAGATTCAAAATCTCTTCATCAGGCACGACTAGAAACACAAAATTAAAGCAAGAAAATTGTTATACATAAATTTAATTTTGTTTAGTTACCGTCAATTATAGGCATTACTAAAATTTAAAGGCCTTAAGGGTAAGTTAGTTTAGTTAAAAATATTCTAAAACAAAGTAAAGACACGTGTTATGTTAAAGGAATCGAGAAAAATGGCCACTTACTTTTTATTGTTAAAAAAACTGGTTTTTATAGAAATTGAAATTAATTGAACTGCTTAAAATCTGAAAGGAGAAAATTTATTTAGTATAGTTGGAAAAATTAATTAAGAGTTGCATAAACTTACAGAAGAAATTTTTTATAAAATTATCGAAAAATTAAAGTTTTATTCTTAGGAGTCCATCTGCGACGTGAAGAAACTTGAGGTGGACTGAAGGAGATAAAATTTTGGGAAAAGTCCTGCGCCGGAAAAGTAAAATGGAAGTGGAGGGGGAGGTTAAATTTTAAATGAATTTTAAAAATTGATGGGTATTATTAAGCTCTGTTGTGTCATTTAGAAGTTTGTTATTGTGATTGTTTAAATAAATATGCAACTCTTCAAGAAGGTCCATTTCTCTCGATTTCCCCACATTTAAAAGTAATTTAACATTATTCATGTTTTTGTTCATTAATATGTTTCTAAACTGCAGATGAGGTTTTGCTTAGGTGTTCTTTAAAACGTTTTTTAAATGCTGCGTCCAGTCTGACCAATATAAATTTTATCGCAATCTGGACATTTGATTTCATAAATACCACTCAGCTCCTCTTTGTTAAATTGATGTTTATTGTTAAAAAGGTGTTTATGAATTTTGTTTTGAGAGACAAAGGCAGCGGCAAGGCCAAATTTCAACAAGTTATGTTTAACGGGGTTAACCCTAGAAGGTATACCAAAATAACACACTTGAAAACGTATACTTGGGGTCACCAGTTACCCCAGAAATTAATTTAGGAAAAATAAAATAAAATTTTTTAAACGTTTATTTAGTGAAGCCGATAGCAACTTTAAGTATTTCTCTTACAGTTTAGACAAATATCAGTACGGTGTTCGTTACATACATTGTTGGAACACATATAACATACAACTCTGCATTTTCGATCACGTGAACGAGGACATATACAGAGTTGAGTATATGTATTTGAGTTTTTTTGGCGCTGGACCAAGCTGTTCCTCTTCTGAAATATGTGTTAGTCCCAGTACTTCTCGTATTTCACTTTGCAGTTTACCGGATATCTTTTTGGAGAGCCTACTTTCCATCCAAGGTTTAGCTAGTTGCAGTCCAAGTGATTGCAAAAATTTATTTCGGGTAATTTTGCTAGCGTTACGCGACACATTATATAACACAAAGGCATTTATCGCGGCTTGATCAAGCATCCCATAGAAATATCTAAGTGGCCACCTTCTTGTTTTCCTGAATACGGTGTAGTTGTGAGCCATCTGATCGAATGTATCTACTCCACCTTTGGTGGAGTTGTAAAACTCAATAATTTCTGGTTTCTTCGAAACCTCGTTAACATTCTTGTCAGCGTGCATGGTCGAGATTAGTATGACAGATTGATTTCTTTTTGGTGTAAACGAAACCAACGTCAATTTGTCTGAGAAAGCAAATTCGGAAGTTAGTACGGGTTTATTCTTAGAAGGTAAAAAAGAAGGTGGTATTTCTCTTTTATTATGTCTTATTGTTCCCACGATTGTTAAATCTTTGCTGCTAAGCATTTCTTTGGCTAATGGAACAGACGTAAACCAGTTATCCATTGTAATGTTTCTATTTGTTCCATGAATAGATTTGGATAACTCCTTCACTAAATACATTGGAACAGATTCGTTGGTTGGATTGGTGTTTTTTCCAATGTATGGAATAGCACTTATCATGTAATATGTACGCGAATCACACATACATACAACCTTAATTCCGTATTTGTCAGGTTTAGATCCTATATATACACGAAACGGGCATTTGCCCCTAAAACCAAGTAGCTGCTCATCTATAGTTACGTAGCAGTGAGGAGAGTAACTCTTTGTACAATTTTCTATAAAATCCTCCCATATTTGCCTTATCGGTGAAAATTTGTCTTCACGATTTCTTTTTTCTTTATCGTCAAATCTTAGACAATTCAATAAGAATTTGAAACGTATTTCAGGCATAATGCATCTATATATTTGAGGTCCTTGTGAAGAAAACATTTGTTGTACAGATAGATGTGCATCTTTTCGAGCACCAGCTATGTACAAAAGGCCTAATAGGGCATTGATTTCTACATTATCTGTAGGATGTACGTATTTCGTACCTGGCTGGTATTTGACACCTTGTCTTTCTATTTCTTCATTTGTATGAGTTATAATTTCATTTAAAATTGTAGGTGTGAATAAAATAGCCCAAGCATCTATTTCTCTAATAACTACACGTGCATTCTTTATTCCAGGTACCTTTACCACGATGTTTCTTGAAGGCGTTCTGGTTTTTGCAGGTTCTCGCGAACTCCATGCAAAACCATTTTTGCCCTTCAAAATTCCATCACGTTGAAGTGGACGTTCTTCAAACTCATCATCTTCAGAAGAAGTGTCATCGATGTGTTCCGACAACTCTTCCACCTTGTCCTCGCCGTCACTTTCTGCAAAATTGTCATCCACATCGCTTTCTGATTCATTGTACCATTGTAGGACAGTTTTTTCAAAGTCCGGATCTAGAGCACTAACGGTTTTTTAGACATGTTTCACAAATATTCTATCACACGAAATTACAAATAGTATTATTTTACAATACGCAAACGTATCCTGGAGTCACTCACAACCCCAAATAATTTTTATTGAGAAAACGATAATCGGCAACGTAAGGTTCACTGCACGTGTTTATACTATTCACAGTCTACTAACCTTACCTAAACTATCAGCGCCACCAAGCGCGAAATAAGAATATAAGCGAAAAAATTCAATTCTATTGGGGTCACACGTAACCCCGGTATACCTTCTAGGGTTAACAATAGATGGGTGGTAATGGTAATGTGAGGATAGATTAATTTAGTAATTTGTGAGTTGTGTACTTTATAGTAAATGTTTTGTAAATCTTTTATAGAAAAACCATAATTGAGTCCTACTTTTAAAATCTTCTTTATTTCAAGGTTGAGGTTGTCATTGTTTAAAGGAACGTTATAAATTCTATTGAAAAAGAAGCGAAAACTGGCAAATTTATGTTGATCACAAGAATAGGAATTTTTTGGTATTACACAATCTGTGGTAGTGGGTTTTCTAAAAACATTGAAGTTGATAATATTTTCCTCGTTTCTAGAAGCCTCCAAACCTAGGAAATTAATTTTATAATTATTTTCTTTTTCGAGGGTAAATTCTAAATCATCCACGTATCTGGCATAGAAAGCAATATCCTTATTGAAAAAATGGTTGTTATCTGAAAATGGTTCTTTTTCAAATTCATTAACATAAATATCTGAAAGAATACCTGAAATAGGTGAGCCCATAGGCAAACCGTCTTTCATTTTGTAAAATTTATTGTTAAAGGTAAAAAAGTTCTGACCACATACAATCTCTAAAAGACCAATGAAACTATTAATTTCTAATATGTTTAATTTATTGATATCCTGTGAACTGATCAAGTATTTTTTGACGATAGATAATGTTTTATCGATTGGAACGTTAGAGTATAAATTTTTTATGTCGAAAGAAATTAGTTTACTAAGGTTTTTAATTTTGAAGTTCTTTAGTTTATTTATTAGATCCGTAGAATTTTTGATTGTGTGTGTGAAGTTGTTGTGAAAATGTTTATAAAAGAAGTTTTGGATTAGTTTAGAAATTTTATTGGTTGGAGTGTTATAATAATAATAATAATAATAACTATAAACTTTACTAGAATGGCATTTCACAAAATAACAATATAAATATAACTGGTTGGCAAGGGCGAAGTTAAGATAATCGTCTTCTCTTCGACTCAACCCTGCCATAAAAATAAACAAAATATAATAATAATAAAAAAAACAAAAAGAAAACAAAACTAAACTAGGTACAAAAAAAACTAATAATAATAGTAGCTCACCAATTAAAAATAAACGAAAGAAAAAAAAAATTTTTAGAAATAATAATATACTTGCATAAAAAGCAAAACCAAATCATCGCATTCCACGTGTCCCGCCCTGTATATGATCACACTGTTCTCCATATAAATATTTTTTGATCTTTACTTTAAACGCCGGCAAGCTCATTATCAAGCTCAATCATTTGCAATGATTGGGGTAAACTATTATAAAATGTCGGTAAGTTGTAAGAGAATGATCGCTCAAATAATGTAGTCACATGCAGCGGTGGTGTCACAATACCCTTGCTTCGAACATTTAAGCTATGGACATCAGTGCGGAATTTAATCTTATCATACAAATAAGATGGACATTTAAGCAACAGTAACTTATGAAAAAATGAAACCATATGGTATATACGACGATTAAACATATTCAGCCACCCAAGATCGATCAGCCTGTGTGAGATATTTCACCCTCGTCGAAGCCCGAAAATCATTCGGAGACATGAATTCTGAACACGCTGAATCCTTTGTGATGTTTTTAAGTTCAGACAACTATGATATACTGTATCACAAAAGTTAAAATGACTCAGCACTAAAGAATCGCAAAGCATAACCTTTGTGCTGCGATTTAAAATATTCCTCATGCTGTATATGAGCTTCAAAGCAGCAAATGAGATTTTTGTTTTGTTCAGGATGTGCTTTTCGAACCTAAGATTCGAGTCGAGCTGTAATCCTAAATTTCTAGCACACTCCTTAAAACCAATACATTCCCCACCAATGTTGATTTTAAAATTTTCTGCAATAGAGTCTCGTGCACTCCGCCTGCCAAAGAGCATAACCACTGAATTATTTGAATTTACCCGTAACGAGTGTTTAGTGGATACATCTATCAAATTATTGATGTCCTCACTCAATTTAACTTGAGCAGTGGCCATGTAGGCAGGAACGATAGATAAATTTGGGAATCATCCGCATAAAAATGTGACTCTAAATATTTCGAAACTGTCGACAGATTAGAGGTGTAGATACAAAATAGTAGAGGCCCCAAGATAGAACCCTGTGGCACTCCTGATTTCAAGCCTCGCAGTTCAGATCTCCGAACACCCAATTTAACGGCTTGTTGTCTGTCTGACACATAACTATCAATCATGCTTACAGCAGAATCATTGAACCCAATGAAGCATAAAATAGCTGATAACATTCTATGATTGACAGTATCAAAGGCCCTACTGTAGTCTAGCAAAACTAATCCAGTAAGCCTATTTTGATCCGCCGCAAACAATATGTCATCAACTATATGCGTTAATGCTGTATCGCAACTGTAGTTAGCACGAAATCCAGACTGTGTCCTAGGCAAAATATTATGCTTATCGACAAATTCCCGAATTTGGTCATTCATAATTTTTTCTAATACTTTAGACAAAACAGGTAAAATACTAATTGGTCGCAGGTCCGATATGTCATAGGATTTTTAATCTTTGGCAAAGGTGTTACCAAAGATTTCTTCCTACATTTTGGAAAGATTGACCTCGATAAGCATATATTAATAATATGTGTGACGTAAGGAATGATGAAGGGACAACAGTAATGTATCATCACAACTGAGAGTTCATCATATCCCACACAGCCAGATTTGATATTCAATAAATGGCCCGCTACAATATGCTCCGAGACAGGCACAAAACCAAACATTTCATTAAAGGTAGACTTTTTCGTAGTAGTATAAGCCTGAATTAAGTCTGGATCAGCGATCATTGAGTTTACTGCAGCTTGTAAAAAGTTATCATTAATAACTGCAACGTCATTCAAATGTTATGGAAGTACCCGCTCTTTTGATTTGATAACATTCAGATGCCTTAGTGATTTCCAGAGATCCCTAGAACTTTTATTTTTAAAAGATGATTCATAGTACGCCTTCTGCTCGGTCTTTATTGTGCAAGCAACATGTTTTCTAAAAGATTTGTATTCATTAAGTGCTAGATCAGTTTTAGACTTTTTGTATTTGCTGTAAAGACTATCTCTAAACTTAATCATGTCTCTAAGCAGGGGAGTAAGTCAGGGGACAGATTTTTTGCTAAGCCTCACCGTCTTTACAGGTACATGAGCATCGAATAATGCTAAAATTAAATGGTTAAAGTACCGTAATTTCACTTCAACATCATCAATTCCATACACAAGGTCAAACGGCTGCGATTGAAGATCTAACGTGAAAAAATTCAAGTTAAATGCAGAAAAATCTCTGTAAGTTCTCATCACCGGGCTCCTCCCCTCATCAGGAACACTAATGCAAAAATATATCAGTTCATGATCAGTAAGGTCATGAAGAGACTCAAGTGATAAAACAGAAACATTAACACAAGATGTAACCACAACATCGATAAGCGTCTCAGTAGCAGGTGTAATGCGAGTTGGTTCATTAACAAGCTGCAGCAAACCATAACCTTCAAGTATCTCTGAAAAACCAACTGCGTGACCATGATTGGGATTCATCAAATCAATATTAATATCTCCAGCACATATCAACTCATCACACTGTGGAATGAGCAAAGGTACAAAGTTTCATCAAACGTATCAAAAAATTCACTACAAGCCGAGCAAGGAGGCCTATACAATGCACCAATACAGTACCTGATATTTTTAAAAATGACTGAAATCCACAACTGTTCCAAATGCTCAAAACTGGGAACACCAAGTCCATGAAACTTATAATTAGTTTTAATGTATATACCAACACCACCGCCACGTTTGCTTGTAATTCTACGTTGGTGAATAAAATAATAATTTGGAACGTGACACGCTGTCAGCATAAAATCATCTGATATCCAAGTTTCAGATACTAATACAACATCAAAATTTTGTTCCAACACAAAGTCCGAAAATATAGAAAACCCCGACAGTAATGATCTGATATTCATATTGGCAAACTTAATCATAAGACAAGGCAGAACACTTTAGTAAAGCAATAAATATAACAAAGAGTAAACAGCAATAAAATGCACAATCTAAATGTACTAATTAAACTAATTAATTAAACTATTCAATTATGTAAGTACCAAGCAAGAACAAAAAAAAAATACGCTATGTTTGAGATCTAATATGAATTAACAATACGTTAAATAAAGAGTAGCATACAATCTACATGAAACAATATGAATCATAATGTATAAATAATATATCATAATATATAGGATAAAAGGTTGGTCAAACACTGACTCTTATAGTGGTCAATTATTATCAAAAAATTGAAAATCTATATGGAAAATTTAGATTTCCACTATAAGAGTCAGTGTTTGACCAACCTTTTATCCTCCAATTTTACAGATTGATTACTGCTTAAGTGTGTTCAATTACTTTTATTGTTAAAAATAAAAAAACATTTACACTTTTTATATTTTTTATTAGGCTTAACTATTTATAAAATTTAAAATCGGTTAAAAAACTCAGTGTTTGCCCTGTTTCTGTACTATAAATGACCAAAAGAAGAATCAGTAATTGACCGCATATTTAAACTGATTGTATCTTACTTTTAAAGTATAAAAGTTTTGGTCAAATACTAAACAATTTAAACGGAAAGATATAAATTTTAAAAATAGGTATTAGACATTTTTCCATTTTATTAATCAAATATAAATACTTGTGAGATTATACAACAACCAATTCGTCTAGTATTTGATCGTTTGGTCAAATACTAATTTTTAATTAAATTTAGAACTACTAGTTTGACCGCCTTTATTTTCACAAATAATTAATTAAAGCGGTAATTTTTTAATATAACCAATAGAAATAGTTATTTATGTACCAAGTCGGCAAAGTGATGCTTTATCGAACGAGTCTGAGTTTGCGAGTCGAGCGAGCGAAGCGAGCGAGGCGAGTAAACAAGCGAGTTCGATAAAGACACTTTGCTGACGTGTTGCATACAACATTTTATCGCCAACCGCAAAATTTAACGATATGAAGATGATATTCTAACTTACCAATATTATGACATGTGTCAAACGATTTGTTTTGTTAATATACCTCGGGAAAGTTACACTATGTATCAAAGGTCGGTAGTATAGTGTTTGTTCACCAATAAAAAATGATTTGTAGATAAAGTTTGTTTATTAAAAATACGAGAAACGTATTAATTAATGAATAATTAAATATGAACAACAACTTCGGGAACTGAACAGTCACAGACTGTGTCATCTTCTTCTACTAAACTTACTGGTTGTAAGTATCTTCCCAGTTTTCCCCAACCATGAGATTTAGAAGTTTTTTCATATTAGCAACCATTTCTTTTGAAATTGGGTGAGATAGAGGAAGATTAAATAATTAAATTATTTTTAAATATGAATTGTTTTTCCAACATATCCTGGAAGCTTTCTATGTGGCGTTTCCCTTACGCCGTCAAGTGTCAAGGTCCACTGATGGCAGTGTAAAATGGTTTAACCAGCCATTATCACACTTGAGGTCTAGGTACAACCTGCTTTGTGAATTGCATAGTCGAATTGCATAAAACAAATAACTTACTTCATTTACGAAACACTACAAGAGCTATCTATCGGAAAGCTATATCCGAAGCGAAAATTAACGCGACTAGCTCTTTTATCGAAAATTCAAGTAACAAATCTTGTGCCGCATGGAAACTGATTTATGCTCAGCGGAGGGACAGAGAGAGTCAGTGCTTGGATCTGAATCCAGATGAAGTAAATAATTATTTTGTGAACATGCCTGTAACTATTGTTCGAAACTTAACTGGAGTACGAAATGATCATACCAGTGTTTGCACTATTCCGAGTAATTTTAATATGTTTAGCTTGCAGGCAGTAACACACAATGAGGTTCGCGAAATTTTTCGCGGCCTAAAAAATAGTCCATCTAGAGATATCTTCGGCCTGTCAGTTAACTTCATAAAAAATAACATAAGCTTATATGTTCTTCCTTTATGTAAATTAATTAATACTGCATTTAAGGAGGAAATATTCCCTGACAGCCTGAAGAAAGCCTCTGTGCCGGTGTTTAAAAGTGGTAGCAAGAGCGAGGTCACTAATTATAGACCGATTAGCATCCTTCCCGTGTTCTCCAAGGTGTATGAGCGAGCGATCTATAATCGAATAATGTCTCACGTAAAAAAATATAATATATTGTATGATAATCAATTTGGATTTCAGGGGAGTAAATGTGCAATAATAAAGTTAACGAATGTTTGCATGGATACTTTCGAGAATGGCGAGTATTGTATTTCTTTGTTCTTGGACCTGTCTCGTGCCTTTGACTGTGTATCGCATACTATTCTAATACATAAATTAATAAATATATATCACTTTGATGATCTTTCTATCAGTCTCATTCACTCATATCTAAACGGGAGGACGCAGGTGACAAGAGTTAATAACTCTACATCTGACTCCTTGCCGATAGTGAGAGGGGTACCACAAGGATCAATCTTGGGCCCTCTCTTATTTATGTTGTTCTTCAATGATTTTGCTTATTACATAAAAGCAGGTCTTGATAACTGTGATTGCATCCTATATGCTGATGATGCTACAGTCTTAATAAGAGATAGAAATCGGGATGATACTGCTAGTGGGGCTGAGTTGGCTCTGTCGAGGGCGCGGGACTGGTGCCTTGCGAACGAGCTTTGTCTTAATGAAAATAAAACTGTCACACTTCCGTTCACATTGAGGCAGATTGACGCTCCTTGTCCCGATGTAACCAAGTTTTTGGGCCTCTCATCGCCGCTCCTGCGTTGCGTTTTCACGAACATAGTGTGGAGATGGGCAAACAGGTTAACCGTAATATATTTCTCCTAAGGCGGCTTGCAGTAACTGTTACGCCAAAAGCAGTAAAAAGTGCTTATTTTGCATTTGTTCATTCCATACTGTCTTACTCTATACTAGCATGGGGAGCAGCCCCTGAAGCTGCTCACATGTTCGGGCTGCAGCGCAGGGCGATAAGAATAGTAGGGTTTAGGTTATCGTGATGATTGCAGAAATGCTTTTATTGCGCAGTCTATACTCACCATTCCATCTCTGTACATCCTTCGCTGCGTGGGATACATCTTGGAGAGCATGAACTCCTTAAGGATGCAGGGTGATATTCACCCGTATGAAACGCGTGGGAGAGAAGACCTCTACCGAGACTTTGCGCGGTTATGCAAGACACAATCAGGTCCTATATACATGGGACAAAAATTGTATAATCACGTGCCACATAGTGTGAGAGCTCTTCCAGCGGACGAGTTGCTTGGGAAGTTAAAAACATTCTTGCTAAAGACGGGATTCTATTCTATACGCGAATTTCTTGAGACCTCCGTAGACCTATTTAGTGCTTGAGATTCATTTTCTCTTTTTTTGTATACTGCAATTTTGTGGTTTGTAGGGTCGTTTTATTATATTCTAATTAATTAATTGATATTTTGTTGTACTACTGATTGACGAGTGTAAAGAGTGTAAGTTTCTTATTAGCACAATAAAGAGAACAACAATCTGAAGATTAGGGATCATAAGCTGGGCAGCGGACTTTCCATTGAAATAATGTTTATATGGAATATGGAGCCTTATCTATCATTTTCAAAGAATCGTTTTTTAAATTTTATCGCTTTATGTATTTAAAGATAATGAGGAATTTTTAAGCGGGAATGTCGTTTCGAAAAATTCATGAATGAAATGGTCAGTAAACTCACGTCACTACAGTAACTAACAAGGGAAGTATCAGAACTGTCCGTCACCGATTTTGTTGATATTTTTACAGCGATAGTATGGCCAAAAATAAGGTTCACGTATTTTTTTATACGTGCTAATAAAGCCCCTGGGGCGAGTTATGAGGTTTGGAAATCGGGGCGAAATATATATATTCGCTTATAGGCTGGAAACGAAAACAGCTATCGAAATGTGGTAAATGTAAACTGATATTTATTTTCAAAGAGCTTTCCATTGATATATCACACATATATCTGAGGGCTTCAGGGGGTAAACTATAAGTAAACCCCTAGTTTTTTGGAATATTTTAAAAACTACCCTGTCGATTTTGGCGATATTATGTATGCTTATAGTACGTTTAAAAATATTAATGACGTGTTTTTTCTTATTTGCCTCTGACCATCCCCTGCAAAGTTACGGGGTACGATAGATAACCCCTTTCCTTAAGAATAATGTGATAAACTGTTACACTTTTAAACAATATTTTGAAAAAAACCATTAATTAGATGTAAATTAAGATTTAGGCAGTAAAATAAACCCTATACGACATTAAGGGTTAACTACCCTAACCACCCCAAAAATAATTTTTTTTTCCGGAAAATTGTTTGTCGATTTTAGTGCAATTTACCACGATGATTTTTTTATACGTTAGGTAGTACTATTGTAAGAAGTTACAAGGGTTAGAAGTTTGGGGTAGAAAATATATTCTCGCTAATAACTTTCATACTCCTACAGAAAAAGCTTTTTTATTCTTATTCTATTTAAATAACACAAAAGTTAGAATAATTATAGAAATATTTATTAATAATGAGTTATAAAGCAACTGAAAAAAAATGGTTAAGTATCACAAATTGTATTCTACATTGTTAGTTTAGTTTTTTTTAATTTATTTTTATTTAAAAGGGGTTTTAGGGGTTAAAATTTTAGGGGTTAAAACCGTGGAAAGCGTGGTCCAGCTGGTGTCATCGACAACACATAGCTACACAATTCAACCCATCATATCTGGAAATGGAAAGCTACTTTCTCCTCTTTTCATTGTTTTAAAAGAATCCTCTGGTACGTTTGGACCGAGGGTAATAAATACAATGTTCAAAGCAGATAACATATTCGTTTTAGCATCAAAGTCTGGTAAACTGACTTCTGCTCATATGAAAAATTGGCTACAAAATGTCTATTTCCCAAACACCGGACCCAAATCATTACTATTACTAGATTCTTGTAGACAACAGGTCAAATTCAACCCCTGGATGTATTTGGTTTTAGAATATGGGAAAATTTCATTATAAGATTTTCTGATCAAGTTATTCTCTACCAGTACGATGTCAATTTGCATCAGTGAGATAATATTTTAAAATTGCAATCCTTAACGCATAACCAGTTGTCTTTCCCACGATTTATTAATGTTTTTAAATACGCCCGGTTTGTATCTGGATATACAGCCTGATTCAAAGTAAGCGCCTTATTTTTTTTTAGCCACACTATGGGTACTACTTTCAAAATATTTGGCAGTAATATGTTTTAGGACATTCTCTACACGATGGTGATATCACATTTTCAATTGGACGAATTCTTTCAAAATGGCGACTGTCAACTTTTTTTTTTAAATGGAATGCCAAAATTTTTTTTTATTATTGAGATCCTAAAAACATTCTTTATACGAATAGTATTTTGTTTTTCTTAAAAATTCATTTCTTTCCCCATCAAAAAGTACACATTTTAATCTAGTAGCGCATGAATGTTTTACACTCGATGTTATTTTTGTCCAAATATCAAGTAGCGCTAGACACAAAAGAAACAATCAAACTTTATTTTGTAATAAACATCTACTCATTTATTTATTTGGACAAAAATAACATCGAGTGTAAAACATTCATGCGCTACTAGATTAAAATGTTAGGGTGCTTTTTGATGGGGAAAGAAATGAATTTTTAAGAAAAACAAAATACTATCGTAAAAAGAATGTTTTTAGGATCTCAATAATAAAAAAAAATTTTGGCATTCCATTTAAAAAAAAAGTTGACAGTCCAATTGAAAATGTGATATCACCATCGTGTAGAGAATGTCCTAAAACATATTACTGCCAAATATTTTGCAAGTACTACCCATAGTGTGGCTAAAAAAAAATAAGGCACTTACTCTGAATCAGGCTCTATAGAGGAAAGACCAGTACAGTTTGAAAATCCCGGGGAGGTTTGCTTTTCCAATGAAAAATCTACGTCCCCTATCTGTGGAGATATAGCTGTTATAACTTGTGCATGGTGTAAACAATCGTTGTGTTTAAAACATTTTTTCCATGATTTTCATTATTGCCAACAATAATATACACATCACGGGTGCCAGAGCCAGTTTTCATAGTTTGTTCGTGTCTCTGTCGTTCTCGCCTGAATGAACTTAAAAGGGAATCCATTTTTTTTTTGCTTCGCCTGCTTCACAATTAAGATTTTTATCAATTTTATTCCAGGCGTCCATTTTTTTAATTTTATTTTTATATTCGTTTTCAACCGGATTCCACAGGCATTCATTACTGCGGTACTCATTAATGAGTTCCAGAGCCTTAGAATTACTCCATTCCATTTTAAACTATCAGCAACTCTACTATGAACTGAAATAAAGAATTCGGCCAATCGCCACAAAACCACGTACACATTAAAACAAATTCGAACGACTTTTATGGCAAATATCCTTTGATGTTTACCAGTTTACCGCCTCGCAAGCGAACTGCAACGAATGTGAACAAACACTTTCAAACGCGTTCGTTGATACGTACACATCAACCGAAAGAATTCGTTCTCGACCGTTCATTCGCCTTCGTTCGCTGTATGTGTACGCGCCTTAACGTATAAAAAAATCATCGTGGGAAATTGCACCAAAAACGACAAAATTTTCGCAAAAAAAAAATATTTTTGGGGTGGTTAGGGTAGTTAACCCCAGCCACCCCTTAATGTCATATAGGGTTTACTTTACTGCGTAAATCTTAATTTACAACTAATTTATGGTTTTCTTCAAAATATTGTTCAAAAGTGTTACAGTTTATCACATTATTCTTAAGGAAAGGGGTTATCTATCATACCCCGTAATTTTGCAGGGGATGGTCAGAGGCAAATAAGAAAAAACACGTCATTAATATTTTTAAACGTACTATAAGGACACATAATATCGCCAAAATCGACAGGGTAGTTTTTAAAATATTCCAAAAAACTAGGGGTAGTTTACCACCTGAAGCCCTCAGATATATGTGTGATATATCAATGGAAAGCTCTTTGATAATGAATATCAGTTTACATTTACCACATTTCGATAGCTATTTTCGTTCTCAGAATATAAGCGAATATATATATTTCGCCCCGATTTCCAACCCTTATAACTCGTCCCAGGGGCTTTATTAGCACGTATACAAAAATACGTAAAGCTTATTTTTGGCCATACTATCGCTGTACCAAATTTCAACAAAATCGGTGAGGGACAGTTCTGATACTTCCCTTGTAAGTGGCATTTAATATTTTATCTACAACTATTGAATTATCTATTCGTTATACATTTGATTTTTGACGGGTAATGACACCCATTACTCATGACTGACAAAGTGTTGAATAATGAAGCCATTATTCCACAGTTCTGACACGGCCTACTAATCAAAAAAATAAAATATTAACAGAAATGACAGCTTTCTTATATTGAGGTTATGTCTGAAATGTCTATCAAGTTTTTTTTTTCCTTTTTTTGATTTTTTTTTTCAAAATTAAATAGTTGTAGATAAAGTATAGTATTCAACTTGCGTATAATGGATGTTACCCACTCAGATTACTTCGTCTTCATGGGTGACAGCCGCCATTATACGCTTGTTGAATAATATACTATTCCTCGCCTACTATAATTAAAATTTTGAATATTAATCTTTAATATTTTAGAATTAAAAAATAACGCTTATTTTCCCCAAATACACCATGCGTGCATTACATCATTGGAAAGCTAAAAATATGCTCTTTTCAGTAACACCATAATTTACTATAGTTTGTATTTAAAAAACTACAACTTTGTCTTGTATCTCAAAAATCATCAAATATTTTTAAAATTTTTCAACGGCAGTATATTCTACTTAAAAAATGTCTTAAGAACGTATCAACTCCATTTCTCTAATTTCAAAAATAAACGAAATATGAGCATTTTTAAAAATCATCAAAATTTGACTTTTTGGCTATAACTTAAAAACAAAAGAAGATAGAGGTTTGGTGTTTGCGGGATTGGGTCAGTCTCGAAAAAAGAGACCGGGACATGGCACCTACTTTTTTCGTATCTCTTATAGTTTCTGAGATAGCCTATAATAACACCCAAATTTGCACACCTTGTACACAAGTTCATGGGTTGCAGTTTATTCCATAGATTCTCTGGCATTTACTTTTTTTAAAGACCGCGAAGACATTTATTACATCGACACAATATCCGTCTAAATTTTGTTTTCAGATCAGGTAAAGAATTCGTCTAAATTTTTACCTTTTATAAAACCACTTAAAGAAATCCGTTTTATTCTGTTGCCCCACAATTGTAACAACAATCATTGGATATTAATTATATTAGATTTAAGACATAATAGAAAAATAACTTTTTCCTTGCTTTTTTATTAAACTTCCTCGATACCGGTTTCGACTAAACAGTCATCCTCAGCCGAATCTACATATATGTTAAAAAATATTTTACATAAAAAACTTATTTCTATAATTAATACACTTATGGTCAAATAAATCTAATTATGAAACATTGAGAACACCATCATCATTATGAAATAAATCATGCATAAAAATTTTAGTGAATGGAAGGTATATTAGCTTTCTCAAAAAATATATCAAAGAATCAAATCCAAAGAAGAGGGATTCAAAATCCAAAATGGGGTTATGTTATGTTGTGTGAGAGAAGTAAAATTAAAACCAATTACGTGATGAAGTAAAAAGATAAAAACACTTTAATAAACAGATGTTAACAGATTAAAAATGAAAACTTAAACCAAACGGACATGACATGATAACAAAACGATAAGACGATGACATATGAAATTGGTGAAGAAAATACGGAAGACGGAGGATGGAGTATGCGCGATAAAAATAAAACTGACATGCATATCAGATAGCGGGAATATATAAAATTGTGTATATTTATAAATTTTGGAGTAACGTTCTCCAAAATTGATAGCTGCTGATTACAGAGCTTATCTGAGTTCCATTCAGGCAGATGTGTTGGGGAAACCAAAGAAGATATGGTCGTTTGTTAATGGCAAAAGAGGTTCCTCATCTGGCATGCCAGCCTCAATGACTTCCTTTGATGGAACCATAGTTGACTCATGTTCTGCGATCTCTTGTGCTTTCTCGGATTACTTCTCGTCTGTTTTTGTAGATGGCACAATCGACAGCTCAGTGATTGCCCATGGCTCTGGGGTTTTGCCGTGGTTTTCCGCTAATGCAATTCATAACGTTCTGTTGCATCTTGACCAGTCGTTTAGTCCTGGCCCGGATGGTATTCCATCTTTATTCTTAAAAGAGTTTGCTACTGAGCAGTCAATGCCACTGTTTCGTATTTTTTCGAAGTCCTTACTTGAAGGTGTTTTCCCAAGTATGTGGAAAACGGCTTTCGTTATTCCAATATTTAAATCCGGTGTTAAACAGTTGGTATCCAATTACCGTCCTATTTCTATCCTTTCAGCTATCCCCAAGGTATTTGAAAAAATTGTCCACGAATATCTTAGTCTGTCTATTTCTCACTCTATAATCAATGAACAACATGGTTTTCTGTCTGGGCGATCGGTGGAGTCTAATCTGTTGTCTTATGTAAACTTTATTCATTCTGCTTTAAACGAGGATATTCAGATTGACACAATCTACACCGATTACTCCAAAGCCTTCGACAAAATCGATCATACTATTCTTGTACAGAAACTTTTCTCCTTTGATATTCCAGATGGTCTTGTTCACTGGATTATGTCGTATTTATCTAACCGAAGTCAAGCAGTTAGGATTGGTAGCTTTATATCTGGCTACAAACCTATCACATCCGGTGTGTCTCAGGGCAGTCATCTTGGACCCTTACTATTCGTAATGTACATAAATGATATTTCTTCGTGTTTATATTTTCTAAGTTTCTACTCTATGCCGACGATAATAAAATATTCACAAGGATCGGGTCTAATCTGGACTGCCTTAGACTACAGGAGGATCTTGACCGCCTGCATGAGTACTGTCGCCTCAACAAACTGCACCTAAATTATGACAAATGCCAAAAAATTACATTTACTAGGAAACGTTATCCTCTTAACTTTCCTTACAACTTTAACGGTGCTGCTATCCCGCCCACTTATAAAGTAAACATCTTAGCATCATATTGGATTCCAAGTTGCGATTTCATCAGTAAGGTCAGTAAGAATTTCACTTCAATTTTTTGTGTATAAAAACCCTTTATTTGGCATTTGTCAACAGTGTGCTTTGTTATGGTTCCGTAATATGGAACCCCATGTATGCGGTGTATCGTGGTCGTATTGAAGCTATTCAGCGACGCTTTGTACGTTATTTGGCACATAAATTTCATCTTCCTTACTGCGATTACGATAGGCGTTGCGTGGTCTTCAACTTGTTGTCACTGCAGCAGCGTCGAATTGTTGCTGACTTGATCTTTCTCTTCAAGCTTGTTAATGGCATGCTGCATACCTCCGATCTTCTGCCTGAGTTGAGTTTCAATGTACCGCAACGGGTTATACGTTTCAACGCTACATTTCGTCTTGATAGATCTAACACCAACCTTTACCAAAGCTCTCCATTAGTTCGAATACTTAATTCCTATAACCAAGGCTTCAACCATGTACCTCTCTTTGACGTTTCCTTACGCTCTTTTAGAAAATATGTACTAACTAATGTATAGCGGATGTTTTGTTGATCGCTTTATCGTTGTATTTATTTTAGTTTATATCACAATTTTTTTTATATTAATTTTCGATATTATGAGGATGCTTTGTTGGGGATATTCTCCCCGTATGCATCCCGAATATGTAATAAATAAATAAATAAATGACTTTTGTAATGCCGCTGATGTAGATCAGCTAAATCGCTTAGTTTTTAAAGAAATTGACGAAAATGTGACTTTACCGGATAACGATTTCAAAGAATCAGATGATTCAGAAACTGAAGATAACATTGAACAGAGACCTGTTGACTCTGATACGGATCATGACATGGACGATGATGATGAAAATGAGGATGATGAAGATCAAGAAGCTGGTTATTATATCGGTAAGTAAACGTAGTTTCTTTGGATAAATGATTCGTTGCAAAGATAAACTTTTGGTAGGTAAAGATGGAACACAATGGAAAACGACAACAAATTTGTCCGCGATCGAGATTGCAACCCCACTGACATTATTGAAATTGAAGCTTTACTGGGGTTGTTATACTTGGCAGGAGTTTTTCGAGGCGGTCACCAAAATATTTGTTATTTTTGGGCAACTGATGGCTTAGGACTCGACATCTTTAGAATGGTTATGTCAATTTCACGATTGCGTTTCCTTATGCGATGCATCCGATTTGATGACCGATCTACACGACAAAGAAGGTGTGAAACTGACAAGTTAGCGTAGGTTCGTGAAATATTTGTTTTATTTATTGAGAACAGCAAATTACATTACAATTTAGGCGAAAACGTCACTATTGATGAGATGCTTCCAGCATTTCGTGGTCATTGTGGTTTCCGGCAATATATATCGTCAAAGCCAACAAAATATGGTATAAAAATCTTTTGTCTTGCTAACGCAAAACTTTTTTATACAGCCAACATGGAGATCTATTGCGGCCAACAACCTGATGGACCTTACAAAAAAAGTAATTCTGCGGAAGATATTATCATGCGAATTTCAGAGTCAATTTACGGAAGCGGAAGAAACATTACCGCAGACAATTGATTTACAAGTTTGAAACTTGTAAAAGTTTTGGAAAAGAAGAAAATATCATACGTTGGAACTGTCCGAAAAAACAAGAGAGATTTACCACCAAGTTTTGCTTTGCCAAAACGTAGAGCACAGTATAACAGCATTTTCGGTTACACAAGAAACGAAACCCTTGTCTCCTACGCACCAAAGAAGGGTAAGACTATTGTATTGCTATCCAGCTTGCATACGTCAAACAATGAAGTGGCAACTAATAGACAACGGAAACCGGAAATTATCAAATACTATAATAGTACAAAATCTGGAGTAGATGTAGTGGTCAAATTGTGCTACGTACAACGTTGCTAGAGCAACAAAAATTGAGCTGTTTTCTGCTATGGGACTGATAGTCCCAGTACGTGTATTGGCGTTACATATAAGCAATAATTTTTGAGTTATGACACAAACTTGTAATTTTTCTAATGGAAACCATAGTTGACCATGACTTTATAAATAAGGCCTTTTCTCAACGATTCTAACGATATACCACTTGACATAGATATTTGTATTAATAAATAAATTATAGCCGTTTATTCTTTTAATTGGAAAACTCTTCAGGTAGTATGCTATGGAAACAATTGATAGATACGTTTGCAAACGTAAGTTTCCATGATTTCGTATCGCTAGCTTAATAAGTGGTGGTCCCCCGTCGCGTTGAAACCATTTAAACAAATGACGTGTCTGCAGGAGCAATCCATCCAACATATTACTGAACTCGTTCTGTAGAAAGTGAAGATAACGATCTCCGTTTAATGTATCATAAAAAAATGTACGGACCAAGAATTCTTGAACAAATGACACCGCACCAAACATTAAATCCAAACTTAACTTGAGGTCTCCTCTCTTAGTATGGATTTGAATATTTTAGAATAGGGTGTTTTCGAATAAACTGGATCTAATGTTTTATTAATTTTTCTTATTAAATTTTTAATGATATGAATTGGGAATTTATTGTACTTTGCTAACTCAAAAGGATGGTTAAATTCCTTTGTTCGGTTATAAAGGGTATTTAAACCATCACTCCCCTAGCTTTTTCTACTAAAAAAATCTTTGCTTCTTATAATATTGCCCTTTCTTTTTCCAATAATAGTTCAATTGATAAATTATTGTCTAATTACCATTTTAATGATTACAACATTGAGAATGAGACTGGAATTTATTTGATCAGTTGCTCTAATTGTAACGCTATACAATATGTCCCCGGATCGAGTTACAAAGAGGAAAAAAAATTTTATTACTCATTTTTCAAACTTATCTCAGCATAAATAATTCGTCGGATATGTTCAAACTACTAAATCGCACGAATTTTATACTCTAACTATAGAAGTTAACAAATTATTCCCATTTTTTATGTAATGTTTTTTAAGTATATGGTGTTCTCAATGTTTCATAATTAGATTTATTTGACCGTAAGTGTATTGATTATAGAAATAAGTTTTTTATGTAAAATATTTTTTAACATATATGTAGATTCGGCTCAGGATGACTGTTTAGTCGAAACCGGTACCGAGGAAATTTAATAAAAAAGCAAGAAAGAAGTTATTTTTCTTTTATTTCTTAATTATATATAAATCTTGCAACATGGATTCTATCACATATATTAGATTTGACTACTAACTCTATTTGTATTTTGAATCCTGGTAAATTATAAAAAGGGTTAAAAGACTATTTTCCACTAGAGACCGTCTACACCTACACGAAGACAAACTAAATGCTAGGAAGTGGAAACTAACAATAATAGCATATCCTACCCAAGAGACTGAGGATTCAATCAATTGTGGAATCTATGTTATATGGTACATGATGGTTTTACAAAAAAATGAAACACTGCAATATTTATAAACATCATTATTACAAAGTAATTTTAATCCTGACCTTTTCAGAATTTCTTTACAAAATATTTTATTACTGTCATCTCACGTTATGTATGATAAATGTTTTAAAAGTAGTATAGGATCAGAAGAAAATTATGTAGGCTGCAACTTATATAACAGATGGTTACATATAGATCGTTGCTCGAACATATCTAATATAATTTCTATAGATACCATTAAACTTGGCAACTTTATAGTTGTCCATCATGTCAATACTATAAAGCAGGTTTGTGGCAGGTTTATTCAAGACATCAAGTACAATTAAAAATGTTGCGTTGGATAATATATCTCTAAAATATTTTGTTATTCATTATAAAAACGAGTTACAAGAAATATACAATACAAGAGATACAAACGATTTTTGTGAACGGTACCGTTCTGTTGATAAACCAGAGTACCATTTGAAATGGGATATCTTAACTCCGTTTATATCATTTAGTGCAGCAGTCTATAATGTCAACAACCAATATAGCAGACAAGGCATTTGTGAAATATGTTCTTCTAAGATTTCTGAATTAAAAAATTATACATAAATATTACGGAATGAACGACGAAGCAAGCTTGTTTGAGCAATATAAAACGTTTTATGATATTACGGAAAGGTATCATGTTTATCCAGATCACTACACATTAGATCAAATTCAATTTTAATTACAATTATTATTACACACCCCTTTTATCAACGTAATATCCGCGTGTCTCATAGATAATATATGTTATTCGAAACGTTATTTTCGATCGTTGGACTGAATTTGGAGGTGTCACAAAATTTTTGGACAAAGTTATGAATTTGTTAAGTATTTCGAGAGTGATTTCGACCCTTTATTCTCTGAATTTTCGGGTGGTGCTTAAATATGTTATTCGAAATAGTGATTTTGATATTTGGAGTGAACTTAATGGATCATCAAGCTTTGTCAATACAAATATGAATTTTTCACATATTAAGAGGGTCCGCTGTGAAAATGTGAATTTCGTTTCTCAATCCGTTGCTAACTTCAACGACATCACTTGATATATTTAATTTATCAAAGATATTCGCGTAATGCGCTCCAATCTTCCCAACATCAGTTTTGACATTGACTGCATGATTAATATTTTTTGTTATATACATAAATTGATTCCAAATTTTTTCTTGTCATGGTATTATTATTTGTAATAAGTATTTTGGGGTTTTCAAAGTCAAACTTATGGTTTAATAATACAGCATGATGACACAATGCTGTTTTATTATTAATTTTAATCTGTTTTGAATCGTATTGATGTTGTTGAATTCGCTTTTTTAGGTGTTGTTTTGATTCTCCAATATACACTTTATCACAGTTGGTACAATTTTACTTGTAAACGGTATCGATTTTATCTATCGTTTTATTTCTGTCTTTCATATTTGAAATCAATGTGTTAATTTTATTGTCATTATATTTTGCAAATTTAATTTCTTCAAAATCATAATCTCTAAATACTGAACTTATTTTATTCGTTAATGACGGTATGTATTTAATCTTACAAAACTTGGTCAAATTTGTTACTTTACTTGTTTCATCATTTATATTTCTACTATCTCGTTCAATCTCATTCTTTTGATTATGTTTACCGAAATATTTTGTAATTAATGATTGGACTTCTATTTTTTCTTGTGTTTTACTTCTCAAAAAATATTCTCTATTACATTGTTCTGTGGGTTTCGATATATTATGTTAGTAGTTCTATTGTTATCTTGTTTATCATAGAATTTATAATTCTATACCAAGCATTATTAATTAATCTTTTAGGGTAGAAGTTTTCTAATAAAATATTATATAGCTGTTTTTTTATTTCACTTAAGAAGGCATTATCTGTAACTGAGATAGCTCTCTTTATGTAATTGTTCATGGTATTAATAATTTGAGACCTTGGGTGGTCGCTATGAAAATTTAACAATCTATTGCTAGCAATTTCTTTTTTGTCTTTGTTTGACCAAGTTGTCGTCTGCTGCTATCGCATCAATGTGTGATTATGAGTCCAACAACGGCGCGGAAATATTTAAAGAAGAATAAATATCACCCATATAAAATTAAAAGGCTTCATGAATTAACAGAAGACAACCCTGGTAGAAGAACAGAATTTTGTGAGCTAATGACAAATATAGTTGAACGAAATCCATCATACTTGAAACATATTTGTTTCAGTGATTTTTTTATTTTTTATTTAAATGGGGGCAAACAGGGTTAACCCCCAGCGAAGCGTCCACTAAACAAATTAATGACGGATTTCCGGACTTAATTGTAGATTAATGATTTAAGAAAAAAAAAAACAAAATAAAACAAAACAAGAAAAAAAAATATAGTACTAACAAGAAAAATTAATTCTAATGACCCGAGACATTAACGCCCACGTCGCGCAAAAACCGCCTAACCGCAGTCAGTGAGGTGTTCAACATATCAATATTTCCACAGTGAGAGTGAAATGAAAGCATTAATCTCTGAAGAGCTGAATTGAAGTAGGCATTTGTATTCGAACGATCAAGTCTAAACATCAGACCATCCCTAGTCCGGTAGGGAGGAACGTAAAAACGTAACCCACCAACCAATTAAGGCGAATTAATCAAGCCATTGCAAAGTTTAAAAATAAACAGTAAATCGTAACACAGTCTCCTCTGTTGCAGTGTCTGAAAACCCAGCACCTTGCAACGCATAAAGTAATCGCAATAAGGTAAATTTGTTTTATAAGATAGCTAGCGCAAAAAGCGACGTTGAACTGATTCGATACCGTTAATGTAAACGTGGTATTGGGGATTCCAGACGGTGGAGGCATAGCTAAGTACACTGTCCACGTGCGTTGAATACAGCAATCTGATGCAATTAATATTTGTGAAAGGGCGGCAGGTTCGAATCACGAAACCCAACCTCTTCACAGCTTTGGAAATAATGGATTCTACATGTAAATTAAACGATAATTTCTTATCAAGAGTAACCCCCAGATCGCTGATGCGATCAACCGATTGAATGTCCGCACCACCCAGCCTGTAGAGAAAATTCAGAGGGTAGCGATTGTGAGTGAAAGTAATTTTATAACATTTATCGTAGTTTAGGAAGAGGTTGTTATCAGCGCAATATTTGTGGAACCGGTCCAGATCTGCCTGAAGTTTAATACAGTCGGAGTTAGATGATAAATCCAAAAAAATTTTGCAATCGTCAGTATAAAGCAGAAATTTAGAATGTTCGAAACATGCCAGAACATCAATGCAACACAAGAACAATGGGGTCGAGGTGGCTTCCTTGGGGAACCCCAGAAGTGACCCGTTGATAAGCAGACACACAATTGCCAATTCGAATAGCCTGGTAACGGTCACTGACGTAGGAATCCAACCACGCTAAAAGACCCGGAGGAATGTCAAGCAGTGACAACTTTCTTATTAAGATGTTGTGATCGATTTTATCGAAGGCTTTACTAAAATCGGTGTAGATAGCGTCCACCTGGCAAAATCGGTCGAAAGCACGATGAATAAAATTGGTTATAGGTTATTAAATTGGTCTCAACCGATCTACCAGGCAGAAAGTCATGCTGCTCAACGATCATGAAGAGTAGTATAGATTCGCCGATTCAAGAACCTCCTCCTCGAACCTGCGTTCTAGGAGGAGGTTCTTGAATCGGCAAATTTTTTGGGGGTCAGAGGAGGTTCGATGAGGAGAGGAGGTTCTTGAATCGGCGATTCTTTTGAGGGTCGGAGGAGATTCGATGAAGAGAGGAGGAGGTCAATTAACTTGAGAAGGTCATGTTATTTTGACGAAATTATTAAAAATTTATCTTTATTAAAAATGTATCTTTATTTAGGTTATGTTATTAAAAATTTATCTTTATATGTAACCTGTTTACCTAGATGAAAACAATTACTATGTTTATCCTTCGACGCTTCTCAATGAACTGGTAATGTTTTCGATATATCTCTTAACTTATTGTACACAAAGGTATACGGTTTTGGGACATGTAGGTATACAAATAAGTGAGTCATGATCTACCTGCGGGATATTTTTTAAAATTTATTGTGTAAAGGTATACGGAGCTTTAAAATATGCGAGGAGGTTCTTGAATCGGCAAATTTTTTGGGGGGATACGTTCGAGGAGGAGGTCAATTAACTTAATACTAGTAAGTGAGTCATGATCTACCTGCGAGATATTTTTTTAATTTATTATGCAGAGGTATACGGAGTTATAAATATACATGTATACAAACGCACTCGATGCATCCTCCTCCTCCCCAATAAGTTTCAGGAGCGGTGAGGGTTTATAAACGCCTGCGAAATGTGGTATTGACGTAGTTCTTTCATAACAAGTAGAAGTGTACAACATTAAATTGTAAAATGGTCGTGTGTGAGGATTGTGGAAAAAGTTTTACTCGAGTTGACAATTTAAAAAGACATCAACGATTATCTTGTATTGGCAAGAGAATCAAGCTTGACGCACCGCAAATTCCAAAAGCAGTAAAATGTGAGGCTTGCGATGATTATGTAAATAGACAATGTTACTCTGCACATTTACGAAGCAACGCACACAAGCGTAACGCTTTTGTTATAATCGATGACGGAGTGGAGAGAATAGCTGGAGCATTCGGTGACAAAATTGTCAGTTATCGAATAAGTGAAGAAGGTTTTTTTGTGGATTTGGATGAATTTTCTCATAGAATTCGAGAAAAAATACTAAATCTAATACAAAGCGCAATCGATATTCACCGAAATGTAAAATTAAATATGGAATGTTTTGGTTTGTATTTTTTACAATCAAAGGAAGACTGTGAAATAAAATCATTCAATACGAAAAATAAGGTAGTATCATTAGCGTCGGATCTGTATAAAATATATAAGGAATTTATTGATGAAATTTCATCAAAAATGTCAGAATTCCAGGAACGAGATTCAGGTAAGCGTAATGTGACATAATATACCTATATATTATAAAATAAATGTTTCAATATTTTATTTAGGATGGACTTTAATGCAAATTCTCTATATGGAGTTAAATTTAAACAAATATAATCCTATCAGAGCATCTAATTACATCGATCTACCATCACAAATAAAAGCAAAGCGTGCTGTGATAAATATACAAAACGCGGATGATGCATGTTTTGCATGGGCTGTAACATCCGCACTACATGAACCGAACGGTTTACCACAGAGGACATCTTCGTATCCGAATTACCTAGACTGCGGCTTAGACTATTCAAATATTGTTTTTCCAGTTAAATTACGAGATATACCTGTATTTGAAAAGCAGAACAAACTATCTATTAATGTATATGGAATAAATGAGTATTTTAAAGACGGTGTTATGAATTATGACATAATTACAATGTATATATGTCGACAAAAAGAAGAAAGACATATAAATTTATTATTGGTTACAAATGATTCCGGGAATAGTCACTATTGTTGGATAAAAAATCTGTCTCGATTACTATCATCGCAAGCATCGCAGAATGGTCATGAAAAGTATATTTGCGACGGATGCTTGGTATTCTTTACGTCAGAAAATAAACTTATCCGTCATCAAAGTGACGATTGCAGCAAGGTAAGGGCAATTTTACCAACAACAAATTTGAAAATAAATAAATATGGAAATGAAGAAAAGGAAAATATACTACAGTTCGAAAATTTTGAACGACAATTAAAAATACCGTTCGTGGTGTATGCAGATTTTGAAGCATTACAGAAACCGATCGCCGATGCGGAAGCAACAGAACTTAACGATGATAATTCATACTCCGTCAAATGTTTCAAACACGAACCTTATGCATTTGCATATTATATAAAATGTTCATATGACGAATCATTGTCGAAGTTTGAAATATATCGCGGATGTAATGCTGCTCAAATTTTCATGAGCAAGTTGGAACATGACGTTCTGAATATATACAAAAATTATTTAAGCCAACCAAAAGAAATGCTCCCATTACCACCTATTGATAGATTAATACATGAGATGCAGGATATCTGTCACATTTGTTCGCACAAAATAAAAGAAGGTAATAAAGTGTGCGATCATGATCACCTAACTGGGTTGTATAGAGGACCCGCACATGCTGTATGTAACATCAATTATCAATTACCAAAGTTCATACCGATATTCTTTCACAATCTTTCGAACTACGATTGTCATATGTTTGTGAAAGATATGGCATTAAAAGAAGAAGACGTGGACGTTATAGCACAGAATAAAGAAAAGTATATATCATTTTCGAAAAAAATTATCGTAGGAGAAAACATTGACAGCAAGGGAAAGCTAAGGCGGGTTCATATGAAATTGAGATTTGTGGATTCATTTAGGTTTATGGCTTTATCGCTAGAGAAGTTGGGTTCATTTTTGGAAGACAACCAATGCGTTCAAATCAGAAAATATTTTAGGAACGAAGAACAGTTTCGACTTATACGTCAGAAAGGAGTTTTTCCGTATTCCTTTGTGGATTCATTCGAAAAGCTGAATCTTACCGCTCTGCCAGATCGAAGTAGTTTTTACAATACTTTATGCGACGATAGTATAACCGAAGAAAATTATTGTCGTGCACAAACGGTGTGGAACTTATTTAACTGTCGCACTTTAGGCGAATATAGCGACATTTATTTAACGTCTGACGTTTTACTTTTGGCGGACGTATTTGAGAATTTCCGAACCATCTCGATGAAGTATTACTCTTTAGATCCATGTCATTACTTCACAGCGCCGGGCTTCGGTTGGGATGCATTATTACGAATGACAGGGGTAAAATTAGAATTATTAACGGACATAGACATGTTACACTTCTTTAAAAATGGTATTCGCGGTGGATTAAGTATGTGCACTAAACGCAGTGCGAAGGCTAACAATAAATTAATGATGGAATTTGATGAAACCAAAGACCCATCTTATATTTTGTATCTCGACGCTACGAATTTGTATGGACACGCAATGAGACGAAAATTACCGACGGGGGGATTTCGATGGCTATCAGATGAAGAGATTCAAAAGTTAGATATTTACAATACGGAAGACGATTCCGAAAAGGGTTACGTGTTCGAGGTAGATTTAGAGTATCCGGAAGCAATACATGATGAACACAACGATTTGCCATTTTGTCCAGAACGGATTGTACCCCCAGGTTCAAAAAATGCAAAGTTAATAGCAAATTTGGAAAATAAAACAAAATACATCATTCATTACGTGAATCTAAAGCAGTGTATCAAGTTCGGATTGAAACTAACGAAGATTTACAGAGTATTAGAATTTAAACAATCCAACTGGATGCGGAGCTACATCGATTTCAATTCCGATAAACGTGCGAAAGCTAAGAATGAATTTGAAAAAAATCATTACAAAGCAATGAATAACATCGTATACGGTAAGACAATGGAAAATGTGGAAAAGCGAGTGGATATAAGACTAGTTACCCACTGGGAATGTCGTCATAAGAAACCGGGCGTGGAAGCCCTAATAGCTAAACCAAATTTTAAATCTTCGAAAATATTTTGCGATAATTTGATAGCCGTTCAATTGAACGTCGCGGAAGTTCGTTATTGCAAACCGCTGTATGTGGGTTTCAGTATATTAGAGCTTTCGAAAACCGTAATGTACAGCTTCTTCTATGATTACTTAAAACTTAAATATGGAAATAACATAACACTTTTATACACCGATACTGATTCCCTAATCCTAGAAATTACTACTCCCAATGTATATGAGGATATAAAAGAAAATATTGAATTTTTTGACACGTCCAATTATCCGTTAGAGAATATACACAATATACCTCGCGGTCGATCTGTGTTGGGAAGAATGAAAGATGAATATCCAAACAGGTGCATAACGTCATTTGTTGGAACAGGAGCTAAGGCGTACTGCATCACCTTGTTGAATGATAATGTAAAGAAGGCTAAAGGAGTAAAGAAATATGTTATAGATAAACATTTAAGCGTGACCGATTATAAACGTGTGGTTGAATGTGGCGGATCGGTTCATAAAAAAATGTACATTTTTAAGTCAGAATTTCATACTATGTATACCGAATTAAAGAATAAAATTGCTCTTTCATCGTGCGATGATAAACGATACATATTACCGAACGGATGTAATACTTTGGCGTGGGGTCATTGGTTGATAAAAAGATTGAATGCGAATAAATGAATTTAATTTAAAAAAAAATTGTAAAGAATAATAATAATAATGTATTTGTAATGTTCGATTGTTAATAAAGTCTTGTAAACTTTTAAATAGGTCTTTATACGTTTTAAAGAACGTTAGTTTTTGAGATCCAAGAATTATGAGACGGACCTAATCCTAACCATTTCACAAACACTTGATTTCCTTTTCGCCGTAGCACTTTTTCCACCAAGTAGACGTCAGGATATTTAACTTTTTGTAATTCCTCTCGATAAAAACCACCCATAATTTTTTCATTGGATGCATCTTTGAGCAGATATGTTGTTGGGAAAGTATTACGAACAGAATGTATTGTAAACACTTCGTTAGACCAATTGGGAGTATAGTTTTTGGTGAAGGCGTGTCGATGCTTGCTCACTCTGACGTGATCACCGACATTAAATTTTTTGGTATAAGGATCGACAATTTTTATGTAATTATATACAGTTTTTAACAGTGTCGATGCGTTTCTGTTATTTACCTCGCTAGGTTTCATTCCTATCGTCCTGTGAACTTGGTTGTTATAATCCAGAATTAATTTGGGAAGCAATTCCAACCAACGATAGTTACCTTGCATACTAAATTCTTTCCACATTTTTTCTTTTATTGTTCTATTAAACCGTTCAACAATAGAACTCTTTAAATTGGAAAATGAACTGTAGTGATTGATGTGATATCGTGACATGAGCTTTTTAAAATCCTCATTGTAAAATTCTTTTCCGTTATCCGTTTGCAGATTCTTCGGTATGTTTTTCCGCTTTTCCGATAGAATTGTTTCCATAGCTCGCGTAACTTCTTTGCCAGTTTTGTTTTTTAGTGGTACAGCCCATCCATACTTTGAGAAAGCATTAATAACTGTTAGAATATATTTAAAATTACCATTTGCTTTTGAATAAGGTATCATCTCCACTAAATCAGCTTGAAATAAGTCCGTTAAACCTTTTATAATAACACGTCTGCGTTTATACTTTTTCCTCGCGGACGCGTGCAACTCGTTTACGACGGACCTTTTAATATCGCTCATTTTCTGGATATTTCAATGAGCAGTTCTACCATAAATGGTTTCTTGAGTAAAGTGGTCTTCGTTGTGGGTTTGCAAACTATTTTATCTCCAAAGAAGAGAACATTTAACTTTTTATTTGGATCGAAGATACTCCCGTTAATAATCATTTCAACGTCTCCTTCAAATCGGTATTTCACTATTTCACCAATATATAAAAAGTTTATATATTTACTTACGTAACCTAAATTTTGAATAATGTAATAATTATCCGTTGTATCCGTAGTTCCATCTCCGCTAAACGTAAGTATAGTTGGTTGTTTGAAATATCGTTGTAAGTTTTCACGTTTATTAAAATGAGCAGCAATGTTGTGTCCGTGTACGTGTTTACCAAACTTATCGATCGTCATACTAGACGAATGTTTTCCGAACTTGCTTAAACTCATCTGCTCTAGTTCACAAACGTCGGTGTTTTAAAACAAAAAATGTGAGAGACGTATATTTATGATAATATTTTAACGTATAATCTCGGCCTCTGTTAGCTCCGATATTATTGATGATATTTCATTGACATGTGCAGAATGACCTGCAGTTTGCGAGGCCATCAACAAACGCAGTCTGTCGACAAGTTCGTTGGGATCGTCCCAATACTCGTATTCGATAAGAGCCCCAGGAACGACTTGTTTTTGTAATGCACCACCGACTTTTTTCTTCGGATTCGGCCAGTATTTAGCCCAATGCACCTTGGGTTTGTTACCTTCAACGATAGGCTTGATAATATTCTGAAATTTCCCACTGTCGTCCTCAGTAGTCATACCTGCCTCTGGAATGTAATTAATGTACGGAGCATTTGAACGTAGTAAGATATCTTTGTAGTTGCGCATGTCCTGAATTGTAAATTTGCCCGGTTCGTTTTTAAATAGTAAATCATATAAACCAACGGTTCCCGTATATTTGAAGTTTCCAACGTGAATATCCTGATCCTCAAAGTGAACAGGACTGACTCCAATGTAGAAACCTTCGGGAGTTTCGCGAACACCGTATAAACGATCATAATCATCTTTTAAATCAGTTGTTAAACCAACAATATACGTTCTGGGCAAAGGATGAAACTGACTCAAAGCGGCTTGTACCTCTGGAGACTCCAATCTTTCTTCTATTTCATCTTTAAGTCGTTCTATTCGATTATGTGCGTCCGAAATAAGAGCTCCGGTATCCTCGCTAGAATCGAGGAGTTCTTCTTCTTCGCCCGGCGGAACTTCATATACTTCTTCTTCTGCATGAGCTAATGGACCAAGAGGAGAAGACGTGGGAGAAGATACCAACCTTTTTTCAGGAGTCGATGTAGCAAATTTTCGTCGTTGTTCTTTTAATGGAACTTTCGGTTTTCGAATAAAATATTCGGTCTCGGTTTTAGCTGGTACGTCAGAAATATCCGGCGAGTAGCGTTGTATCTTAGATATCAATTTTTCTTCTTTTGGAGATAAACTTCGTTTTGGAATGGATAGTAAAGGCGCAGTGTCAAGTTTTGCGACAATATCCTGTAAGGGCCTTGCGATGGGTGCATATGCGGTTTCCGACCGAATCCTTGACTCCTCTAAGTCTTCTTTTAAAGAACGAATTTTGTCTCTCACGACTTCTCGTGCCGCGATAAGTTCTGCAGCTATCGTCTTGTTCATTGTATGATGTATGTGAAGTTACTACGAACTGTACAGCTGAAGTCGTTAGTTTTAAACTTCAATGAATTTATCAAAACCCTTACGGTAACGTCCCTTAGATACACTACAATCTAAATCAATAACTAGGATGCCGTGTCTATTCTCCCAACAAGCATCGCTAATTTCCTTTAGCCGATGAAACTCCATATCGCTCATTATGTGATCTTCAAATACGTGTTTTAAATTTGTTAAGTCTTGTTTAAATAACACCAAAAAGTTACAATTATCGCGAACTAATTGTTTTGGAATTGCACTATAACTTTGACAAATTAGAAAACAATCAATGTTTTTATGTCGACCATACGAAAAAAATTCCTTAATGACATTTTGACCTGTACAGGAAACATCGTCAAATACGACTACCGAATATTCTTTCGCATCTTCCGGTCGAATGAACTCGTCTATATTAGAAAATTCATAGTAACCGCAATCTTTTATAGGTTCAATTAAACGTCTTAAAAAATCGTACTTATTTTGGTATAACGAATTAGAGCATAAGTACAAGTTTAGGAAGCGCAACCCATTACGTGCAACTAAAAGCGATAACATAGCATTTGTTTTTCCGACACCTGAGGGTCCTACAATTAAACCTCGCTTACATTTTCCACCAAATAAATTGCTGTGTCTTGTAAAGTGTTCTTCGACCGAACCATTACTAAAATTTACTATAGGCAGTGTTAGAAGTTGCGGTAAACATTTTAATTTCTCGTCGATCATGATTCTCGTACTAAATGAATTGGATAAGACTGAATGAAAATATAGCAAAAGAAACTATATATACATATATTTAAGAAGAAGAATAATAATAATAATAATAATAAAAATAAGTATAATACCTTAACCATTTAACCTAACATAACCTAACCTAACCTAACCTAAGGAAGAGGAGGAAAAATGGTTACCACTCCTCCTCCTCTTCCTGTTCATCCCGCACTTCATACGGGGGCGGAGGCGCTGCAGGTGTCGGTGTCGGAGGTTCTATCCCAGTCGAACAATGGTGTATGTGCATGTTTTGAACATGCACCTGCCCTCTCACCACTGCCGACTCTGAGACAATACTGTTTACCTAAGAAGATTATGAAATTAAAAACGTGCAAAAAAGATTATAGATATAGCCTACCAGCTGAAACAGGGTATCTACTTTGACCTCCAAAGACGCAACTCTTCGCTCCAACGTGAGCACCCTCCCGAAGTTGTTGCTACCGGACATCTTTTTTAGCTAGGAAGGGAAGTTATTAGTATGTAAAGAAGACAAAATGAATTCTGCTTTTTTCATTTCAACGGTTAATGTTGCAACGGTGATGTCGAGTGACGTTGTTAAAGAGTGGTTAGAACTCGACGCCAGCCCTTCCCTAAACTGTGCAAGTTCTCTCAAAGAGGTCTGCAATTGAAGTACCTTTGCATGAAGGTCTTTATAAAAATTTTGATACAAAATATTAATTTCGGTCAAAATCTCCTCTTTGGTTGTTTCTACTGCTGCACACATTGCATTTGAAAAAAGGCTGGCAGGTACATCGGAAATGACTGAAGTAGCGGGAATTGTGTCCACCCTTAAGATTTGTACTTTCGGGCTTAATGAGGGAACTTCTATGGTAGGAATGTTTATGTTAGTAGGGGGAGTGGGAATCGACGAAGCTTTAGAAGAAGAAGCCTTAGAAACAAAAGCTGCATTAATAGCTTTAAGGTATGTCCGGTTTTCGGTGCAGTGTTGGGATACCGCCATTAAAGAAAGAGAGTCGTTGGACTCATCGCCGCTAGCCACTTCCGAGTGTGTCACTTCAACCTTTGACAGAGTCGCAGGTTCAACTGACACACGCTTGTGTTTGGTACTTCGCGAACGAGCACGGGTCTCCCGTCGAAGCTCTCTATACTTATCTGGCGGTAACCACACACCTGCACCCTTCTTCCGGTGTTCACGGTTCCCCGACTTTCGACGAAGTGAAAGTGAAAGGTGTTTCACATTCTTATCGTCGACTTTCGAGGAACCTGCGATGTTTGGAAGCGCCGTAGCTTGCTGCACATTAGATTCAACGTTTGGATCCATCGGCTGCTCATTAGGCTGCACGTTTGGATCCAGAGCCTTCTCAACAGTCGACATGTTCAACAGGTTTATGTCAAAACTGTTTAACAGAAAGGATTCCTGGCTGGCGAAACCCGGAGCAGTTAAATCAATTTGACTAAAACCGTCTTGAGACATCTTGATAAGAAAAGAAAATTAATTAATTTTATTTTAATAAAAAAAACATGTATACTTACATCGCTTGATGAAAAATACAGTTGCACGTTAAAATCTAACTGCAGAGGGTGCTTGTCAACAAAGTGCTGAATGATAGGATATGAATGATAAAACGTTCGAAAAAATAAAGTTATGCTTACCAATAAAAGTTAACTTGAAAAAATAGAAGGAGCTATAGGAATGAAAAACACAAGATTAAAAACAATATATGTCAAGAAAGGAGACTATACTTACCAGAATTTTAGATTTCCCCCACTCCCATCCCCACTCTTCCATCTCCACTTTGGGAGGAGCCTGAGGAGGAGCATGGGAGGAGCATAGGAGGAGCTTCAATAAACAATCCTTTTCCCTTTTTCTTTTCTTTTTTTTTTTCTTTTTTTTTTTTTTTTTTTTTTCTTCCTTTTTTCTTCCTTTTTTTCCCCTTTCTTTCTTCCTTTTTTTCTTCCAATTTAATACTTTTTCAATGTACAACCCAAGTCATACCAACCCAACCCAATGTATACATACCATGTATTCATTTACATTAACTATTTTTTCTTTTAAATTAAAACAACTTTTTACACTTTTTACAATCTTTTATTATTATTAATTTACAATCTATAACTGACAATGTTTATATACTAAACCATACATAAAGAACAATCCTTTCTTGCCGATGGTGGACCATCAATATGCGTTTCCCAATGAGGCAAATTATAATGTTCAAAACAGGGCAGCTTGCTTTGTAATCGCTCATCGTTTCTATACTTCAACGGTAATTTAAACCAAACCGCCGCCAAATCTAATGGCTTTACTTTATTGATATAATAATCGATTGGTAAATAACATAATTCGTAGTTTTTAATATTCGCAAAAGATAAATCAGATTCGTATCTTTCCATAATATCCCACACTTTATTAATTATAAAAGTTGAAAGTCCCAATCTGGTAACTAACCGCCAAAGACGTTCCATCTTGAACTGCTCTACCGCTACTACCCGTCTGCCTTTCTCAATTCGTTTACATATAGTTATAGATGTCTGAATACGTATGAAAATAAATAAAAAACATTCGATAAGGAGCACATACTTGGTCTCTTTTTATGATAGGGACACATCGGCGCACCAACCTCCAATTTGCATTCATTTTCCGGCAATTCTTTTACCGGTATTGTTAAAATTCTTCTTAAAAATGTAGCTTTCTCACGTCCTTTTACGTACGCTACTTTTGTCGAACGACACAAATAATAAACGATCTCATCGAAACGAGACGCAGGAACAAACCCGTCGTTCCAATCAATACAATGATGATGACTCATTAACCAATTCGCCGTATTGCGAAATTTGGTAGATAGTGAAGAAAAGCTTCGACTAGGTTGAAACACGTAATGACTTATACAATGATTACTGTCGTAAGAAGCCAGTTCCTTTGGGATAAATTCTTCATCGTTTATCGTGAAACCTTGAATGTCCAAAATAATAAAATCCCTTTGAAAAACCATAATATCCATAATATACCACTATATGCAAACGTTTCCTTCGATGTTTAGAGATACACTAAATGACGTTGCTTCAACAGTACCACTATATTAATTGCTTAACCATTTTCGTAAGAGGCGAATACACAAATGCTCTGTCATGCAGAATTAATGCGTAAGCTGTCGTACCTTCCGGAATTGGATTTTTCGTTGAATACTCGATTTTTATTTCTACTCCGCTTTTATGTATTGCTTCCTGTTGATACGTGCAATCGATTCCAATTAACGGCGCGTAAGTTTTAAATTCTTCCGGTGAAAACAAAGGTTCGCTTTCTTGATAGTAGTATGCTTGCTGAAATCTTGAATACATATCATACAAAATCGCATAGTGATTGTTATCAAAATCCACATTCAAATTATCGTACGGAAAACGTTCTCCATTCAAGAAAACCGTTACGTTCGTTAAGTTTATATTATCAAATAATGCCATGTTTCCTTTAAATATACCCTTTCGATTTGTTTGAAATCCGATGATTATAAATCTAGGCGTTTCCAATTGTGGAGCAGTTTTGACGGCCCAAGATTGCTTCGTAGTTTGAGGTAATTGAGGGTACTCGTGTATTTCCCACGATCGAAAAGGAACGTGAATGTCTACGTTTCTTTCTGATAGTTTTGTTAATGCCAACTGTTCGCGTAATCCCACCGCAACGTGAGGAACTCTCCATATAATTTTATTAATGATCAATTTCAATTTTTCGTCGTTCGGAGCGGCTGCTGGTTGAAAGATGACGTCCGTATCATCGTGTCCGCGAATTAGCACAAGTTCCTGTCGAACGTTCATCATGATCTTTCTGAAATCTTCTGCGAATCCTAGCAACGTTTTTAGCGGAACGCTAAGACCGAAATTTCCATTTTTATCTAAAGCCTTTGAAACACCCGCTATATCATCTTTCCAAGGTTTTATGTGCCAACCGGCGTTCTCTAATTTCACCACCTCGTTCTGCGTAGATGAGAAATAACCCTTCATGCATGAGCTTATACCGACGTTCCGCACACCATCAACATGTACTCCGTTAATAAGATATCGAATATCGCTAAACATAAATGCAACGGGATTGTTAACCAATTGCCCCGTTGCGCTGGCATCTTTTGTTATACTTCCGTCCGCGGCTAACTTACGAACGCTACCCTCGACGTATAGGTAACTCTCGCTCGGTAAAGTATAATTATCTATTTCCGGAATTGAAATTCTAATTTCGTCATTGTTATCGAACGTGGTCGATCCAAACGGTTGATGCGAATGGAATTCATAACTTACGATAGAGTGATCTGTTTTTATCTTATCCGTTACTTTTAAAATGTCCATTACTTTAACACTTCGTATCCTAACTGAACTAAATACCTTCGATTGACTGGTGATAATCGATGAATGGATCGTCTTCTACTGCCGCTACGTTGACTGATGACGCGCGCTTTATAGTTTTCTCCATTAAACAATTTTCTCGCTCTGTCTCTTCTTGACCACCGCGTTCTTTTGTTTTGATATAACACTGTCATAACGTTAGTCAAATTTAAATAATTCAATTTATCGATCTCAGGTGAACTCTCACTGTTATTTCTTCTTCTCTGAAGTCTACCAAGTTTCCGTCCTGATCAAGTATACGTACTGTTAAGCTACTAATCACGTTCGTTAAAACCGGTAAATAAATAGGTAGTTGTGGTGATTCGATTATTTTAAAACCTGCCGGAACGTTTGGGAAAAAATGATATAAAACGTGCACGGGAACTCCGTTATTATACGATCCCGTCACTAAATTACAATAAATTTGTAAGGCGTTCGTTTTATTTATGTTTACTACGAAATCGGATTCCACTTCCGTATCTCTAGGTAATATTTGAGGCTTGAAGCCAAGTAACGGCCCTATAGAATTATCGCATGCAAAATTAATTCGACGGGTACTTTTTATTAAAGAATGTTGTGTGTTATTATTCCCCTTAATCCTTATTACGACACTTTTAGCGTGTCTTTTGTCTAGCTGTTCATTCACGAACTCGGCAATATCATCAATATCGTACGTTCCAACAGGTACTATTATATTGTTTTTAAAATGTCCTGTCTTATCTTCGTATTGGATTACGTTGTTGTTTTTATTAACGTTTGCTAAACTATTAAACGTTTCGAAATTCAAAAGAGCCAACTCGTAACTACCAAATTCGTTCAAATAGATCGGAGGATTAAAATTACAAGTCAATTCAGATGACTTTCCAGTCAACGTAAATGTATATGTCGTGTGTATTGCTTCTTTCTCCATTACTTCTGAACGTCTAAACTTCTCTAGACTCTAATAGGTTCTTTTATTACTTAGAAACTTCAGACACAACTGTCCGCAATTTTGATCTATTTCTCTTTGATATCGACAGTAATTATACTTTACTTGACCACCCCTACCGTCTGACAGCAAATATTGTTCAATTTCTAATGGCGGTCTTAAATCACCGTAACTGTCGAAATAGTATATGTCTTTGTCGTCTTTCTTATAGGCGACCCAATGAGTCCCTCGTCCTTTCAAGTTATCCAAGTTAACAATACCTCTTTCCTTCTTTTTAATCTTACTCGGGAGATTGTCTCTCATAAATATACCCCGAAAATGTGGAATTTTTAGTACTTTCGCAAACTTTTCCAACTCGACGTTAGTTAACGCACGACGAGGTATTCGAACTAGTTTTTTGAACTAGTGGTTATACCGCAACCTTTCTTATAGGGCTTATTGAAGTAACCTGTGCCGCCAACATTATTCCCCTTTCCTTCAATAAACAAACCGCAACCTTTCTTATATGGTTTTATATAAAATCCGCTACCTACGGCCTTTGCTTCCATAGCCTTGTTATGTCTTCGTTCTTCATCTAATTGCTCTCTAGCTGTTTTCGCGTTGTTTATAGTTCTTGCAATAGCGGCAGCACCACCGCCGATACTACCTAGGGCACCTAAAGCTGCGAACAGGGGAATTAAAGGTAAAAATCCTCCCGTTTTCGGAATTCGAATAACTCGACCTCTAGGTTCGGAAATTCTTTTTCTTATCTTTTTCAAAGCTCCGTACGCCGCTTTAACGTTTGTCAACAAATTCTTAGCACCTGATCTTGATATTGCGTTGCGAGCGAATCGAAGTGCATCTACAAAAGATATAGCTCCACCACGCTTTACACGCGTTCGGACTTTTTTTAAAGGTCGTCGACCCGTACGATTTCTTTTTCTACCTACGCCCATACCGACCGCTACTTTTGCTTTCATTAAGGCGGCAACTGCGGACGATGCCACTTTTTCTCCAAGAGTAGACTCTTTATTTCGTATTCGTTCTTTCGCTGCTTTATATAATGCTCTGTCTGCGTCGTGTCTAAATTTTAAATTTGAACTGACCGTATATGCTATATCGTGTTTCTTACACGCTTCGTCTAATGGATTCACGCCTCGATCTCCTCTCGATAATCTCTTTTCCAACTTGGTACCCGGTCCACAAAAATTATATCCTGGCAAATGAAGTTCTATCGGAAGTTTATCTATCAACTTGTTAAAAAATCCTCGACCAATTCGTTTGCCTGTCAAACGATAACTGTTACGATTAGGTTCTAACAAATTCATTTTATAATTTCACTCCTTCTTCCTTTTCTTCACAGTTAAAAACTAGAAATGAAGCTCTGCTGTTGTGCTTTAAGCTTTTATTCCTTTTAAATATTTTACAAAAACAGTTTTGCTCTTAATTTATACTTAAATCTATTAATATTATTATTATTCAGCTACACTTAAATCTACTAATATCCTAAAAATTAATTGTTACTCAGTTAAAAACATTTCGATTACTCTACAATGCTAAAACGTTCTTGATATATATTTAATCTATAATCTACATCTAAATATTTTTCTAATAACTTATTTACGTTTCTTATCCTAGTCTTAAATCTAATTCCGTCCAACATCTTTTCTTCCCAGTCACTTATCCTTGATTGTCTGTAAGCAAACGTCCAAGTGTGCATTCGGTACACTCTATTTTTCGATTCGCAAAACGTCACTTTTTTTTCCATTTTATTCACTTCACATCTTCATTAATGCGTGCAAATCTAAATCCAGTAATATCTTATCCATACCGTATACGAGCAGTTCTTTAGTTACGCACAAATGTTCACTTGGTGCACCGTTTGAAGCAACCAATATATTCGATTTTATATCACCTTGCATTGTTGATACCACATCGATCACGCTATCGTAATAATTTTTATATTCCATACACTTTAATACTTCTACCCTACTCGAAACTAAATCGCTAAGTTTCCACAATTCGTGTAACGAGTCGTAAGCCAGGTAAAATATTTCTGACCCCCTTTCCATTTTCAACACTTTTCGTACATTTTCTATCCATTGGCTGCTGCAGGTCACGCCGCTTACAACGAAATGTGGTGGTGTCGATAAATCACCAACAAAACTATTCATAATCAATTGTCTGCTATTAATCACATTTTTCCATTCGTCTTCGGTAAAAGTTATGCATTGTCCTTTTCCCATTAATCTTATAACCGGATCAAAATGTAGATTGGCAGACATGCCAACCGATATCCATTTCGTTCGACTTTTATTTAAATAATATGTACTCTCGGAGAATAATGGCGCTTGATTACCTTTTTGGAGATTATTTTTCACTGCTTCATTTAATACTACGTTACTTGTGAAAGGTAACTTTCCACAATTTTCTACATAATGTTGTTGATTGCTAGGAAATACGTACTCCGCTAAGTCGGAAGGCAACAAATTAATTCCATCGAATACCACATCCTTTTTTCTTTGATTATCACTTCCTAGCGACACATTTGTTGCAGTTGTCTCATTACAATTACCCTCCATTTTGATGTTTCGGGCAGGTTTTTTATTTTCACCCTTTTCAAATGAATTTACAGCAGCTCTCTTAGTTGGACATTTGGGGTTCGGTCTGGTTGCCACTAAACATCAATATTATTGTTTACATTAGTACATTATCTACTTGTATTACATTTGAATTACTTACTCGTTACGTTAAAAATCCTCTGTACTAAATGCACCAAAAATCTACACGATATTTTTAATATGTACTAAATACACAAAAACCTTACTCTGAAGCACAACACTCTGCGGTACAACTTCGACCAACGTTTGTATTTATAGCAATACATAAGGTTGCTGGTGGGGGGAGTAATATTTTACATCATTACCGAATATATCTATTATACATGTTCTAACATGTCATTATATCGTGAGACGTCAGACAAAACGCATGACAAATTTATTAAGAAGCTCTTAAAAAATATCTCGCAGGTGGATCATGACTCATCTACTAACAAGTTAGTTGACCTCCTCCTCAAACCTGTCCTCCCAAAAAATTTGTCGATTCAAGAACCTCCTCGCATATTCTTAAATACCCGTACACCTTTACATAATAAAATAAAAAATATCTCGCAGGTAAGTTATGACTCACTTATTTGTATACCTACATATCTCAAAACCGTATACCTTTGTGTATAATAATAAATTAAGAGATATATCGAAAACATTAACAGTTCATTGAGAAGCGTCGAAGGATAAACATAGTAATTGTTTTCATCTAGGTAAACAGGTTACATATAAAGATAAATTTTTAATAACATAACCTAAATAAAGATACATTTTTAATAAAGATAAATTTTTAATAATTTCGTCAAAATAACATGACCTTCTCAAGTTAATTGACCTCCTCCTCTCTTCATCGAATCTCCTCCGACCCTCAAAAGAATCGCCGATTCAAGAACCTCCTCTCCTCATCGAACCTCCTCTGACCCCCAAAAAATTTGCCGATTCAAGAACCTCCTCCTAGAACGCAGGTTCGAGGAGGAGGTTCTTGAATCGGCGAATCTATACTACTATGAAGGGCTTCAGAATATATAACAATTTAGGGTAAATTATTTTTTCAAAAATTTTTGAAGATACAGACAAACATGAAATAGGGCGATACTGGGATACGTCGCAACGGTTACCAGACTTGAATACAGGGAATACAAATGCTCTCCGCCATTCACTAGGGAATGCACCGGAGCGTAAGGATAAGGAGAATAAAAGAAATAGGGGCTTTGCTAAACCGGTAGCACAGTTTTTAATAAAACAACCAGTCAGTTAATCCGGAATAGCTCCAGTCTTCGCATCTACTTCATTAAAAGCACGCAAAACACCCTCCTCACCAAACCAGGGCGCAAAACCACCAATGGGCATAACAAAGGGACTAAGGAACGGAGGGGTTACCATAAAAAAAACAGAATTAAAATACAGGGGGAATAAAGAACAAATATCCTAAGAATTGTCGGCATGAACACCACGGAACTTCATGCTAGCTGGAATACCGGCGCATTCGCCCCTCCGATATTTAACGAAGGACCACAAGCGATCCGGACACTCAATCAGCTGAGATTGAATTGACTTAATGCAGTTATCGTAATCCGATTTAATGAAGGTTTTGGTACGGTTACGTAAAATCATGAATGTAAGATAATCAGCCCTATCACCAGGTCGGAAATAGTACTATAAAGTACATTAACTGCATCATCTACACTACGACCCACCAGTCGATCAGACCAGTTAAGATCTAGAAGGACGTTGTTAAATGCCTCGTAATCTACACGATTAAAGAAATATTTAAGAGTGGGGTCATCGCGCAATTCCTTGGGTCGAGCGCCGATAATAAGAAACTCGACAGCGGGGTGATGGCGATCCAGGCCGACGAGAGGATCTGGACACGATTTAACTTCCTGTATACAGGTTGTGCTACTAAGAATCAGATCTAAAATTTTGAGATTATCATTATTAATATCATTAAATTGCAATAAATTACAATATCGATACGTTGCCAAAAACTCTCCGGAGCGTAGATCACCAGATGGTACCAAATACCCATCGTCCGAACGTTACCATACGATATTGGGTAAATTAAAATCACCAACAATTAAGATTAAATTATCAGGGTACGCATCGCGAATCGATGACACTTTACGTAAAACGACCGAAATAGATTCCGGATCCCCGGGGGGCAAGTAGACACAGCAAACAAAAACACGACCAATCGCGCACTCAACGCTCACCCACACATCTTCCGCGTAGGAGTTAAAACAGGAGCCGGCGACGATCGAAGACATTTTCTTACTTCAATCAGAACACCGCCACCGTCCGTCTTGCGTGACATCGTCGAACATCTATCTCTCCGAAAGAGTGTATAGTTCGAACAGAAAAACTCACCATCCGCAATCGACGGATTAAGAGAAGTTTCGGTAAGGCAGATGATATCGTGGCCAAGAGTAGAGGAGTTAATGAGTGATGTTGCAGTCTCTGACCGCAAACCATTTACATTCTGATAATAAACTGTAAAGCGCTACACCGTAAAGAAACGGAGCTACAGTTTATTTAGATCGCGCAGTGATCGGATGATCACAGCATGAGATCGCTCGGACTTACGCACTCGAATAACGTCACCCTTGAACCACACAAATTTGTACTGTTTCTCCGCCGCCACCAATTTCACCTCGCGAAGAAGTTTAGCATTTTCCGAAGTTAAATGCTCGTTAACATAAATACCGCTCCCCAAACTCGCCATCGCAATACCCCTCAACGCTTTTGAACCATCAGCGCCATCCGAACCGACACGTTGTTTAATTTTTGCAGCCCCCAAGAAACGACCACGAATCATTCTCGACAAGAACCTGACAACAATGTTATTGGGCTGACGATCTTTAGATTAAGCAGAGTTGTGGGCCGGAGTGCCTCCAGCAGGAAGACGGTGAACGGCATCAATATCACTGGAAGAAACTGGAGAGCCGGCGGCATCCCCAATCAAGCCGATAACATCAGTGAGCGATTCTGAGGCATCCTCTGGGACGCCAGAGATAATTCAATTATTGCGCCTGGAATATTGCTCCAACCGCTTAAGCCGCATTGAAACCTCCCCCAAGCTAGATTTAAGGGCGATATTTTCAGCCCTCACAGAATCCAACTCCCTTAATTTTTTGTCCAGATCGATAATTTTCATTTCGAAGTCGGAAATCTTCTCACCGTAAAAGGTAACAGCACGGAGAACTTCCTCATATTTATTGGACAACCCTTTCATCTCAGCCTGAATATTCTTTAGAATTTCAAACATTCCCTCAAGTGACCTTATTTCGGAATGCTGACAAGATTTTTGTAAGGAACTTTGCTGTGAGGAGCCACCGCTGGACAGTATTGAGGATTTAAAACAAAAAATTATTGACCTCTGCCAAAACATTGATCATCACATGTTAAGCCGTGTGTGAGAGAAAACACTACAAATATGGTACCACTGCCAAGAAGTTGAGGGTAATCATACCGAACAAGTTACTTAAGAGTTTGTTCTTAATAAATAAAAAATTCTTTTATTATTCAATAACAACACTAAGCCAATGTTTTAACCGTTACGTATACAGTGGAACCTCGATTATCCGGTCTAATGACCGGTTGAGGGTTGCTGGATAATTGAAATGCACGGATAAATGAAAGGCATATAATAGTGTTTAAATCTTTATTATGAAAATAACAGGAACTATAGAGTACATATATACAGACAATATAAATTGAACAACATGTTTCAAATTTATTTATTGGTTAAAGAAATCAGTTATTTGGAGCTGTTTCTTCTTATTGTAAAGTTTTAAACATATGTTGGAACGAATTTTCCGCAAGTTCAAAACATCTATGTGATCTGTATCATTTTGTTGATCTAAAAAACTTAATGGCCCGTCTACATGTGAGAGTGCAGCTTCTGGTGGAACTTTTTTTTCAGGTGTAGAAACGTTTTCGTCTTCATCCTCCTCATCGGTGGCATCCGTTGCTGTAGGTTCCGAAATTGTTGCAATTTGTGTGTCATTTAAAACTTCATAACCCGGTTCGTTTTTATCGCAGTGTAACCATTCCTCAATGTCGGTTATGTCTACAAATTCAAATTCTACAACATTTTGTATGCCATTCAAGAGTTGCCTAGACGTCACTACAGTAGATTCTTCATTTTTGGAGGAACTGAAATTTTCTGTAAGTTGTGGCCAAACTTTGAACCAAGATTTTTGTATTGTTACATTTGGAACATCACCCCAACTCTCTGCTGCCGCATATATGGCATCTTTGATGTTCCATTTCTTCCAAAATTCTTTCAGTGAGCAATCTGCTTCTAAAAGAAGCCGCAATATTATTTTTCTAAAGCGGCGCTTGCAAGCTTCTATTACCCCTTGATCCATCGGCTGTAATAAAGCCGTAACATTTGGAGGCAAATACTGCACAAAAATTTGACCATCAGCCGTTTGTAATGTACGTTCTTCTGGATGTAAGGGAGCATTATCCAATAAGAGCATTGCTCTTTCGAGTAAGTGTTTTGATTTCAAATGTTTCTTAACTGAAGGAACAAATTCTTCAAAAAACCAAGCTTTAAAAATGTCTTGATTCACCCAAGCCTTTGTTTGATATTTATAACAAACAGGAAAATGTTTCATTTCGGTTTCCTTGAATGATCTTGGGTTTTTTGATTTACCTATGCACAACAGTGGTAATTTATGGCTTCCACTAGCATTGGCACAGGGCATTAATGTTATACGTTCCTTACTAGATTTGTGACTTGGAGCATTTTTTTCATTTAAAAAATTTAAATTTTTAAATTCTATAAGATATGATTCTGCAGCGCTTTTATCGGAACTTAATTTTTCACCTTGAATATTAAGCTGCCGTATTCCATGACGTAATTTGAATCGATGTAACCATCCCTGTGATGCTTGAAAAGGTTTTTGAATGTTCATCTTTTGATGAAACCATTGTGCTTTCTTTAATAACAGTGGTCCTCTAACTGGATGGCCTTCTGTGCGTTTTTGTTTGAACCAATGGTATACCGCATTGTCTAACTCTTCTAGTGTAGAGGGTGTTGTTGATTTACGATGTGCTGTTCCTTTTAGTGAATCGGTCCGCGAAGTGAATTTTAAGAGATTTTCTTTTTGTCGTACAATATCTCGAACAGTTTGCAATCCAATATTGTATTCTTTAGCTAACTTTGAAACAGTATCCCCTTTCTCGTGACGTTCAATCAACTTTAGTTTTGTTCCGATGGTTAGAACAATTTTCTTTCTCTTTGCATCCATTTTTGGTAGTGTACTTTAGTTTAGCACAGAGCCTAAACTATACGAAAACATTCATGAGCATCTACAAATTTTATACAAAAACAGTAACTTCTTACCTTGTATAAATAAAACACGCACTATTATAGAAACGTTTTGAGACGTGTAATAAATTAATTAATAAAATTCACATGCATACGTATATAAACGGAGCGAAAAACAACACGTGCATAAGCAATAACTAGTATGTAGTAGAACTGACGCGCCAACGAATCGGTTGCAAATTGCAAATTGCTAATTGAACTAGTAATTTTAAATCCGTCTTAGCTCGAGTATACTGACCGTTAACTTACCGTCCACCAATATTGCAATTTCCATATTGCAATCTTTCTATTCATGTCCTTTAAGGTTGTTCGACCGTTTCGTGGGAATAAATTCGTTGAAAGAGAAACGAAAGTTCAAAAAAGGATAGCACATAAGAAATGTCTACTATAATTATATTAAATGTTTTTATCGCGTAATCCAATGCACCTGAACTAAAAAAATTTTTTTTTAAACCTTTACATTCTCTTGTATTAAAAATTTGAATAATTTGATAATTATACGACTACGATTAAAAATGTATATGTACTTTTATTCTCTTACTTTTGTTTTTAATATATTATACGAAAAAGATAATCATAAGAAACATTTTTTCTAAAACTTATTATCTCTATCAATCATATAATTCCTACAACTAAATACTCATTCAATAATATTGCTATAATCAAAAATGATAACCAATACACACATGTTTTTCAAGATCATAAAATTTTATTGGTGAAAAATGTCATAAATATTCAGATATAGTTAAAGAAATCGAGAAAAATTACATCGGCGAGACGATAGTAACACAATTTTTGAAACTTAAAAATGAAAAATCAGTTCGTTATTTAAAAATTAAAGTTAAATAAAATTATTAAACAACCATTATAATGTTATTGTTGTAATTAAAAAGATTTTGCCGGCCTACGTCGGTTTCCCAACCGCTGGAGAGGTCGTAAAATTCAGTTTTCCGGCCCGTTTCACACAAAACACTTAGAAACAAATTTTATGGTTACATAATGTATTGGCATTTTATATGGGTTTGTTTTATTACTTCCTCTAGGAAGTGTTTGGAAAAAAAAGTTGCTAGATGACCTTTCATTTTTCTATTCCAAAAATCATCATCTTTGTCAATTTCTTCTATGTGCGGCGGTTCTACTGGGCTCCATACCATAAAACAACATTTCTTCTTTTCTGTAACATGAAATTGCCCTTGTATTTGGTAGTAATACTTATGTAGTGTTATTAATTTTAATTGACCATTTCTTAATTCTAACATATCAATTTTCTTGGCTTGTACCCCGTCTTCTACTGACATATCTCTTAGATTATACGGGCATTTTATTTCCAGTATAGCATTCCTACTGTGGATTATACTATCTGGACTCACACCCAAAAAGAAGAACCCCCCTTGACCAACATATAAACCACAAATGTCTACATGTAAACCAGTAACAGCTTCAAATTTTTTAGTGCGGTATTTTCGTATTGACAACCGTAGCGAGTCGCTTTGTTCCCACGAAAAGGATTTTCTAATAAAATTTTAAGTAAGTTCTTTGGTGATGTAGATACCCTTCGCTTGCAAACTAATCCAAAATTAGAAGCTATTATTCTAAATAATCTATGTTATTTCCAATTTGGATTAGTATGCTGGCCTCTGGTATCTTCCTCAATTGTCCTGACTTCATCCCTTGTTTTGTTTAACAATCTAAATACCACCTTTCGTCTTCTAACTAATTTTTCTTGTGATATTTCTTCAACATTTCCGTAGTCTGCGTCTGCTTGTTGTGGAACTGGTCTTCTTCTCTTATTTCTTTTTGTATTTTGGTTTTGCCGATTTACCAACATTTTATACCTGTTCTTACAATTTTGTGCTGTATAATAACCGATTTTTTCCCCATCCCTTCAACTATATCCTTCATATAATGTTCACGATAATTAAAAACAATTACGGCAAGTTTGCACCTAAGTTGATAGGATCCTTCTATGGTGAAATTTACCTGAAAAGTGGGTACTCAATTAAAAAAAGAAACATTGTTAAGATTATGAAAGTTTCACGACAATCGGAAAATAGATTCCCGAAAAATTCAACGAAAACTAAAGTGAAATTGGAATGAACGCTTGGAACAGGTTTTTGAAATGACACGCACGAAATTTCGACGACAAAAAAGAGACATTTATTTTAGAACAGGACTTTTATACATCCCAAACAGGAACGAGAAAAACGACACGAAGAAAAAATAAAACTAAACGTGGAAATAAAATTAATTGTAAAAAAAATAATAATGAACTTTTTTAACATTCCGCCCGCCTTGCCGTAACGGCAATGAACACTAACAACGACGGGACGAAATAAACAGAAATTTCAATATGAACGAAAAAAAAGTATAATAATTGAAAATAAAATAAAATAAAACGGAATATCTGAACGTATCCTAAAGCATGACAACGCTAAACAGGCTAAACAGCTAACTTCACGAAGACGCTCAAGATGTCAACACAAAAAAAAAAAAAAAAACAATATTTTGTATGTAAATGCATTAAATACAATGAAATTAAACACAGTAATAATTGGAAGAAGAAGAAAAAAAAAAAAAAATGAATTCGGAAATTATCTTAGCCAGGTAATGAACATAATTTTACTATTGGTCGAACTAGAGTAGTAGTCGGTGTCTTTATTGTAGCCACTCTAACACGATTATCAGCCCCAGGGTGAAGTTCCAAGACACGTGCAGTGGTCCACTTGGACGGGGGAAGCCGTTCGTCCTTGATAAGAACGAGACTACCAACTTTAGGTAAGTTCTTTTCTTGATGCCACTTGTTTCGGTTTTGGAGAGATTGGAGATAAAATACTTTCCAATGCTTCCAGAATTCTTCTATCAAACGTCGGAGGAACTGGTAACGGTTGAGACGTGAGATGGTTTCATCCAATAGAGATGGTTCTGGAACCACAGATAACGACGACCCAATCAAGAAATGAGCTGGACATAAAAATTCAAAATTAGTAGGGTCATTGGAAACAGGACAGAGAGGACGGGAGTTTAGGACGGCTTCTATTTGTATGAGGACAGTGGTGAATTCCTCGTAAGTGAGAACGGTGGAACCCATAATTTTCCGAAGATGTGTTTTTACGGAGCGAACTCCAGCTTCCCACTTCCCTCCAAAATGGGGTGCTGAAGGGGGGTTGAATCTCCAACGGGTTCCATCGTTGCTGAGGACGTTGATTAAATGATTCCACTCCTTGGAGGCGGAGCTGAAGAGGGATCGTAGTTCCCTATCTGCCCCAATAAGGTTGGTACCACAATCCGAATACAAACACTGGCAAAGACCACGACGTCCGGTGAATCGTTTGTATGCGGCAATGAATCCATTCGTCGTGTAGTCAGTGGAAATCTCTAAATGTATTGCTGATGAAACTAGACATACAAATAGAATTAAATAAGATTTATATGTTTTGTGACCTCGTCCTTTGTGTGTTTTCAGAATAAATGGCCCAGCATAGTCGACCCCAGAGTGGAGAAACGGTCTCGATGGGGTTACTCGTGACGGAGGTAGTTGACCCATCATCTGTTGACTGGTTTTTGCACGTTGACGAGCACAAACGATGCATTGATGTATGAAGGATCTGACTGGAGATCTTCCACCAACAATCCAAAATCGTCGACGAATGGAAGATAATGTAAGCTGAGTTCCACCATGAAGAACTCGACGATGATGAGCATCAATGATTAGTTTTGTGAAGGGATCGTCCTTGGGAAGAATCATAGGATGTTTCTCGTCCCAATTCAAAACGGAAAATTGTAGACGTCCTGTAATTCGTAGAAGTCCATGGCCGTCTATGAAAGGGGTAAGTCGATAGATCGAACTACTTTTTGAAATAGATTTTCCGGTTAATAGAATTTGAATTTCTTCTCTAAAACTGGTTTTTTGAACCTCTTTAACCCAAAACAACAAAGATTTTTCGAGTTCTTCTGGAGTTAAATTACCTGAAACATTTGAATTTTTTGATTTATTTATAAAACGGAAACACCATGAAGTGACCCGAATAAGCTTGTTTAATGTAGAATATTTTTCTTTTAAATTCCAGGTTTGAATCGCAATGTGATGAGAAGAAGATGTCCTTTTAATTTCACGATCGGCTTCGACTGAGTCAGCAATTTTTAACGAAGGCCAATCTGATGAGGGAAGTTGAAGCCATGATGGACCGGACCACCATATCGATTGCTGTTGAAGTTTATTTATTGGCACACCACGGGAAGCTAAGTCAGCTGGATTATCGGAACCAGGCACGTAAGACCACTTTGCTTGTGATAGTTCTTGAATCTCTATGACACGGTTACGCACGAAATCTTTCCATCTGTTGGGATGGCTGCGTATCCATGACAAAGCGACAGTGGAATCAGTCCACAGATAAGTTGAAAAGTTTTCGAATTCTAGCGTAGATCGAATCCGATGTACCAACCGAGATAGAACTACCGCCGCGCACAGTTCTAAGCGCGGAATCGAAACAACTTTTAACGGAGCCACTTTTGTTTTAGAACTTATCAACACCTCCGCTAAGGTTTCAACCCGAATATACGCAACCGCCGCGTATGCGTTTGTTGATGCATCAGAAAAACCGTGGATTTGAATGTTGGATTTATTGTTATCGATGCCAAACCATCGAGGAATGCTGATGGTAGTAACGTTTAGAAGGTCTTTTTGAAAATTTTGCCACCGTTTCGCGAGATCTTCCGGTAATTCATCGTCCCAATCAAGACCAAGCACCCACAATTCTTGCATGAAGATTTTTGCCGTTATTATGAACGGAGAAAGAAGACCGAGGGGATCGAAAAGTTTCGCGATGAATGAAAGAACAGATCGCTTGGTAAGATTTTCATCGGTATGAGTAACACTTAAATTAAATAAAAACTCGTCTTTTTTATTATTCCACAGAAGTCCCAATGCGCGTGGAAATTCGGATTCGTCTTCAAATTTTATGGTATCGTTCATGGAAACGTCATCGCGCGGTAGATTTTCAAGCGTAGAAGCTTGATTCGAAATCCATTTCCGCGCGTGGAAACCGCCCGCCGTAAGTATACTGTTTGTTTGATTAATGAGAGTTTTAACTTCTTCAATGGTCTCTGCGCCCGACAAAATATCATCTACGTACGTGTCTTTTTTCAGAGCCACTGATCCGGAAGGTTGAATTGTGGAGTGCTGATCAGCCAAATGGTGCAGGCACCGGATAGCCAAGAACGGAGCACACGATAACCCATAAGTAACAGTGTTAAGTTCATAATTTTCTATTACTTTATCCGAACTATCGCGCCAAACAATTCTTTGAAAAGATCGATCATTCGGATGAACGTTTATTTGACGGTACATCTTTTCAATGTCGCACGAAAACACGATTTTATGACGTCTCCATCGGAGGAGAACGTCAACTAGCTCGGCTTGCAGTTTTGGCCCGACGTGTAAGCAGTCATTAAGGGAAAGGCCCGATGACGTAACAGCTGAACCGTTGAAAACTACGCGGAGTTTTGTCGTGGAACTTGATTCGCGTACTACACCGTGATGCGGAAGGTAATAATTCGTATTGTTTGGGTTTAACGACACCAAACTCATGTGCCCTAGTGTCAAATACTCGTGCATAAAATCACGGTAGGCTAGAAAAAGTTTTTCGTTAACGGCGAAACGTTGCTCCATACGACCGAAAGAACGAACCGCGACGTGACGCGATGAACCGAGATCCGATGAAGGTCGTCTAAACGGAAGCCGCACTACAAAACGTCCGTTTACGTCTCGCGAATGAGTGTTTATAAAATGGTTCTCGCACTCAAGATCGTCTGAGGCAAGTTTTTGAGTTGAATTAGTGTCGTCCTCGATTTTCCAAAATTTTTGAATTGCGGTTAACAACTCCCGATCAACGGAACATTGGAAACCGAACCGTTCCGAATTTGCACTTGGAAAAGAAACGTGACCGAAAAGAATCCATCCGAAAAGAGTCTCTTGAGCTACCAAAAAACCGTTGTTAAATTTCCGAATATTATTCAAAATAATTCGCGAATAAAACTTCACCCCGAGAATCAAATCAATTCGACGATTCGAATAGAATTCTGGATCGGCTAAATCCAAAGAATTTACTTCAACCGGAATGGTTTTTGGTTCTTGTTTCGGTATGTAGGAAGTCAATTTTGGTAATATGAGAGTCTCTTCGACGATGGAAACGTTGTTGTCACTTTTGGAAATGATATTAACCGACGTTGTACCGTTTGAAACGCACGTTTGTGTTGATCCAACGCCGTTTATTGGTACGCATGTGGCTTTGCGCGGTAACGACAGACGCTGCACAAGAGCCTCGCTCACGAAAGAAACTTCCGACCCTTGATCGATCAAGGCGCGAACCAAAAGGGAATCACCTCGAACCGATTTTACCCGCACCAAAGCTGTAGCTAGGAGAACCGAGGAACTGAGATGAAATGTGTTGACCTGGTGACTCGTTGAGGTACCAGGGACGCTTACTTTACTTTCGACAAATTCGTTGTTTTTGTTAGAATTTGAGTTGCAACTTTTATTTAATTTTTCAGGAGGAAATTCGTGCAAAATGGTGTGATGACGTTTTGAACAAGTTTTGCATCGAGTTGCTACACGACAGTCAGGAAGATAGTGATTCCCGAGACAATTAAAACACCGCTTATTTTGAATTACGAATTCGCTCCTTTGTTTCGGAGATTTTGTAAGAAAATTATCGCATCGAAATATTGAATGGTCACCATTACAAATAAAACATTTCTGTACCGCCACCGACACGTTATGGGATTTAAACGAGCTGGGTTTTTGAGCAGACCCAGACGAAACTGAAAAGCTTTTCTTTTTGGTGGAAAGTCTTTCGATCGCTTCAAGTGTCAATACGCGGTTGTTAAGAAAATCCATAAACTCTTTAAATGTCGATGAAATTTTTCGATTGTTTATCGATCGTTCCCACTCTTTACTCGTCTCGCTGTCGAGTTTACGAACGAGGATGTGTATGAGGACAAGATCCCAATGTTCGACCGGACATTGCAGAGCTTCCAACGCGCCGATGGATTCGTTAATTTCGCCGATGAAGCTGTTCAACTCTTCAGACGAATCCGTGCGAAGAGATTTCGAAGACAATAAAATGGTAAGTTGCGCTTCAACTATCACCCGTAAATTATCATACCGATCCTCCAAAATTTGCCATGCAACATCGAAGTTGTCATGTGTTACCGATAAATTTTTAATTAATCTAGCCGGTTCTTTTTCCAGACTCATTTTCAAGTACTGGAACTTCTCGACGTCAGTTAATGAAGTGTCGTTTTTTATCATGGTAACGAATAAATCGCGGAACTGGGTCCAATCAACACAACGACCGCTAAATTTAGGTAAGTTGATACGCGGAAGCTGTCGCTGATGAGGAATCACGACCTCTGGTGCTGCCTGAACCGGTTCCGAACGAGTTGCCGCTTTACTGATGTCGCTCAGCATGTCCAACATTAGACCTTTCGCGTTGGTGTAATTTTCCTCGCACGAACTGAATAAATCATCCGAAAAATAGATGGTTTCCGAATAATCCGATCGGTGTTGATTTAGTAATAAATGGTTCTGTTTGAACTCATTCCAATTATCGATGATACGCTCAACTCGCGTATTAATTGAACCGACCGTACGACGCGCATGCGGCAATTCTCGAAGATTATCCTCGGACTTTGCAATGAAACTGAAAAGTTCATTTTGTCGTTCGAAAATGTATTCTAAGTCTTTACTTGGTTGAGCCATTTTAACAAAAAAATAAACGAACGAAAATGTCAATCAAAGAAATTGTAAAGGTATTTTTTTTTTTTAAAAAAAATTAATTTTTAACACTCCGACGCGAAATGAAATTAAATAAATTGAAAATTGTCACCGTTTTTTTTGTCAATCCGTAGAACCTAGAGGATCCACTCGACGTATGCACGGCGATGCTCCTGGTGCTGACGAAGACACCAACCAGGACGCTGGACGGATGTAATCTCCTTGAAGACTCGGCGTGAAGGGGCTCTTCGGGGGCCTTGGAGCGCCGAGGAATGAAGAATAAAAAAAATATACGAAGTTGAATTCAATTTAATTTTTTCTTTCTTTCTCCCCTTTTTTCCAATTTGAAATGAAGAGACGAAGTTCCAATTTAAGTTCACCGTATGAAGAACACTTAAATTTGAAGAAACACGTTTCCGAAATGAAAGATGGTGAACACTCGCGTAACACTATTCGAAAATTATTTTACCGATCGTAAACTGAATCCGGCTCGAAGGACCAGAAAATGTTAAGATTATGAAAGTTTCACGACAATCGGAAAATAGTTTCCCGAAAAATTCAACGAAAACTAAAGTGAAATTGGAATGAACGCTTGGAACAGGTTTTTGAAATGACACGCACGAAATTTCGACGACAAAAAAGAGACATTTATTTTAGAACAGGACTTTTATACATCCCAAACAGGAACGAGAAAAACGACACGAAGAAAAAATAAAACTAAACGTGGAAATAAAATTAATTGTAAAAAAAATAATAATGAACTTTTGTTAAAATGTTGAATGTTAAAAAAGTTCATTATTATTTTTTTTTACAATTAATTTTATTTCCACGTTTAGTTTTATTTTTTCTTCGTGTCGTTTTTCTCGTTCCTGTTTGGGATGTATAAAAGTCTTGTTCTAAAATAAATGTGTCTCTTTTGTCGTCGAAATTTCGTGCGTGTCATTTCAAAAACCTGTTCCAAGCGTTCATTCCAATTTCACTTTAGTTTTCGTTGAATTTTTCGGGAAACTATTTTCCGATTGTCGTGAAACTTTCATAATCTTAACATTTTCTGGCTTAGTTATAACACATCTTATAACTACGAGTATATAACTAACACATCTTAGTTATATACTCGTTTTCCACCAATAAATTTATTTACTAAGCTATTATATTGTTCGCCGCTGTTATTATTTTTCAAAAGTAAGCAAGACGAAGCATTTGTAATAATTCTTTGCAGACAGATATTTATGTCAGTATCCAAACCACATGATTTTACGTCTGTAAATATATTTTGGTTTTCTGTGACATTATTACAAAAACAATTCGCACATTTATCATGGTCTCCAAATATATGAGGTGGTATATTTAATATGTCTTCTTTAAAAAATATAAGCTTTTGTGCGTATGTAATATCTTGCTTACTTCTGTACTCGGCAGATTTTCTTACAGCTACTCGAAATCTCAAGATGTTGCTGTGGAGCTGCCTCCGAACGTGCAGTGGTACATATTTTCCGGTAGAGCTGCGCACTTTTCTAGACAGCTCAGGTAATTTAGTACTAAAATTGCGTAATAAGTGGTTGATGCACTCAACTTTTTCTATTAGAAGCGTGCCGTATGGCTTTGAGGAATTAAATTTTTTGGTAACACTACTGTCACCGTCTCTAATTAATTTGATGTACTTCAAACCATGTACAGACACACTATTTTTGAATCCGTCAACAATTATATCGGATTCTATGCCAGTGGATGGACCAATCCAATTTTTAAAACATTTATAAGGTACAAAAGGTTGTTTGGTAAATTGTTGCTTTTGCTATAGCAGCTTCTTCTTTCCCAGCTTCCTTTAATTTATTTGAAAGAACATCTTCAACAACCTCCTGTAATTTAGTTTGGATTGTCGTGAATCGACGTTGCGTCATGTGTGATAAATTTAATGTGGCACATAGTTCTCTTAGCTGAGAGTATCCAGCATCAATGGAAACTATTCCTGTTAAAATACATCAAAATATAAACATATTTACAGTAGTATTTAAATGCATATTTATTTGAATTATGCAAGTAGTCTCACCAATCATTGCTGAAGTATTGACATCTAATTCATTTTTATTGCCGTTCATTTCTATTTTAGATGTCATTCCACACATTTTACATTTAACAGTGAATATAGATTCACAGCCGATTTGCCTTTCTTCTACAATGTCGTATATATCTATAATACATTTGAATGATGCTACATGTTGTATTTCTTTAATTTGATTCCAAAATGATGTAATATCTACAATTCTTTTTTCGCTAATGTTATGATTGTTACTAACATTGGCATCGCAATTGGGTTGGTCTATTTCTAAATTTGGTAAAGTGACTGTATCTAGTTCGCTGCAAAATAATATATCATAGTGTTATAAATATTATTTATATTATTATATCTAGTAAATATACAGGTGTCCCAGAATATGCAGCATTTAGGAGTAATCTAGTTAGGTATGTAAAAATAAACAGAAAATAAATTATATTTTAATACGAGAAGTATTTTTTGATCATATCTCTGTTATTATTCAAACTAGTTTGATACAATTTTGTAAATTGCAACAGTAAATTAAGAATAGTTAGTAATTTAATTTAGTACAACATTGTACAACATTTTATCTTATTATCTGTATTAATACATCATTAGATCTCGGTATCAATCGTGTCAAAAAAGTGTTGTTGTATATTATATATGATGTTATTTTTACATAATGTTTCTGTTATCAAAAGGATGCCCATATGTTATAGGACACCTGTAGTAAAGATTTTCTAAAAAATAATTACCAATCAAAATTGTTAACATTACTATCATCTTCAGTGCGAGAAGCGCGGTTCGTCCACCGCAACTTACCAAGACTGCAAGTAAAAAAAAAACATATATCTAATTGATTCAAGGGATATCGGTATACAAAGATTTCAAATTAATTACCGTTTACGTGACGTAGTAATCGAACAAAAATACCGTAAGTGTTTATAAGAACAGTAATCACTCAGTTACTATAACTACAGTATACTAAATTACTTTCGTTTATAACTAAAAATATGGTTCATAAATAAATAAGAAAAAGTTTATACAAATAAATAATTTATAATTATAAAAATCGTCACTGAGTTGCTATAACTAAACTACACTAACTTTTTTTTTAATTTTGCATAGATAGTATGTGAAACCTTCTCTAGAGGGCACGGATATTATTTTTTCGCTAATGATACAATTTATGCGTATTTAAATAATTTAATTGTTGTATTTTTTTTTTAAATAAATAAATGGGCATGCATGCCCACTAGAGTACTGTTTCCTGATTGCAAAGCAGAAAAAGAAAAGTCATGCATTTTGCTCTAATATTAACCGAGACATATTGTTTGAAAGATTACATATAAAAATTCTTAGCGGTTGAACAGCCTTAACGTATAATGGTAATATCCCACCTTCTGGTTGTGTCATTTAATAAACCGATATTTGATTGTGAGGTACCGTTGGATTCGTATTGTTTTCATCTTTCGGAAGATACCATAATATACTGGGTGTTATATTTAAAAACATTTATAATAATTTATATCAACTTTGTTGATCCATTTTCCCGAAAAACTGAAAGTGATAGCAAAATTTTCCATACGAAAATATTTGTGCTGATAAAATATAGAAACTGACGTTTTTTTGTCGGCTTACTTCTGGGAGTTCCTAGCTTCGCTCTATGTTAAACTTTTCATTGTGCCACGGGTGGTAGAGAGGTGTCGGGCAGTGGGGAGCTGAAGGATACTATTGTCAAGACTTTGGAGAATGGAGAAGATTGGAAAGAGGTAAAGTTTCGGAGAGTTGCGAAGCTAAAAGGCAAGAGAGTACTGATGGAGGTCGTTGTTCCGTTTATAGAGGAAAAGATGAACCGATCGGGAGTCACCATCCGAGCCCCCACAACCGTGCACCCTAATGTAATTGTGTATGATTTGGACAGGACGAATGAAGAGGGTACGGTGCTGCAACAATTATGGGTAAAGAACGTGGATAACGAGGCGAGAATACTGGGAGGAGGGACAGAGAGGTGACGAATCTAGTGTTGGAGGTCTTTGATCGGGTGCGAAAGGAGTTGCTTAGATTCGGGAGAGTATTCGTTAAACTACAGACGCGTCGTGTAGTACAGTTTGTTGATTTTAAAGGTGTTTTAAGTGTTAGGGGTACAGCCACTTGAAGAGGTTCTGCAAGTCCTACGTGGTGTATGGGCATTGTGCAAAGACGGTACACGACTATAAGAATTGCAGGAAGAAACAAAACGCACCTGTATGTATTAATTGCTGAAACAAGGTGTTCGCTCCGCACTGTTATTTAATTATTATTTTTAGGTAGTCGGGTTTTTGTACTTTTCGTTACCTTAGGTACGCTTGTTGATTTTAACCAACATTATTAATATTTTCGATCGCATGCAGACCGCACGCAATTAATCTGCAATTCTCGCATTTAACCCGCCGCCAGATCCATCCGCCAGATCCTTGTAAGATTGTAACCTTGCTAACGCTCCTGAAGAAGCAAAGATTTTTATTACTCGCACTAGCGGCATAGCAACTCCCTACCGGCAATTGCAAGCCCTTCATAACCAAGTGATTGGTTTAATTCTGGACGACACTTTTTCATAACACGATGATATTCGTAAAAAGGCTGATACAGCGTATTTCCCTATAAAGGCTATTTACACGGAAATAAATGATTCCAAATATAGTACTATCTCCCATGAACCATCTCATACCCCTGTATCTCTCAGATTAAATAAAATAACATAACCAACTTTCACTGGTGATTTTAAAATGTGGCCAAGCTTTTACGATTTATTTCGTACCATGGTACATGAAAATCCTTTGTTCTCTGATGTGGTCAAATATCAATATTTGATGATCTCATTATCCGGAGAACCATTCCATCTTATTAAGGGGTTACCGATGACAAATGATGATGGTTGACCTGACCCGGTTTATTTTATTTGAGCAGATGCATGCTTCTGGTTAGCATTTATCTGAGTGAAATGTTATTTCATTTATATTTGGTAAGTTAGCAAAATACGAAGAGAATATAATGAAATGAGACTTCTTAATGTTAAGTGATAATTTATTTCTATTTAACTAAGCTTTATTTTATTTTATTATTCGTAAATCGAATGAGGTTTGTGCAATCACACACTCCCATGATTCGCCCTCAACACAGTGTCATCAGCATATGCAATCACCTCTGCGTTAAGATGAATACCAAATATATCATTTATGTAAACTAGGAAGAGTAGAGGTCCCAGGACGGTGCCCTGCGGGACACCAAATGTCACAAGTTTATCAGAGCTAGCAACACCGTTTATAATAACTTGTTGATATCTCTTGCTTAAGTAGTCCCTAAACAACTCAAGAGTGCTACCTCTACATCCACATATCTCTAATTTATTTAACAAAATGACTGGATCCGAAAGCTTTAGACAGATCTAGAAAGATAGCTATGCAGGGCCTTCTTCTATCCAAAGAGTCAAGAATGAGTTGTGTTAAGCGCGAAACTGCATGATTTGTAGACCGCCCAGCCCTAAAACCATATTCATTTTTATTTAAGAAGTTATTTTCTTCAGGAAATGCAATAAAACGAGATTTAATTATTTTTTCAAATATTTTGGACAAATTGCTTAGTAACGATATGGGTCTATAGTTGGTCGGTTCAAGTTTACATCCATCTTGGTATATCGGGACCATTAATGCCTTTTTTAGGGCTCGCGGAAAGCGACCCTCCAAAAAGCATCTATTAAAAATACAACATAAGGGTTTTTTTAATAAATTGCGCGGTTTCTTTCAAGACTAGCATTGTCTTGAAAGAAACCGCTGGATATCATTAATTGAGGCAGATGATTTATTTTTTAAAGTTTTGATAGCGTTAGTAATTTAATCCTCAGTGACAGGCAGTAGAAATAGAGAGTTTGAATTGTTAGTTGTTACCGGCAAATCACAGTGAATGTCATTCTGAATGGTGTCAGTAAAAAAATCATTAAAATGATTAGCAATTTCAATAGGTTCACTAATTGTTGTTACACCTCTTGTCATCTGAGTTATATTAGTAAGTTTTCTTTGCCTCCCTATGTATGAATTAGCCGTGTTCCAGGTATGTTGTATTTTAGTACTTTTATTGAATAAATTGATATAGTATTGAGTTTTTGTAATTTTTACGAGTTTAGGTATGTATTTTTTATAATGATTATATGTATTGTATAAGTCAACGTTATCAGGTTCTAATTTTGTCATTTTGTACAATTTATCTCTTATGGATATTGATTTTATTATACCATTGGTTATCCATGGAGATCGTTTCTTGTTTTTGCTATTGGTTTTCCTATAGATAGAGGATTGCTTTATAGATAAGTTAATGTATTTCCGGAAGTCCTCCATACATGCATCAACGTCAGAAGTGTCTTAATAATATCTTCCCAGACAACCGACCCTAGAATATTCTTCAAGTTCTTGAAATTAATTATAGAGTCGGTCTTTTTTTTAATTTCTACAGAAATCGCCTGACGAAAATCTTCCCCAGGGAAGACGATGCTGGCTAAGGTGGGATAATAATCAGTTACTTTAGAGCATAATACAACATATTGAATCTGATCGACGCTACTGCTGGTTCTCACCAAAATATGTTCCAAACAACTGGAGGAGCCGTTAAAAACCCTCGTGGGAAGATTTATAAATGAGTTAAACCCTTTAGAATGAAAAGTGTTAAGATAGTCGCACGAATCTCTACTACACTTAAGGACATCAATATTCATGTCCCCAACTACCATCTCAACTTTTGCGTTACAGATCTCATCAATATAAAGGTCCAGAGCAGAAACAAATTGTTCATTAGGAAAATTAGGGGATCTATAGACGCCCGTTAAACCTATTCCAACAGAGTTAAAAACTACCACAACTCTAATAAAGCAAAAATTATTATATCTATGTATCGATACATTATGTGGAAGATCGTCAGATACTGTTACGGGGGATGGATTGCGCCGAAGAAGAAACAACAGTTGTTGAATAAAACGAAATAATTTATTTACAAAAATATGTACAAAAAAAAACCCTCAAAGGTTTTTTTAAGACGAAAGGGGTCGTCTTCGAATTGGCGGTTGAAGTGCTGGCTTGTTGTCGCTGCTGTTGTCGCTGTTATCGTTGTCGCTGTTGTTGTCGCTTCGGAGTTCGGTTGGAATTGCCCGCTGATGGAAACCCGGCCGCCTTAAATAGGCGCCCTTGGGTAAAACCCTATCAACCGGGCGTTGTGGTTGGTTGGCTACCGTCCGATCCGTAGGTAGGGTTGACGACCAATGGCCAAGCAGATCGAACGGCGCTCAATTCGTACTTGGTGACAATACCAGCATAATAACTCCGTCATTTTGATTATAATGTGAGCCGTTGTAATGAGTGGTGTATCCATTGACCCCCAACAGCTCCGGACAATCAATCTGCCAGGTTTCGGAACATATCACTACATGAAATTTGTGTTCTGCCTCATCAATATTTTTTTCCAAACTACGAATGTTAGTATGAATTACATTAAATTCCCTACCCGTATTGGAAATACAATAAATTCAGATCATGTAAATCATTGGCTATTAGTGTCTGCACATTTAAGCTATCTAAATTAGATAGATAATTTTGAGCCATATGATAAAAAGAAAAAAAAACAAAATATCAATAATTAAACAAAAAAAAATCAATTCAATTCTAAGCGTAAGCAAAATATTTTAAAAGTTAATAAAAAACAAACGAAAATATTTTATTCCTTGTTAAGCTTTTACCACACTCCCAGCATAGCCTATCGAGTCGGTTCTTCATATCCTCCGTCCACGTGATCATCATAGCCAGGAGAAAACAATTTCCTATCTAAATCTTCTCTGTTGAAAATTCTTATAACGGGGGAGTCTTCGTTTTTCCTCACATTAATTTTGGAGTTACGAAACTATACAAACTTGTAACCTACTTCTCTAGCACGAGACTTTGTTTTCCAAAATAAATCCTTTATTTCACGATTTAAATTCTCATCTATGTATACAACGTCTCCAATCCTTTGCTTAGCAAATTTAGTAGAATTGGCCTGAGTTATAATCTCTTTTTTGATAAAAATAAATCTCTCATTTTTCTAGTTGTAAACTGGACAATGATAGGAGCCGATTTCAATCCTTTTCTAGACAAACGATGGGTAATGTCAACATCGACCGGGGATAAGCTTACTTTTAACTCTTCCGCAATTTTCATCACTATCCCATGACAATCTTCATCGCGAACATGAGTGACACCATGAAGTTCAATATTCTTATTTCTGCTGTATTGATCCTGTAGATTTATTTTATCCTGTAGGCGAGATATTTGTTCATTTTTCTTTATGTTATCATTTGTAATTTCAGAAAGCTTCTCTTTTAAGTTATTGTTGTCCTCATTTGTTGCAATAATTTGATTTAGTATATTGTTGTACTGTTTATTGATTTCTTCAAAACGCGTATGGAAATCGCTAAGTAGATGATCGAGGTTTTCTATTTTGTTGAAACGCGTAGATAAATTGCAAATGAAGTTCTTCACTTCGTTTACATCTGCTATTGTTGCAGGCAAAGCGGTATCGGAAGTGAGGGAGTTCGTAGGTGTATTATTTTGTTTTGAACGTGTTCCCAGGCATAAGTAGCACTTCCAAGCAACTTTCAACTTACGAAAAGAATTTTCATTAATTAAGCAGGAGAAGTGGAAACCACAGATGGTCTAAAATATATAAATGATCTCCAGTGCGGAACGACCGGGTTTGTTCGCGGACGTTGAAGCAATGTATGTTGCGTTATCTAATGGCTCTTCAGTGCCTAACATATGCTGTGTTTATATTCCGCCGTGTGACAATGTTGCACTCTCGCGATTTTCCCGGTCCTTAGTTGATGTAATTGAGCGACACCCCAATGATGGTTTTCTCATTTGTGGTGGTTTCAATATCCCGAAAATCAGGTGCTAGATTATTACAACCTTACTGTAGCGAATAAAAAACTGTTCGGCGCCGCTAGGGCCACGGCTAAAGAAAATGGTTATAAATATGTCTGGACGCGCAATTGTAAAATTCTAGTCCGTAAAAACGACAGTAGCCGTGTTATCCAGATTAATTCCGACGGAGACTTGCGCAAACTACAGTAACTCTCTTCATGTATAAACAACTTAGATATTTTCTAACTCGCAATGGCGTCAACTAAATTCATTTCCCTCTACTATCAAAACATACGCGGCTTACGCAGTAAAGGTACTATTTTCTAAACAAACCTACTAAGTGCGGATTTGGATGTTGTCTGTCTCACGAAGACCTGGCTTTGTCCCGGAATTGAATCTGCAGAGTATTTTCCCGATTCATTGTGACTTACAGACGTGACCGACACATGAATGATGATTCGGGTGCTCGGCGTCGAGGTGGTGTGTCGAAAATGATCTCCAGTGCGGAACGACCGGGTTTGTTCGCGGACGTTGAAGCAATGTATGTTGCGTTATCTAATGGCTCTTCAGTGCCTAACATATGCTGTGTTTATATTCCGCCGTGTGACAATGTTGCACTCTCGCGATTTTCCCGGTCCTTAGTTGATGTAATTGAGCGACACCCCAATGATGGTTTTCTCATTTGTGGTGGTTTCAATATCCCGAAAATCAGGTGCTCTTTTGACCCCGTTCGCCGTTACTGTGTCCCGTCCAGGGCAACTTCTGCAAGAGCTACAGAGTTCTTGGACTCCGTCACCTTGGCTGGTTTATCCCAATTAAATCATCATTGTAATGACTTTGGTAACATTCTTGATCTTGTTTTTTCCTGTAATGTATTTCATTGCGAGGTGGATTTGGGTGATCATGCTTTGGTGTCGGAGGACCGTGCTCATACTACGCTAGATATATCATGCAAATTCTTAATTCCTAGAAATTTATCCCACTGTAGTGAACCAATATATAAGTTTAAAAAGGCATTATTTGATCAAATCACTGCCCTGGCGGGATTGTCTGAGCGGTGGAACCGTGGATGAGGCTGTTACTTATTTTCACGAAGTGCTATCCGACGCTTTTAAACTATTCGTACCGCGCAAACGAGTCTTCGGATTCGGTTTTCCGTACTGGTTCTCAATAGATACTATAAAAGTAATTCTTGACAAACGTAAGATGCACAAGAAGTGGAAGCGGTATAGAAATCGATTCGACTATTTAACTTTTTCCCTTTTGAGGGGTCGCTCAAAGTTCCTTATTGATCGTGATTACCGCAATTTTATTGTCAGTGCTGAGAGCACTATACGGCATGATCCCAAAAGGTTTTGGTCATTTGTTAGAGCTAAGCGCGCGACAAGTGACTTGCCTGCAGAAGTTACGTTTGCCGGTGTCACTGCTACCGATGGTGCGCATATTTGCGACCTTTTTTCTCGTTACTTCGGCTCAGTATTTAATGCTTCGCGGACCTCGAGCAGCAGCAATGGCTCCCGTTGTGATGGCCCGCGTTTTTGCGACCTGCCTCTACAATTTGAGCAGGTTGAGATCTTGAAAGCTAGAAGAAAGCTATTAGAGCCGTTAATCCTTCCGGAGGGTCACGTGGTGACGGTATACCTCTTATTATAATAAATTGTTGTGAATCTCTTAGTGAACCGTTATCAATAGATCTCTGAAAGACTGTATCTTCCCGCTAATCTGGAAGCAGGCCTCTGTGGTGCTTATTTTTAAATCTGGCTGTAGAAGCTTAGTCAGAAACCAATTTCTTTGTTGCCCATTTTCGGCAAGGTCCGTGAGAGCTTCATTTACAAGCCTATCTTTTACACTATAAAAAATATTTTAGACCCTCGACTACACGGTTTTTTTGCTGGTCGTTCGGTAGAGACCAATCTTCTCGAATATACTAATTACATTTTGCAATCAAAACTAAATGACAAGCGCGCGGTCACTATTTCAGACCCGTGGGTTCTTGCACTAAGGCTCTGTCAGGAAAAGGGGAAAAGGGAAAATCAAAAGACAAGTGTTCTAACCACACTTAAACTATATTAACAAAATAACAAGAAATAATTGACAATGAACAAAATGAACCTTAAAATCTACCTACGTTTATTTACGACCAGACGTTACTTAAAAAGAGATATCTCTGAATCTAACCCCGACAGCTAATTCTCGTTGACAGATAGGTGATAACGCAAACTGGCAAAGGTGAAGGTTTCAATACCAAACTTACACCAAATCCCCAATAAAAACACAAATTACCGACACGACCCGGATGCCCGAAGTGCAAAAAATGTTTACAATTGAAACTAAGTCACAGTTCTTGATATGCGACAAAACTTAGAGTTGGCGTTAAAGCGAATTCTAAGTTGCTATCTAACGGAGCGCTGACGACGTTTCGACTCAAAAATCTCTTAGGTTCGTTGTGATTCTAATTGATTGTGATTGTCCTGAAAAAGGTCTTACAAGCTCTTAAGTAACCTCAGGTGTTGGAGGGGTGCAAAAACCTTCTTAAGGCGGGGTCAGAAGATAACATCCGTCACTAACTAATCCCAAAAGTCATCACATAAATCCCAAACCATGGGTCCCATCAACTTTACGTATTTCTAACGTCTATATTTATTATTATTTTTATTTCCTCGTATATACGAACTATACGAAGACAAACTATTGTAATCACGAAAAATCCGCTTCGAGGTTTTGATAAATCTTTACATTTGATGGTCCTAGAATCTATGTTGACCATTTTAGCATTACATCTGTATGTATGTGTTAGTATACAGTATGTACTATATACGTGCGTTTGTAAACACGATAACTCAAAGACCATCTACTTCGATGAAATTTGGAATACGGCTATTAAATTGAGACAGTTGATCTCTACCAACTTTTGCGACAAATCTGTCGACCGGAAGTAGCAGTTTACTTTAACAGATTTAGAAACTATTTCATATAAATTTTCATACAACTTGCACTTTAAATAAAGATTATCAGATAAAATATTGTAGAAATATGAATAAGAATGAGTAACTTTCAGATACAAAATTCCTACCACCTCACATAACCGGAAGTAGTACTTTACCTGAACCTGTACCCATTTGTTTCATATAAACTGGTACTAAGTAAAAAAAAAAATTAAAATTTTGTATAAGCCTTTATATGAAAAATGTATAGATAAAAAATTACATTGAAATCATGAAACCGGAAGTAGTATTTTACTTAACAAATCACCTTCACATGCAATTTTACATATAGGAGTTAAAATAAAGAAAATTCTACAATTATTTTGAATTTAGTGCCTTTTTTAAAAGTATTTTTCCAAACATTTATTTTTCAATCGTATAAAAATGTGAGAAAGTCGAATGTAGAGCATTGTAGTTTTATTATTATTATGCAATTTAAGAAAAAATATACAAAAACTGCATTATTCGTTGATAGAATGTATCTTTTATATTTTTCATTTAATGTCACCTCTTAAAAACAGGATTAAAATATGTTAAACAATTTTATATGTACATAATTATAGGTATACACAATTATATGTATATTTTATTATTTTTTTATGAATGTTACTGATATTGCAGAGTAATATTATTTTTTAACAAAACCCTAACAGTCTATCTGAGATATAAATATTATAATACAATGTACAATATACCTATAATAATGTTTAACTCGTCCACTATTCCATCATTGCCTGACGCTGTGTTTTCAGAAACCAGGTGATACTGTGTTAAAGTGCTAGGGTTTCTTCATCCAGTTTCTTTACATTTTTAATGCACTGCTTTCTAATATTCGTTATGTATGGATCTGATGTATAAAGGAGTGTATAAAATACATCTTCGTTTGTAGCATATCTAGAACATTTTCGTGCGTGATGTAGCCTAAATTCTTTGTAATCTTTATTTCGAGATTCCTGTGCATCTTCTGATAGCTGTCCAATAGGTAAAATTGCAAAATGTCGTATGATACGTTCACCATGAATTAATATTTTATGTACTGAAGATGGCATGTAATACCAGTCATAATTTTTAATGTATATTTTTGCCGTTTCCGTCGCATATTCTCCAAACTTATCTGGATCTACCATAACACCCGATGTCAACGCCTGAAGAATTATATAAAATCGCTTAATCAATATTTCGTCGACACCGGTAATTTCAGCCGAAGAAGAAGCATTACAAAAAAATCTTCTAGCAGTATTTCCATCGTTTGTATTACCACTTATTTGCTTTGGCTTATCAATAATCAAACCAAGCTCTTTGCGGAATCGGGCCTTGACCAAAGCTTTCTTATCTTTTTTTAATTGTTTATTTTCTTCGGTAGTAGCTGACCGCTTTCAGAAGGGTAGATTATATGATATGTGTAAAATCATCTCCATGCAACGTATCCAGGCATGTAGCGTTGATAATCCATAGCGAAATGCATTATCATTTTCTGGTCGTGCTGCCACCTTTTCTAAATTATTCATTTGCCGTGGATTAGCACCGAAAATAGTGCACGTGGAACATGAAGGTGTACATGTTATTGTTTGGGCAACTTTTCCATCTATCATAGTGAGAAACATGTCATGTTTGATTTGTATTGCTTTTCCTTGCTTTGTAATTACCGATGGACTCAAACTATCAATTTGACTTTGTATACCATCCACAACGGATTTCGTTTTCTCGGGAGTCTCTATAGAAAACTCAATTGAAATTGGTCGACAGAACCGCACAGAAGAGGGAACAGGATTTTACCACACTACCTTACCAGTTTCTTCGTCAATTAATCTAATAGGTACAAATGAAGCTATGAACAAATTAGCATCACATACCACATTAGACTCTTCAGGTAGTACTTGCTTGTATTCGCTTTGTCCAGATGAGCCATCACACCCCCACTTACTGTATAAAACTAACTTTTGTAATCCAGACTTATATACTGACTCAATTAATAAAATTCTATTAATCGTGTGATTTAATAAATCTTGTAAAGATGTTACCTTTGCATATGTATTGCTGATTTCTATGCTAGAAGCAGGTGGATAACAGATTTTTACTTTCCTGGATGTTGTGATAAGGTGGCAATAAAAAGCAGCTTTTCTCATTGGTTAGATTTCTAAGGTATAAATATTGTGCTTTAGTCAAATCTAAATCAATGTAAACGCTTAATGCTTCATCTGCAGTCAATGGTTGTGATTTATTATGGTGGATCTGTTTTAAAATTGCTTTCTTTTCATCACTGCAAATCTCTTATAGTCTCCACTAAATTTGCTTCATCACTTTCTCCCATTGACGTAATCCCTGAATATACGCACTATATATGCGATCAAATCCATATTCATTTTGCAATGTTGCAAATCTTCATAAGGTAGATGATATGGAACCAACAGATTTGTCGCATTCTTCATTTAGAACAGATAAAGATACAGATTTACTTCTGGTTTAACCAATCATGGTTTTTCGCAAAAAAAATCTTCTTTGTACGTGATGCTTCTGTCCAACGCGAGTTTATCGCAGTATTCAGATTTCTTTTGAAGTGATTAATTATTAACTGTGTTATTGTCTGAAAGGAGATACTGTTCACGTAAAAATTTAATTAAGCCCGAAAGATTTTTTCGATCCGCAATGTAAGCGAGAGCTACTTCACGTTTTAAGCATCTTAATATAACCATTTTCTATAATAGTTTCTTCGCATATATTGTTTTGAAAAAAACTAATTTTTGCCCATAGAAAACATAAAAAGTACTATGTTACTATAAATAGAAATATTTACGGATATTAGAGCACTTAAGTAGTATAGAAACGCCGATTCTAGATAGGAAGTTGCTCCACAGCTCCACATCCGCTCCACATGACGTCATCAACCCAATGTAAAAGGATAGGGAAGGGTACCAACCTATGGCTGTGGAGAAAACAAAAATAGGTTGGTATTGGAAAAGTAACTAGATCTGGTGACTTTTAAAAAAAGTAACGCGCCACCTAGTGGCTGGTAGTGGAACTAAACCACTACCAACCAGGTAGACTGCTACTTTTTTAAAAAGTCACCAGATCTTGTTACCAACCTATTTTTTCCCTCAAGCGTTTGGTTGGCACCCCTCCCTATCCTTTTACATCGGGCGGATGACGTCACGGAGGAGCGGAGGAGCAACAACTTCCTGTCTAGAATCGGCGTTTCTGAAAGATGGCGCGTTGAACGCATAAAGGCGCGCCTCACAACTCTTGAATGCGCGTGCGCAGGAACTTGGGAATATTCCGGAAAATAATAATAACACAATTTAACACAATTTAATTCCCCCCCGCAATCAACCCAATAAAAGTATTAATAAACATTTTTATAATAATAAACATTACATAATAAATAGTTACAAAAAAATAATAAAAACCTTAATGTTATGGTACTTTTTTTACAAATTCAATTATATGAGCGGGCTTCGGTTTACCACCATCCTTTATTATTATACACGATACATTGATCTTGTAACTCCAAAAAATTTCTTGATCGGTAGGTAAAAAAGAAACGTTGAGAAGCAAGCCCGCTTCTAACTCCACCACAACGGAAGGTGACGACCATGCGCAGCTCGTAAGACGTTTTCCATTAACAATAAATATGGTAAAAGGGGTAAATCCAACTCAACTTCGAATGAATTTTTTCTTTGGTTTAAACTCACAAAGACTGAAAAAAAAAACACAGAGACGACTATGAGACATTGCGCGCGGTTTACGTTTGACGGGTAAATCCAACTCAACTTCGAATAAATTTTTTCTTTGGTTTAAACTCACAGAGACCGAAAAAAAGAAAAACACAGAGACGACTACGAGACATTGCGCGCGGTTTACGTTTGACACGTTCGGTTTCTAAAGTAAAACTGATTATGAGTTACGCGATACAATGCTTTCCTCGCCGGGGCGGAAGTGTCAACTTACGACAATCGGCGCGGCGCATCACCAAGTAAAGTGCAATGCACCTCGCCGGCGGGAGTGTCAAGTTACAATCAATGCTGAGCAATGGAATAATTGACCTAAATGAAATGCTATACATATATATAATTAATATTAAGAAAGTAAAAAAAAATAATACAAATTATAAAATTTTTTAATGCGTTTTCATTAACAAAAATGATGTAAGTGAAAAAAAAAATACATTTAAATAAAAGAAGGAAAAGGTTTCGGCGGCTCAGTGGTGATGTAAATTAACGAACTATATAATACAGACTTATTTAATTTAATTTAATTTTACGCGAATTGAACCGATAGCTGCAAGGTGAAATATAAATACTTTAAAGACAATAAACCACTGAACCACCGAAACCTTTTCAATTTAATATTAAAAGCCTAGCAGTTGAACGGAAATACAAACAAAAAAGATGCGTGTTTAAGAAATATATAAAACTTACTTATTTAATTGAATTTAAGCGGATTGAATTGATGGCTGTAAGGTGAAATAGAAACAACAAAATGATGTGTTTAAGAAATACATTTGTTATTATTTAATTTTTAAGAATATATAATTTTTATAATACAATTACATTTATATTAATACAGATGAACATCAGGGTCATCGGTCGGAAAGTTTTTACGTTTCAAGCTTCTTGACGAAATCCAATAAATATACAGGGTATGTTTTACCAATGTCTTTTGCACCCTTATAAATTATAGACATTTTGCTAAGTTCCATAATTTCTTCGTCGGTAATATCTTCTGCGATGCGTCTTGGTAAATAAATTACGAATCCAGCCTCCAGTTCAAGTACCACGGACGGCCAAGAACACTTTTTAAGCCGTTTCGCACACTTAATCGGGTATGGAGTGTCTGTTTGAAGCGCAGAAATTGATTTTTTCGGTGGGAAATTGCACTGACCCAATTGACTTAGACGAGACATGATTTGTTTCGTAGATTAATAATAATAAAACGTAACCTGTTAGCTTGGAAATAGCTGTCATACTAAATAAATTATTTAGAACATGTAATTATATGTATGAAAATAATGGGGGTGGGGAAATGTGTAATAGAAGTTTCTAGAAGGATGATGCAATTCGCACGTCAGGTGTTATTGTTATCTAAAATGCAAATCAAGCAGTTTTTGTGTAATAGAAGTTTCTAGAAGGATGATGCAATTCGCACGCAGGTGTTATTGTTATCTAAAATGCAAATTAAGCAGTTTTTATTATTAAATCACCAAAGTTATGTAAAGTTCATTGAACCTCACCAACACTTGTTTCAACATGTTTAAACTTGTTTAAATTAAAATAAATATAATTTTTTAACGCAAGTATTCGTCAACATTCTTAATAGTAGTAAGTTTAAACTCATGAAATCATATCAATATATTCCATTAAGTAATAATTTATTTCAGATAAATTTTGCAAGCAAAATTCTCGAATTAATTTTAACTTATCCTTCGAAAATTTAGTGTTCATAATAAAATCAATGTAATCATTAAAATGCAAATTGTCTAATACTTTTAATTTGTATGAAATTAAAAATTCCTTAGATAATCGGAATAAAAAAATTATTTTCAGGGTCCATATCTTCATATGTGATGCACACACAATTCTCAACGTCTGCAGTAACTCTAAGAATTCCATCCGCTAACGGTATAATTTGGTCAAAAAAGTTCATTTTAAAACGAATGATTTTAAATACATTAATCAATTGTTCCCAATCTTCACGTAGAAAAGAGAGTATATGTGATTTCGATTCTACATCATTCCAAGATTTAAAAATCAATTTCACACATGTTATAAAACCTCTCGCCACACTAATACCAACTTTTATGTTAAATCTATCGATCGAATATAAGGTTTCACCAATAAATTTATTTTCTTTCTCTATATCATCACGAAACTTCTTCCATTGTTTATTAATTGATACCCAGTAAGGGCTTTCAGAAATTTCACACCCAGTGTTAACATCCATATTTCATCAAATTTAGTTGTAAACTGAATACATTAATTTTTTAATTATATGATATAACTCACACCCCCACCCTCTCCCAATAAATTTTACAACTATTATAATAATAAAACTACAATCAATTTTTTATTTAAAAATTATTATATTTACAACTTAAATACAAGTAACATTATTGTGATTATATAAAAATTTTTGTAAAATTAATACATTGTTTTGTGAACATACTGCTGGAGAGCCGGTGTGGAACCAACATTGATTGTTGGATGAATTTAATTTAGTCTCATCCTCTTCCGCAAATTCTAACGCAATATCCGTTAGTATTGAATTGCTGTTACGTGTTTTCAAAAACTGCTTCTTTTGATTTCCCTTAACAAATATTTGATCGTAGGAGGAAATTAAGGTATCAATTACATTTAGACCTTCTGATTGATTTATCCACCCATCGCTATATAGCAACCTGTGATGGTTGCGTTCCAAATATCTCACTGATCTTCGATCTCGAACGTTTAACTGTTGGAATGGTATACTAGCTTTTAAGTGTAAATGTATTATGTAGTCGGTGGTGATATCCACAAGAGTAAATTCTTTAACTTCGAATTTAGAATTGATGTAAAACCCCTGAACGTCTACAACCGCGATTTTGAACTTCATATTGTAAACTAACATATGACCTCATGTGTAATTTAATTTATAATTACAGATACCTCCCCACTCAAAGGTTTGTATGTATACATCGATTCTTGGAGTAGTATACAGTATGCTTTTGTATCAGGCGGAAAATCTTTACCGCTTTGAATTTCGATACGCACCTCACATGATGCGGATGGGGCGGCTTCTTCATCGTTATTCTTAGTGGTATCCACCACGAATAAAGGTCTTTTTTTAAAGCTTGCGAAATCCATAATCGGTTGTTTTCGAGATGTTTCCCAAATATATGGTTGAAATTCGGTATACATTTTATAGAGTTCAACATAATTTTCTTTCGCAAACTCCAAATTCATCGACTCGAATGGATAGCAGTATGAGTTTAGATATACTTTAAGATCTATAATGTTCAATTAACGTTATTAGTATGCGAAAGTCGCGTATGCCGATCGAGGTTCCTTTTGGCAGTGAACGACTTTTGACACTTATCGCACGCGAACATCTTTAAAGAGATTTGAAATTGACAGTGTCAAATATAAACTTTAACGAGAGCAACCGCTTATTAAAACTGCTGATGTTGCGAGTACCACAGATGACTGTGAAGTAAAAAGTTTCTAGAAATAATAGGTATTTATATTAGATAAAAATGCAAACTAAGCAGTTTTTATTAAATCGTCGAGGTTCAGTAAAGTTCAATGCACCACGTCAGTGGAAGTGTTAAATTACATTGTGGTTACAATAATGCTGAGCAATAGAATTATTGGTGTAAATGAAATACGGATAAATAGAAATTTAAAACGCTAATTAATTATAAGGATGTAATAAATTAAAAGTTTTTAAATAAATAATAGGATTTATTAATATTTAAGTTGACAATAATGTAAAGTAAATATACGTTTTACTTAGAAAAAAACATTTAAACCTAAACGATATTGTCTTTCGGTATCCAACTGTTATGGGATGAATCGAATCCTAACCACTTAACGAACACTTGATTCTTTCTTCTGTTTAACACTTTTTCAACAACATACACATCAGGTTGTTTGGATCTTTGAAGTTCGAATTCATAAAAAGCTCCTTTAATTGGTTGTCCACTCATATCTTCTAATAAATAAGAAATTGGATTCGTAATTTGTGTTTTAACTATTTTAAATAACTCAGTGGTCCAGTTGGGTAAATATCCCTTATCGAAGACATGCTTATGCTTGCTAATGCGAACTACATCTCCAACATTAAAGTTTCCCTTACCGGCAATTTTAATAAGATTGTACACCGTATTGAGAAGTTTATTTTCTACAGATTTCGAATTTATTTGAGATGGTTTCATTTTCGTGGTTGAATGCTTTGAATTATTATATTGAGTTGTAATAGCATCCAATAAGTGTAACCATTTATGATTTCCGTAAAGACTAAACATTTTATACAACTTTTGTTTTATGGTTCTAATTACGCGTTCAGCTATTGCAGCCTTCATTACGCTATACGTTGAATAATGATTAATTTTAAATTCCATCATCAACTTTTTGAAGTGTGTATTGTAAAATTCCTTTCCCTGATCAGTTTGTAGATTTTTAGGTACACGACCTTCAGAGAGAATTGAACGTAACGCGTGTATTACATCTGTTGAGGATTTATTTTTTAACGGCCGCATCCAGAGATACTTTGAAAAACAATCGATAACCACTAAGATGTATTTATGTCCAACATTGATTTTACCAAATTCAATCATTTCAATAAGATCAGCTTGCCATAAATCATCGATCCCCTTCAATATAGTTCTGCGTCTAGGAAATAAACGTCTAGCGGGACGATGAAGTTCTTCAACTATAGTTTGTTTCGCTTTCGATACCTGCATTCTTACGCTCATGGATTAGGTCCAACTTTTTTTTCTCCAATATATCTAGTCGTGAATTTATAGTGCTTTCCATATCAAGTAGACGATCTGCAACACCCTGTATCCCATTTCGTAGATTTGTTGTGAGTATATCAAATGCATTTAAATTAGTGTTGAATGATTTTGTTAGAGTTGTAATTTGCTGACCATTTAATAGGATTTCCGCGTTAATTTTTTTAATGTCGCGTAAGAGTGTAGAGTTTTTAATATCAATTTTTGTTGACACCTGATGTATACGTTTACTATGATCTCCAATAATTCTTTGAACGTCCGCTATTATGACCTTAATTTCGTTTAAGATTGTAGCTTTCAATGTTTCACATATTTCGTCTACATAAATTTTTATCGCACAATCATTTTCATCCGTCGGTTGTTGAACGTTAGATAGTTTACGCCCCTGGATATCATAATCTCCATCTACGGTTAAAGGGAATCCAATATGGCGTTGAGATGTAGTTAAATTCTCATCATTCAATACTTTATTCCGCGCAGAACGTAATGTACGACCAAACTTATCAATGCTCACACCACTCACGCTTGATCCACCGTTCATTGGTACGCATAAATTATTATTATTATTATTATATAACGCCGCTCTCCTTCAGTTCTTCTATAATGGATGTGATTTCATTAATATGGGAATTGTTTCCTGCCGCATGTGAAGCGTACAACAATTTCAATCGATCTACCAATTCGTTAACATCATCCCAATATTTATACTCAACGATTTTCGAGTTCACTTCAAGATGTCGTCCGGGTATTAATCCATCCCCCGACTTATTAAATGTAAATAAAGGTTTAATAATTTTAGTATACTTGTACGATTTATTTCCAACTATAGGACCCGTAAAATTTCGCTTATGCGCACCCGTATACGCTAGAACAGATTTGTAACGTTGTAGATCCTCTTCGGTATAGTTCGTAGGTCGTTTTAACTGTATAAGTTCATATAACCCCGTAGAGGCTTGTATACGTTTTTCGCCTCCGAGAACAATATGAGAAGGTTTAAACTGGACAGTCTTCGATCCAATCATCCAATCGTTTTCATCAGGATCATAACGTATACCCATTCTCTCATCAATTTCTCCTCTTTTACCAAACGTATAATATAAATCCCGAATTTGATTCGGTAGATTTTCTATAGGTAAATCCTCCGCCTTCAATTTTTGTTTTGCATCCGGCGGCGTTTTAAATTCATCATCACTTTCAGGAAAAGTTAATTTTTTCCTAAATGCCGGAGTTTTAAAATCGGTTTCATCAAATTTCGTTTTAACGTCAACACCGACATCATCAGTAGGTTGATAGTGGTGATGGTAATGTACAGAAGAAGAAGGTTTCACTTCACTTAATTTATTAGTCATATCTTTTAATGAATCGCTTAAAGGCTGATGTAGTTTAGCGATAAGACGGTCATCGTTTTCTCGACCGAGTTTAAGCGCTAAATATTTTTTCTTAATAGTATTTGTTATGTTAATTATAGCTTTATCCCTCTCACGTATGGAACGCTTAGTCATTTCATCGTTATGTGACATGCTTACTCTCACAAATACCAGATAACAATGCAATAATTTAGTCCGGGTAAATAAATTTATCCATTCCTATACGATACCTTCCATCCTTTACTTCAAAATCTTTCATAATAATCATAGGGTTATATTTATCATCATTCCAACACCGTTTACAAGCGTCCTTGAAAACATCAAACTTCATGTCGGTGTTAACGTGTTCATCATACACATGTTTTAAATTAACCTCATCTTGTTTGAATAGAATTAAGACGTTTGCATTGTCTCGTATTAGGTGTTTAGGTATCCGCGTATAGGTTTGCGTAAGGTAGAACGAATCAATATTATTATGTCGTCCCATACAGAAAAATGATCGAATCTTATCCTGTTTATCGCATGCTACATCGTCAAATATGAAAATTGAGTTTTGTTTAGCTTCAGACGGATCTATAACGGCATCATTATCGATGAATCTATAAAGTCCTATTTCGGGTAACTGTTTCATAATCATTTCTAAAAATTCATATTTCGGTTGATGTAAGGATTTTGAGTATATATAAATATTTTCAAAATTTAAACCATTTTTATCGAAAATGAGATTTAACATCAAGTTGGTTTTCCCACATCCGCTCGGACCGCATACTATTGCTCTATACTGTTCGGTATGAGATCGCCATGCCTACGACTGGTTATCGGTTTCATCATCGTTAACCGATCGAGATCGGTTAATGACATTGTGAGAGATGGGTGTTGCACTACACGCATTATAAAACTAAAATGAGTTTTAATCTTCATGTGCGGGTATATAAGGGATGTGAAAGCGTAAACCGCATCAGTTGAGTATGCTGTTTACTCGAGATAGTACATCTGCGACGGCGGGGGGAAGCGGAATACTTAATACACTTATCAATAAACTACCCGTTGAGTTACACGTTCCAGGCTATCAATTTTGTGGACCAGGAACAAAATTGAAGAAACGTTTGGCTAGAGGCGATAAAGGAATAAATCCATTAGATCGGGCTTGTAGAGAACACGATATAGCGTATTCGGACAATAATTCTTTAGAACAACGTCGCATGGCCGATAGACGTTTGGAGGAAAACGCTTGGGAGAGAGTGAAAGCGAAAGATTCGACATTGGGGGAAAAAGCATCAGCTTGGTTAGTTACAAACGCTATGAAAGTGAAACGAAAATTGGGAATGGGTCATAAGGGACAAAAAATAATTAAAAGATTAAAAGATAAAAAAAATAAACCGATAGCATTTAAAAGCGTGTTGGTAAAGCAAATCGCTAAAGATTTACCCAAAACAACAGATAATTTACGGGAAGCGGCTAGATTAGCTTTGAAAAGTGCTCGTATAGCTGTTAAATCCGCGGGTGGAAAGAAAAAAGTTAAAATTCCGCGTACAATCCCGTTACCTATTACAAGTGGTGGTATACTACCGATATTACCAGCCATATTTGCCGGACTATCAGCTCTCGGAGCGTTATCAGGCAGCGCGGCTGGTGTGTATCGCGCGGTGAAGAGTGGTCAAGAGGCTAAAGAGAAGTTGAAAGAAGCTGAACGACACAATAAGGCGATGGAAGCTATCGCGATTGACTTTATATTAAAAAAAAAAAAAAGGATTGGGTTTATATTTAAGTAAAAAGCAACAAAAAAACTTGTAACTAGGCTACCTAATACACCTCTAACAAATCTCGATATAATAAAATACGCTAAAACACTTAAAATTCCAAATTTTCGCGGAGTGTATATGCGAAATGGATTGCCTAAAGAAGGTCCTAAATATTATGAGTCAGCTGTTGTAAATTTAGATGATCACCGAGGTAGCGGAACCCATTGGGTAGCCTATAAAAAAATTGGCAATAGGGTGTTATATTTCGACAGTTATGGAGATCTAAAACCACCTAAAGAACTTTTAAAATACTTTAAAAAATGTCAAATTGTGTATAACCACGATAATTTTCAAAAGGATAACCCGTATAACTGCGGTCAATTATGTATAAATTTCCTACTTAACATAAGAAATAACTCATTTGAGTGAAAATGTCACAGACGTTCACACTGGTCAGTACAAAAAGCGAAATCTCCGAAGACTATTATCCGCCTATAGAATTAGACCCTAACTCGAGTTACTCGCTTGGTCTTATTGGATTCTATACGTATAACAGTATACCAAACATTGAACAAGGAGTAAACGATAAATTTTACTTTACCGAAAAATTGCCCATTAATAAAAGCCGACAATCAACTATAGACGAGGGGGCATTACCACAGGAAATCAAAATTCCTACTGGTGCATATGAAATAACGGACATTGAGAAATTTTTACAAAAAGAGATTTTACGTCGTATCGGATTGAATACGGTTGATGATCCTGAAAAATTTTTTTCACTCAAGGCTAACAATAACACCTTGCAGTGTGAAATAAAAAGCGATTATTTTGAGATAGATTTCTCTCAACCAAATACGATAGCTTCTATATTGGGGTTTTCCAATCGTAAACTAGATGTATCGATAAAGCATAAATCAGATCTTCCGGTAAATATAATACGTGTGACATCCGTTCGAGTGGAATGTAATATAATTTCCGGCTCGTATTACAATAACAAATTATCTCACACGCTATATGAATTCGCTCCAACTGTGGATCCTGGTTTCAGTATAAATATAGAGCCAAGGAACCCCATTTATTTGCCAGTGGACACCGATCGTCCGATATCGAACATTACACTAAGATTACTTGATCAGCGTGGTAAATTGGTAAACTTTCGTGGAGAAGAAATTGTTATTAGATTAGAATTAAAACGAACTTCATAATGGGGCTGTTGTTCCAATTAAAAGCCACCGATCCTCAACAGCGTTCATCTATCAAAAGAAAACATTATAACTCAGGTGGAAAGAGAACATCTAGATCAGTTAAAAGAAAGACTTCATTGCGAGCGGACAACAGACGTTTTCTCGAGCAGTTGGGTTATCATGTCTACACAAAAGTTAAATATATACCGCGAACCCATCGTGGATAATTCGATCGCTAGAGAAGAAGTGCATAGTTACCATCCTTCCACAAATTCTTTTCAAAATAACGATATATTCACCATTGAACTAAACCAAGAAGATGTTTTATTTTCGTTCTTCGAAAGTTATATACGTATTGAGGGAGATTACAAAGAAAAATTAAACGATCCAACTGATACTATCCAGCTAACGCACAACTTACCAACATATCTATTTGAGTATATCGCATTTGAGCATAACGGTACTGAAATCGAACGGGTACGTGAACCCGGTTTAACATCATTGATTCGAACCCTACTTCAACAAAACGAAGTGGAATGCAAATCTTTAGAAATAGCTGGTTTAAAATGGCCACCCGAAGGAAATTTGCCTACAGTTAGTGCGAACAAGGATTTCACGTTTCAAATCCCATTAAGTCATACTTTCGGATTATTTAGGGACTATAATCACGTTATGAGAGGTCGCTTCAAATTTAGATTTGTTAGAAGTCGTACTGACTCCAATTGTTATAAATCTACATCAAAAGCCGATTCTAGCACCGCAGAGTTTACTGTAAAAACGGTTACATTGTTGGCGAAACATGTGTACCCAAGCCCATCTATAAAGATGAAGCTGTTAGATGGTTTAAATAAAAACGCAAACATTCCCGTACCGTTTCGGAAGTGGTCTTTTTATGAGCTACCTTCAATGAGAAAGGGAAATAAAGAGATTTGGTCGGTCACGTCAACAACTAACAGAGGTAGACCTCAATACGTTATAGTTGCATTCCAAACCAATCGAAAGGATCAGCCGAATTCAGATTGTACACTTTTCGATCACTTGAACATTATAGATCTTAAAGTATATCTAAACTCATACTGCTATCCATTCGAGTCGATGAATTTGGAGTTTGCGAAAGAAAATTATGTTGAACTCTATAAAATGTATACCGAATTTCAACCATATATTTGGGAAACATCTCGAAAACAACCGATTATGGATTTCGCAAGCTTTAAAAAAAGACCTTTATTCGTGGTGGATACCACTAAGAATAACGATGAAGAAGCCGCCCCATCCGCATCATGTGAGGTGCGTATCGAAATTCAAAGCGGTAAAGATTTTCCGCCTGATACAAAAGCATACTGTATACTACTCCAAGAATCGATGTATACATACAAACCTTTGAGTGGGGAGGTATCTGTAATTATAAATTAAATTACACATGAGGTCATATGTTAGTTTACAATATGAAGTTCAAAATCGCGGTTGTAGACGTTCAGGGGTTTTACATCAATTCTAAATTCGAAGTTAAAGAATTTACTCTTGTGGATATCACCACCGACTACATAATACATTTACACTTAAAAGCTAGTATACCATTCCAACAGTTAAACGTTCGAGATCGAAGATCAGTGAGATATTTGGAACGCAACCATCACAGGTTGCTATATAGCGATGGGTGGATAAATCAATCAGAAGGTCTAAATGTAATTGATACCTTAATTTCCTCCTACGATCAAATATTTGTTAAGGGAAATCAAAAGAAGCAGTTTTTGAAAACACGTAACAGCAATTCAATACTAACGGATATTGCGTTAGAATTTGCGGAAGAGGATGAGACTAAATTAAATTCATCCAACAATCAATGTTGGTTCCACACCGGCTCTCCAGCAGTATGTTCACAAAACAATGTATTAATTTTACAAAAATTTTTATATAATCACAATAATGTTACTTGTATTTAAGTTGTAAATATAATAATTTTTAAATAAAAAATTGATTGTAGTTTTATTATTATAATAGTTGTAAAATTTATTGGGAGAGGGTGGGGGTGTGAGTTATATCATATAATTAAAAAATTAATGTATTCAGTTTACAACTAAATTTGATGAAATATGGATGTTAACACTGGGTGTGAAATTTCTGAAAGCCCTTACTGGGTATCAATTAATAAACAATGGAAGAAGTTTCGTGATGATATAGAGAAAGAAAATAAATTTATTGGTGAAACCTTATATTCGATCGATAGATTTAACATAAAAGTTGGTATTAGTGTGGCGAGAGGTTTTATAACATGTGTGAAATTGATTTTTAAATCTTGGAATGATGTAGAATCGAAATCACATATACTCTCTTTTCTACGTGAAGATTGGGAACAATTGATTAATGTATTTAAAATCATTCGTTTTAAAATGAACTTTTCTGACCAAATTATACCGTTAGCGGATGGAATTCTTAGAGTTACTGCAGACGTTGAGAATTGTGTGTGCATCACATATGAAGATATGGACCCTGAAAATAATTTTTTTATTCCGATTATATTAACCTTGATGGAAGTTCAAGACATTTTATCTAAGGAATTTTTAATTTCATACAAATTAAAAGTATTAGACAATTTGCATTTTAATGATTACATTGATTTTATTATGAACACTCAATTTTCGAAGGATAAGTTAAAATTAATTCGAGAATTTTGCTTGCAAAATTTATCTGAAATAAATTATTACTTAATGGAATATATTGATATGATTTCATGAGTTTAAACTTACTACTATTAAGAATGTTGACGAATACTTGCGTTAAAAATTATATTTATTTTAATTTAAACAAGTTTAAACATGTTGAAACAAGTGTTGGTGAGGTTCAATGAACTTTACATAACTTTGGTGATTTAATAATAAAAACTGCTTAATTTGCATTTTAGATAACAATAACACCTGCGTGCGAATTGCATCATCCTTCTAGAAACTTCTATTACACAAAAACTGCTTGATTTGCATTTTAGATAACAATAACACCTGACGTGCGAATTGCATCATCCTTCTAGAAACTTCTATTACACATTTCCCCACCCCCATTATTTTCATACATATAATTACATGTTCTAAATAATTTATTTAGTATGACAGCTATTTCCAAGCTAACAGGTTACGTTTTATTATTATTAATCTACGAAACAAATCATGTCTCGTCTAAGTCAATTGGGTCAGTGCAATTTCCCACCGAAAAAATCAATTTCTGCGCTTCAAACAGACACTCCATACCCGATTAAGTGTGCGAAACGGCTTAAAAAGTGTTCTTGGCCGTCCGTGGTACTTGAACTGGAGGCTGGATTCGTAATTTATTTACCAAGACGCATCGCAGAAGATATTACCGACGAAGAAATTATGGAACTTAGCAAAATGTCTATAATTTATAAGGGTGCAAAAGACATTGGTAAAACACACCCTGTATATTTATTGGATTTCGTCAAGAAGCTTGAAACGTAAAAACTTTCCGACCGATGACCCTGATGTTCATCTGTATTAATATAAATGTAATTGTATTATAAAAAATTATATATTCTTAAAAATTAAATAATAACAAATGTATTTCTTAAACACATCATTTTGTTGTTTCTATTTCACCTTACAGCCATCAATTCAATCCGCTTAAATTCAATTAAATAAGTAAGTTTTATATATTTCTTAAACACGCATCTTTTTTGTTTGTATTTCCGTTCAACTGCTAGGCTTTTAATATTAAATTGAAAAGGTTTCGGTGGTTCAGTGGTTTATTGTCTTTAAAGTATTTATATTTCACCTTGCAGCTATCGGTTCAATTCGCGTAAAATTAAATTAAATTAAATAAGTCTGTATTATATAGTTCGTTAATTTACATCACCACTGAGCCGCCGAAACCTTTTCCTTCTTTTATTTAAATGTTTTTTTTTTCACGTACATCATTTTTGTTAATGAAAACGCATTAAAAAATTTTATAATTTGTATTATTTTTTTTTACTTTCTTAATATTAATTATATATATGTATAGCATTTCATTTAGGTCAATTATTCCATTGCTCAGCATTGATTGTAACTTGACACTCCCGCCGGCGAGGTGCATTGCACTTTACTTGGTGATGCGCCGCGCCGATTGTCGTAAGTTGACACTTCCGCCCCGGCGAGGAAAGCATTGTATCGCGTAACTCATAATCAGTTTTACTTTAGAAACCGAACGTGTCAAACGTAAACCGCGCGCAATGTCTTACTACTATTAAGAATGTTGACGAATACTTGCGTTAAAAAATTATATTTATTTTAATTTAAACAAGTTTAAACATGTTGAAACAAGTGTTGGTGAGGTTCAATGAACTTTACATAACTTTGGTGATTTAATAATAAAAACTGCTTAATTTGCATTTTAGATAACAATAACACCTGCGTGCGAATTGCATCATCCTTCTAGAAACTTCTATTACACAAAAACTGCTTGATTTGCATTTTAGATAACAATAACACCTGACGTGCGAATTGCATCATCCTTCTAGAAACTTCTATTACACATTTCCCCACCCCCATTATTTTCATACATATAATTACATGTTCTAAATAATTTATTTAGTATGACAGCTATTTCCAAGCTAACAGGTTACGTTTTATTATTATTAATCTACGAAACAAATCATGTCTCGTCTAAGTCAATTGGGTCAGTGCAATTTCCCACCGAAAAAATCAATTTCTGCGCTTCAAACAGACACTCCATACCCGATTAAGTGTGCGAAACGGCTTAAAAAGTGTTCTTGGCCGTCCGTGGTACTTGAACTGGAGGCTGGATTCGTAATTTATTTACCAAGACGCATCGCAGAAGATATTACCGACGAAGAAATTATGGAACTTAGCAAAATGTCTATAATTTATAAGGGTGCAAAAGACATTGGTAAAACACACCCTGTATATTTATTGGATTTCGTCAAGAAGCTTGAAACGTAAAAACTTTCCGACCGATGACCCTGATGTTCATCTGTATTAATATAAATGTAATTGTATTATAAAAATTATATATTCTTAAAAATTAAATAATAACAAATGTATTTCTTAAACACATCATTTTGTTGTTTCTATTTCACCTTACAGCCATCAATTCAATCCGCTTAAATTCAATTAAATAAGTAAGTTTTATATATTTCTTAAACACGCATCTTTTTTGTTTGTATTTCCGTTCAACTGCTAGGCTTTTAATATTAAATTGAAAAGGTTTCGGTGGTTCAGTGGTTTATTGTCTTTAAAGTATTTATATTTCACCTTGCAGCTATCGGTTCAATTCGCGTAAAATTAAATTAAATTAAATAAGTCTGTATTATATAGTTCGTTAATTTACATCACCACTGAGCCGCCGAAACCTTTTCCTTCTTTTATTTAAATGTATTTTTTTTTCACTTACATCATTTTTGTTAATGAAAACGCATTAAAAAATTTTATAATTTGTATTATTTTTTTTTACTTTCTTAATATTAATTATATATATGTATAGCATTTCATTTAGGTCAATTATTCCATTGCTCAGCATTGATTGTAACTTGACACTCCCGCCGGCGAGGTGCATTGCACTTTACTTGGTGATGCGCCGCGCCGATTGTCGTAAGTTGACACTTCCGCCCCGGCGAGGAAAGCATTGTATCGCGTAACTCATAATCAGTTTTACTTTAGAAACCGAACGTGTCAAACGTAAACCGCTCGCAATGTCTCGTAGTCGTCTCTGTGTTTTTCTTTTTTTCGGTCTCTGTGAGTTTAAACCAAAGAAAAAATTTATTCGAAGTTGAGTTGGATTTACCCGTCAAACGTAAACCGCGCGCAATGTCTCATAGTCGTCTCTGTGTTTTTTTTTTCAGTCTTTGTGAGTTTAAACCAAAGAAAAAATTCATTCGAAGTTGAGTTGGATTTACCCCTTTTACCATATTTATTGTTAATGGAAAACGTCTTACGAGCTGCGCATGGTCGTCACCTTCCGTTGTGGTGGAGTTAGAAGCGGGCTTGCTTCTCAACGTTTCTTTTTTACCTACCGATCAAGAAATTTTTTGGAGTTACAAGATCAATGTATCGTGTATAATAATAAAGGATGGTGGTAAACCGAAGCCCGCTCATATAATTGAATTTGTAAAAAAAGTACCATAACATTAAGGTTTTTATTATTTTTTTGTAACTATTTATTATGTAATGTTTATTATTATAAAAATGTTTATTAATACTTTTATTGGGTTGATTGGGGGGGGGGAATTAAATTGTGTTAAATTGTGTTATTATTATTTTCCGGAATATTCCCAAGTTCCTGCGCACGCGCATTCAAGAGTTGTGAGGCGCGCCTTTATGCGTTCAACGCGCCATCTTTCAGAAACGCCGATTCTAGACAGGAAGTTGTTGCTCCTCCGCTCCTCCGTGACGTCATCCGCCCGATGTAAAAGGATAGGGAGGGGTGCCAACCAAACGCTTGAGGGAAAAAATAGGTTGGTAACAAGATCTGGTGACTTTTTAAAAAAGTAGCAGTCTACCTGGTTGGTAGTGGTTTAGTTCCACTACCAGCCACTAGGTGGCGCGTTACTTTTTTTAAAAGTCACCAGATCTAGTTACTTTTCCAATACCAACCTATTTTTGTTTTCTCCACAGCCATAGGTTGGTACCCTTCCCTATCCTTTTACATTGGGTTGATGACGTCATGTGGAGCGGATGTGGAGCTGTGGAGCAACTTCCTATCTAGAATCGGCGTTTCTATACTACTTAAGTGCTCTAATATCCGTAAATATTTCTATTTATAGTAACATAGTACTTTTTATGTTTTCTATGGGCAAAAATTAGTTTTTTTCAAAACAATATATGCGAAGAAACTATTATAGAAAATGGTTATATTAAGATGCTTAAAACGTGAAGTAGCTCTCGCTTACATTGCGGATCGAAAAAATCTTTCGGGCTTAATTAAATTTTTACGTGAACAGTATCTCCTTTCAGACAATAACACACAGTTAATAATTAATCACTTCAAAAGAAATCTGAATACTGCGATAAACTCGCGTTGGACAGAAGCATCACGTACAAACAAGATTTTTTTGCGAAAAACCATGATTGGTTAAACCAGGAGTAAATCTGTATCTTTATCTGTTCTAAATGAAGAATGCGACAAATCTGTTGGTTCCATATCATCTACCTTATGAAGATTTGCAACATTGCAAAATGAATATGGATTTGATCGCATATATAGTGCGTATATTCAGGGATTACGTCAATGGGAGAAAGTGATGAAGCAAATTTAGTGGAGACTATAAGAGATTTGCAGTGATGAAAAGAAAGCAATTTTAAAACAGATCCACCATAATAAATCACAACCATTGACTGCAGATGAAGCATTAAGCGTTTACATTGATTTAGATTTGACTAAAGCACAATATTTATACCTTAGAAATCTAACCAATGAGAAAAGCTGCTTTTTATTGCCACCTTATCACAACATCCAGGAAAGTAAAAATCTGTTATCCACCTGCTTCTAGCATAGAAATCAGCAATACATATGCAAAGGTAACATCTTTACAAGATTTATTAAATCACACGATTAATAGAATTTTATTAATTGAGTCAGTATATAAGTCTGGATTACAAAAGTTAGTTTTATACAGTAAGTGGGGGTGTGATGGCTCATCTGGACAAAGCGAATACAAGCAAGTACTACCTGAAGAGTCTAATGTGGTATGTGATGCTAATTTGTTCATAGCTTCATTTGTACCTATTAGATTAATTGACGAAGAAACTGGTAAGGTAGTGTGGTAAAATCCTGTTCCCTCTTCTGTGCGGTTCTGTCGACCAATTTCAATTGAGTTTTCTATAGAGACTCCCGAGAAAACGAAATCCGTTGTGGATGGTATACAAAGTCAAATTGATAGTTTGAGTCCATCGGTAATTACAAAGCAAGGAAAAGCAATACAAATCAAACATGACATGTTTCTCACTATGATAGATGGAAAAGTTGCCCAAACAATAACATGTACACCTTCATGTTCCACGTGCACTATTTTCGGTGCTAATCCACGGCAAATGAATAATTTAGAAAAGGTGGCAGCACGACCAGAAAATGATAATGCATTTCGCTATGGATTATCAACGCTACATGCCTGGATACGTTGCAAGGAGATGATTTTACACATATCATATAATCTACCCTTCTGAAAGCGGTCAGCTACTACCGAAGAAAATAAACAATTAAAAAAAGATAAGAAAGCTTTGGTCAAGGCCCGATTCCGCAAAGAGCTTGGTTTGATTATTGATAAGCCAAAGCAAATAAGTGGTAATACAAACGATGGAAATACTGCTAGAAGATTTTTTTGTAATGCTTCTTCTTCGGCTGAAATTACCGGTGTCGACGAAATATTGATTAAGCGATTTTATATAATTCTTCAGGCGTTGACATCGGGTGTTATGGTAGATCCAGATAAGTTTGGAGAATATGCGACGGAAACGGCAAAAATATACATTAAAAATTATGACTGGTATTACATGCCATCTTCAGTACATAAAATATTAATTCATGGTGAACGTATCATACGACATTTTGCAATTTTACCTATTGGACAGCTATCAGAAGATGCACAGGAATCTCGAAATAAAGATTACAAAGAATTTAGGCTACATCACGCACGAAAATGTTCTAGATATGCTACAAACGAAGATGTATTTTATACACTCCTTTATACATCAGATCCATACATAACGAATATTAGAAAGCAGTGCATTAAAAATGTAAAGAAACTGGATGAAGAAACCCTAGCACTTTAACACAGTATCACCTGGTTTCTGAAAACACAGCGTCAGGCAATGATGGAATAGTGGACGAGTTAAACATTATTATAGGTATATTGTACATTGTATTATAATATTTATATCTCAGATAGACTGTTAGGGTTTTGTTAAAAAATAATATTACTCTGCAATATCAGTAACATTCATAAAAAAATAATAAAATATACATATAATTGTGTATACCTATAATTATGTACATATAAAATTGTTTAACATATTTTAATCCTGTTTTTAAGAGGTGACATTAAATGAAAAATATAAAAGATACATTCTATCAACGAATAATGCAGTTTTTGTATATTTTTTCTTAAATTGCATAATAATAATAAAACTACAATGCTCTACATTCGACTTTCTCACATTTTTATACGATTGAAAAATAAATGTTTGGAAAAATACTTTTAAAAAAGGCACTAAATTCAAAATAATTGTAGAATTTTCTTTATTTTAACTCCTATATGTAAAATTGCATGTGAAGGTGATTTGTTAAGTAAAATACTACTTCCGGTTTCATGATTTCAATGTAATTTTTTATCTATACATTTTTCATATAAAGGCTTATACAAAATTTTAATTTTTTTTTTTACTTAGTACCAGTTTATATGAAACAAATGGGTACAGGTTCAGGTAAAGTACTACTTCCGGTTATGTGAGGTGGTAGGAATTTTGTATCTGAAAGTTACTCATTCTTATTTCTTTATTTAAAGTGCAAGTTGTATGAAAATTTATATGAAACAGTTTCTAAATCTGTTAAAGTAAACTGATACTTCCGGTCGACAGATTTGTCGCAAATGTTGGTAGAGATCAACTGTCTTAATTTAATAGCCGTATTCCAAATTTCATCGAAGTAGATGATTGGGTCTTTGAGTTATCGTGTTTACAAACGCACGTATATAGTACATACTGTATAGTTCGTATATACGAGGAAATAAAAATAATAATAAATATAGACGTTAGAAATACGTAAAGTTGATGGGACCCATGGTTTGGGATTTATGTGATGACTTTTGGGATTAGTTAGTGACGGATGTTATCTTCTGACCCCGCCTTAAGAAGGTTTTTGCACCCCTCCAACACCTGAGGTTACTTAAGAGCTTGTAAGACCTTTTTCAGGACAATTACAATCAATTAGAATCACAACGAACCTAAGAGATTTTTGAGTCGAAACGTCGTCAGCGCTCCGTTAGATAGCAACTTAGAATTCGCTTTAACGCCAACTCTAAGTTTCGTCGCATATCAAGAACTGTGACTTAGTTTCAATTGTAAACATTTTTTGCACTTCGGGCATCCGGGTCGTGTCGGTAATTTGTGTTTTTATTGGGGATTTGGTGTAAGTTTGGTATTGAAACCTTCACCTTTGCCAGTTTGCGTTATCACCTATCTGTCAACGAGAATTAGCTGTCGGGGTTAGATTCAGAGATATCTCTTTTTAAGTAACGTCTGGTCGTAAATAAACGTAGGTAGATTTTAAGGTTCATTTTGTTCATTGTCAATTATTTCTTGTTATTTTGTTAATATAGTTTAAGTGTGGTTAGAACACTTGTCTTTTGATTTTCCCTTTTCCCCTTTTCCTGACAGAGCCTTAGTGCAAGAACCCACGGGTCTGAAATAGTGACCGCGCGCTTGTCATTTAGTTTTGATTGCAAAATGTAATTAGTATATTCGAGAAGATTGGTCTCTACCGAACGACCAGCAAAAAAACCGTGTAGTCGAGGGTCTAAAATATTTTTTATAGTGTAAAAGATAGGCTTGTAAATGAAGCTCTCACGGACCTTGCCGAAAATGGGCAACAAAGAAATTGGTTTCTGACCAAGCTTCTACAGCCAGATTTAAAAATAAGCACCACAGAGGCCTGCTTCCAGATTAGCGGGAAGATACAGTCTTTCAGAGATCTATTGATAACGGTTCACTAAGAGATTCACAACAATTTTTTATTATAATAAGAGGTATACCGTCACCACCTGACCCTCCGGAAGGATTAACGGCTCTAATAGCTTTCTTCTAGCTTTCAAGATCTCAACCTGCTCAAATTGTAGAGGCAAGTCGCAAAAACGCGGGCCATCACAACGGGAGCCATTGCTGCTGCTCGAGGTCCGCGAAGCATTAAATACTGAGCCGAAGTAACGAGAAAAAAGGTCGCAAATATGCGCACCATCGGTAGCAGTGACACCGGCAAACGTAACTTCTGCAGGCAAGTCACTTGTCGCGCGCTTAGCTCTAACAAATGACCAAAACCTTTTGGGATCATGCCGTATAGTGCTCTCAGCACTGACAATAAAATTGCGGTAATCACGATCGATAAGGAACTTTGAGCGACCCCTCAAAAGGGAAAAAGTTAAATAGTCGAATCGATTTCTATACCGCTTCCACTTCTTGTGCATCTTACGTTTGTCAAGAATTACTTTTATAGTATCTATTGAGAACCAGTACGGAAAACCGAATCCGAAGACTCGTTTGCGCGGTACGAATAGTTTAAAAGCGTCGGATAGCACTTCGTGAAAATAAGTAACAGCCTCATCCACGGTTCCACCGCTCAGACAATCCCGCCAGGGCAGTGATTTGATCAAATAATGCCTTTTTAAACTTATATATTGGTTCACTACAGTGGGATAAATTTCTAGGAATTAAGAATTTGCATGATATATCTAGCGTAGTATGAGCACGGTCCTCCGACACCAAAGCATGATCACCCAAATCCACCTCGCAATGAAATACATTACAGGAAAAAACAAGATCAAGAATGTTACCAAAGTCATTACAATGATGATTTAATTGGGATAAACCAGCCAAGGTGACGGAGTCCAAGAACTCTGTAGCTCTTGCAGAAGTTGCCCTGGACGGGACACAGTAACGGCGAACGGGGTCAAAAGAGCACCTGATTTTCGGGATATTGAAACCACCACAAATGAGAAAACCATCATTGGGGTGTCGCTCAATTACATCAACTAAGGACCGGGAAAATCGCGAGAGTGCAACATTGTCACACGGCGGAATATAAACACAGCATATGTTAGGCACTGAAGAGCCATTAGATAACGCAACATACATTGCTTCAACGTCCGCGAACAAACCCGGTCGTTCCGCACTGGAGATCATTTTCGACACACCACCTCGACGCCGAGCACCCGAATCATCATTCATGTGTCGGTCACGTCTGTAAGTCACAATGAATCGGGAAAATACTCTGCAGATTCAATTCCGGGACAAAGCCAGGTCTTCGTGAGACAGACAACATCCAAATCCGCACTTAGTAGGTTTGTTTAGAAAATAGTACCTTTACTGCGTAAGCCGCGTATGTTTTGATAGTAGAGGGAAATGAATTTAGTTGACGCCATTGCGAGTTAGAAAATATCTAAGTTGTTTATACATGAAGAGAGTTACTGTAGTTTGCGCAAGTCTCCGTCGGAATTAATCTGGATAACACGGCTACTGTCGTTTTTACGGACTAGAATTTTACAATTGCGCGTCCAGACATATTTATAACCATTTTCTTTAGCCGTGGCCCTAGCGGCGCCGAACAGTTTTTTATTCGCTACAGTAAGGTTGTAATAATCTAGAAATAATTCTATTAATTAATTGGTTATTAATTATTATAAGTTTCGATTTAAGTTAAGAGTAATTTGAGACAGGAAATTCGATGTGAGGAAATGGATAGACGGAACATGATACAGTTCGATTGTTAAGCAATCGATAATGTCGCAATAACGACGACGTCCATCGTCGTTATCGCGAGCAATAACCCTAGATTTAATAGGCGGAAATGCTGCTAATTTTCATTGGTTAAAGTTTAGGAACCATAAACCAATAAAATTATTAAAAAATTTAGAAGCGTAAGTGACTAAAAAATTGATAGACAGTTCATGCGGGATTTTAAGAGTGATCGCTTGGCTCTCCTTAGAGCTCTCCAAACTTTCTACAATCGTGTTTTTCTTAAAAACTATTGCTTTGATCGAAGTTTTGTAAGAGACCTATCGATAGATAATTGATCACTTTACACGAAAATACTGCCCGTTTGACAAAATTAGCAATGGCGTTGACAATATTTTTAAAGAAAGGCTTTTTATTGTAGATAATGTTTAATTTTAAAGAAACTTTGACCCCCTATATCTCGTTAAGGAGGCATTTGCGACCCCATGTATATTAGGACTTTTCATGTTAATTTTTGGTGTACTCCCTGCCCTAGAAGTCTGATAGGCCATCAATCAAAAATCCCGGACGGGAACCCTTAGGAAGAGAGCGCTTCTTGGCAATGGCAGCGACGAGTAAAGAATCGCGTTTGGTGCGATTGCAGAAACTCACGACGATGTTCTTTGGCCGACGCACATCGTCAATGTGAGGTACTCGATATATAGCATCAATATCATCAGATTTTAACGGAACCCCGAGAAAGCCGCTAATTTTATTTATAACATCGATAATGTTTTCGTTGCCCGCCTCAGGCACGCCCTGTATGTCCAGATTGTTACGTCTGGAATACTGTTCCAAGTCCGCAACTCTAACCGACAAGGTGTCGACCTGTTTCCTCAATTATACATTATCGGAGGAAAGACTATCAATAACCATGCACTTTTCTTTGAGAAGTTTTTCGAAATCAGATATTTGATCGCTGCAGAATTGAACCGAGGTCATTGGCTCATCATTTTTAGTATTCATAGATCTAACCTCCGAACGTATCTCGCTAACCATCTCGTAGACAGCCTCGATTGTCGGAGTGGAGGCCATACATCGATTATCGAAGTCATGCGGCAACATAGTTCTCCTACGATTAGAAGACGGGCGGCAACTAGGACATTGCCATGACGAACCTGGGGCGGACAGCGCCGAGACCGCAGCTTTGGAGAGCTACACGCATTTGGCGTGAAACCACAGAGTATACAGAGGCCGGACTCCGGCTAATAAAAGTGGCACTCCTATCTATCCTTGTTTAACTAATGAAAACTTCGTATGGTACTTTCTCTCTCACATAAACTGAATCGATGTAGATGGCGGTAGTGTAGTGGATCGATAAATACGAGCGGGAATTTGAATGCTCGTTTGAATATAAATCTCATTACTCTTTAAAATTTTTTTTAATAACAAGTTCCAAAATATCAAAAATTTTCATCTCAAAACTTGAACAAGTTGTAAGATGAAAACAGTGATTTTTTGAACTTGTTATTAAAAAAAACTAATAAAATATAATTAAATAAAAATGCAAACTTCAGAAGAACAAATCTATGTATATTTATAGACAAATATTTACATTTAATCATTTTCATGCTCATGGGGGCGTTTTTGTACAATGGTAAAGCATTTGCTTCAAGGCTAGAGGAAAACCCATTAAAAACTCTAACATACCATAAGTCAAATAAATTTCTAGACAAATTTAGGAATACAAATTGCAGTTGCAAACAACAGATTTAAGACAGCCAGAATAAAAAAATTCTACAAAGCGACTAAAATTAAAAGTATTACAGCGAAAACGAGCAGTAGACAGAATTAATGATAAAATGTTGTTTTACTTATAAAGTAATTATTGTTTTCAAATTAAGAATTTATATAAACTTTAATATTTCTTTTTATTTGTCTCTGTTCGTATCAATTAGAACAATATTTCAGCGACCAGAATAAATTATAACATAGCGACCAAGACAAGAATTAAAACAAAACAAAAAGGAACAAAATTAAGTCTTGAATGGCATTTGTAGTTAATACTTCTTCAGGCAGACACATTCTGGTGTGCTTAACATATCTCTCAGTGGTTCTAATGTGGTTTTATTTTCATAATTCTTTTTAAGTCTCCGGATTTGTTTCTCTTTCTTCTTTAAAATTCGTCGCAGTGATTTTTCTTTGATTGTTGCACTAGACTGGCTCTTCTTAAATACTGACTCTGTTGTTGGATTTGTAGCGGAGGAAGGTATGGCAGCGTCTTTTGTTATATTTAACTCCTATAAACATACAAAGTGTTATTTTATACACAAATCCGGTCGTTTTTGTTGATAATTTTACAGTGATCATGATTTTATTTACTTAAATATATTTTTTGTTGGTTTGTTGCACTTTTGTTGCATCATCAACAAACATGTATTATTATTATTATTAAATGCCCACCTACATTACAAAGTAAAAAAACCTTCTTCAGTAAAAAGTGATAATGTATTAAAAAATAACAATAACCAGCACAGAAATTAATTAATATTTATTTCTGACAGCTCTCAGCATAATATACATAATTACAATATAGTAAAACTTACTATGACAGAATCCGTTAAATTATCTTGCTCCAGTTCAGGCTGTCTAAGCGATTCACTCGTTACAATGTGTGCTTCCTAAATAAAGAAAATGTCATTAGAACTGTAAATTTAATTCTAAAAGTAAATAGAAGCAATTAGAAGTAAGAAATTAGAATTTACATTCATGATCACTCTTAAAGGCTTTGCATCTCTTTTTAAGGTCAAGGGGGTCTTATTCAACATAAAGCTTTCCATTGTAAAATGATTGTTGCAAATTCTCATTCGTCTAGAATATGTGTTTTCTGCTGGTACACCAAGACACTCATTCCATGATCGCTGTCTAAAATATCAAAGTAAATTTTCATTTAGTACAAAAAATCTATCTAACTTAAATTTATAAATTTACTTATTGATATTTAATGGAAAAGAAAATAATTTAACCACTTCCTCTACCGAACGTCCGCAAATGTAGCAATTCCTATCCATTACAACTAAATTCTACTATAAAACTCGACTAAGCCTTAAAAACTAACTAATTCTAAGATAACGAACTATGGTAATAAACTAATGAAAACTAAGGTATACAAACAAATAAACTACTAAACAAATCTTTGTAATAATCAAACGATAAATAGGCAAAACTACACAATAGTTAAACAAGACACAGATAAAAGATTGATGAAGTAGATACAAATTTTTAAATGGTTGAATAAGCAAGTCACGCAAGTTCTGATAGAACTGGACGAACTGGACGTAGCTCTGGGATTTACATATTTACGACTTGAAATACATGGCGCCATCTATTGCCTTCTTTAAACTCTACGAGTTTACGACTTAAAAATTTTGAAATAAATGGTGCCATCTATTGGTTTCTTTAAATACTACTGTAACGCGACCATTGCGCCATCTACATCGATTCAGTTTATGTGAGAGAGAAAGTATCATACGAAGTTTTCATTAGTTGAACAAGGATAGATAGGAGTGCCAATTTATTAGCCGGAGTCCGGCCTCTGTATACTCTATGCGTGAAACCAAACATCGCAGGACACGCAGTCAATTCCCGCTTTATTTCTCCCCACCAGCTGTCCGCAAGACCCGCACTGTTTTGAAGGCATCGGAAAAACTAGTTTTTTATGCGAACAAATTGATACCGACAATAAAATTAAATAATTGGAGATACATGGACTAACGAAAGATATACAACCGGTAAAAAACGAAAGAATGTTATCACGAGTGTGTCAACACTAATTAAACACCACTTCGCAAACTTTTTACAACGAAAAAAATACCATAAAGAACAAACTGCACGAGACGCAACCGGCGAGACGATAGCAACAAACCGCCCATCAACAAACTTTTTCCTTTATATTTCCACCTACTTCTAGGGCCCATATCTTTGTTATTTAGAAAGATAGCGAAAAACTAAGCACACGGTTGGAAAGCTTGGTCGTTTCTCTGTCTTAAACCGCTATTTTCCTCCGCCGATATGTTGATAATAAGAGCAAGAAAAAATAAGAAACGTCACGCTGCCACGAATTTTTGCCGCGGCTAAACCACGCTTGGGTCAATAACTCTCTTATATGACGGGGAGAAAACTCTAGAACTATATTCATCTTATGGGAAATTTTCTGCTCTTTTCAACGGTATATAACACATCTCAATCACACGTTTGCACAATCGTTTTTCAGCCCAGCAACAAACTTTCCCCTTGTATTTCCGTCTACTTTTCGGTCCAATATTTTCGTTATCTACAAAAATAGCGAAAAATTTACAGCCGTTAATGGAAGGAAATTCAACAAATGGTTTACATATTCGAAAAGAGCTAACCTTGGCCTGTCTTATTTCGAGTTTTCATTTACAGACGCCGTCAATATCTGCCGGCGTCTGTAAAAGAAACGCACCTGAAAGACAACCTACAGGTAGCAGAACGCAATCACTTCTTACCCTAACTTTCTTATTTATTGAAGGAAAAATTGGAACAAAGTTTTACCCGAGAAAGAATCCTAACTTCATTTCATGTTGACAGATAATTTTTCATTCACTCTTAATTTATTTAACACCGTTTAAAAACATATATGTACGAAGGCTTTCACGGCCGGTGTTAATAAAACTAAAACTAACACTAGCACTATCACTACAACTAACACTAGACCTAGAACTAGAATCTTTCGGGTTGAGCCGTGCGTTTTTGAAAAAATGTTTGACGTTTCGGGTGCCATGTTGCAATCTTCTTCAGAAAACAAGTTGGAAGCGAACCCGAAAGTTTCTAGTTCTAGGTCTAGTGTTAGTTCTAGTGATAGTGCTAGTGTTAGTTCTAGTTTTAGTTTTACGTTTAGAAACATGTTGAACTGTTCAAAAAGGAAAGATTATTTCATGTTACACCTATTTTATCAGAATCTGGAAGAATTTGAGTGATTTTAGACTCGAATTGTTGAATTGTGTTTTGATGGTTTTGAATCTGGTAACGTTACCAACTTTGCATTTTAACTCAGTTCATCAATTTAAAAAACGCGTATGCAAACGCGTAAGCGAAGTGCGTCGGACACCGTTGGAAAGAGCAGAAAATTTCCCATAAGTTGAATATAGTTCTAGAGTTTTCTCCCCGTCATACAAGAGAGTTAGTTATTGACTAAGCGTGGTTTAGCTGCGGCAAAAATTCGTGGTTTAGGTAGTTCATAGTCAGAAAAAAGGATTGTGCAAACGTGTGATTACGGTGTGTCACACATCGTTGGAAAGAGCAGTTGTAGAGTTTTCTCCCTGTCAAATAGAAAAGTTATTAGTGCAAGAAATATTTGCGTGTTTTCATCGGTAGGGGCTTTTTCAGGTGCGTTTTTCTTACAGACGCCGACGGATATTGACGGACGAAAACTCGGAATAATAATAGTCCAGGGTCAGCTCTTTCCAAATACGTAAACCATTTATTGAATTTCCATCTGGTAACGGCTGCACAAGGCCGTGAAGTTTGGTAATTCTGAGGTAAATTGAATGCAGCGCGACGTTTCTTATTTTTTCTTGCTCTTATTATCGACATATCGGTTTAGGATAGAGAAACGACCAAGCTTTCCAACCGTGTGCTTAGTTTTTCGCTATTTTTCTAGATAACAAAGATATGGGCCCTAGAAGTAGGTAAAAAATATAAAGGAAAAAGTTTGTTGCTGAGCGGTTTGTTGCTATCGTCTCGCCGGTCGAGACGCATCCGAACACGCTTGTTGCATCCGAAAAACTCCAAGAATGCAAATGAATGATTATGACTATTTCATTCATATCGTTAACAGCCAATAAGAATTCGCGGTTTTCCGTCAATTGCGAGAATTTCAGCGGTTATTTGGCCGTAACCATGGAGAACGATAATACGAACCTTTGTATTATCGCTGTAATACGAACCTTTGTATTATCGCTTGTTTGACATTTAATTAATTTCGAGACATCCATGCATGTTTCCATAACAATCAATATGATTTTTAAAAAAATATTAAATTTTTGAAAATATGTAAGGTGAGTGTCCCAATTGTTGACAGGGATCCAATAGTTGACAATTTGTTTTGTTAACGTGATATTAAGAATGGTATTTATGATAGGTTGATGTATGCGGCCTTATTTTAATCTCTAAAGTATGTACTTCCATGCAAAAAAAAAATTTGGCAATATCGGTCACAATAGAAACTATTGGCGCGAAATTAGTTCCGAGTGTAAGTACCTTCATTGAACATCTCCTGATATTTAGCGTTTTGTTTAAGGTAAGTAACACGCAAAAATTATTTATTTCAATGTTATTGTGTTTGTTTCTATATTACCTACTGTATAGTAACAATTATAAGGCATATACATACATGTTTTTATTAACATTATAAACTAAAATCATGTTTGAGGTTAGAATAGGTGGGTTGTCAACTATTAGAACTGTTGCTTCCAGACAAGTTCCTATACTTGACAGTGGTGTCAACTAAAGGACCAATACCATTTTCGCGAACGTTTTATATTTTCAAGGTAAAACTAGTTGGTGAATGGTATAAGACAACATATGTTCAAATGACTTATATAGGACAGACGGGTCCAATAATTGACATACCTGTCAACTATAAGAACATGTGACATGTCAACTTCAGGAACATCAGACGCAATAAATTATTAAAAATAAATAAAACTGTACCTCATTTCGATTTTTTCGCTTATTTCAATCTTTTTCTCTTAGAATAATGCCGCGACAACACAAAAAATTAAAATTATATTCTCTGGAAGATTTACAAAATGCCATTGCGGCAGTAAAGCGTGGTTCATCAGTAAATGCTGCCAGTAAAAACTTTAACGTTCCTCGAACTACAATTAAATACAAACTAGAAGGAAAGTATGAGCTAGATTGCCGAATGGGCCCCGAAACAACACTTACAAAGGACGAAGAGGAAATTTTGGTAAAGTGGATATGTTCGGTTGCCGACGCCGGATTTCCTGTAACTAGACTCCAACTTTTGGATTCAGTTCAAATGTTAATAAAAAAATTAAATAGGCCTAATAAATTTACCAAAAACCGACCAGGCAGAAAATGGTATAAATGCTTTTTGCGTCGGCATCCTATTATTTCAGAACGACGGTTTTATTTTTCTGTTTCATAGTCGTTTTTCTCGTGCTCATGTCAAGTTTTGTTTCGTGTGTTTCGTTCTTTTTAAAGTGTCTTAAAATATTTCAATTTGTATTCTTTTCATTATTTTTGTTTTAATGACGTCGTGGGTTTCTTTTTAACTATTTGACAGTAAGTTTATGATTGTAATACTTTTATTATGTTTTTCATTATATTTAATTGATTATAATGTGATTGCTTTTACGTAGATTCGGCTGATGACGGGCTAAGCTCGAAACCGGTTCTGAATAAATTGATATTAAGCAAGTAAGAAGTTTTTTATATAGTTTAAATTTGAAATTTAAAACTTGCAACATGAATCCCAAACATACATCCATGAATGTTTCTATAACAATCAATGTAATTTATTAAAAAAATATTAAAATTCTAAAAATATGTATATTTTTTATTCATGAAATAGTCTAGCCATGTACAACAGGACAATCGAACATACTATAATCTCGACGTATTGCCTTAAAAAACCGAAGGTCGAGTGGTGTTTCAGGCAATACGTCTCGTATTATCGAGTATTTTCGATCGTCTTGTTGTATAATATATGAAAATTTTAAGTTGAATTAAGGAAATAATGAAATTAAGAGAAATGCGAACAAAGTTGCATAAACGGGCGGTGATAAGGTATCAATTTTTGGAATTTTATAAATCTGGAGACGGAATCTGTAGCAGATCGGGATAATGTGTGAAGTATACTCGTATGTTGTTAATTTAATTATCTACAACTCAATTAGAAAGATTCCTATATCTATCTGTGGCAGTTTTCAATGTATCATCAAATTCCTCAAAACCATACCTGAAGTATCAGAAATTGATTGTTTTTGAGTGTACAAGAAGTAACAAAGTACTACATAAAATTTAAGCACTAAAGTTCTTAACGGGAAAGGTTGTTAACTCCAATGATGTAGGGAAACTATGTTCTCGTTAGTTTCATAAGATGTGTTTATTCAAAAATTTGTCGAGCTTTCGAGCTTTTATGAGCTCATTATCAAGACTAAATAACACGGAAAAGGGAGAATTAACAATCAAAGCAATGAGGTGTGGCGCGAGGACTATAAACTTATCAAATTAATTTGACAAAATTTTTACTAATTCAATTGACTTAAAGGCAACACAACTTAAGGGCAACACCATACTAAAGCCCAAAAAAACTGCAAACAAGGTACAAGCAGTAAAAATTAACAGTTAATATCTAAAAAGGCAGCCGACGAAAACACATTAAAAGATGAGAGAGAAAATGGCTAACCACCCACGCAATTAATCAGAGAACACATAAGCAACCCAAACAGCAACTGATTAAATATTAATTAGAAACTATGAGGCTACTATGTCAGTGTGTTTAATCTTAATTAAACAAAAAAGATTTTTTTAATATTACAAACAAATTAGGAAATAAATTAAAATAGTGATAACGCAAGGTTCGAACCGACCCAGTTAGCGGTCGCAACAACACCTGACGAAGTGCTGCAACTCAGCAGGTCCATCGATCAATTGCCGATTAAGGATCGATATCGGCAGTGCTCAAGCAAGAATTGAGGACGTAAAATAATTGTTAATTTAATTTTTGTAAATAAGACACGATTGTTTTGGAATCAATCAAGGTTTTGTATATAAACTAAAAATTTGTATAATAAAATTTAGTATGAATTAATTATCTACTCGTCTTTATTTCACCACCTTCCTACAACAGATAACCAGGCATAGTCCGGATCTGTTCACATTGAACTTAAATATAGGCAAAAATACAAATTAAATGACTAACGGAAACCTAACTACAATTAACAGCCTTATTTTTTAGATGCTATTTCTAATATTTCCGCATAAGAAGGACTAAGAGCCTCCAAGTCAATAACGAAATTCAAAACGTTAGGCGTGGTTTTTATGTATAATTATTTTGCTTAAGTCAGCTTTATCGCGTGAGGCGTTGATGCGCCACCGAGTTCGACTCGAGGAGTCGAGTACCAACTACCAAGGTATATAGAAGCTACAGTCTTCCCCTTGAGTTCGCTCCATTTTATTTTACTTTTAATTTAAATTCTCAATACTAAATTCGGAAAGGCTTCTAAATACCTAAAGGCTTGTGGTTTGTGCTGGGTAATTTGCTAAAGAAATCGAATCCTCCTATCGAAATTGTGCCTTGAAGCCACCTCCTGAAGCGTCCGAATCCTGGTGGAAGAGCGTCGTCGTGGCGTAGATTAAGTAAGCATAATTAATTACTATTGTTCTTGAAACTCATAACCATCACTTGTATTTGTATCCATAATTAATGTTCCGTTATCCAAAATTTGTTCAATTAGTTTTTTTTCTTCTTTAATATTTTAACTTAATTTTTTTGGTTGTTTTAATAATAATAATAGTTTATTGGCATAAAAGAATACTACAATATAAGTAATACATTAAAATAACTAAGTATAGAGTTTGCCAAAGGGTATTTCCATCAGTAAGCCAAATTATGGCATCCTGGTCTTCCTGGAAATCCCATACACAAAAAAAAAGAAATATAAAAAAAACAAAATAAAGTAATAACAAATCAAAATTAAATTCAACCTGAAACAATTATCGTGGCCGATAAGTAAAAAACGAAAAAAATATAAAAAATGAAGAGCCTAAACAAATAAAAATTAATAAATGTCCCTAACAAACTAAAAAGAAAAAAAATATATATATATATACACTAATTCCAGTTGAAGGTAGAACGACGCGCTAGTCATTAAGCAATTTAAGACGCAGAGACTCTTTAAAAGTGCGAAACGATGGTTGAGCAAAAAGCAGACTGTACTTATTCAAAATACATGCCGCGTTATAACTAAAAGACCTCTTGAACAATTGGGTACGATGACGAGGAATATCGATGAGGTCCTTACGCCGTACAAGGTGGTAGCTTACTTGACACAACTTTATAAAGAAAACAACCAAAATGTAACTGACGACGACTTGACATACTCAGCCACTTCAACTCCCCCAGCTTATACGATACTCTCTGACGTCGGCGTATACCAAATATAAAACGAATACAAGAATTGTGAACTACCTGAATACGTCGCGCATCATCGGTCAACAGGCAGTGGCCGTAAATTGTGTCACAGTATATAAAGTTGGATAAAATTACAGACTCGCAAAGATTCTTTTTAATATCGGCGTTCAAGACTTGCCTATGAGCAAACAGCATTTTCAATTTTGCGTAAGCACGCCTGATCAGTTTATTTTTCTATTTTTTTTTTATATTTTATTTTTCTTAATTTGATTATTAATATTTTTTTATATAAATTCCTGTTTCGTATTATTTCAATTTCAACACAAGGGCTACGATCCTCCCTCCTTTTACTCATTAACTTCTTAAACCGTTCGGCCAAGTACGTAACTTGCCTGGTGGCAGCATCTCAAAAATCTTCTATAATTTTTTCTCTTTTTCTGTAAGTACACGCTACCGTACTTCTTTCATTTTCCGTCCGCATAACGTTGGTGGCGGTGTTCCTTTTACCCCGTCCACGTTACATTGGCGGCAGCACCCGTTACATTGGTGGCGGCGGTCCCTTTCCGCCGCCTACATTACATTGGTGGCGGTGGTGTTCTTCCCCGTCTACATTACAGCAGGAGGAACAATCAATGTTGTAAACTACGTTAGACATGACCTGTGTACAAGTTGGGTCTTTCAAGTTAGAGAAGAAGTTATTAATTTTATGTGTGCTACTGCTAAGTAATCAGAGCGGAAATTCCCTAAACAAGGCTAACTCGACTAACTCAGGAGTAAGGTCCTTAATGTAAGTTATTTACATACAATACTTCAGCATAACCAAACACAGTACATAACTTATTTTAAAAAATTACAAACTAAATCTACATATATTTTGAAAAACATGTAAATCTAAACGATTATCTTTATCGAAGGAATCGAAGGGATGAATCGAATCCTAACCATTTAACGACCACTTTATTCTTTATTCTCTTTCACACTTTTTTAACAAGATATACATCAGGTGGGAGGAAAGAATAACAGAAGTTGGGAAGAAGAGAGGGAAGACTAGCAGATATAAAAGAATTAGCGAGGAACCGGAGGGAGTGGAAGAGGTGGATGGAGGAATAGGAAAAAGATTTATCCGACGCCATTAGGCATAAGGATCAGGAGAAGAAGAAGAACTTCAAATTCATGAAAACTCCTTTAATAGGTTGTCCATTCATATCTTCTAATAAATAAGAAATTGAATTCGTAATTTGTATTAAGTAACAGAGCTCCAATCATAGTTACTGGTGAATAGACTGTTTTTTATGAGACCTTTTTATTTGATTAGAACTCTTTAAATAAAGGGCTCTCATTAAAGAAGAGATCTGTTTAATACCTATAAATTGATATACGCGATTCGCAAATTTCAGCCATGTATGAGCCCGGAAAAAGGGTGGAGTGCTGTCGTCGTAAGGATACAAACAAACAAAATTATGTGTTCAAGAAATACATTTATTAGTATTTTCATTTATATGTTCGTATTGAAATCGTATTAAAAATTAATGGTGTATTTTAAATAGAATGCGACTAACTATGTATTTTCTTTTAATACAATAAAAATTCTTGTGTTATAGCACAGTATATATAACAGACAGTACTCTCACTCAGTGGCGGCACGTTTGATGTGGAGAATTGATTTTCAATTACCTCGAAGCCATTATGCTGGCATAAAACACAACAGGTCCGCATTAAAAACATTTAAAACGGCGAAAATATTAAATTAAAAAAGTTGTTCGCAATTAAATTTCTGAACTGATAAAAACATTAGTTATTGAGTTATATACTATATAACTAATAACGTCATTATTTATAATGTTTGATATTTTATTTTAATCTTTACACTTATCGTTACGGCTCTGCACAAAAACAAACCTCACAGACACACTATCGATTAGCAAGATTTAAACCAGCGTAATGAGGGCTGCGCATGTCTTCCCGCCAAACCGACTGTCTGTTATATATACTGTGGTTATAGTATTCATAATTAGTTTAACTTTGCCTTCTATAAACATATTATAGAACATTGCGGCTCCGTTATTTCGATAAGGTTTTATTCTGCGTGAGTAAAGCTCTATAAGGAAATATACCCTTCAATACCCTAAAAGCTTTCTAATGATGATGTGCCTAGTAAAAGATAATTTACTGTCTATAACAAGATTTAAATTAATATAATTTCTGCAACACCAACTTATTTTGGCTATCAACATTTATAAATACTGGTCGCTCCGTAGCACATTTACGCTACGATTTACAAAGCGATGACCAGATAACCAGATAACATTTTCTTTTAAACTTAACTTATCTTACTGCAATATCTGATTTTGTTTTTAAGACATGATTTTTTTATTTTCATTGTTTTGAATGATCGTTCAAATAAGCAGAGTTGAAATCAAAAAAATGCAACTGTTGAGGGTTTTCGTTGTTACCTTTCGGCAATTAAACAACGTTTATATAAATAACAGGAAATATTCACATCTTAAATTATTATTTATTATTAATCAAGTAAACGTTAAATCAATACAAAATGGAATTTAAAAGTGAATGGTGGATTACAACACAACAAAGAGATTTATAGAAATTAAGAAATAATTTCAGGCACACTAAAACTAGATTAAATTTGCTTTAAAATCAATTTTGTCTCATTGCAATATCTCACAGACGTGATTTCTCTCCCGTTTTCTTCTAGCGCATAAGATTGGTAGCATTGTCTCTCTCCAGGAATTTTATTGATTTTTATACGCTCCAATCGTACGCTCGTACAATCTGACAATGAGTGACGCGCTACTGAATTCGCGGCCTGTAATTTCTAACTTTATTATTTTTTTTTTGAAAAACTAAGCCTCAGAATCAAAAATTAAAAAATATGGGGTCAATCAATTTTAAAAAACTTTCGAATGAGCCAATAAAAAAAAAATACTTAACGGCCCTATTGTCTTGTATTGGTATTGTAATATAATAAGTACCGGATAAGTCCCATCGGTTGTGGTATTGGTTTTTTTGATGCCTAAATTTTAAGAGAGAATCCCCAAATTCGATATGTACTTGGCCAGGTGGTGATCATGTTAAATAAATTTTTTATTACACGGTTTCCGAATAATTTGCAATAATGTTTAAAAGACCAAATTTATGGTTTTATTTTTTAACGATTCTTATACGATAATATATACGATAATAACTTATTCTTATTGGATCGTGAAAAAGATGGCGTGTTGTTGAAGCGTGTTTGGTCGTCGCTCCCATTCAAAGTGTTATTTTATACAGTTACTGCAAGTGAACTTAGCCGAAATTGTGTAAACATTTATCGTGAAGTGAATAATATCGTCTTGTTCGCGATCAGTATTTCGAAAGTCTTGAGGTGATAAGTTTTACTTTTAGTTTATTTTCGTGATCTCGCCATTTCTTGGAGTCCGATAAAAACTAGTTTTCGGGTATACATCACATACAGCTTCGAGGTCAATGTCCCAAAGCATCAATCCAGCCACAGAACAGATATATAGAAGAAGCGCCAACTACATGTTAAAATCAGAGCAACACATTTTACCCCCACTTTTGCATGGCACAACTAGGCGCGAATTTTGAACTGGTCAACTCTATTATTATTATTTTTTTTGTTTAAAAAAATCAGAAATAAAACACAAATTTAAAAGTGAACTGCTTTTTTATTGATAGTAAGAGCAAATATAACAAAAATATACGTATTTTCAATAAAAATAATAATTTTAACAAGCTTTTAAAGTTGCATACAAACTATTTTTTAGATTCAAATTTGTTTTAAAGACAAAAATATATGAAAATGATTAGAAAAAGTTTACAATAAACGTATATTAATTTAAACATAAAAATTTACTCTTATACAGAAAACAATTTTATAAAATAAATTTTCATTTAAAATTTTTTTTAAATTCAAACTGTTGTAAAGGAAAATGTGTCTATTGTTGCGAACCAAGGGGTTCTTACTGGGAAGAAGAAGAGGATTTGCAAGTTAAACCAAAAGCTTCCTTGACGAACTTCTTTTATTTCATGTTTTTCCGTTGGGAACAACTTACATTCTGTTTTACAATTTGAAAACAAGTGGACAATCACGTACGACTAGGCGATATCGTATTACCGCACGTCAGCGTAAAAAATAGAAAATGAAATGAAATTAATTAAAAAATAAATTGGTCGGTTTATAACACCTTCCCCCTATTTAAGAAATTTGTAGCTGGGATTGCTGCCAATTTCAGGTTCCTGATTTCCAATGTCTTTACTTACACTAGCGTAAATCGTTTCAGAGTGAAGCTGTTTATTTTGATCTATATTGTTACGTTTCCTTTTTAAATAAGACAAATACCCAATGAACATAAATATAGCTAAAACTATTAAAATCACTGTGGTATAATTAACAGCATAATTATGAATATCGTGTTTCGTCAAGGATTTTTCCGTTTTACGTAAAATGTGTAAACTAGCACTAAACTTGTGTAGATTTCCTAAATTATAAGTAACTAAGGTATTGTTTAGGTCTGGTATTTTGTCAAACTGTAAAGTTTCGTTGAAAAGTAAATTTTTTAAATTTATTTTCGGTATAAAAGATAAATTAAAGAAGTTGATATCAATTTCGCCGAAAGAATTTAACAGAACTGAACTAGTAGATGCTATGCAAAAGGATTTCATTTTTAAAATTCCTGTTTGAGATAATGTAAGTTTAAAATCATTTGGAGTGCATTTAATTTGTATGGTTATCGGATTTGCTGTTGCGTACATCCATGAATTTTTAGTTTCTAAATTAACAAATATTGCGTTATTTAATTTAATAAATTTCTTCTCGCAACTACTAGTAAGTATTTCATTTAAAAACATATTAAGTGCGCAATTTGTATTCGTATTAACAAAAAGGATCGGAGTTTGCTGCTTACAAATTAAATCATGACTTAATTCTACACAAGAACGAACATAACTACTATCTACTTCGAAAAACAATTGTTTGTTATTACTTAATACTAAATATTCTGACGTCGGGGCGATATAAACGAAAACATTGTCTTTCACGTTAGTCGGAACGCTTGTCACTTTTATTATTCGAAACATCTCGCGATTTACTAACGGCACTCGCACAATTATTTGCACTGTATTGTCATGCACGAAAACAGTCAATCTCAACGTTTTGTACAAATCATGAGAGTTATGTTTCATTATATTGAACGGAAAAGCTAGATCGCTATGGATTAAATTTTGAATTCTTTTTAACTCTTCGATTAATTTAGTGGGACTTAGCAAAAATGGACGAAGTACTCCTCGGTGCGCATCAACGAGTACTTCCACAAAATTATCTTGAAAATGATATAAGTAGTTTGTTAGTAATTCAAATAATACTACGGCTTCAGTTAACTGTTCTACAAAAAGGTTATGGGATGAAACATTGTTTACTACATGTGAAAGGTTGGTTATGTATGCGGACAGCTGTTTAGTTTTGACTCCTAGGGATGCAAAGTTTTTATTATTATTAATGATGGTATTATTTAATGCATCCATAGCGGTATTAAAAGTGGAAATTTGTTGTCGCGCCAATTCGACTAAATTATTCTGATTTTGTTCTAACTTATGAATTTAGTTATTAAGAAAAATGCCGTCTTCTTCGTCAAGAGTTCCAAAGAGTAGCTTTGTCGCGCTACCTACAAAATTGAATGCGCCTCTCTTTGTTCGTGTCCCTTTTTCAAGCCCTAGTAATTCATGTAATAGTGTGTTACGAGATTCAATAGAATGCTCTACAAAATGTACCAATTTTCTGAAATGTTCACATTGCGAAATCTTGTGGGAAGTGTCGTTTAAGCAGATGGTGTTTAACCTTTCCATACTAAACTTAGCTAAAGTGTACAAACTAACGTAATTCTTGAAATCTATAACAGTATGAAGTTTCCAGACTGTATTATACAAATTTGAAATAAAAAGCTTATGTTTGGCTTGAACGATGAATATTTACTTTATTTAATAAATTCGGTGCGACACGTGTTTCGCCGTTGAGGCATCTACGGGCACGACTAGTGTACATAACAAAAATAGAGAGATTAACATAACATATCAAGTTAAAAATCTTATGATTACAAAGAATTTCTATATTTACCGTCATTGGACAATAGATGTATATAACGAGAGAGTCGACATGAGAATTCCTTTCCGAATGTAGAAGTGAAATTATTTGTATGTTCAAATTTAGGTTTCTTGACATAGAATTGTTATTAAATGTTGACATTAAACTGCAAAATCTTAAAATAGAACATCTCAATTGAAAGTATTGTTATTTACGCATACCTCTGCAATGTCCACGCCTTTTATAACCTCAAATTTATATCATGTATAGGTTAAGCCAAAAATATTTATAAAAATATGAAAACCGTAACGGAATTAAGTTGATACAACGTAGATTAAAATTGAAATGAAAGTGATCGACTTAATTTTATAAAATATAAATCATTGAAACGAAAAAACAAAAACTTTAATTTGAGTCACACTCACTTCCCGACATCTTTGAGCGGACTGAGGGTGCGTAGTTAAAAACGGTTGTAGGTTAAGGAAAAAGTTGAGCGTTAGGAAATAAGCGGGAGAATACGAAAAATGGTTCTCTAATTGAACTTGAAAAATTTGAAACAAACATAGCTATTGCAACATTTTAAGAAAGAATCTTTGGTTATTATCTTTTGGTATCTTTATTGTATTATACAAGGCAATCGGTTTCAGGGTTTCGAAATAAATTCCACTAGATGAATTTAGAGGTATTACTTCATAAGGATCTTCCGAAACGGCACTTTTGGCAAGTAGAAAGCAGAACAGGAGTGGTATTAGTGACATCCTGCAAAAAGGAAAAAAAGAATAGTTGTAATTGTTTTATTCATTACCGAATAGTTTTAACCTATTGTTATGGACTTTAATACATTTTCTTCCTATCTGTATTGTGCTGTTTACGTTGGAATTTACCTTAACAAGTTTGTAAATTTCATCGAGTTTGTTTCTACGCGTACCATTCCGAAGCATGACTTGGTCACCTTCTTTTAATTTTATAGGATTTGTTGTACGGTCATATCTGACTTTGGATTGAATTTTATTCGAAATTAAATTTTGTCGAGCTATTTCGTGGGAATGTTGCAACCTGGCTTTTAGTTCATTACTGTACCAGTCATAATTATAACAGGGTTGAGGATGACGCTTTAAGGATGTCGGTAATTCGGCTTCTCGCCCGAATAGTAAAGAGAAAGGAGTAAAACCAGTTGAAGAATGGGTCGAAGTGTTGTAAGTCAACATTGCATATGGCAACCATGAATCCCAATTGGCTTGATCTTTCCTAACAAAATTCCGTAGATATTCCACCAGATTTCTGTGAGATCTTTCTAAACTACCATTTGACTGCGGATGGAAGGCAGTTGTTTGTATTTTTGAGATATGTAACAGTTTGCACACATCTTTAAATAATGCGCTCAAAAAGTTTGAACCTTGATCGGTTAATAGATACTCAGGAGTACCAAATTTACAAATGATATTGGTAACGAACTTCTCAGCAATTGTGTGGCTTTCTTGATTGGGAATTGCAATCGCTTCTGCAAATTTAGTTAGATCATCTTCAAAGGTTAAAATATATTTATTTCCGTTTTCAGAAGGAGTTAGTGGTCCAACAATATCGAGAAAAGCTTTTTCGAAAGGTTTAGTTGCGGTGCTCGTAATTTCTAAAGGCATTTTGGTTGGTCTGAACGATTTATTTGAGTTACATCTTACGCATGATTTAATAAAACGTTTTATTTCTTTTAGCATGTTAGGCCACTTGTAAAATTTTCTAATTCTTTTGTAGGTTTTATTGACCCCTTGATGTCCTCCGAGAGGATTTGTGTGATACTCTTTAAGGATGGTTTCTTTCTGTTCAGGTGAACTTACATCGGATACGTGATTATGGTAAATTGTTACTTTAATCGGAGAATTTTGAAAGATGAATTTGATCATAGCTCGGATTACGTCAATTTTAGGTTTTAAGACGGTTGAAGTTTGAATTCCAATATGATTTATTTTTTTACCATTTAGATAGTTATATAAATTTAAGATACCTAAAAATACATGTTCATGACTAGTTGGATCTTCAATTCTCACGAAGATATAATGTACGTCATTTTCTTGTAATGATGTAATGTGTGAACCGGTATCTGAGGTTAACTTGTCTTGAATAGATGTCGGTATATTTAGTAAGGATATGGATTGATGACTGTTGGTTAGAAAGTAAACTCGTGTAAACAATTTTGGAGCAGATGCCAAGTTTTCATGGCTATCGATAACGTCATCATTTATGATTGAATTAGATGTTGACTCAGTCAGAAAAATTCCCGTACACTTTCATTATTACTTTGTCGGATACTTAGTAATTCTAGCTGTAATTGGGCAATAGTGCGTGTTTCTAGAAATTGGTCCTGAAGGGCTTTCTTAAGATCCGCCCAGGTTAAAAAAGTTCTATGTTTAACTACGTTATAAGCAGGTCCATTCAATTTTGTCGTAATTATTTTTACTAGCATTAACTGTGAATTTGGGTTAACGGCGGTTGTGCTTACAATGTCACAACAAGCTATGAATTTATGTAGGTTTTCGCGATTTCCATCAAAATCAGGAATAATTTTAAGAGCCGTGTTAACGTCAAAACTATCTGCAGCTTGTACCGCCATGATATCTAATGGATCAAGATTTGAAGATTTCGAGGGAGTTATAGAATGAAAATCTGGATCGTTTGGATCGTCTGCGGGTTGATTACTACCTGAAGCTGTTAATGCGCTAGAAGAGGGTTTCGACGCGGCTTTAGCTTTCGAACGCGTGTTCATCAAACGTTATAATAACTCTCATGAAATGAAAAAAAGAAAAGATTGACTCACCTTGTTGTTTCGTGTTAGATTATACTTTCGTCGGAACCAGCGTTGATCGGCGATGTTGATTGCGAAGTTGTTGCGTCGGAGTCGTTGTCGTCCGGGTTGTTTTTACGAGTCCCGTGGTCTTTTCTCGCGGCAATGGTTACTTGCTTATCTTCGATTCTTCCTTGGAAATCAATTGGCAGTGGATCACGCCGGAGCAGAATGATTATCTTCTAATTTCGGAAAATGATCACCAAAAGATTCCTGGTTGTGCTTGTACTTCGATATTTTTTTTTTTTATCAAAACGTTGCACAACCCCACACCTGACACCAAAATTTGTTGCGAACCAAGGGGTTCTTACTGGGAAGAAGAAGAGGGTTTGCAAGTTAAACCAAAAGCTTCCTTGACGAACTTCTTTTATTTGATGTTTTTCCGTTGGGAACAACTTACATTCTGTTTTACAAATTGAAAACAAGCGGACAATCACGTACGACTAGGCGATATCGTATTACCGCTCGTCAGCGTAAAAAATAGAAAATGAAATGAAATTAATTAAAAAATAAATTGGTCGGTTTATAACACTGTTTTAAAATTTATAGCATTCTGTGTATAATTGATGTGTACCATCTTCAAGAACAGTCTATTATCATAATTACTTTCTGCATCCCAGATTTTTACATCCCGAAAATCAAATTCATGTTTTGGAGTGCGGCAAAACGTGTTGGGATAAAGCATTACTATACTTTTTTAGTCTGCAGTCGCTTGCATGTTTTGAGATTCTACACTTCAACCACTGACAGGTCTGACCAACATACTTTCCATCATAACCCCTGCATGAAACACAATAAATCAATTTGGATCTAAAATTATCATCAGTATTATGCTTAAGTTTAGTAAAATGGTTTCCTAATTTGTTATCACAACAGTCAATGATCCTTATGTTATCAATACATTTCAACGGTTTCTTTAACTGGTCACTTAACCTTCCTATGTATGGAAGCTTTTTATAAGTGAAACGCTCTGTATTAATTAATTCAGGACTAGTTAAACCGATCTGGTTGATATTATTGTGTGAATACGTTGAAAACAAAACTTTGTTGACCAATTTACGAGGATAACCATTGTTGACAAAATTTGTTCTAAGGAAATTGAGATGTTATTTTAAAAACAGATTATCACAGATATTCGCAACTCTATGCTTATTATTTGCTATTATTTTCATTTATTATCATTTTCGTGTCTAGGAAAGAAATACAGTTGTCTCAATTGTGAACTGAATGCTCGGATGAAAACTGTTAAACAAATTCAACATGAATCTATATCATCTTTATGTATTCCAATGATCAAATCATCAACATACTTTGTGATAAAACTGGTGCGAAAACCCGAGTTGTTATTAACCAAAATCTCATCCAACGCGAAATCCATCACCATCAGAGCCAGAACCGGCGATATTTTAGAGCCCATAGGGGTGCCCTCTATTTGATGGTAAACTACATTATCAAAGGTGAAAATTGAAGTATCAAAGATAAATTTCAAGCCAAGCAAAAAGATGTCTTTGTCCCATGAACAATGATTGGCAATTAAATGCCATTTTTCCTCCACAATTGTGTCGAGCAAAACCAACGGAATGACAGTAAAAAGGCTAACAACATCTAAAAATATTAAAATATGATCCCGAGGAAGGCTATAGCCCCTAAATTCATCCACAAATTGAAAGGTGTTGGTAATGTTGTAGTTAGTTATATCTGAAGAATGTTGTAATGAACAATTGAAATATTAGCTATTTGAAAAAAGTTGTTTTACTTTTAATCCTGCTGACCGAAGATCCGATTAATTAATTTTTTCTATTAGACAATTTAAGCAAGACTACCTTTTTTGTGTGGAATTGAAAGCTCTTTCAGGTTTGTGGTTTTAACTCACCATACCTCAACTGACAAAATAGTCATGTCTTGATTTATCGAACGAGCAGTGTGCATCTAGCGCCCTCTACGAGCAATAGCAAAATAAGTCTCAAATTCTTATTTCTCATGCTCGAAAACATAAACTACCAAATTTTATGTTAATAGTACAAACAGTTTCAAAATTATCAAGAAATTTCGAAATAAGAATTTAACTTTCAACACCCTGTACCTTAAAAAGCAGCGACATCTGTATAAGAGATATTGGATTAAATCGCCATATACATTTTTCAGCATATTGATTATCTCCCCTAGCAGGTAGTAGTGGAAGGGCGTATATATCCCAATATCCCGGCTCAACTTTAAAAATTTGTACATAATAGAATAGATGAAAAATTGTAATGCAATTTTCACCAAGTACCAATTAAAGTATGTACTTTTTAATAAAGGAGTCCGTTTCAAAATATTGTTTTTAGCTTTTGAGATATAAACTTATGAGTACAATCGCAATTGCTGGTAATTATTGTAATTTCCTTACTTCAATTTAAGAATTTGTGAATAATAGAAAACAATAATAGAATATAGGGCATAATAAGAAAATTTATTATGTACTTTTCACCAATTAATTATCCACTATCACATCCACTTTTCAATAGTTTTAAGGAGTATCAATTATATTGGAAATGTTCTGCTTTTTCTGTCGATACATAACAAAATTTATGGCGAGATTTTAAAATCATTTTATTCTGCAGGCACATTTATGATAATAACATTTTTATATGACACGAACAGACCTCTAACATCACATAGAATCGATAGAAAATTTTTCCCTTTATGCAGAATTTAATTGCAAGCGATCATTTGATTGCACAAGCATTTTTTTGTAATACTACGTAACCGTACACGCGGCCCGCCAAGCATTTCTAAAATTGAATTTATTTTATCGACTTTCTCCCATCATATATTGTTATAAAATTAATTATAACAAAATGGTAGCACATACTAAACCGAAACAATTTTTTGTGACTTGTCACACAATCAGTCAGACTGATATGCTTTTAACTAGCAATTTTAGCAATTCTTGTATTTCTTGAAAGACGTGAGTGCAATATTATTGTCAAAAAAGTAATATTAGAGTTTTTTTACTTTCAAATTTTTAATCCATAATAGCATGTCGGAAAAACAAACAAAAAAACGGAAGGTTGCGGATGAGCACAGGCATTTTCAAGAAAAGCGGAAATTTGATAATTTTTTCAGTTTCGTCAAAGGTAAGGCTGTATGCTTAATATGCTCAGAGACTGTGTCGACATTAAAAGAATATAACATAAAAAGGCATTACGACACAAAACATGAACAACAATATAAAAACTTAACAGGACAACTCCGGATTGATAAGTTTAATCAAATGGAAAAAACTTGGGAAAACAACAGGCTATTTTTTTAAATCAAGCTATTTTATCAAATATGGCAGTAAAGGCCAATTTTCTTGTCAGTCAAATACTGGAAAAAAATGAAACCCTTTGCGGATGGAGAGATAAAAGAATGTTTGATTGAATAGCATTTCCTGACAAAATAAATATTATTTCAAACATTAGTTTATCAAAATTCACTATTGCAAGGAGAATTGAAGACTTGTCCGAGAACATAGCTTCAACGCTTCGTGAACGCATTGCAAAATTCGAATACTGTTCTTTGGCACTTGATGAGAGTTACGATATTAGCGATACAGCACAACTGGCTATATTTTTACGTGGTATTGAGACCAAATTTAATATTACTGAAGAATTGTGTTCACTGATTCCAATGAAAGGAACTACAACCGGCAAAGACCTGTACGATGAACTAAAGTCTGTGTTGGAAAATTTTTCAATTTTATTAGTAAGATTATTGGTATATCGACAGATGAAGCACGAGCAATGTCAAGGGAAATATTCGTTAACCACCACATAATTCACCAGGAAAATGTATGTGCGAAAAGATTGAGTTTGCTAAATGTCACAGTACCAATAATTAAAGTAATCAATTTTATAAAGTCGCGCGCGTTAAATCACCGTGAATTTAAAGAATGCCTGAAAGATTTAGAAACTGAATCTGGCGATGTGGATTTTAATACTGAAGTACGTTGGCTTAGTAGAGGTGCAATGGCAAAAAGAGTATACAACTTAAAAAGCGAAATACGATTGTTTTTGGATATGAACAGTGCGATTTTGGGTTTCTTATCGACATGACTCAGCATCTCAATGATCTTAATGTGGAACTTCAAGGCAAAGGACAGTTTATTCACAATTTGTATGATAAAATTCAGGGCTTTGAGCGCAAATTAAAATTGTGGAAACAGCATCTTTTGCAGAATAATGTGATAAAACATCGGAAATTTTTATAAATCTTATGTCAGCCCTGAGAAATTGCCGCTTTTGACGAAAAATGCAAACCAAATGATGTCTCTGTTCGGAAGTACGTATGTTTGCGAACAATTATTTTCAACTATGAAATTAATTAAAATTGACCATCGATTAAGAATGAGTGATGCATGATTAGAATGCTGCGTACGTGTAGCTTTCTAATTTGCTCTTGCTCTTTGCTCTTTCTTACTTTTTTTCTAATTTGTTTTTATTTTGCATTAAAATTTATATATGAAATCATTACTTTTTTTAAAATTTTATATTTTTTTATCCTAATGTTTATTATAAATAAAGTTTTGTAAATTATTAATAAGTGTTACTTGATGTGCGGCCCGCCAAAAAATTTTAAAATTTAAATTGGCCCGTTGATTAAGAAGGTTGCTCACCCCTGGTTTACGGTATCATAACTTTCTTAGGGAAAGGTTACCGAATAAAGACCTCTGACATTTTTCGATGTACATGTGTTAGGTTTTTAAGATATAAAAGTCATTCACGTTTAATTTGAAACATTTAATCAACTGTCAATAATACTGTTAAATACAAAACGGTAAAAACATCGTTGCGTCGCGTGGCACGACTTAACACGTCTATCTTTACAACCCAACTGCTCAAGTTGCCCCGGTCGGTTCGACTTATTGGGGTAATATATGTAGATGGCTCTGGATGTCGAAACCGCTAACATTCGGCTTCGCTACCCTCGGAATCGTCCGCGATTCCCTGTGGGTCGAAACCATAGCTTCATGCGATCGGCTGCAAACACAGAAGAGAAGCTGCGCTGGGTTCGCTCTGCTCCTGGAATATCGCCCAGTAGGTAACGATCGTTTCCAAGGTTCTTGACCACTAGGTATGGGCCTTTGTATGCTGGCAGCAACTTCCGTGGTTCTCCTGTAGCGGACGTTTCTTTTCTCACGAGCACTAAATCTCCAGGGTTATATGGTCGCGGGGGTCGATGATGAACGTCGAAATACCTCTTCTGTTCGGCCTGTACCTATCTGTATCTTCTGGAGGGCGTCTATTCGGTTCTGTTGAATATCAACAACCTCTTCGTCTTCGGGTGCTAGGGCCAGAAGTAGTTTGTTCTGCAACGCGTTTCGTGGATGATAACTGAATAGTAGTTCGTGCGCTGACTTTCCAGTGGTTTTGTTGAACATCGTGTTCAGGGCATATTGAATGTTACGCAGGTGAATATCCCAATCTTTACCGTCCTCTCTTTTGCATGACATCGTTATGGCGTCTGTAATTGTTCGGTTGTAGCGCTCTATTTGCCCGTTCGCTCTTGGCGTTGCTGTGGCGTTTTTGATATGGGTATTGTCGTTCTTTTCGCAGTATTCTTCAAAGCACTTGGCTGTGAATGCCGTTCCTCGGCCGGTGATTAATTTTTTTTCGGAGGTCCGAAAATACCGGTAATATCTTCTAACGCTTGTATTACATTCTTTGTTTTCGTGTCTCTTACAGGCTTTAGGTAAATATACTTTGTGAAATTGTCTACATACACCAAAACATGCATGTCTTCTCGGTCAATGTTGTGCAGTGTCGCTTCTTGTTTTCCACCTTTCAATTTGTGGTAGGCACATTCCACACACGCGCTCAGGTACTCTTTTACAACCTTCGTCATCTTCGGGAACCAGTAATGCTGCCTTAACTTACGCATCACCTTCTCTAAACCGTAGTGTCCCATATCGTCGTGGCAGCTTTTCATTACTCCCCATCTGATTGATTTTGGAACTACCCATTTCAACTGGTTATCAACACGGCTGTAGATGCGATTCTTGTTTACTTCGTAGTCAACATGTACTTGTTTCTCTTCGTTATTCGTCGGCTTTATTTTGAGGATCTGGTAGACGTTCTTCACTTTCTCATCTTGTAATTGCATTGTCAGTAACCAATCGGCTTTGTCGATTTTTATAGCGCTTACATCAATACTTTCGATGTCTACTTCTTTTGAGAGGTCGTTATGACTTCTGCTCAGGACGTCTACATGAGCCATCTTTGTCGCTGATCGGTACTCAACATCGAATTCATATTCTTGAAGTTTTAATATCCAGCGTCCGATTCTTGGAGTTATGTCTTCTTTTTCTTTATGGTTTTAAGGGAATTACAGTCCGTTACCACTCGAAATCTTCTTCCAACCACGTACATGAGGAATCGTTCTATGGCTTCAACCACCGCTAGAGCTTCTAACTCATAGCTATGATATTTTTGTTCTGCGGTAGAGGTCCGACGACTGTAATACGATACGACTGTCAATGGTTCTGCGTTGTTGCGTTGGAAAAGTATTGCTCCCAATCCTATTTTACAGGCATCCGTGTGGACTTCGAGCTCAGCGTTCGGGTCGTATAAGGCAAGTACTGGTCGTTTCGACAATTCTAGCTTGATTTCTGTGAAGGCTTTTTCTTGCGAATCGGACCACTCTCATGCTGCTGTCTTCTGCGTCAATCGGGTCAAGGGTTCTGTGATTAGTGAATAATGTTGGATGAATCGTCGAAAGAAACCGGCTAATCCCAGAAACTGTCTGACTTCTCGGACTGATGTGGGTCGTTGGAAATTCTTCACGGCATCTATTTTCGTGTTTCCTGGTTTTACTCCAGCTGCGTTGATTTCGAATCCTAAGTACTCCACTGATTCCATTAAAAACTGGCATTTTCTTAAGTTGAGGGTTAGACCTTCTTCTCGCGGTACGCATAACACTTTCTTCAGCTTGCTTAATCCTTCTTGTACGGTTTTGCTTGGGATCATAATATCATCCATGTACACGGCGATCACGTCGGTTCCAATTCTTTTAGCGATCATACCCATAAGTCTGGTGAATACACTTGGTGCGTTGACAAGACCAAATTGCATACGCTTGAACTCGTACTGTCCTTCGGTAGTCGCAAATGCTGTGTAACGTATGCTCTCTGGGGTGATGGGAATCTGGTTATGTCCACTGGATAAGTCTAATGTCATAAAATACTTATTTCCGGATAATTTGTCTAACTTTTCGTCAATACTCGCGACCGGCGTATATTCCTTTTGGGTCACTGAATTTAACTTGCGGTAATCTATGCACGTTCGCCACCTGTCTTTTTGCTCACTAAAATCACTGGACTCGCGTATTCAGAATTTGATACCCGAACTATTCCCGCGCGTAGTAATTCATCTACGGTTTTCTTCACTATCTCACGTTGAGAATACGGTAATCTATACGGTCGGCACATCACTGGTTCATTAGTTGTGAGTTTGATGTTCATCGCGGTTAAGTTAGTTAGTCCAATTTCATCGAAACTATTCGCGAAACTCTTTTTATTTTTAAACAATAGCGTTTTCAGTTCAGCTTTTTCGTCACTTTTAAGGTGCGCGTTAAGGCACATTTCGTCTTCAGATATTGTTTCCGTGATATGGTCATCGTTGAAGATTTTGTTCTCATCGGGTGTTGGATCGTATTAATCTTGGTTCTGTGGTTCGACTTCTTCTTGTTCTCTTTCTGCTCGCTCTTCTTCCTCCTCTTCCATATCATTTCGTTCTTCCTTTTGTTCGATCTCTACTCGTTCTTCATCTTCATGTAAATCAGGTGTAGTATTTTTTCGTTCAATTCTGGCAACTCTTTTTATGGTTAAGGTATTTCCTTCTTTAGTCACCTTTATTCCGGGTTGATCAAGTGCACTTCTTCCAATGATCATCGCGTCTTCCTGGGCTTCGTCTGGCACAATAAAGATTTCCACTTCAATACAATGTGCGTATCCACTTCTAGGACAGATATTCGACGGCCTAGTGTCTAACATTTCCCTTCTCCAAATCCTTTTAAACCAAGTCTGTGGGGTATGTACGGATTTTTAGCTGATTTGAGCATGATTTTCTTACGGTTACAATATCGCTTCCTAAGTCGATAAAAGCTACGACCTCCACGCCATCAATTTTCACATATTTATGATATTCGTCCTTCAGTGGCTGTAAAACACCAATTTTGTTTACATTTTGAGGGATTGCGTGATGATCTCCTTTTGTTCTATTCGATGGACAATTCTTAGCTGTATGTCCTGTACGTTCACAGATAAACCATCTTGGTCTACGTGGTGGTTTAGGACAATTTTTAGAAATATGGCCAGTTTCCTGACAATTGTAACATTTATCGGCCGTACGATCTTTCGGAATCGCGGATGTTTGATCAGATCTTATATTCGTGGTAGCTGGATGTACAGTTTTGCTAGATAAATAGCGCGTCGTGCTCTCATATCTTTTAATTCGCTCTAATAGATCAGTATCCACATCATATATCGCGTTTATAGCTAACATTCTTCCTAAATCGCGATCTTGTATACCGGCTATTATATACTTAATTAAGCTTTGTACGCTTATCGAACCCTTTAAAGCAATAGATTTCATGCCGTACACGTAATTCTCGTATGTTTCGTCCGAGCGCTTCTTGCGACGTGTGAGTTCAAAATGAATATCAGAATCATCGATTAAAATAGGAAAACCTTTTAATAATTCTCGTTTAAATTTTTCCCAGATCGTTACTTCATGTTCAATGCCGTCAAACCATAGTTTAGCAGCCCCATTTAACTTTGAAATAGCTTGATAAAGTAGCGTACGATCATCCCATTTGAACAAAATAGCTAAATTTTCTACCTTTTTTATCCATTGTGGCGCCGTCAATCCTGTAGATTTTCCTGGGTTAAACTCTGGGAAAACACGTTGTGACGCATCGTAACACTGCGCGTTGTTCAAATTCAAACCGCTGTTCAACCGCTCTCTCTCTAAAAGTTTTCTTTCGCGACGTAGTAGCTTCCCCTTTTTTAACGGAAATCAAATACAAAATGTTTCCTATGCCTTAGTGAAATAAGTTTATAGATGGCCAAAAAATGCTACATCTAAAGATTGCAAACGGTGTGTAGTATAGCCTGGCAATTAAAGTAATATGACTCATATAATATGATCGTCAAGTACGAATTATAGGCATGAATACTTTGCTATCCTTGCTGTAGTTTACATACTTGTACTAATGATTGAGCCAGTGATGAATGTTAAATTTTTGTCTCTTAAAAATTATATTGTAATTACATATTGTTGGTATGTAAGTGTAAACCAGCACACAGAAGAGAATAGTTAAAAATCTTGGCCAAAAAGATATTTTTGTCAATTTCTTACTTCAAAATTGGTGGAAATTAAAAAAAATATATACAATTAATAAGGATGAAGTATTTTATGATATACTACGATTTTATTTAATTGTATCTACCTATATTTTTATATACAGAGGGTGGTCCGTTACTAATAGGATACAGAGGAACAGTGAATTCCTTACATTAAATTGTTACGATTTAACCCAATTTATGTTAGTCCAATTATTAATAATAACGAAAATACAGATGATTAAAGTTAATACTTTATTTTCGCTTTTCTGTAATATTTCGTTTTCTCTTGCATTATGATCATGAAAATTGGTACATTACCATTTTTACCAAGACAATAAATAATAATTTGGTATTAGTTTTGAGAAATAATTCAAATAGCGTCCCGAGTATGTTGGTTTGACAAACCAGTCAAATTGAATGATGTTATTTTCATTTCTTATCATTTTCGTATGTAGGAAAGAAATACAGTTGTCTTTTTCGATCTCAATTGTGAACTAGATGCTCGGATGAAAACTGTTAAACAAATTCAACGTTGAATCTATATCATCTTTATGTATTCCAATGATCAAATCATCAACATACTTTTAAATCCATTCCCATAGGAGTGCCCTATGGGAATGGATTTAAATTTCTTTCAACTTAATTTACACATAAAAAATTATTTTAACAAAATCAAAATATTCAATATTTTAGTTAAATCTTGGAAGGTAACATATGTTTAAATCCAGTCCTAAACCCCACCTATTAACAAAATACTTTTCCATTATTTTGTATAATATTCAAAGTACTGAAGATGAAACATTAGTTTCGAAACATGTTTGCTTGAATTGAATTAAACATTTTAGTATTTCTCAAAAAGTTTTTACTTTTACCTACATCATATTTTATTATATTAGAGAAATATGGAGAATTTCATCCCATTTATATCAAAAATAAGTTTCAAGCCAAGCAAAAAGGTGTTTTTATCCCATGAACAATGATCAGCAATTAAATGCCATTTTTCCTCCACAATTCTGTCAACCAAATCCAACGGAATGACAGTAATAAAATTCTCTGAAGAAGATTGTAATCAATAATCGAAATATTAGCTATTTTAAAAAAGTTGTTTTATTTTTAATCCTGCTGACCGAAAATCCGATTAATTAATTTTTTCTATTAGTTTTCATAGTCAAAGACTTATAGTCTTCTTAGAAAATACATATATGTTTCTATCTTAGCCACAATGGTGTACGAGCAGAACAACTGCAGTTAATACTTAACTCTTCAGAAGTTGAAGATACTTGGTCTAAAACCTATCGGTATTGTGTGCGATCAATCCACGACCAACCAAAAACTATTTACAAGCTTGGGTGTCACTGTAAATAAGCCGTACTTTACAATTGAAGATTCTAAATATATTGCCTTGTATGATTTTCCCCATTTATTGAAAAGTGTCCGAAATAACTTAATGAATAGTGACTGTTTATAAAAAAGACCGCATATGCTTCAAAGATATTATTCACACTTATAGGCTAGACAAAAGCAGCTTAACGGGAAAAGCACTGCCACGAAAAACTGGCGTTTATCTTTGTCCTAATTCCTTTCAAAAGATGAATGTAAGGTTAGCGGCACAGTTATTCAGCCACTATGTTTCAGCTACGATAAGGACGGCAAAGGATCAATTAAAATCAAATACAGGCGAAGCCACTGCTTCATTTATTTATTTTCATTTGATGCATTAAATAGCAGAAAATTGTATGGAAAAGCATTATATAGGAGATCTTTTTCTAGAGATAATTTACATAGCCCAGCCTTAGAAAAAGCATATGAAATTTTCAAGGATCTAAGAAAGGCGGTTTGGCTCTCTGGTGTGAAAAGAAGATATTCTCATGCCAGACCACCACGCTTTGATGGTTTCCTTTTAACCATAAATGCCGAAAAAATGATTTTTGAAATATAATGTAAAAAAGGTTACCCCTTTCTGTTGACAGCAAGACTACACCAAGACATCTTAGAAAACCAATTTTCAATATATAGACAAGAAAAAATCCAATAGTGCGATCTTTTTAAGCTGCTTTTAAATCAAATTCCATTATGAATTTAATGAAACCACCGAAAACATCGAACTGTGAAGATGGTGGCGCATATGATCAAAACGTGCTTAGTTTAAATGAATTTTTAATAGAAGAAAATGAAAACAACAGTTCTGATAGGGCAACATCATCTTCAGACAGTACCGATACTGAGGAGGCTGACACTGTTTATGGTGGTAGCAGTTTGGAAGTAACCTATATGGCAGGATACCTAAGCAAAAAATGTATAAACAGTTTAAATGTGGTGAATGTGTTGATAAACATATAAGTGAAAATGAACTATGTGATCCTAATGTTATTTAAATATTTTATAAAAACTATAATTTTCAAAATCCTGTAGCTCTAAACAAGCCAACTATTCTTTTAGCAAAGGCAACTAAAATAGCCATGCTGGCTTTTGCTAAAATAAAGTTATAAAACAATTGCCACAATGGAAGAAAAAGTGCGAAAAACATACATATTACTTGTTGCATTTACTGGTACGGACATTAATACATATGAGAAATGTATAATATCTTCTGAAATAAAACAAAGATTTATTTTGTTAATAGTTAAAATACTGTGTTAACAACAATAAAAAATAATAATAGCCGTCGATACAAAAAATAAAAGAGTTCTGACGCTCAATAGCCACGTCACAATCTTTGTTGTACAACTGCCCAATACGGCCGTTAAGTAATTTTTTTATTGGCTTATTCTATTTTTAATTAAAATTGATTAGCCCCATATTTTATTAATTTTTGATTCTGAGGATTAGTTGTCCCAAAAACAATTTAGGTTTCAAAAAACGTTCACGTGGAATCCATAAAAATTGTGAGAACGAGACAGTACTACTAATGTTATATGCTAGAAATAGACAGGATAGAACATATCTAGCAGCTTATACTCAAGAACGAACGAAAACGCAATATTTTAAAATAAAAATTTAAATACTTCTTTTAATTTGAGATAAATTAATGATCAAAAAAAATCTAGAGATAAATTATTTCATCTATGTATTTTGGATAAACATCTATCTTTAATTTAATAAAATTACAGTCTGCTCAAATAAATTTAAAATATTTTAAGCGGCTATTATTGTTTTTTTTTTTCGAGTTAAGTTCTTGAATGACACCAATTTGAAAATATTAAATTAAAAAGCTACATTCATTATTAAATAAGTTCTGAGAGCTGGTCGCTCGGTTTATCACCCAACCGGCAGGGGTAGTAGTCTCGGTCCACGGTATCATAAATTTAACTGCCATTTAATTTGTCATAATTTTTGTCGTAAATAATGAATAAATCGCAATTTTTTTTGTGTGAATTTAACTACAACCGATGGGACACGCGGTACTTATTATATTACAATACCAATACAAGACAATTTTTCTATATTCACAAAGTAAGAAATTTAAAAAATCGTATCTTAAGAACCGATTAAGATATTGCAATGAGACAAAATGGATTTTAAATCAAATTTAATCTAGTTTTCGTGTGCCTGAAATTATTTCATAATTTCTATAAATCTCCTTGTTGCATTTGTTTGATTTCAACTCTGCTTATTTCAATGTTTATTCAAAACTAAAGAGTTGTAGTAATTTTATAATTAAAACTCTTTTAAAAATTAAAATACAAAGACAGACGTGTTGTCTGGTTGATTGCTTATAATCGAATAATATTTACATCGAAATCAAAAAATGGTAACATAGGTAATTTATGATAATAAGGTAATTTGATACTATGTGAAGGTAGGCTCTGTACTCTACAGTTACTCCCCCTTTCACAAGAAAACCAAACGTAAAAAGCACGAAAATAAAAGATAAGTTAGCAAGAAAAATTAAAGTGAACTTTCAATTGTTTTTTGATAGACAATGCGTCGTTACCATAGAAAAATAAATATAAATATATATATATAGAAGCATTACTCCCCACTATTTTTTCGGTCAAATTGATTTCAACGCCTCTAGTGGTCTGTGATACCTACTACTTTTAATAAAGCGCGAAATTTAAGAGTATTTTTATTCAGTTAATGGTTATTAATTATTGATTTCAAACTTCCACCAGTCAACATGAAAATGATAACAGTAAAGGTATCATTTTCGTGTTGACTGGTGAAAATTTGAATTTTGTTTTCACTTCGTTTTGTCTGCAACAAAACGCATACACTTTCGACTCTTTAGAGTACCACGAGAAAAAATGAAAGGAATTTTGGCGTAATGTCATCAATAGAACGACATAGTTTTAAAGTTCCCGCTTGACTTTCAAAATGGCGGCAAACCGCGGTACTTTGTAAATCTAGGGACTTTAAGCAATTTGTGCTTACAGTGCCATCTAGCCGTCCGTGGTACCCATTAAATATCTGTCTTTTTTTATACGTACTGAGTTAACACACCGTGGTCGTTACTATGGCAGTTATTTGACTTGTCATTAAGTAAAAATGCGGGTTTTAAACGATTTATATTTATAGGTAAGACCTTATTATTTTTTGAAATTGTGAATGTCGTTCGAAGCCTTTTAAGAATTTTAAAAGGGCCTTCGTAACGAGGGGTAAGTGAAGGTTGCATGCCTTAATTTTGATAAAAACGTAATCAGATTTAAAAAGATCTTTATGAAGAAAAGGTTTGTCTCGTGAATGAAATGATGTTTCGATTGGTTGTAGGTTTGAAAATGTTTCACGCAAATTCTGCAAAATGGGTTCCGTCTCTAACGAATGTTGTGATTTTATAAAGAATCCACCAGGTAGTCGGAGAGGTTGGCCGTAAACAAGTTCGGCAGAGGAACAGCCAAGCGCCAAGGTCTTCCTTAACCCTTAAAGGCACGGGTGAGATATCTGACAACATTCCGACCATGTTACGGTGGTGTAATTGTTTTTTTGACCTTCCACATAAAGTACATTGCCCCCGTTTCTTTCCCCTGCGTTCATCACTAGTTACTTCTGGTTCTCTTTGTGTTAACAACCGTTTTATGATTGCTTTCGCATTAACTGGTAGAGATTTGATCATTTGTCGATGTTGTAGATGAGGTTTCATTAGAGAGATTGCGAGGGTTTTCAAGAAAAATCGGCGAAGCTGAGACGAGGTATTAAGATGACGCGCTGTAAGCAACACTTGCGCGTTTATTCCAGCGATGTTCAGCAGCAAGAAATTGATAGCGAATGGCCATCTGTGCGTTTTTCTAGCAACGGTATAATTAGCGCAGAGTTGATCCACCACATCTACTCCACCTTTATGTTTATTGAATTTCAAAATAATATTTGGTTTGCTTGAAATATCATCAACTTCAGCATAATCGTGCATAGTGCTAATTAGAACCACACACTTGTTTTTTTTAGTTTCTTACCTATTTCTCTGATCTTCGAAGGCAAGAATTCAAGAGGTATTTCTTTCTTATTGGATCTTAAAGTTCCAACCAAGGTTATACCATTATTCAGAAGAAACTTTGCTAATGGCAAACTGGTGTACCAATTATCGGTTGTCAAATTTCGGTTTGTTCCTTTCCACGAGGAGATCAAACGGTCAACTATATCTATAGCGCTGTTTCTTACAAGATAAAGGCCGGGCTGGGTTCCACAATTAATTTCGAGATCTAGCGTATAAAATGTTTTTGTGTCTGTGAGCGCAAAAATTTTCAAGTCATATTTGGCTGGCTTACTCGGTATATATTGGATGAATGAACATCTACCACGATATGGCTCCAATTTTTCATCAATCGTCAACTCTTCACTAGGCGTATAGAACTGTTTACAGTTCTCAACAAACAAATCGAAAAACTCCCTTACTGGAGCTAGTTTATTGATTTTCTTTCGTTCATTTCTTGTGCTTTTATCTTCAAATCTAATGGACCTTATGAGGAATTTGAACCTATTTATTCCCATTATGCCTTGTAAAATCTCTATTCCTGTGCCATCACTAATCTAGGCCTCCCGAAGTAGACTTTTGACATCTTTTTGATCCCTAATAAGTATAGAATACCTATAAACGCCATCATTTCATCCCTCGTTGTTTCACTTATGTTTTGTTTATTATTTCCGGCAAAGGCTTCCGGTCTCAATCTTCTTATGTATGAATTTGTATATTTCACGATTATATCAATCATATCTGTGTTGATGATCTTGGAGAATCTCGACTGAGATCTCGTCATTCACATCGTCACAATTTTTAGAAAACGGCCCCACATTGCGTAAAATGTTTTTACGAGATATCTTTGAAAATTTACTTTTGTACAGAGTTTTCTTCCATTTGTGAATTTCTGAAACTTCCTTGATTTTTCGGCCTTTTACAGTCTTCGTTTTGTAAATAGTTTTTATAAAATAATTAGATTCATTATTTTCTCATTATTCTATCGGTGTCCGGTGAATCATCGGTGTCTTCTTCGTGAACGTCATTGGCGTCAATTTCCGAGTCTGGTAGATGGTCACTTTCGTCGATATACTTCTCACCATCATTATCCGATGCATTGTTGTTGTCACTGTCCTCTTGTTCGTTAGTAAGTTCTTGTAAAACTAATTGGAACCGCTCTGGATGAACAATTTCGTGGTTAGACATTGTAGCACAAGCGGCGTACAAAGTGCGCCAAAACAGAACTGTAGTTCAATAATAAATGAAATTAGGAAATCGACTAGCCCTAGCGCTTCACGATCGGATGATATATGATGGGAGGAAGTGGGGGATAGGTTAGATGTGTACTCCTTGTCGCCCATCTTAAAAATCACGGCTGCCGTGATACTTTTTTTTCGTTTGGCGCATTTTATACGCCAGCCTTTAAGGGTTAAGGGAAGATCTGAGGTCTAAAAGAACGACGGCAAGATCGTCATACCAGTTGCTCTTGCTACCTTTGGCAATTAAGGCTGTTTTGAGAGTTCGATGGAATCTCTCCAAAATGCCATTACTTTATGGATGGAAAGAGGATGTGCGAATCTGGCGAGTACCTAAAATGTTGTTAAACTTCAAAAATAACGAAGATTCAAACTGTCAACCTTGGTCATGCGTGATGGTGTGAGGTATTCCGAACCTAGAGAAATAATTTCGAAAGAGAGTATCGGCTATCGTTGAAGCGGCGATATTTTTGAGCGGAAAAGCTTCTGGCCAGCGAGTGAACCGGTCAATTGCAGTGAGTAAGTACGTATAGTCTTTAGAAGGTGTAAGAGGGCCAACTAAGTCGATATGAACGTGATCAAATCTGCCACTTGGTATAGGGATTTTTTGGATAAGTTATTTTGTATATTTGTTCACTTTGGCTCGTTGGCTTACCATGCCAACGAGCCTTGTCTTTGTCCACCACTGAATATCTTTTGGCATATGTGGCCAATAGAAACGGGATTTAAGGTTATGAACAGTTGCACGTATTCCGGAATGTGAAATATTGTGAAATTTCTGGTAAATGATTTTTCTAAATTTATCTGGCACGTAAATTCTTGGCAATGGTGAAGATATTTCGCACCAAAGTTTAAAATCTGATTCTTCAATTTTTTGCTGAGATAAATGAAAATTGCGTAAATGTTTGTTGGAAAATTGTTTATCGAGTAAGTGCTTTAATTGTATATCCTGGTCTTGAGCAATTTTAATAGATTTTAAATCTGGATAATCGGAATTAAGGGATTCAACATTGATGCGTGACAAAGTATCTGCCACAACGTTCGAATCTCCTTTAATATATTTAAGTTCAGATGTGAACTGGGTGATATAACTCAGATAACGAATTTGTCGAGGAGTTTTTGAAAATATTGAATTAATTAAAGGTTTGTGATCAGTGAAAACAACGAATTGATTTCCATGCAGAAAATGTTTAAAGAACTTTATCGCGGAATAAATTGCTAGAAGTTTTCTGTCAAAAGTAGAATAATTAATCTGGCTTGGAGTTAATTTTTTAGAAAAGAAAGCTAAAGGTCGTGTTTCGTTGTCTGAAGTTTGAGCAAGAACTGCTCCCATGGCACTATTTGAGGCATCCGTTGTTAAAGAAAGCATAACTTGGGGTGATGGATGAACAAGGATGGCAGATTTAGCTAGTTCATTTTTAGATGTTGTAAAAGAAATGTCGACCAAGTTGATATTAATTTCTGTTTTTTGGAATATAGGGTATTCGATAAATACAGAAATGTAGAGGACCCAAAATGTTGGAAATGTTAGGAACCTTTGCAATTGTTTCAATGTTGTTGGAGTTGGAAATTCCGAAATTGCGGTAATCCTGGACTGAGAAGGTCGGATTCCTTCGGCAGAAATTTGATGACTTAGAAAATTTAGAGTTAGTTTTAGAGAAGTTACACCAAATACACATTTCGAAGGTTGATTGTTCTAAATGTTTGTAATGCTCTTCCTCGCTTTTACTGGCAACGAGGATGTCGTCTAGGTAAACAAAGAGGAAATGCAGCCCAGAAAGCACTTCGTTAATAAATCGAAACCGAAAGGTGTTGTTATTGCGGTTTTGGGGATGTCTTCTTCTTCTATAGGTGTCTGATGATAAGCCCTCACCAAGTCTATTTTTGAAAAATTTTTACATCCATGTAAATGGAGGTTAAAATCTTGAATATGTGGTAAGGGAACCGATTGAAAATAATTTTGTTGTTGAATCAACTAATCGCTTGTTTTTATTATTGTAGTAATTCAGACTGATACGAATATCTGATCCATATCCATTCCAAAATCTTATTTTCAAAATTTACCGATAATGATAAAGACTTATTTAAAACCATATTGTTCCTGAAATTGAAGAAATTTAAACAACAAATCGATACAATATCATCGATAACCATCATTTTTGGAAAAACAAAAAGGAAAACATATTTAAAATATTTTGATTGACATTGTTTGTCATTCCGAAATTCTACATAAATTATCTTTTGACGTATCTTGTAAAAATAAATTTGAATTATTTTTGGAATAATCTAAGATTGCCAGAACTTAGTCGCTATGCATTTTGATAAAAAAATTGAAGAACCGACGCTTAAAAAAATAACAAACAATCAGAGTTGAAACGTTGAAGACAAAGCATCGTTTTGTTGTTAACGCATTCGACAATGAAAAGAGACTAAAAACAAGAACATAACCCGAGTGAAGGAGAAGAAGAAATATCTTAATGTGAGTTTAAATATAAAAAAAAAACTAGAACTTAAAAAAAAAGACTAATTTAATCAAGTGTATTAAAAATTCGTGAACCTTTAAAACATTAACTGAGACAATAATCAGGATACAAAAAGGAAGAATAAAATTAATACGACCGATTTGGAATTGAACACCTAGCGCCAACGTGTGAAATCACCAAGGATTTAAGTTGAGATATAAAAGGCGTCCATAGTAACCATTGTTTGAAGGAGAAACAAATTCTAATTAAGATAAGTCTTTAATTCATTTTTTTTTGGTTCATTAACAAATTAAATTTTTTGAGAATCTAATTTTGATTTAGAATATTCAGTCCGAGTTAACAACATCACATGATATAAAATTTAAGCCCGTATTAATAATTAAACAATAGGGCCGTTAACTATTTTTTTTTTATTGGCTCATTCGAAAGTTTTTTAAAATTGATTGACCCCATATTTTTTAATTTTTGATTCTGAGGCTTAGTTTTTCCAAAAAAAAAATAATAAAGTTTGAAATTACAGGCCGCGAATTCAGTAGCGCGTCACTCAAATTTGAGCGTATGATTGGAGCATATAAAAATCAATAAAATTCCTGGAGAGAGACAATGCTACGAATCTTATGCGCTAGACGAAAACAGAAGAAAACGGCAGAGAAATCACGTCTGTGATTTCTTTCTTCTTACTTAAAACGTCACAAAGAATCAGGGGTGGGGAATTTTAAAGTTTCACATTAATTATTGCAAAAATTAAACAATTTTCGAACGTGAAAACGTTACTAATCCGTCTAATTTAATTTACATAATCGATTTTTTGAAAGACGGTCTTTCTAATCGATTGACGTTAACGGCCCTATTTATTCAGTTATTATTTACAGTTATATATTTACAGTTATAATAGAATATTATTTTTAGTTTTTTATTGTGGGTACTACCAATTGGGTTCTCACTCTCTTGTTGTCGATTGCCGGTTATTCGAGGGGCTTCCTTGATATCATGTTTTCGGTTGGCCATTTAAATGTAAGAGCACTGCTTCCCTGTTTTAATGACTTCAAATCCCTTATATATAATTTACGTTACGATATATTTATGTTAAGTGAAACGTGGTTGTCAGACGCGATTCCGTCGATTGATATTACTATTGATGTCTACACTTTAATCCGAAGGGATAGAAATGGTAGAGGAGGAGGGGTGGCGGCATACATTAAACAAAATATAAAATCGAGAGTCCTTGATACGTCAGATGAAATTGAGCAGCTGTGGGTTTCCTTCCGAGCACGGGGTATTAGTTTTGCCGTCGGTACAGTTTATAGACCACCGAATTTGAACTATAGGGTTTTTCTGAATGAATTAGAATCCACACTCTCAAATTTATTTCCAATGGCGGATACAGTCATCTTAACTGGTGACTTAAATATTGATATTTTGAAATGTAATCATGTTTCAACCACCGCATTAATGGACATGGTGGAACCCTTTGATTTGAAGCAGCTAATTGTTGACCCTACACGAAGTGCAGCGCGGTCTGCTACTTTATTGGATTTAATATTTATTTCTAATACTAATTTAGTGGAGGACAGCGGTGTGTATGAGGTGCATGGTATGTCAGATCATGATATGGTTTTTTGTAAACTGAGAATTACTACCAACACCGAACCTGATCCCCATTTTGTAACTAGGTCATATCGAGATCTGGATTATGATTCATTTTTGATGGACCTGTATCGAATGCCATTCTTCCATATTTTCGATTTAGACAACGCAAACATCAAAGCCGACTTTTTAACTCAGCTCGTTTTGGCCGTTCTTGACGTACATGTTCCCCTTAAATTAATCAAGAAGTCACGTACCCCGTGCCCGTGGATCACAGATACAATAAAGCATATGCAAAAACTGCGCGACAAGGCGTACAATAACTACCGTAATAACAGATCAGAAGCGAAGTGGGAATATTACAAATCGGCACGTAATTTAGTTAATACCTCGATTATTCATGAGCGCAGGGCATATTTTGAGTCGCAATTGAACATCACAAATGATTGTTGGAAAGCACTGCGAAATACGGGAATATTTAAAAGAAAAAACATGTCAGTTCTACCTCACCTTGGGTCACCCAATGATATCAATAATTACTTTATTGCAGCGGTATCGGGGGGAGGTGTTCCTGACTTAGAACTGGTCAACTTTTATAATTCCAACAAACGGAATAACTTGTCTTTTGGCTTTCGCGTGGTGGAGGATATGGATGTGGAGCGTGCAATTAATTCAATTAAGAGCAATGCGCTTGGTCATGATCGTCTCAATATGAAATGCTTAAAATTGTGCTGTCCACATATATTACCTTATATTCGCGATACTATAAATGCGTGCATCGAAACATGTGTTTTTCCAATGACATGGAAGAAAGCCGTAATAAAACCGCTTTCCAAAATCTCTAAACCTACGGTACTTAGCGACCTGAGACCCATTAGTATTCTGCCAGTATTAGCAAAGGTTGCAGAAAAAATTCTTTATGAACAAATGGTCTCCTTTGTGGAGGAGAATGACATACTACCATACCTGATTTTATGCTGATATACCATATGCTGATTTTCTGTTTACCATATGCTGATTTTCTGTTTGGGCAGCAGTGTTCGCAATACCTGTAAATCTCTTAATAGTCACAGATCTTGCTTTTGCGTTTGAATGTTTTTGTAATCTTTTTGTTCTACCTAAATTTGTTCTTAATTTCTGGGGAACCCTTTTGAGTACTGACATGGTATCGATAACGACTTGTTGTGGCCTTTGGTAGTATTCACCTAAGTATTATATGTTAAAACTTAGTAGTTAAAACTCTTGTTTTGTTTATAGCTTTATACCGTTGTCGCGATTCTTTTTTTTTATATTTAACACGCTATACTGTTTTTTTTTCTCTTTATATACTTTATGGTGAGGTGGAAGAACAATATATATTGAATCTCACCATAAGATTGATCAGTTGTTTATTGGAAACCAATTTTAGTTGTTTATTCTGAAGTGTAGTACATTGTGATCAATAAATATTATTATTATTATTATTATTATTATTATTTTAAAAATTAAGTTGGTCTTTTGAACTAAATCCACAATTGAACCCTGAGAAGAACTTTAATTCATCGATATATATATTTCTTCCATAATCAGTACCAATACAATATCAACTAAAAGATTGAATTTATGAAGGAAATCAGCGCCAATGATTGGGTTTTTAACATTGGCGATGGTAAAAATGAAAGGAAAATTCCTTCTTAGATTTAATGAAACTGTTAGTTGTTTTTTGCCGTAGGTTTTAATTATTGTACCATTGGCAGCGGAAAGCAAAGAGATGGTATCTTGTTTTCGATTTGAATAAAATTTAAAAGGTAATACAGAAACATCGGCTCCAGTGTCAATTAAAAAATTTAGATTTTTTGGTTGTCGAAAATGAAAAGACGCGAACTTGTAGGATTGATCGAAAATTGGGATTGCCATTTTGGCGAAATTTTGAATTTGGAAAAAGATGGTTTTCTATTGAAACTGGGTATTAGTTTTTTTTGGTGGGACAAATTATTTGTTTTATTGTTGAACGATGTGAAAAATTTACACCAAGATCCTTGGCATTTCTCCGCCCTATCAGCGAATTTATGGTGATACCAACATATATTAGAAGGCGCAGAGGAATTTGACCTACCACACGAATATTGGGATGAGGAGCGCGATCTACTTCTGGAGTGATGGCAACTACGACAGCATTGGGGGGGTATATTATTGTCATCACGTTTGAAATTTACTAAAGACATTTTATCCTCTAGAGACGAAAGTCGTTGGGATAAGGCTTGAATAGTGACTAAAAGGTTTTGAAGAGATGCTGTTATATCTTGGAAGAGATGCTTGGGAACGAGTCGCGAGAGAGGAATTAGACGAAATTTTATGAATTTCGGGAATGTAACTTGGATTGGGTGAAAGTTGCAGAGCTTTCCATATTTTGTCCGCAATTGACAAAAGGTCAGCAACATCATTTTTGCCAGAAGATAACAAAGCAACTGATATCACCTTCGGAATTCTTTTTTGCCAAAGCCTCAATAGCAATTCTCTGCTGACTACCTGTGAACCGCCGGCAGTAGCCAACATTGATCTATAAAATTCTGACAGCTTTTGATCACCCATTTGAGAATTTGACAGTAAGTTATCGAGACGTCTTTCTTCACTCAAAGAAAGTCTGTCAATCAAAATTTTTTTGAATGACAAATACAAATTATCTACCGGGGGATTTTGAATAACGCCTAAAATTAATGTGATGACATCGTTTGGTAGATGAGTTAGAACTAAATGATATTTTGTTTTATCGTTTTGCAGCCGTGACAAAACGAATTGTGATTCAATAATCGTAAACCACACTGCTGGATTTGAAGTCCAAAAAGGCGATAAAGTAAATTTCGTAGTAATGTTCATTCAAAATTGTCGCCGATAGTAGCATCCACCATTGTAAAAA